>NC_132937.1:89294471-89932179 GCF_034638445.1 Ciconia boyciana
GAGAAATAGAAACACAGTATTTACAGATTGGCATTGCTCCCCTCTGTTGCTTGGCCTGTACTCAGTTTTTATTTAAGGCTGTTTTGCTATTGAAAGTTGGTCTGAGAAGAATTTGACAGTATTACTGCTATACCAATTTTATAGAAGTCACATAAGGCATTAATAATGTGATCAAAGCACTGTTCTGTTCTGAAAAAAAAAAGGGGGGAGGTTCTTCTTTGTTACAGCAAAATGTCAGTGTTATAAAACAGATTATACAGTCAGATTACAAATACATATTGAAGCAGTTTTTTGGACCTTTGTTCCTGTTTTACTGTATATGTGTTAGAAGCATCTTTTAAGAAAAAGTGCATCTTTCCACTTCCACTAAAGTTGCTCACCACGTTCCTCTCATGTTCTCTGGGAAATCATTACATGTCTGCGCTGCCCACTCCATTGTGCAGAGCTTTTCAAGTTAGTCTGAAAACCTACATCATAGTTGTATCACTGCAGTGCTCCATGGTACTTCTCAAAAAGGCTAATTATCCTGTGTCAAGCACGTTACTAGTGGAGTGGTGCTAATTACCTTTTTTTCTCTATTTGTTCAACTAATGAACTTAATTAGGTTCAACTTAGGCCCATTGTTTTTCACCTGTTCTTAGCTTGAAGCTTGCTGCTGCTTTGTCAATTCTAATGAAGAGACTTACCTATTTTTTCCAAATATATTAGTTGTGTCATTTAAACGTTAGCCCTCTGAGAGCTGACAGGGGTGCCAAAGACCAAGGGAACAATACAGCCTCACTACAGCTCCTAGAAAAATCATGGAGCAAGTCCTCTTGGAGCACATCTCCAGGCACATGAGGGAGAACGATGTGATGGGGAACTGTCAGCGTGGCTTGGCCAAGGGCGAACCATCCTACTTGCACCAGAAGGCAGGGGAAACATCAACAAACTGGAGGAGCTCAGGGGACGCCACTGGGACAGCAAGGTTGGAGCACTGGCCCTGTGAGGAGAGGCTGTGGGACAAGGGCTGGTTCAGTGGGAGCAGATATGGCTTCATAGCACCTAACTGCAGCCTGGTACATACAGAAGTGGATCACAGGGACAGGCTCTTCACAGTGGTGCCTGGTGGGAGAGCGAAAGATGCTGGCTGAAACAGGAGAGGTTCAGGCTGGGTTTCAGAAAACTTTTTTTCCCCACAAGGACAACCAGGGAGCAGGGCCAGGGTGCAGGGAGATGGTGCCATCTCCCTCCTTGGAGGATTTCCAAACCCCATGGGATAAAGCCCTGAGCAACCTGGTCTAATCCCGTGGCTGAGCCTGCTCTGGGCAGGGGTTTGAACTAAGGACCTCCCAAGGTCCCTGCTGGGCTGAGGTATTGTGTAGTGCTTTGGTCCCCTCCATGGCATTTCATCACTCTGAGTAGAAGTGGAGGGTGCCTACATGGCAAAGTTGAGCCAACATTGCTCTACTAGCTTGGGGTCTGGAGAAATACATGTTAGCTGCTGAAATACAGTGTGCTGAAAACCCCTGTGTGGACAGATTACACTTCCAGAGAAGACCATCTGTTGACTGTGTTTTTTTCCTGTGGAGAAGTAGCATAAATTCCTTTAATCAATCCATTTTCCATCTAGGACAGTGAGCTATGCCACCAAAAAAATGCTCTGTAGTGTAGCCAGTGTATTTTCTACTGGGGTTATACTACACTGTTGAGAACAAATTCATAATAATGCACTTTGTTAAACCTTCAATTTAAGAACCTTCTCTAAACTTGTCAATTGTGAAGAAAAAAACCTACCCCCTATCCACGTGGCATGCATGGACCATTTTAACACAAGAGAAAAAATGGAAGCACAAATAGCTCATATAATTTATCCGGGATCATACAGACTATATCATCACTAGGAAATGGATCCATTTCTGTTTGCTCCTGTTCTTATGACCTAGACATGGGACCATTTTTCTTCAGTTGTTAGCCACTGAGTATATAACAAGTAAAAACTTTGGAGTGCTGAAATGAAACTCCTTTACTTTCTATTGCCAGGGACTTTTAGCAGGAGTAGAAAATAGCTGCCCTTCCTTTTCATCATTTACTGTAGGTCAGGAATTTTCATGCCATGGTGGTAAAAAGGAAAAAAAAAAACAGAAAGAGAAAATGACAGCTTTTTCCAGCTGAATCAAGCTGGAGGTTTGTCTAATTCTTTGTTATAGAGTATGCATTGTCTGGTTTTGACTGCCAAATCTTAAGAAGCGCTGCACTTTTTCCTATGTTAAATATGCACAGAAAAGTGCTGCTGAACTCAGGTCACCTTGTGGGACCAGAGTCAGAGATGTCAAGATCAGACGGGAATGTGAAGCAGCTTTTATTGCTGCAGCCCATCGTATTCTTAGCTAGCTCTAGTCCACAGCCACCAGTGCATTACACAGCCATGGAATGGAAGATTTTTGGAGTAAGGAGAGCAAAATGATGCCTTGATATGTCATCATTTGAATTGCTCTACAAACTTAATGCTTTGGAAGAAAAGAAGTATAACTTCTTCCTCTCTCACAGAGTTTCTTTATGGTGTGTTCCTCTGGCTTGTTCCTTTTTACCCAAAGATCAGCCTAGAGCACCATAAATCACATACGATTTGAAGATCTGCCTTCAGCAAAATAAAGCAATAGATGCTAAGATATTAATCTTAGCAGTGGATTTCACCTGCTTTCCATGGACTTTCATTTTACTTAAAATTGAAATGCCACAGACAGAGAAATCCTATGCAGATGCAAAATAAAATTTATTTTTATTATAGTCTACAAAACTCTTAGTAAGTGTAGGGGATGCAAGCTTTGTGCTTTACATACTTTAACCTCCATTTAGCTTCAATTTTCAGCTTTTGTGTACGATTCTTCCAGTATCATGGGATGCCTCTTTCATCACAATATTTTCAGTAACATCAACAAAAACTCTGAAAGTCAAGCTCTCTACAAAGTATTAAGGACTACTCTGCAGGGAAAACATCAGTTCCACTGTATTTCAACTATGAAATATGATGCTTGCAAGCAAATGCAATCCTTGAATCTGTTGTAATGTAAGAAGCTGAGTGATTTATCACCTTGAGCATGGCAATAGTTCTAGGAATAAAATGACTGTGATCACTTACTGCTATTAGGAAATGAACATTCCCTCCCACATAGAGTAGGAAAAGGTTACGTTCCTGAGTGAAGGGTATGGGTCCACATCAGCTACTGACAGATAATCTTTTGCCACGTAGATTAAGTGGGTGAACCAGAGCTAATGTGTCCTCACTTTTACCTTTGATGTTTTGCCAGTTTTAATGGTTCTGCATGGATAGAGTGCTTCATGAGTAAACAGAATTTTCCAAGGGTTGTAACCTTAGAAGTAACTCTATTTTTAAGATTTGCACCATCTATTCATGGGCATTTGAAAAGAATGGAGATACTGTTTGAACAAGTCAGTCAAATGTGGTGAAATATACAGTGTAGAATTATGCCACATTGCAGGTACACCGTTCCCAGTCAAGTCCACATGCGCAACACACAGTTATTATACAAGGTGAACAGTGTGTGTGAGAGAGAGAGAGGGAATATGGAATTTTATATCTTATCTGTAATATCCAATAACCATTTAAGTAGCTGAATAGCACTGTAGATGTTGTACTTAAGATCCTGACTGAGTTAGTAGGTAGATAGAGTTGAGCCCTCCTGAGGTTGTTTTCCTTCAATGTTTCCAGAATTTCATGCAGCAATTCTTCTTTGGCTGCATGATGCAGTTTTGGACAAGCCAGTCAAGCTATGCTCTTTTAGTTGACCTGGAATGAGTAAAGTTTTCTTATGGTATGTTGTGCATTTAGGCTGACTGGTATTAAAAGCCCTTAAGTGGAAAGCATTGGGAACTCCAGACTAAAGTTTCTGTGTGTTACCATTATTGTAGGTCACACTACATCTGCATTGATGTCTTCTTTACCTGTTGTTAGAATTTTGCAGAATTTTCTTTTTTTACAATTTAGTTTGGGTTCAGATTTTAACTATACCTGTAATCTCAGTAGCATACACTGAAAATGGTAAGGAAGTTGTTAAAATTTATCTCCTTAAAACATAATATCTATTCTCTCATTCTTGAATGCAAATATCTCTTGATTTCTCAGCTGCCAAGAGCAAATGAATCTGAACTGCAGATATCTGCAGAACCCAAATACTTCACAATGCCTAAATGAGCTTTGGATAATAGTAATCTTGCTATGAGAAAATTTAATAATAGCATAAATAACTAAATGATTTTTATGTTCAGTGTAAATTACTCAGAATGTGGGATGTAACAGGAAGAGTAGACAAAAGCACTGAGATGATTTTTGAGAAAGAACAGAAAGAGATTATGGTAGGCTGAATAGTTAAAGGTATATGAGACCTGTTAATTTGTTTACATTGTCCCATTAGTTCCCATGTGTACCTTTCCCACGTGTACCTTCCCACTCTGCCTGCCTTTCCTTCCTTTGGCATACAAATTGTCCTCATTTTTCACACAGTAGATGCCTGAGGAGGTCACGTTACATTTTTCTATATGCTTCCGTTCCAATTTTGAGCAAGACACACAGACCAGTCCAGGTTCTGCTATCCCATTGTGCTGGGGGTTTTTTTTCAGTTTTGTTTCTTTTCGTTATTTTTCTGTTGTTTGTTTTGGGTTTTTGGTGGGGTTTTGGGGGGGGGGGGGGTTGGTTTTTTTTTTTTTTAGTTTTCACTAGCACGGCCCTTCATGCCCATTTAGAATAACCTTTGGGCTGCTTAATTTATAACAGCTCGGAATGAGAGTTGCATAATCATCCCCACCTTCAGCATACTCTGGTTAGGGATTTACCTACACTAAGAAATAATTTCTGTCTAGCAAAGACTTTGTAGAGCTGACTTAGAACTTAACTATCACTATTTACATAGTTAATGACTTCTGTGCACATAGTTCTATAGGTGCTGACTAGACTAAAGGTGGACTAAAGATTGCCTTCTGAATCACATTGTTCTCAGTTACTTCTTCATATAGGTTGGATTTTTCCTTCTAGCCTAAAAGTATTTCATTGTCGTAATTTTTAGTGTATCTGTTTTCTTCAGTTTGTTGATCGCCAGACTAATTCTAATTGAAAGCTGTACTTTGGGCTCCTAAAATCCACTATGCTGGTATCTAGGCAAAACAAAGACATCAGACCAAAATCTTATTTATTCTTCATTTAGAAACAAATTCTGCCACATTTATTTAGTGTGAGTAGTAACTAAGAGTAAGAGTAGCTTAATGGGTCTCCTTGTAAAGGTATTGTGCAGCCTATGTAAGGGAAGCATATTCGGACAATAAATTAGAACTGTCTGGTTGGAAACATGGTTACCAAAGCTGTCATTTGATCACTAGTTCCCCTTATGATCTTCACGTCTGCTCCATTCTCTGACCCTGCCATTGTCTTGTCTTTTCTTCCTGAGCAGAAATAATTTAGTTTCCTAGAACTGACCTGTAGAACACTGACACAATACAATTCAGCTGATCAACTGTCACTTGACAACCTGAGTCATGTCAGAAAGTCACTGCCCTGCCAAATCTGTTGTAGAAACCCCTGAAGAGTTGACATAATGAATCAGCCTTCTCTGGTGAGGTTTGCTGTGTTTTGGGGATTTTTTTGTCTAAATGCTAAGCATCTGTCTGTTCTTCTGCTTTCCTCTTTTTCCATGGCAATGTTGTTAAAAACGAATGCGATATGTGCATCAAGTATGCACGGCACTGTTTGTTCACTTTGGGAACTCTGAGGTTGCCACTTGACCAATGGAAATGTCAGCATGAATCAACATAATGTCATGCAGCGATTACAGTTAGCCGCCCTACACTTGCTGCACATTGCCTAGTGCTTTGTTTTTTGCCTGCTTGACATGGAAGATTTGTAACAACTCATCAGAAGAGAAATTTCAAATCATTTGATTAAAAAAATCTATTAAAAAAAACTGACAAAAGATCTGGCCAGAGAAGATAGAAAAAGAGAAGAAAATAATTATTATGTTGTTGATATATCACTACTACTTTACATTATTATGTGCTCAGAGATGGAAAAGCGTGATTAATATTTTATCATGTCATCAGTTATTAGGGTGTTATATGTCATCAGTGTTCTCAAACCCCAGTTTCTGCATGGTTTTGCTTTTCCTAAAGTGAGCTAACTCCGCAGGGTCAATATGAAGACTTAAGTGTCAGTGGTCTTGTACAGGAAATACAGAAAGGATGATTGGCTACGGAAATCTTTAAGAGAAAATTAAGCCTTTGTAATTCTGAAGCTAAAAGACAGTTACACAGATACAGAGAAAATTTTTTGATGAGGGTTTCCATTTAGGAGAATAGCAGAGCAAGCTGCAGGAGGAAGAAAGATCCTCCTTGAAATTAGGGTAAAGCTATTCTTTCAAGCTTCTCATAAAAAATGTAAAGGAACTAATCTAGAATAGCCTGTCTTTATGATTCAGTTTATTCTTGCATGGAAAGGCCCCGTTTCAAGGCCCTGCTTGTGATACTTTCACAAACCAGCTAAGTACCATGGTTTTGTAGGAAAGTTTTTCATCCCTTATTGAAACTGTCCACCTCTGTATTAATAATTAAACAACTTCTAGACACAAATTTATAAGGTAAGGCTCCCAAAACATACTAATAACTTTCTCCCTATCTGTTGGACTTCTTGCCTGCTAAATGAGTCCTGTACTTCAGAAATCAATTCTTAAAACTTTTAATCTGAATTCCACATTCCCTTCAATAGCTTCTTATTTCAGGAGTGCATACGTTTTTGACCAGAAACTGTTGGGTTAAAAAAATGTCTGGTCATCTCTATGAAGGAGCATCTCTGCATCCCTAAATTCTCTGTGATGAATCTTGATAGATTTACTCTGATGTCAGGAGACATCAACATTAGCGATAATGTTCACTCGCATACATAGGCCTAGAAACATGATGGGTGCATTTAAAAATATGAATAACGCAGCTAAACACTTTTGTTACTGGAACATCTTTGCTTTGCCTCCCAGTCCCATTAAACTTGCTTTGAGACTCTAGACTATAATAATTTACTGCTTTCTTGCAGTTTGAGGGGTGGAGGGAGGCATTCATCTCGAAACTTGTAATTTTAGGGAAAATTAAGTTTTACTGGTAGTTCCACCAAAATTATGCAGCTTTAGTTACATTTTGCCATCTGCAATTGGATTAATCTTCTCCAAACTAATGAAGTGTAATTTGTAAATGAACTGTTTGTTTCTCTGAAAGGATCGCTCCAGTCATCTAGCTGTCAAGTCTTCTCCAAATGGATGCATTGTTAATCAGGGATGTCAAAGTCTAGCCTTTTCAAATTAGATTGGCTTTCTGGGGTTGTCACTTGGCTTGGCTCTTTGACAAACACTAGGGAGGGCAGGAAAGGCTTCTGTTTCTGTTTTTCCTCAAAGCTACAGCGAAGCAGAGGTGCATGCTACTGTAGTTCTTCCATTCTACAGTGTAAAAAGGGTCTTAGCGATCAGATCTCGTTACATAACATTTTCCCGTTACACATTCATCATACTGTGGTGTGACAGAGGTCAAAGCTAAGAACAATTGTTTTATGATTATAAAAAAGATCAAACATGAAAATTCAACAGTATACTTTGCACAGTAATGATAACATGATATAGAGCCCTGGGACTGGTTAGCCCTGAAGAGGTTTAAATTACTCTTTTTTTAGTCTTGTCTTCCTAATGTTTCTCCAGTTAGTGGTTTCTGATTCCAGAAATCTCAGTTTGTAATGGTTCTTTCAGCTTTCATGTAATATATTTTCATTCTTCTCAGAAAATATTCTTCTCACAGGCTCTGATATGCTTCTCTGTGTGTGTGCTTTGGGTTTTGGGTTTGCAGAAGGAGGGTGCTGGGTTTTCTTACATAACAGCAGCAGCAGCTAATCTTGTTCTGAACACATATACGCTCCTGATAATAAAGCTGAGCTGGTTTATACACTTCCAATAGCATTTATCTAAAGGGTTCAGCTGAGCTAACAGTTGTGCTTTGTGGGACTGCAAATGCATGCAGAATGCATAGTTCAGGATGGCAAAACTAATATTAAGATCACTTTAGTTATACCAGCTCCTTATTTCTTATTTTTCTCATGCTTCTAAACTTGGAGAACAAAATGCTTTACTACAAGCTCTATTGTTTATATCCTGATTGGTGACAGTATGTACAAGCTCCAGAGCAGCTTTGCAGACTCTTCTGTATTTGAGTGAATAAACAAGTTTGTCAAATGAGGTCCAAGATTTGTAATGTTTTTTAAGGACCAGAAACAGTTTGGGATTACTTATTATTTCCTATTCCAGTGGGATTGCTTACACCTGGCCATTTTATTCACAGAGAAGGATGTCTTTGAAGGCACACGTAGCAGGTCATAAGAAAAAATAATACAGCAACAACTGAGATGCCAGTATTTGAAATTTTGGCCCTGTATGTCTTTAAAATCTAAATGATGCCGCTAACCAAAAGTCAGAAAAGAGGCAAGAAAGTGACATGTGTCAGAAAACATAGAACTTACTAATATACTCTCTCTTCTCCTTCACTAAATTGAAATGGCACTTGTTTTTCCCTATAATAATTTGAAAGCAACTAAATGAATTATTTATTTAACAGTTTTTTCTTTCTGTTAGCTTCTTAATTGCCCAAAAATAAGTTATGGTATTCTCATATCTACCCTTCAAATCTTTATATATATTTCCAGTGCATGTTTTTCTTTATGTACAAATAGTTTTAATGTTACTTTGGCATAGTTAGTTTTTAGCTACCAAAGTCACATCACTGATTTTTACTTTTTTTTTCCCTCTGATTAGATTATTTCAGCAATATCCAACAAGGAATGAATAGTAACTCTTAAAATCAAATACGTATTTCAAATATGTGAGCAAGGAAGCTTACAGTTCACTTGTGTTTGTTCATGCTAAAATGGTTTGAGAGCTCAGAAGTCTGTAGAAAGCAAACAAAAGGCACTACAAACATGCCAAAGTGAAAATTAGTTTTGCATTTGAACAAGCAGTAATGAAAAATGTTCCACTACCATTCACTTTGCCCTGCATCCTGTGGGAGTTATACCACATAACTCTGAAATGCCAAATCTGGACTTCACGTTCCTGCAGAGCCAACCCAACTTTCCTGATGGGCATCTCACTTCAGAGCTTACAGCTGTCCTGACAGTTGTGACTCACATCTCTACCTGAAGTTCTGCTAGTGTCAAGATATCTTAATAATCACTTTTGTATTGATGTGCGTACAGTAACTTCTTCCACACAGTTGTTCTGGCCCAGGATCAGATAAAGGCACTGTGTGAATTGGTGACAATTTTCTTTTTTCTGCCCTTTACCCCCAGTTTAGTCTGGTGTCAAAGGGGATGGAGTAAGTTATCTCCCTTGTACTCCTTTAACTTACCATGGCATAGCTTATTTCCTTCTTGTGCTCAAAGGCAGCTGCTCTTAAGAAGCAAGCCCCCACCTTCTCCAGTTCTCAGTTTGTGCTGTCTCCAGCCATCTTCATCTGCCAAAGGACATTAGGCAGGCATTCCTTCTGTTCCCTGCCGCATCCAATACTTAAATGCCCTTTGTAAACAAAGTTAAGTAACATTTGTAAAATGGGGTGGGCAAAACGTATTAAGCAAGAGCTGGGATATTAGCCTGAGCAGCTAAGATTTATGAAGACCTCAATTCAGCACTATTTTGCTAGATTGAGATCACAATCAGGGGCCAGCTGATGGGTATAGGGATTTTCACAAGGGAGCATTTACTGCAAATGAAGGAATAAGTATGTTGGCAATTAGAGACTTTGGGGGAATGTAAAAGCTCAGCCCCTGGAATTGGATTTAGATGTGACTGTTCTATTTTCTGTGATTGATCAGGCTTGTGCAATGCCTCAGCTTTTCATTAATGTCACTGGCTAGATTCATGGGCTCTGCCACTTCAGCAGAGGGAAGGCCACTCAAATTCTTCTTCCATTCTCCTTTCCGTATTCCCCTGGAGTTCAAGTCTCAGCAATCAAAGTGCACATCAGCCAGCTGGAACTGAAACTTTTTCTGCCTCAATGAGTGGACTCTGAAAAATCCCTGCTTATATGGATCATTTGTATTGCTATTTGCCATTGCTATTTATCTTACAAAAAGAAGAAAAATCCATCGCCCACATTAGTCCTGGCATCCTGTAGGATACTATTTCTCATGCCTGTGCAGACAGGTATCCCTATCATATGTTTATCCTATAACCATTCATGATATTCTTGGTGCATGTATCTTTTTCAAATACATATAAATGCTCTTTAGATAGACTGAAAGAGCTAGCTTAGGTCAAGGGTGATCTTCAGTTTTGGAAAAGACTTGAGTCATTTCTTTCCCCATAAGCCCAAGGATTATCATACTTACTGGACGATTGAAGGCCTTTCAGAATTTATTGCCAGAGCTTCCCTTGAGTTTTATGAAAACTTTAATCATGACAGTATCTTAAAAAGAAAACAAAACAGACAACCCACCCCCCCACCCCCCCAGTAACAAAAAAGAACCAACAGAAAATTAGCATGACTTATTTTCTTCATAAAGTTTCATGGAGTCAGCTGGCTAAAACTGGAGGAAAATGCAACTCTGGCTTTTTTTACGCGCATGCGTTTTTTACTTACTATTAGTATGGGTATGTATAGGCAAATATTTTTCTTCTCTATGGCATTAGAAGTGTAAATAATACACTGGTATCTTTTCTGACACATGAAATCATCTTCTAAGGAATTCTTTCTTACAGTATGGCTGTTAAGAAAAGTACAGCTTATTTAGGCACCACATGATGCTTGGTTGAGTGAAACAGAACAAAAGGAAATGGCATGTTATGAGCGCTGAAAAGGCAGGTAAAGAAGTGATACATCCACTTATTCTTTCTCCTGTTTTTCTCTAGACCACCTATCTCCAGCAGCTGCCCCTTACTTTATGCTGTTTCTCCAGCTGCTAATGAAAGCATCTGTCCTGCTAGCTGCTTTATTCTTTGGTTAGCCAGTTGGACACTGATGATGGAAACAGCAGATTTGAACACAGAAGCATACATTTTCACCTTCATGGTGTGCTTGAGCTCTGCCCGCCAATCTGGAAAAACAAATCCCCAATTCAAATTACCAGCTGAATGTTTTATTTTGTTTATACACATACACACACAGGTACACAAGCTTGACAGAACTTCTTTTTTACTCCTTAGTATAATAAGTGAGCAGATGGTTCAGTATGCACTTGTATAAAAGTTGTAATTTGTAGAAGGATAGGTTGAAGATTTATTAAAAGGGAGAACACCCACAACCGCCTGTGCATGGAGTAGTTTCTTTTTGCTCTTAATTCTGTGGTTGACATTTTATTTAGATTATCTCCAAAGAACCTTAGTGAATTAGCTTAAGGAAGCAACACAAAACTTTAACTTAAGTCAGGTAATGAGGTCTGCAGTTGCAGTTGGCTTCCCTGGGTGATTTAGCAGAACAGCATTATGTTTTCTCTTGGCCTTGGAAATCCTCAGGCTTAACTCACAAACTTTCACTTGAGCACTCACAATATGTGCTAGCTAACTGATAAATTAAAAATGACAGATGAGAAATGGAGAATGAGTTGGTTATTCTGAGTTCAGCACTGAAGGACAGTAGTTTGGATGATTCACCTTCAAAGACCAAAGGCAGAAACAGCATCCCTTTAGACAATGAAAGCTGAGTGCTCTCCCCGAAGGGATCTACAACCCAGTGTGAATTTAAGGGATATAACATCCAAGGCTTGACTTCCACTGAACCATGAGGGTCAGTGCCGAGCAGTTGGGAAGAGCCTCCTGCCAGCAGGAGTCCAGCAGGCAGCCGGCAGAGGTGGAGGAGTGGAGGCAAAAGCACTCCTTGGGTCATCACGGATGCACAATGCATGCACGCACGCCAGTGCTGCCGGTTACACCATATATTGATGCTACACTGTGCCAAAACAGAAATTAACTGTATTTTCAGTAATAAAACAACAAAAAGGTCCTTTGCTTCTTTTTTGACAGTGCATGTTAATCTACAAAAATGCAAAACAGAAGAAATATGATTAACCTTTTTTCATACCATTAGCCCAGTTTGTTACAGTGCTTTAAATCCCCAAGGAATTTTACCTGTTCTCTCCTTTTATTGATCAGGAGAATATATCATACCCACTACTGCTGCAGTTGCTTCTGCTGCTTTTTCATTTCTTTTTTTTTTTTTTTTTTTGGACTTCAGGGCTTGCTTCTTTTTTCAGATATTGAAAGGTACTTAACATCTCTGTTTGAATATGGCATAATTTACCTTCTTTCTAAAGAGTGAAGAAGCAAAACTACTGAAACAAAGCAATGTCTTCATCAATTTGTTGGGAAAATGCCGAATAAAATAGTTTATTTCTCCTGTAAGAATGAATCGAGAAAAGGTTATGACCAAATAAAGAAATGTTCAGAAATAGAATATATTTTGCAGAGTGGAACTTTCATATTGTTCTCCAGTCAGGATTTGTGTTATTTATTTAGTCATATGGAATTTGTCTCAGAAATAAATTAAACTGGAAATTGGATTTCCCAGACCACACACTATATCGTTATCCTAACTCACATTAGTTTCACTGTGGTCATTTCAAATGTTCTGGTTTTTTTAATGAAACAGAAGAGACATGTTTTCTCTGTGTAAGGATGTGCCATTGCCACCTATCAGTGCAGTATTGAAGGTTACAAATACTATAAAGAGTGCCAGGCTACAGAGTTGGCTTAAAAACTATGTTGATCAGATGCTAGATGCAGTCTAGAAATACAGGAATGATGCTCAGCACAGATTCATTCATTCCCAGCTAGGTGCATTTCCAGTGTACAACTCTGCTCTGCCATGCAACACCATTTAATGTGCTAAAGGTATTTCAGTTATGCTAGATACCTCTGTGCAACACAAGGAAGGTGGCACTGCAGATCTCTGCTGGATTTCTTAAAATCACTATCTCTCTGGCCATTCCTAGTTCAGAGGAAATGTATTGTAGGGGTGTGTGTGTATATGAAAAGTCATAGGCAGGGGTGACATCAATGAATGGTTATTCTAGATGTGTCACTTTCTGCCATTTAAAAAAAATATATTAGTAGCTATGGGCACGAATGTATGTGTGGTTATATACATAAATATGTTTAGGGTATGAGTATTTATATGCATGGCTATAAATAATCGTGTTAGCAACAGCCATTCTCATGCCATCTTTTATCCAAGGTTTTGTATAAAAACCCTGTATTGAGATCATCAGGAGGTGGAAGGAGAGTATTGTTTTTGTTTTCACTTCTGCCCCAGGTGGCTGTCTAAATATTAGTTGCAATCTAGCACAAATTACATTCCATCAAATCTAATTCATAACCAAAGTATTGCAGGATGCTCCATTTGAGTAATAAATACTGAGGAAGAAAACAATTTCAGAACATGTATTTAGTCTGCCATCCTTGTGGATTAAAAAAAATTACAAATGAGAAGGAAATTATTCAAAGATATGTGTCTTCACTCTTTTATAAATAAATCATGGCACTGTCAATATTTTAAGGTGACAAGTGCTATCTAAGCAAGATAAAATGGTCACAAAGTTGAGGTTACTGTATAAGCTGATTCACTTACATAGATATAATTTGAGCTATTGTGAATGCTAAGGAATTTAGGGCAGAGGACTTACTGCTTAACAGCACCTAGAGCAAGTGAAACTACTTAAGTGTACGTGAAATCTTTTGTCAAATGCTTCAGAGCATCAACAGTTGTGCAAACTGGGGTGGTACAGAATATATCAGATCAGAGATGAGTCTCTATTTTTTCAGTACCTGATACCAACTTTGAGAACAGATCACATGAATTTTGTTGAAAAAGTGTGTTCTGAAAAATAGATTGTGGGCCCAATGCCTCCAAAGTAATTTTTTTTTCATCTCAACAGAGCAGTGACATGTCTCTATAAGTCTTTTAAGGAGTGTTTTATAATTCTTCCAGAGATAATTAACACATTCTGCATTTTAAAATATACCACACAGATATAAAACGGAAGCGTTGTTTCCTCAAGCTGTGCCGAGCTGTTTTCTTTAAACAGTGAAACCTGGGAACCATTAGTGCTTATTATCCAGAATGTAGAGGAAGAGAAAATGCCAGAAACGTCAATGTGGCTACTGCTTCAGCCAAGGCACTCTTGTCTCAAAGCACAGGCTCGTTTGACATGTGCAGGGCTCTTCCTTTACAACCTGTGTTTCCATCCTTGCTGTTTAAAAGGAAAACAACGATAATAGTGTCACCTTGGATTTCTTTTACCACAGACCTAAAATTGCTTTGTAAGAGTGTTCGGTATCATTATTCTTGTCATCCAGAGTGGAAACAGAGGCCCAGAGTAGTAAAAAACACTTGGGCATGATTAATCAGGAGAGCTGATAATGAAAGGCAGTGTGCATGATCTGCAGACTTGGACTTGGCCATGCTGCCTTTCAGCATAATGGCTAAACTTGTCCAATAATGTTGATTAAAGGTCTAGCATCCTAAGCGTACATTTGTTTCCCATTTAGGCAGCATTCCTTCTACCTGTATGTTGGTGAATGTGCAAAATGAAGGCCAAGGCAGTTGTTTACTCTTTTGGGTAGAAATGGCCTACTTTTTTGAGTTCTTGCAGAGGAGAAATTAGTGCTGCTAGTTGAAGAGGATGGATATGTGGCTATAATAATTAATAATAATTAATAAATATTTATAACTATAATGATTATATGATGCATATTTAATTGTGTACTGCATAATTATATAATACAAATATATTATGTATTGTAGCTACCTATCATATATAATGTATATTATACAATTATACTTAATGATAGTAGTTCTAGTAATAGCTCCCCCTCAGCCCATGTACTTTGGTTCCTCTAGTTTATAATTCAGCAGTTTTATCATTGCTGTATACTCAATATCATTTTAATACATTTTAAAGACAATCAAAAGTTGTGATTTTGCATTTGAGAGTCACTTCTTAAGGACCAAGTGTTACAACTCTTATATTCTGCGGAGCCTTTCTGAAGGAAAGAAGTGTCCATAGACTTTAAGGGCCCCTGACAGCCAATGCTTCAGCTCCATTTGCTATCGCTGTAATGCCAGCCATTCACTCCTAATACAAATGGCTCAGCAAGCTACAATATAGGTGATTGAGAAAGAGGTTCAAGGACCTTTACAGCCTTTCTATATTCAGGAAATTCTCAGGAGAAAGTGGCATTCAGGTTTCCAGACATAAATATTTTTAAACTAATTCAACAAATTTTAACTGAGACTAAAATGTGCCCTATCCAAGCTCCAAGAAGTGATGAGATATTTAGCTGCACACAGGTTTGCTTGTTTTTCTGTAAATGTCCTCAGTGCCCAAGATCTTCTGCTTCCAAATCTGTAAAGAATTTAAAAAAAAATACAGGTGGAGGTGTCTGCCTTTAAAAAATTGCCAGATAGTGTTATTTGTCTCCAAACAGCATCTCCAGATTTGTCAGACTCTTGTGCTTAGTATGGAGGGGACAAAATACTGAGGTAAAACTACCAAGCTCAGGAAAGAAGTCGTGGTAGTCTGAGCACTGATACTTGAAGGCTGTCTTGGCACCAAGAGAAAACATGATCAATGCTGAAGTCAAACACTGCTTTTATAAGTAGAATTTCATCTCCCTTGGATCAAGACGGATGACTTTTGGCAGTGTTCTCCAATTTTAGCTGATAAGAGCATTTCTGAGTGGCAGGACTTCCTTGACTGGAGGAGTTAATAGGGCTGCTGCTTGGCTAGTGATAAATTAACTGGTTATTGATACATGTATTTGTGTCATGTCTCATAGAGTGAAGAAGGAAATCAGCATATATGGAGACTAGTTATCACCTCCCTTCAATTATATTGCTTTGCAGTGTATTGCATTACCTCCAACACTCTTTTGAAATATTCTTCTCTCTGATAAACCTGCTCTGTTTCTGGCTAAAGATGGAAATATAAAAACTGGGAGGGATGAATTGCTAACATCAGGGTTTCTCCCTACAGCTTTGGGAGAATCCCCACTCCTTATTTTTTAAGAAGACCTGATTTTTTATACCAGATTTTTTTTTTTTCATGAAGTCAGTTTAATCCTGAGAAGTGCTGAACTCCCTTCAAATCTTACTCGTTTTCCGACATTTTATTTACACTGATATCAATGGGAATTATGGATGATCAGCATATTTTAGAATCAAGTCCTTCATCCCTGTGATGAAGGGATGCTCTGCTTGCTTCCATGTTCTGTGTTGCATGCTGTTTCTCCTGCAAAGCTGCTGTCGCAAGTGAATTTGTTGTGGGTTTTCCTCACAGTAATCTGGGTCTAGTGTTTACAGGTTTCTCTCTGTTTCTCTGTTCCCTGATCTCTATGGTGCTGGGTCATGACATGGAAATGAAGTATCAGTTTCCCTGGCAACAATAACCATATGGAATCTTTAATAATTTCAGGAGATGGGGGTTGTAGAAGAGGTGGCTTGTATTCTTTCTAAACTGCTAAACGAAAGCTGGGGATGGAGTTACCGTGGTAAATACCAGTACAACTTGAGGACATACAGGCAGGTATAATAGACACTATGACTTGGTAGTATGAACCATTTCCAGCTAGCTGGACTTCTGGTCCCATCATCATTCTGCCAGTGCTTTGGTTTCAGTTAACAGAGAAGCAACTGACACATTCCCTGCTTTTCCAAGGAAGTATGGGAATGAGAGGATATTCTGGTTGTTTTTTACAGACAACAGAAATGTTTGTTCTGACACCCCATTAGGACTGGAACTTCAGCTTTGTTCATTTTTGGATGTTCGTTTGTTTCTTCCTTCTCTTCATACCTCTTAGAAATCAAATGTTTCTGCACTTCCACCATAAGGAAGCTCCTAAGCAAATAAAAGAAGTCAATATTTTCCTGAATACAGTATTGTAAGAATCTATTTCATGCAGTTGGATAGCACCTGCCATATCAAAAATAAATGGGGGGGAGGAGAGGACTTGACTCCACTGGTAATCAAACATTCAGAGGCTTCATGGGGGGCTCTGCAAGCAATCTGCAGCCAAGGAATTGCATTATATTTCATTACCCCAAGGATGGCGAAGAGGGCCCATAGCACAGTGAGGATCATTCTGGTTTTGCACTCATTAAAGTAAAGCTTTGAGAAGACTGAATCAGGAGTGCAGAAAGTTCTTTACATTTTTCACAGCACGGAGAAGTGCAGGTTATCAAAAGGCGGTACTGACAATGATTTTGAACGAGGCTGCATGACAGCAGGCTGGATATGCTCTGTCAGGCACTCTCAACACCACACTGGACGCACTCCTTTCATCTGGAGACAGGGAAGATTGGGAGACATTGGAACCAAACCTGCCAAATCAGCTGCCACTTTGAAAACAAACTTTTTTCCACTGTGCTTTCTTAAAGGGGAATAGTATACTAGAATATTAGCTTGCTCTCTTTTGTGAACTACACACTAGTACAGCAAAGGTATATTGCATGCTTTCTAAGCTCCCTCTGGGTTGTTAGATGTCCTTTACCAACCTGAGGGTCATTTTGACTACCTTACATTTTCTGCCTCCGAATGTATCAGATCATTACCTAACTCTCATTTTTGTAACATTGCTGGAGTTGGGTTTGCCCTCTTGGACAGCTTTATGTTTCTTTTTATTATGTAAGTAGGCACATTGTTCTTATGATTCAGTGTATATAGAGCAAATTACTATAAGACTCAGAACTGAATTATCTAGGTCCATCTCAAATAAACTCTGAATGTGCCCCTGGCTCTTCAGTTGTCTCTCTGTTACCAATGACAGTGAAATCTTGTCTCCGTTAATCTCATATCAGCATGCCCTGCAGTTAGACTTAAGGGAGAGTCCATCAGAACCAGATTCCTAGTTAAGACTTCAGTGCCTGAAATAGTAATTGGGTATCTATCTGTAACTGTTTGTTTCCTCCTACATAAGAATAATGCAAAACAAATGTCGTTTTTTGAGAAAACATGTAAAGATGTGGGAACTGGGAAAAAGTAATAGTTCCTATAAAGTAAGTTATACTTGTATCCTGAAGGTATGAAAGGGAACTATACCGCATATGTATGTACAAGCATATACTTGTATCCCATATATATTTACCATAGAAATATATGTTCAATTTACTTTGACCTTTCATCATTATGATTCCTTGGAAAAGGAATTTGTTATGAAAACTGACTAATGCTGTTCCAGAATTGGATCATTCCTTTGAGTTGCTGAGTTGAATTTGTAAATCATCCTCAATTTTGGTGATGGCAAACATTTTAATTCTGGCACCCTTCTCCTCAAATATATTGTCTGGAGTACCTTTGGCTTAGTTTTTTGTAAAGGGGTCAATAAGAGACTCTCCCTCTCAAAATGAAACACATGAACAAAGGGGAAAGCTAGAAGAACAGAAGGATAAAATGTCATGAAGAAAATTGAAGCGGGGAGGTAAGATGAGATGAGATGAGGTGAGATGAGATGAGATGAGATGAGATGAGGTCAAAAATTTAACAAGACAGATGAGTTGTGAGTTGATTTCTTCTGCAAGAAAGTAATCATGTTGTACTCCTTTGTTTTAGAAGGATTATACTGCTTTTTCTGTTCTTGATGCCATGCCTGAATAGGGAGTATAGACAAACTCTCACAGGTTGTTTCAGCAGTGACTCCACTCTGCAAGTGCAGAAAGTCTTCTGCAGTGTACTGAATACTTTCAGCTCTGTTTAGGCCAGAGGATTTGCAGGGTGGCCGTGACATGCTTTAGCAACTTGTGAAGCTCTTCCAGACAGAAGAAAGCCAAGGCAGAGACTGCTGTTGTTTATGGATTTTTTTTTTAGAAAAATATAGTGTAAAATTATTGGGCCTTAGCTAGATAAAGGTATTCTTAATACCTAGTGTGGACTGTAAATATTTTACATGGTTATGCCAGGCTTTTTTCAAGTATATATTTCAAACTAAAATAAAATATATCATTTTTTCATTGAAAAGTTTAATTTTTGCTAATTATAGTGAAGGGTGGGTAATTTCAGTACCATTCTCTGATGAAGTTTTGCCATTACTCTCAAAAAACTGCTTTTTGGGTATTTTTAATATTTTGCTTTCTTTACTCAAGATTGTTTCCTTTTTCTTTAACAATAATAATAGCTGAAGTGGAAGGGCTGTTCATAAAAATCACTTTGGGTCTATGAGCATCATTTAGAATGGTGGGGTCTATGTGGGAATTATAAGACATATTAATGAAAGTTACAACTTATCTCTTCAAAACTTTTGTAATATTTTGACAGTTGATTTTAAATGAGATGCAGAATGTATATGCAGTCAGGCATATGCTCCCTTGTTTTCCTTCCCACTTCACCACAATGGAAGGAATAAAAGAAAGAAATTTAAAAAAAACCCTTCTACTTTTAACTCTGTTTATTAGCAGTGAAGGAAATTAATTAGTGCCTTTTTTCCTCACTAGCTCATGCATTTTCTTGGTCTCAAGCCAAGCTAATAACTGAAGTGCTGTGCAAGTAGCTTTTAATTCATGGTGAAATGGTACATTCCTGATTCTTTCTCTTTTGAGTTGTGTGCTTGGAGGTTCAGGTACAAAAAAAAGCAATTAGGAGGAAAAAAATTAATGTCAAACTCACACTCGCATATTCCTCATGCCACTCCTTTCTCATGGTATTTAGTTAGTTGCTCAGTTAGATAGCCATGCATAGGTTGATCACGTGATGGTTTCTCTAAGTTACCAATTAAGTTTGTCTCACAAGCAGACTGGCTGAAGAAAATTAATTCTTTTTTGGAGCTAAGTTAAAGCTACCTTGTTTGTTTGTTTCCTAACTGCTTTTGGAAGTGTAAGAGTGATGGCAAGAAAGGCTTTTTTTCCTATCCATGACAGTAACAAAGGAAACACATCCCTCAGCAGTTCCGCTGGTGCAGGTTGTCACTTGTGACTGAAGTGGGCAGCTTTTACATTTCAGCTTTATATTTGGTTGTTACAGGCAGATTCAGGAAGGTCTTTACATGAAGAAAAAACACATTAACTTTTTTCAAGATCCGTGAGCAGTTCAAGTCTGGAACATAGTTTTGGAACTTTTTCTAGCTGATCTCCATAAGTCATGAGAGATGTGTATTTTCCCTGGAAAAAAAAAATTGAACCATGGTCAGGTCTTCTCTGAAAGATTTCAGTCTTATTTCTGCTCACCTCTCAAAACAAATATTCTTTCCTAGCTCCTTCAGATGCCCTGTCTGAACAGATAGGGAACCTCATCTACAGAGTATTTGCTTTCTGAAGTAAGAGGTAATCATCTCTATTTCTTTCTCTTTTTCTTTGGCATTTAGTGAACAGCCAAACCACCATTAGACCTTCCCACAATCTCTGGTCTTCTTAAAATGCAGCTTGTGGCACAAAAACAAGATCCTAGTCATCTGCTTCAGGGGAAACATGAAGAGGAAGCATTGTTAGTCTTCCCTCCATCACATCAGCAGAGATGTCAAGTTCTTGAAAGACCACTGGGTGAAGGAAGCCAAAGCACCTTCACAACTAAGCTCAGTAATTAGCCAGAGAAATGTATGACTACCTCTTTTGTTCGTGGCAGTTTATACTAAAACTCCTGGTCTTGGCAATATCTGAAAACAAATGTATAGTTTTAAGTAAGTTCATGGGGGCTGTGTACGCAGAGATTTGGGTAGTTTTCTGCATCTGGGTTATATGTCTTCCTCTTTCCCACTGTAGGCAAACTATGTTTGTAATGAAGCTATTCTGAAGACTGAAAGGAAGAGGAGATCTCTTCGCATCTACCTTTTTGCTTATTTACTTTTTCCTTTTGACTGTGTTTGACCATGTGACAGACTGCTGTGCCTGTCCCAACAAGGAGTTACTGTCTCTGGGAGGCAGAGTACTGAGTGACTCGGTAGGCAATACTTTCTGTTCTGCTTAAAGATTATCTTTACAGTGCATACAGTGTGTCATTCTCTCCAAGCAAGAAAAGCAATCATTTACATTTTTAATCAAACTCCTCAGGAGCCTTAACTATGGAATTATCACAGCAATACCCTGGGCAGTATATCAATAATGAGTCTGGCTTCTCTTTAATAATAAAGTTGTGTCTGTCTCGAGCTCTGACCTTCATTTCACACAAAAAAGTTACACCTTTGTAGCACCAATTATACCTATCTGTCTATCTATCTGCATCTATGCAAACTTGATTCTAATGACTCAGACCTCATTAAATAAGGATTAATTTATATTAAGTACATAATTAATTGGTAGGGATAAGGACTGTTTCACCTTTAATCATGACCAATCCATCTTCAGCATATATCAACATGGTGGCAAGAGAGTTTTAACTTCAGTTCTGCAGTTTTATTCTTCCTTTCTCCTCTATGACTTTTTAAATGTACATCACTGGCCAAAGGGAACACACTTTTTTCAAAAGCACTTAAATGACCTCTTTCAAGAAGTTCACTTGCCTACACAGCAGACTAACATAGCTATGGTAAGGATGGCTGCGAAAGTGAAAGAATCTTACTGCCTTTAACAATTTACCCTGCTTTTTACACAAGGCTAGTTTCAGTATTTCTTTTCCATGTTGCAGTCTGCAGTGTAGGCTTTCCAACAAGCGTCTAAGAATTCAAGTAGAAAATCTAGCGGTCTGAGGTAGGTACATATTTATCATGCTGGACATTGGGACTTCAGTTCCTAAACCAGGTTAGCCTTAGGGGACACTTATGTTCACTTCTGAAACACTTGTGAAGGTTTAAGAAGGTACCTCTCTTGAAACCATTTTGTTGTCCCTTCAGTTTTGAAATAGCACCAAGTCAGTGAGCAATATAGAGTTTTTTCCTTTGTCCTTTAGTATCTGTGAAAATCCTTACTCAGCTATGTCCTGAGGAATGGTATAAATGGCCTGAGGTATAATGTCCTGAGGAATGGCACTAAAAATGTTTCCTTTTGTCTCATAAGCACACCATAGTTATTAAGAAGTCACAGTTCACACAGTAACACAGTTTTGTGTTAACTTTTGGTGTGTTAGACCTCACTAGCCTTTTCAGGCCGAGGTGTCTAGTTGCTTTAAAAAATATTTGTATCTACTTCAATGTTCTTTTGAGAGACTTCTACTCTGACACTGGATCGAAGACAGCTTGTTTTGGAAAAGCACAATCAAAAGAAATACTCCTTTATGTTTGACTTTTAAGCGGCAGGATTTAATTCCTGATTTCTATTTGCACTCAAATATGTGCATATATTTAAATTAAAATAATAGGACTTTTTCTTTTATGTTACCTGTCATTCTCTGTTTTAAAGCAAGAGAAATGCTCTTGTCTTAACATGGCCTATTTTTTTGTCTTATTCCTAGCTGGGGATTATTTTATTATCTCTGATCCTGATGTGATGACAAAAGACATATATATCCTGATTTTTACTTTCCTCCTGGCTGTAGAGTCCTAGTCAACACTTTTTCCAGAAATAATGGCAGCAATACTTAGGAACCCAAATAATTTTTTTGTTATAATTTGAATACTGTTTAATGCAGAGTCCTGCTAGGGACCTGTTTTCCTAGGCTGGATAAAATAGTTTTTTCCAAATTCAGATGAAACTTTAGGTAGTTTAAATGGGAATGAATGAGCTGAAGTTCATTTTAAGGACAAGGTACTTGTTAACAAATGAGGTAAATGTGTGGGAGGAAAGAGGAGGTGTCAAATGACCTCCCATGGGCAAGATAATAGAATTAGAATAGAATAGAATAGAATAGAATAGAATAGAATAGAATAGAATAGAATAGAATAGAATAGTTCAGTTGGAAAGCTCGTACAACGATTATCTACTCCAACTGCCTGACCACTTCAGGGCTGACCAAAAGTTAAAGCATGTTGTTAAGAGCATTGTCCAAATGCCTCTTAAACACTGACAGGCACGGAGCATTGACCATCTCTCTAGGAAGCCTGTTCCAGTGTTTGAACACCCTCCCGGTAAAGAAATGCTTCCTAACGTCAAGTCCAAATCTCCCCTGGCACAGCTTTGAGCCGTTCCCACGCGTCCTGTCACTGGATCCCAGGGAGAAGAGCTCAGCACCTCCCCCTCCACTTCCCCTCCTCAGGAAGCTGTAGAGAGCAATGAGATCGCCCCTCAGCCTCCTTTTCTCCAAGCCAGACAACCCCAGAGTCCTCAGCCACTCCTCATAGGACGTGCCTTCCAGCCCTTTCACCAGCTTTGTCGCCCTTCTTTGGACGCATTGAAGTACCTTCACGTCCTCTAAACTTGTGGGGCCCAGAACTGCACACAGCACTCAAGGTGAGGCTGCACCAACACGAAATACAGTATGATAATCACCTTTTTGGACTGGCTGGTTATGCTGTGTTTGATGCACCTCAGGATGTGGTTTGCCCTCTTGGCTGCCAGGGCACCCTGCTCACTCACATTGGGCCTGCTGTCAACCAGCACCCCCAGATCCCTTTCTACAGGGCTGATCTCCAGCTGCTCCTCTCCCAATTTATACTTGTATCCAGAAGCATCAAGCATTAGCCATCCCACCTCCCCTCATTCCAATCCGCTCAGCAGATTACCCATTCTGCCATTTCATTCAGTTTCTCCTTTCAAGTCTCTGCACAAATTATCTTTTTTTTTAATTTTCTTTCACTGCAAGGCACATATCCACAGCTCTGAGGTACTATTCTTCTCCATCTTCATGAGAAGTTTTTACCCTCATACTTTTCTTCCTCCATCTACCACAGTCTCCTTAGCCATTCTGTCAAAAAGCATTCTTCTACTCTAAAATCTTTCTGAAAAGTATCTTTTTTTAACAGCAACAACCTACTGTGGCTGTTAATTGACACTGCAATCCTTTAATCTACTTCCCACTAGGTAATAATAATATTTTACGATCTTGGAAAAATCTCTGACCTCTCAAAACTGATTTTGTATGCTTCAACAACCCTGTTCCTTTGCTGTGTATCTTCTATCCTTTAAAAAGACAGATATAACCTGTAAGGTGCCGCTTACCCAGTAAATGTTTATAAACAGTGCCAAAGAATAATTAAAAACTGGAATCTAAGTAAATGCAATTAAATGTAGTCTATCCCAAGGTTATTTGCTTTAGCTGTCCCGTTTCCTTTCACCCTTTGCCTATCTCCATTTCCTTCTCTTCTTTTCATCCTGACGTTTTTGCCCCACTCTGCTTCTTTCTGGTCCTTTTCTGCTTTACTTTTTCTCCAGCATTTTCCTTCATTTTGATTTCTTATTCTGCCACATCTACCTGCCCCATTTTTTCATGTGCCTATTTCTCTTCTTTCCTACATACTTCCTTTTTTTTTCCAATCTGTCATATCTCAGCATCAGCCAATTTTCCTTTTGCTGTCTTAGAACTTCTCTTCCACCCCATGCAGTTTAAAAACCTATAGTATTTCCCTTTTCCTTTCTCCTTTTCTGATTGCAGTCTTCCTTCTGAGTATTTTTACCTTTATCTCCCCTTTCCTGCAAGCTAGCCCATTTCTCTTCCCTCCTGTTTTTTGCAAAACCCCTCTAGATCTTTCTTACTGATACAACCTGATCTCTGTTCTTTGTCCCACCTCTTTTCCCCACCTCTGCTATTCCTGCATAACATAAATGTGGGAGCAGTGGAAAAGGTTGATTCTGGGGTTCCCAGGGCAAGAGGAGGCATGTGGGCACCTCAGCAGACCTCAGTAGGGGATGGCATATGGATTGCAGGTGTCTTGCACCAACCCAAGTTGCAATTTTCCCTTGCACCTTTGTATGTAACCCTCTCCAACAGACAGAGTTGGCCAGATAATAATAATTCAGCACTGGAAGGTGAGTTGAAGGCATGGCTGTGTCCCAACTCAGGGCTCGAACACTGTTCACCGACTGTGAGGAGCAGGAGGGAAGGAAGACAAAGTGTGATTGACTGCAGCCACTGTTTGCCAGGACCAGGACCTTCTGGAGAGCCCTTCGGGGGTGGGAAGACCCACACACTTTCTGGCTGTGCTGCTCTTTCCATCTCCACACCCACAGAGTGAACTGGAGGATGGCCTGACAGGGCAATTGACAGGGGGAGATGCTGGTATGAATTCATGCCAGCCTACAGTGTCTTGTTCACTAGAGTTTGAATTGCCTGTGAACAGCTCTCAGTGGCTCTCATTTAAACCACAAAAATGTCAAAATATTTTATTCAGTGGAAAACATAAATGAGTTATCAGGGCTGAATGTTTCTCAGTTCATGCCTTTTAGGAAACAACTTCTAAAATGAGTTCTCCCTCCTCCCCCCAGCTAGCAGTAAGCAATTCATATGTTTTGAGGTTGTGAAGGGTTTTTTGAATTTCTTTTTTAAAGCTCTACTTTAAAATAAAGTGGTTGTCACATAGAGGGACTGATCCTTTTCCTAGTATAGTGAATGATAAAGCTACTGTGGACTATGAAAGGGCAGCATAGCAGTCTTTATCTTCAGCTGTGTAACATGTCTGGAATCCATCCATTCTACTACTGGGAACTGGAAGATTTGAAAACATTAAAGCAGCAAGGAAAAATTGCAAGAAGGAATGAAGAGAAAGTATTGTGATTAGAACAAAATCATATTGCTATATGCCTTCCCCACAGAGAAAAATATTTAGACATCCATTACATAGAAGACCCCAGTTTAGCCTTTCCCTGGAAATAGTCTTCTACTACTTACATAGTAGCTAGATAAAATAATGTTTATAATTTAACAGCAGTTCTTCAGTCCCTTAATTTCATTGCACTGATCAAAGATTTCTCAATACCTTAAACAGAAATACTGACTTCTGATTAATTCTCAGTTACAAAAGGTTAAAAATGGTGAAAAAAATGTTGCCTTCTTTCTTGTTCTTATGCTTATTCTTTTCATTTTTTTCTTATGCTTATTCTTAAATTTTTTTCTCATTCTCATTCTTACTCTTATTCTTGTTCTTACTGAATTCTGTTTCTCCCTGTCTCTGAGGCTTTGAACATCCACTGCAGTCTTTGGGGACTGCTAGGAGCCATAAATGCTGAAGTTTTTTTCAGAATCATATCATCAAGGCATTTTGTATATTAAGGTTAGAGGCTGAACAATGCAGATAATGCTGTCAGTGCTTTAAGTTACTTGTGCTTGTCATGCAGTATTTTCCAAAATAAAATGTAAAAGGAGCTTTAAGTATCTGCTGCAGCTATGTGATGGCTGAAAGCAAAGGATTTGTTCACAAAAACCTGTGTATTTTTATATTTCATATGTTCTGAATGTTTCCTTTTTAATTAGCCTCTTTGAAAGATTAAATGATCCACCTAAGAACAGTAGCCATCATTAATTTAAAGACAGCAGCAAATAAATTTGTAGTAGCAGTACTTGTTTCTCAGATTATGTGCAATATGAATGGAAAAACTCACCAAAAATAACCCAAATTTAGGGTCTGCCTGCTGATATCTAAGGCTGGTTTATTTTTGATGATAAGTCATTTTAAGTCATCACCATTTTCTGCCTGATTTTGTTTGTCCCTCTATTCAAACTAGAATTGTCCTACAAACACCTGCAAAACCTCATTATCCTCCTTCAAATTCCTCCATAATTCTCATGACAGCTTTCTAGAGGAGGCAATGTTCACGTGCTTGAATAAGAATCTTCTTATTCTCTGACCAGTTCTTCCGGGTTGTCTTTTTAAGCACCCTCACCTGCCAAAGACATTTGCTGTCTTCTGTCATTTTTTCAAGTTGTATACTCCTTGGAACAGGTAGCTGTGATAACCTCATTTCCTAAATGAAGGAGGCTATAGTGGCCATGATCTCTGGCTATGGATTGATATTCTACCAACAAAGTGTGAACGAGCTCCTCAGTTTCAGCCAAATTTGACAGAGGGTTGTATCTCAAAAGCTAGTAATTTCCTATTAATTTTGTACAAACAAGCCTACAAGAAGAGAAGGATCCTAATAAAGCCTTCAATAAAAAAGAGTCTGCAGACTAAGTACACGTTTTTCTAGTCATCGAAGAATGCATATGGGAACTCAAACATGAAAGAAAACACTGTTTGTTAGACACAAGACTTCATTAACTCTGAAGGTCAAGGAATTGCTTGTTCTGTGTTTCAATAGCTCGTAACACAGTATGATCCTGGTTCATCTCTGTAATATGTAGGTAGTATTATGTTACCAAAAAACAGTAACATGTAGGAGAATATATCAGTATCTGCTGTGAGACATTTAAGGAAAGTACAATTCACTAAAAGTGAAGACAGCATGAAGCAAAAAAAATCCTTTGATTTTATGGACATTTCCCAAAACAATATACAGGTAAACCACAATAGTATGCTAAAGTGTAGAGAGGCACATTGATCCAACCTAATATTCTGCGGCAGATAAAGTTGAATCAGACAATAGAGGACATTTTCTTTATGTGTTGGTATGGAAACTTCTAAGATCATTACACTGTGGAACAGCTGTGCCTGTTCATAGCCCTGTTCTGTGCCAGATATCTTCGCTTTCAATCTTTAACATCTATGAGTCCCTTAGGCACAGGAATCCATCTCATTGAAAGACCTTGTGGAGTATCCCTACCAAATCTGGATACCGTCAAAATTTCATGGTACTCTTGTTTCACTCATATTTTGCCAAAATGAAAATTCTAATTTTTCATGACACTTTAGTCAAAATAAAATTCTGTTCTTTACCACAACAGGACTGAGCTATAAGTTAGGGTAAGTCTACCAGAAATAACTTGCAGTGTAAAAAGAGAGCACAGGTCAAATGTGTTCACAGTCCCATTAAACCTAAGCAATTCAGGTTGACCAAGAACAAATCTCATTTCTCTTCTTTTTTTCCTTAGGATGCCTGTCAATTATGTTAAGCTGAATTCATTGTTGTCCTGTGACTTGAATAAAGATAGATAGTACAACCTTTCCAAACCATACTACTCATCTGAAAGGGAGAAAAAACACCCTTATTTTTCCAGAAACAATGATTACCCTACCAGTTGTAACTCATTGAATCTGAAAGAGCTTTTATTATTATAATTATCTTCTGATTGAATTTTTTAGACATCTATGATTATAGCAATGCAGCTTTTATTTTCTTTTAAATCATAAATTTCATAAAGACAAACACAATGACTGGCATAAAACAACAATAACCAAAAAAATGTGGGGTGTTTGCCAGAATAAAAGCAAAGAGAAAACATTTTTGTTAATCAGAAAACAGCAAAACATAGTACATCATCTTGAAATCTTGCATTGTGCTTTGAAAACTGCAGTCCATTTGGGAAAATTGATTTCATAGTGGAAATATCCCTGTACCTTGGATTCTTTTTTTTTTTTCCTCTCTTCCAAGCCAATGTCAAAAGTCTTATAGGTTGTGTTTCATTTTTGGGGGTATAATTACTTAATGGTGTCCCTTTCCAGATAAAAAATCACTGTGGTCTAGTTTTAGGTAACTATGCTTCCCAGTGGAGCAAGTTACTTACCAAAATCTTTCACATGGAAACTGATGGGACACATGCAGCAGAGGAGCAAGCAGTGGGGCTCCTGGCAGTGGCTGCAAGGGAAGAGGCAACAGTGACCCGAAGGCAGCTGCAACACTTACAGACAGAACACAATCTGGTGCATCTTCATCTCGTGCACCTGCATTTCATGGACATCTGGCTGACCTGTTTGTCCACAACACGAGAGTTCAATCCACTTAGGAACTCCAACTCTAACAAAGTCACACTGCCAGTCTCAGTACAGGAGCTGTACTTAATTCTGCAACATCTGGAACATCCAGTTTTATTTCAGTGCATATTGTAAGTGAAATACAATAATAGCCATCACTGTTTATCTTTTGCTTTGTTTTTAAACCTCTGTTTCCTTTTCAATGACCAGTTAGCATCAAAGCTCACATTTGTAATTTTTTTATCTTTGTGAGGAATCAAAATATGTGAAAGGAAAAATTATGCAATTAACAGTGAAAATATAAAATGGAGGGTGATAGAAAGTATACCTAGACTAGACTAGAATAGAATAGAATAGTTCAGTTGGAAAGCACCTACAACGATTATCTACTCCAACTGCCTGACCACTCCAGGGCTGACCAAAAGTTAAAGCATGTTGTTAAGGGCATTGTCCAAATGCCTCTTAAACACTGACAGTCATGGGGCATTGACCATTTCTCTAGGAAGCCTGTTCCAGTGTTTGAACACCCTCCCAGTAAAGAAACGCTTCCTAATGTCAAGTCCAAATCTCCCCTGGCACAGCTTTGAGCCATTCCCACGTGTCTTATCACTGGATCCCAGGGAGAAGAGCTCAGCACCTCCCTCTCCACTTCCCCTCCTCAGGAAGCTGTAGAGAGCAATGAGGTCGCCCCTCAGCCTCCTTTTCTCCAAGCCAGACAACCCCAGAGTCCTCAGCCACTCCTCATAGGACGTGCCTTCCAGCCCTTTCACCAGCTTTGTTGCCCTCCTCATGGCATAACAAATACGATCTTATATTTTTGTTGAAACTCATATTTCTTTCTTTCCTCATCATGTGGTTCTATCTGCACTTTATAAAAAAATGGGAAAATCAATAAGAAATTTTACTTACTTTTTTTTAATGGCTCTTCGAAGCCTGGAGATATCCTTCTGCCAGAAGACATCTCTGCTGGATTTTACTCTGTCCACAGGAGCAGATTTGTTTCATTGCTATGAAATCCTGCATATGTTGGCACAATAATACAAGGAGATAGGAAGAAGTATCCTGTGGCGGGTCCTGATCCAAATTCTTCAAGGTGTTGAGTAAATTATAGAAGCAGTGAACTGCTGAATTTTATATGTGGATGCTTTTTTACATCCACAGTCTATGTTTTTCATGAAAACTTATATTTACATCTCTCCTTATTTATTAAATCTTACAAGTTAGACTTCTTTTTGTGCTTAGTATTAAAATATTGGTGGTTTTCTTTCTCAAAGTAACTTTTGGAGGTATAGTCCATAGGGCCATCACAACAACAACTGCACCATGTTATTTATGTTATCATTCCTAAGGCATTTGAAGAGTCACAGATGTCTTTCTAGGCAACAGGTTTCAGAATGAAAAACATTCCTGTGCTTGTGCACTAGAAATGTTGTGGTGGACACAGAGAATATCCTTCAGAAATTCTCTGCTGCTTGTAGTGTAAACATGGTCTTACATCTTGCATACAGAGTTTCATAATGGAATTACACATGGAGCTAAGCTGTCAGCCCCCAAAACCAAGAAGGATCGGTGGGAACAGAGAAGAAGCTCTAAGTGTAATAGATCTTGGCTGTGTATTGCTCTTTTCTGTAGGATTCCATCCTCAAATAAGATGTCAGAGAGGACTTGTGCAGTTTTCACGCTGAGCATACTCTTTCTGCTACACCAGTGTGAAACTAGCCAGCAGGGCAAGGATTATCATGTCCTCAAAAATCCCAAGGTAACCGTTTCTGAAGGCTAGACTGGAAGAACTCAAACCTGATTTTACTCCTCTGTTTTACTTTCAGATGTTAACACTTCATCTCTGTAGCATTATATGCATTTCTCATGTACATATTTTAAAAGCAGGTTAAGATTAGCACATGCACTATTGCTTTTGACATAGTGCAGCTGGCTGGCAGGTGCAAACCTGAAAAAGCTTCTCTGGCCTCATGAAGTACAGCAAGAGCATGAGGAATCCTGACTATAACATTTAAGTCAGGCTGATTTTATTAAAATTTTGGTCAAACTTCATGTACAGAGAAATTGGTTGATTTGATCTGAAAAGATGTCTAAAGTACAAAACAGCCTATTGATGTAAAGCAGATGACTCTTCTGTGATTATTCCATGTCTGGAGTATCCTAGATGGCTCCTCAATGAAGACGATCTCACAGAAATCACAACTCATAAGGCTATAAGATATGAGGGTGCAAGGAAAAGTATCAGCCACTTCATTTTGCAGTAAACATGCTTCCTATGAGACAATCTAAACAACAGAGTTGTAGCATGGCAAACCTGGAAAGATGCACAATTGTTAACGAAGACCATAAACATCAAACCTGCCTATGTTCACCAGGTAGCTTAATGATTTGCAGGATGGCATAGAGATGTCAAACCGTAATGCTTATTTGGACCATGAATGGTGTCAAGGAACAGTAGCTGCAAAGTCAGTCCAGGGCCTCTATACTGTATGCAGTTCCTCTCTGCTGCTATCCTGTGTGCAACTTAAGAAGATTTGAGGAAAATTAACATAAATCCATCGTACTCTTTATACTAAAGCAATATAAACAGAGAATAGATTATATTAACTAAGAGATAAAGTAAGCATAGTGTGGTTTTAGTCATATAGTTAACTAGATATATTCTTAAATTCTTTGAATGGAAATGTTAACCTATACGGATTTTTCCCCTGAATTCAATGCATTTTGCTCTCTAAGTTGTCAAATTAAAATAAGAAGAATTTATATTATATTTTCATGGGGCGTAGATAGAAGAATCTGGAAGATCTATGTATCATGGATAATGCAGGCAGATGTCTGTCTATTATATTTTTTTAAATGTTTGTTCATCCCCTGTTACATAAAGCCTAAGATGAAGATATGTCTAAATAATACATTTGGATGCACATTTTTTGGTACTTGAGATGCTACCTAGCAAAAGATGGAAGCTGAAGAACTTACAATGTATAATTTGTTATTCTGTTCATGCCTCATGATGCTTGATCTCATGCATGCATGAGAGGATGAATGCAGGTCTGCACACTGCGCTGAACAGGCAATATAGCAGGATAAAATTCTTTCCTCCTGTGCACTGAAATCTGACAAAATCGGAGCATTTGATTTGGGTTGTGCTGGGGCAGCCTGCCCTAGAAAATACTTCATTATAATCCTTTAATACTTTAAATCAACTCTCAACATAAAGTTAAATTTATAGTGTAGATTTTATTGGCACAGAAATTTCCCCTTTTGTCTGTAAAAAGTCAATCCACTGCAAAGCTATGTCTGTGTACGAGCAGGCATCGCTATGATATCAGCAAGGTGTAGATAAAAGCACCTTTGCATATTACACAATGCTAAGGGCTTGACTCCCTCTCTTCTTTCTTACTACATTGTGACTGTGCTGACATTAGAGGCATTATTCCCTGTTTACACTGGTGAGACATGATCACAAGTGAGTCTCCATCAGGAGGTAAAGCTGAAGTGAGGAGGGAAAAGTGCTCCTTTGAAGGGAGCATCTGAGCAATTCTACAGTAGGAAGTATTATTTAAAAAACAGTTAAGTGAGTACAGTTAGAGAGAATGTTATTGTGCTTTAAATCTCTGGAGGAAAGGTGATTAGACGTAGTTGCTATTTTTTCTGTAATATTTTTGAATAGAATATGTTACTTGCACATGCTGCAGAAGCTGAGCACAAATTGTCTCACTAAGCTCTATTATTCTGGGGAACAGCAAGAATAACAAGCTGAGACACTGATGAACTCAGAGAAATATGAATAACACATTAACGCTCAGGATGTATCAATAGCATGCTGCCTGACACTGGGGACAAGCATCTTGAGGATGCGAGGGATTGCAAGAATGGGTCGCCAAAAGCAGGTCTCGAGACAGGAGATTTTCAAGACCACTTCTGATGGCTCTAGGGAAGACAGACTCAGCTGCAGGGGGTAAGCAATCTTGCCAACAAAAAACAAAGGGGTTTTGTCTTTCAGATATCATTAGACTCCATGTAAAAACTGGGGGGAGGTTAAGCAGGAGGAATGATTTTTATTTCCACACACAGAGAACACAGTGTGGGGATGTTTATGATACTCAGATGATTATATCTCAGGCTTACTGCTCTTCCAATCTAATTTCCTGCTTAAAACTCAGGAGAGTACGATGCATAGAGAGCTTCAGGGAAGGGAGGGTGAAATGCTGTTGAAAAGCGTTCCCCGGTTGGCCTTATTATAAGATATCACAGCACAATATAGCCAATGCTGTTGCATAGAATTCCAGGCACAAAAAAAGAATAAATACATTCTTTATTGAGAAACACGAGTGCACAAACAGGATTTTTTTTCTTTCAAGATATTCTTTTTGTCTGCATTTGGTGCAGTCTGCTGGATTAACAGCCCTTACACCAAAAGTCCTCTTACCAGAGAACAAGCAGCCTGCTCCTTTTCTTGAGTGATAGGCCCTTGAGCCATCAGGGCTTAGCTCTATCTGTCAAGTTACAGTCCTTTCTTCTGAAATTGCCCAGCAGGATTCCGCAGTAGCTGGACTGAGCACACCAGCTTAAATCACGTAGCTTACAAAATAGCTACAGTAATGCCAGTTTTGTCACTTTCAGCCCAACATCGGTAGCTCGCTCTGATTAAGGAGGAACTTGCAAAATTAAAGAACTGAATTTGTATGTCAATGAGAATTTAAGATGCCGTATGCTATAATTTGCCATTGATTATAATCAATCAGAGAAAATTCAGTTTCCACACTTGATCACTGTTGAAAGCTACACTGTACATGGCAATCTAAGGTGCTACTGAAGAGAGCAGCAGGAAATCATACTGTACTTCACTGACATAGCCAAATGATTTAAGGAATCCCGTAGGAGCCAATAAATTCATAGCTCTGATGTCATTATTAACCTGGATGCAGCCTGAGAATTTCCAGGATTATAAAAAGCCTATTCAACTGAGTGTTAGTGCACTATAATAGTGAAAAAAGTGCTACTATAGTTTGCATCTCTATTTAGTTAGAAAATGATTGCTTCTATATCCTAAATTATTATTTCTGAGGCATAAAGAAAAACAGTACATTTGTAGCTTCAGAAACTAGAAGCACTGTGCCTGTACAAGCAGAAGTGTGTGAGATGTTGGGGCATCCTGTGACTAGGGCCCAGCCTTGACAAGCCAGAAATGTAGATTTTATAGTTTTTGCCATTGAGGTAACAGTCAGTAAGTGCAACATAAATTGCATGCCCTCATTTCAGTGTTTTGATGCTTTCCACAAAGACTGTGCTGGCCATAGGAGAGAGAGAGATGTCTCTCAGTATTTTCACCTTTACTAACCCAGAATTATGCTTTTGTAAGTGTGAAAGAGGGCTCTGCAGTGGCTTGAGGAAATCTTGGCCTGTTGGGGTGTCTATCACCTTGAAAGAAATCAAGTACTATCTGGAAGTTCCTTGGCAGATGAGACAGCCACTACTTTCCAGGCTAGCCTCAAATCACTCCTAACGCTGGAAAAATTGCGAAAGGTTTAACAAGGGTGTAAATTAGCAAGTCACAACAAAACCAAAAGAAAACAATAAAAACCCACCAAAATATAACCCTAGTAACAATGTTTGGGAACATGACAATGAAACAATGACTTGATTTACTTTGGTTTAGCTTAAGATTGTGGCAAGCACTATGGAGCTTAAGTTATAAGTAAGTTAGAAGTATGAAAATAAAGTTTTTTCGTTAGTTAGAACTGTGGGGTTTCAGAGTGGTGCTTGTGCACACACACACATTGCTCTAGAGTCATTAATTCGGGGGACTCCCAGCCAGCTGTCAGCAGACATGAGACAATGGTCTGGCTGGAGGCGATGGACACACTTGGAACTGGGTGACTGACTGAACCTTCACAATGAAGTCTTTGATTGGTACAGTTGCTGTGCAGGTGGGAATTTCAGGCAGGTCTTGAGATTTTCCCCAAGGAAGCTGCTGCTGTGTCTGCTCTTACTTGTATGCTTAAACATATTGGGTTAACTTCCCAGGTGGAGTGAACCAAAGACTTCCCTAGGCCATTCTTGTTGCAGAAGTTATCAAATCATGCATTTGTAAATAGTCAATAGAAACTCTTCCTTCAGAAGTGGTCATGTAGAATAGTCTTTCATATGTAGCTGAGATAATCTATGACAGTGGAGATCATTAGAAATGGAAAATGCTTCTGCTGGGGTGGTTTTGTAGGACCATGGCCAGCTGGGTTATAAGAACTGTGCAGAACAGAAATTTGGGGAGCATCTCCTCATCCAGCTGAAGACATCTCTGTGAGGATACTTGCCATGGAGACTCCCATCATCACCAGACAGAAAGTGGGCATCTTGCTCAGCAGATTACATTTCCATGGATCTATTAGCAATGCTTAATTTCCAAACAAATACACATTCTTCTCTTTTTAGGTACTTGCTAGCACCTGTAATTCACAGAAGTTGAATGTAGTTGCTGTCACCAAGCCTCGCCCCTTCGATGGAGTAGCTGGGTAACTTTTCCTGTAAATTCTCTTGTCACCAAAGACATGCTTTCTGGAACTTTATGTCACTGTGTGCACTTTCTCCCTGATGCTATTACATCATGTCACATGTGGTACCTTTGGGAAGGAGGTAATAGCACAGCAGTTACATGCCACAGGGAGAAGCATTTCTAAGAGGGTGCTATGGTGATGGAATGGATACCTATATGAAAATCTGCCTTTAATTACCAGCAAGACTTGAAGCATGAGGAAAACACTATCACCTATTAGAAAATGCCTTGTTGAGGAAAAGCTAATACTTCAGTTCTCTATGGATTAATTAGAAAAGTAGCCCCATCCAGGACCCACAATTGTTTACTTGAATAGTTTTCAAGCAAACTGCAGTGTTTCAACTGGGCTCTAATTGTGCCTGATGGACCCATTACTTTACAATCGGTGCAACGTTGTACAGTTTCCCCCAGTGATTAATTAAACTGATGAGGTAGTGCCCAAATCTTGCTAGCAAGCAAGACCCCTTGAATTTTTCACCATGTCTGCAAGTGGTGTTGCATGTATGTTGTTCAAAGCCAGTGGGGTCTTCTACCCCTCACTTGCTAGGTTTACAATACCAAGACAATCCAGACTGGTGTGCATCTTCATTCCCCGTCATGACTCAGCCTTGCAGTTGCCCACAGAGGATCTCATAAGGCTCTGGAAACCTCAACTGCTTTTCAGTTAGGCTTATTTCCTACAAAGGTAGTTTTCTGAACAAGGTTAAATGTGCAGCACTTGTGAAAATCCCTGTGCCTGCAGCCAAAGGCACTTAAAAGACAGGAAAGCTGTCATTTAACTGCTGTCCACTTCAGAAAGCACTAAGGGCAGCAGGAAGCCAAAATGAATGGTAAGGTGATTGCATCTTTTACAATTTCTTTTCATTGCTGCTACTGCTGCTGCCCTCTCAGTGATCTGACCTTTTATTATTTGATCTTTTCTTTCCTTCTTTTAATGCTGAGTGTTTCTGCAACAGGATCACCCCAACAAATTTGATTGTGTAAATGCAGCACATGTAGGGGAGGAAGGGAGGGATGGGAAAAGAGAGCTTTTTGAAACTTTGCATGGAGGCTCACAGATATCTCATGAAAATAAAGAAGAAAAAAGTAACAATTTAAAGGCTGCTCTGTGGCTTTTAATACATTTCTGAGAAGAGAGGGTGAATATTTGCACTATGTGGGTTTTGAGTGAGAAGGTAATGTACCTGCAGTATTTAACTGAAATTGTTACAATATTTTAGCTATAATTGATGTATTTCCATTTTTAGTGTGTATAGAACTGTCTTTCTAAGAGACCTCTGTCCATACTTGAAGTAACCTGAGACACAAATGTATTTACTTTCGAGGGGTGTTTCATCTATCTTTACTGCAGATGCATTAAGAACTTTGCATGAGGTCCGATGTGCTTAGGCATGTTATTGTTTGTAAACACGGCCACCTCTGATTAGCAAAGCATTAAATGAAGTCTTCACTCACAATGAAGTTGATGAAGACAAAAAGTCTGTTTTGGCAATTCACCAATGCTAAGTGCAACTGAATTTGCTGAGTTAAGGCCAGTGGTGTTATGATTTTTGTGTTACGAGATTCTTGTGGAACTGGTGTTCTCTCCCCCTGCCCCCCCATTTGTCTGTGTGATTTTTGTACCAAACCCCAAAGCTCTATGCAGAATCCGAGACTGCACACACAGTGAGTCCCGCAGTGCATTATAGGCAAACCCAAAGTTATTTAGTCCATACAGAGCTCTGTGCTTACGCGACTGCACTGCTTACAGGATTGAAACTACATACAGGCTCATTATCACTCGGCTTCACTCCGATATGGGATCTCATGGTGTTGATCTACACATGTTTCAGGGGGTACTTGTGGGATTAAAAAAGAGCAAAAACAACACTATGGGAAATGTTTTCTGTCTTGTATGACTCCCACAGTGGAGTCATAGAAACTACAGGTGGGAAAAAGCCCTATGAATGATTAGGGCTATTGCTATCATCCAAACAATGGTGGAAGCATTTTAAATTGCTCTGAAAACTTTGCGAGAAGGTTTTTTTATTTAAAAAGGTTTTCACAGAATTGGCTACCTTTTATACAGAACTCTGATACCAGAGATAAAATTTGCAAGGAATATCAATGGTATATCTGAACATCCCATCTGAAAATGCTCTGTGTTGTAAAATACGTCTAAATGAAGAACAGTCCATGGAGGAAAGTTTAAAAGAAAGGCCATAGGGGAAAGCTGCCAGTGATGGTACACCAAAAAAACAGATTTTACAACCTCTTATTTTATTCTTCCAAAACACTGTTTTTGTTCAGTGTTTAATTATAGCACTCATACAAATAATTAATTATTTGTAACAGAATGCCTAGGAGTAATACCCAAGGATGAGGTCTCCTTTACAATGTTAAATTTATGGAGGATGAGTCTTCTGTGACAATCTAAATTTCCTTAGGAAGCTCAAGAAGTTTGCAATTTCAGTGAAACTCTTAAATAACAAAGCTGTAATGATCTGCAGCAAAGAGTCAGAGCAAGGAAACAAAAAAAATGTAATCTGAATTCAGAATCTGCAATTTGATTTGGTTTATTCAAGCTTTGCAACTTCTGAAATTAAAATCAGTATAGATATTGTTTCTTTCTGCCTACAGAAGACTATGAAATAAGTATGAAAGCCTGGTCATTCTTGAAAATGTTAAATGCAGTAAGAAGAAGGATATGGGAAACCATTCGAGTAGACAAATACAAAATATTTTAGAAATATTTTAGAAATAGCACAATCAACTTGTGTCAGACTGACCTTTTTAGGCATTGATTTTGCGTCTGATAAGTTGTTCTCTTTTATCTGGAAAAAAAAAATAGCAGATTCAAAAAAGACCGCACTTTTAGAGTAGTACCCCACAGCTGAATTAGAGGAAAAAGCATGCACTTGGCAACTGCTAATATTTGTGAAACCTCAAAAAACATGAAACTTTTTCGTCTACAATAATAACCTAATCAGTGAGAAAGATTGGATATTCCACAGTACATTTCTCCACATGGGATACAGTGTTAAACTTTCAATGACTGAAAATAGTTTATTCATTAAAATATTGTTATTTGTAACCTGTCACGAAGTATAGTTCCCAATCCAAATTAATTGTCTCCAGTACCACACATAACAACAGGCAACCCCTTCAAAGAACTTGCACTCGAAACAAGTAGTGTACATATAAAGGGTTATAGGTAAAAACTGCTGAAGTTTGAAGACTACAGATCGGACAGTGACCTCCTTCGAGGTCTAGTAGAAAGTGCTGAATAAAAACAGGTACCCTTACTTTAATCTCTGTCCATATCTTGAACCACAAGCCTATCTGACCTCAATATTTGCAATACTATACAAGCCACTTCCATTTATACCTTTTCTGTACTGCAGAACTAGCAGATTTTGCTTTCCTCAGTTGCTCACCACAAAGCTGGTCAGCTACTATTGGTGGGAATGGGAATTGGAATGGGAATGGGAAGCAGATGCAGGCAAGCACACCAGTGATTTTGTTTGAAACTGTCCTCCTACATGAATAGCTTGGGTGTTGCAGGTTTTTGGTGGGGTTTTTTTTTTTCAAATTTGTGAATGGATGCTACTTCTGTCTGTAAGTCAAACATGGCATTATTGCCTAGGCAGTATTGTCAGGCTCAGTAGGACAAACTTAGACCTGCCAGTGAATGCACTTGTCTTATTTCACGGCGAGATTAGTGCAGTTTCTCACTCACGGCGAGATTAGTGCAGTTTCTCACTGTCAGCAATGTCCCATTTTGTTATCTCAAGGATGCAGATTCATCTGAGTGTAACAGCTACTCATGTTTACAGTCATCTTGATGTAGCCATTCCGTTTCATAGGCAGGTTGTACTGACTTCCTTCTTGCAAGATTTTCATGTGCATTGCAATGACAGTTTGCGTCCTTGGAGAGAGGGAGTGGGAGGAATGACAGCCAAGGTCACCCTTGAAGCCCTTTATGAAAACCGAAAGGTTGCACGAGCTGTGCCCTCTCCCACAGCGTGATTCAACTTGGGTCTGTTGTGTGAGAAGACTCTTATGAGGAGGGAAGCAGAAGCTGTGTCCTGGGTGTGCAACACCCAGGTAAAGGGATTTTCCAGGCTTGGGGAAATGAGCCTTATGAGTCGTGCCAGCAAGCGGGGCTTAGCTCATGAACTGCCAGCTGCCTGGTCCTACACATATCAGGGGAGCAGCGGTTTGAGTGATCTCATATAATCGATTTGCTGCTGTTTCCTGACAAATGAGCCTGCCCTTTATTAGCCCTGCTCATAGTCTCAAAAGGCAAAGCACTGCACATGTAATTCTTCCCTGCACTTGCAAAGTGCACTTGTTATCATTCAAAGTGCTCTGTTCTATTACAGTTTTTAAATTTGTTCTCTTCTCCCACATGCTTTTTTATAAGTTTATCTGTCTTTTACAATTGAAATGTGCATGGACCAGGAAAATGTGCATGGATCTGCAAATATTTCAGAGTGTGTCCCAGAGACTCTCTTCATTTATTGGGATTTTGCTGCAGTTTAGGAAATATGTTATCCATGCTATAGAAAACGGGAGGAGCCCTCTGCCAGCTGAGCTTGAGAAGTCTGAAATACATTGATGGGGTCCCATTTTACCTCTGGTGTCACTGGACTCCTCACCCACCTGCCAGGTAGATGGAGAAGCAGGCTTGGAGAGAGGGGACTCTCCCATTTTTCCCATTTGCATGGCTACTTGTGTCTTTTGATCTCCTCCTCTGATTTTAGTTAACCTCCTCTGGGAAGACTGTAATACTGCAAAAGGACTAGGCATAATTGTCCTATTTTGTACTATCATTGCTCAGTCCCCTAGGCAGGCCCACCTGCCTCCCTACAAAATTTTCCACCATTTACTGTCTTTGGTACCTGTCTATCTCCATAAAGATGTCAGCTGTGATTCTCTGAAAAGTTCTAAATTTCAACTGCTGGGAAATATGCATTCCATTGAAAGCCATAGCAGGTGTCCACATTTCTCAAAAAATATAATTGCAGAAAGGCTGGGTTTTGAGAACAGGCAGTCTGGACCAAGTAGTGTCCTTGGTTGTGCTGATGGAAGCCCCTTTCTCCCTTGACTGATTGCCAAAGTGTAAATGAAATTTTAATTCCAAACCTTTATGTTATTACTGTTATAGCAGGTTTGGAGGTTAAAAAAAAAAAACAACCACCCAACATGAATGACTGGCTAGTCTCTTCAGAATCAATTATTGCAATTCAAGAGAACAAAGCACTGTAAAAAGACTACCATCTACAGTAAAAGCCAGAGTTCAATAACCAGATGTCCCTCAGAAAAGGGAGCACTTACTTCCTCTTTCTTTCTGAGCTCTCTCAGAGAAGAGATAACAGCAGGTCACTTCAAATTAGTCATAGAAATGTCCAGAAGAATTAATGGTACAGTCCTGATGTGAGAAGGTGCAGAGGCTGAACTTCTCAGAGGTTGTTTGCTGGCTTAAAAAAATTATAGTGATGAAAAGAACTGACATCTTAACATTCTTGGAAATTATAAATGAATCATGTAAACTGCTTGGATTTGATAACAGTAATTCATCTTGAGAAACATGAATTAAGAAACTCAGAGAAGTTTTACAAGGATGCTTGAGCATTGATTTTGCATTCAGAGCTCCCAGATTCAGTCTCATACCTGGCACAGAACTGGGAAGCAGAAGATCTGCTTTAAAGTCTACAGGTATATAACAAATGTTTTTGCATTTACTCTGGGCTGAAGCCTCTCAATTCTTCCACATCTTTTCCCCCCTCTCAGGTCTGTTAGAAATGGTCACTTGTAACAGCTGATATAGTTTTAAAACACAAATTTTGAGTTAATTCACAGCACCAGACCAGGGCAAGTGACTTCTAATTATTCATGGTGTGTCCTTCTATAGCCTCTCTGTAGCATAAAGAAGCCTACAAGAGTATCCTAAAGACAAAATAAAAATTTCTTGTGTTTTTAGATAAGGTGTGAGAGAATTGTGAAAACAATACAAGGCAAAATTCATATGAGAAGTAAATTCCAACATTTGCAGAGATTATAATGGAAGTAATGCTCGGTTATAGGCAGAGCCAAGAACACTGCGTTGTCCTGGTTTCAGCTGGGATAGAGTTAATTTTCTTTTGAGTAGCTGATATAGTGCTGTGTTTTGGATTTACTATAAGAATAATGTTGAGAACACACTGATGTTTTACGTGGTGCTAAGTAGGGCTTACACCAGTCAAAGACTTTTCAGCTTCCCATGCTCTGCCAGGTGCACAAGAAACTGGGAGGAGGCACAGACAAGACAGCTGACCCAAACTGGCCAAAGGGCTATTCCATACCATATGACATCATGCTCAGTATATAAATGGGGGGGAGTTGACTGGGAGGTAGTGATCACAGCTCAGGGACTGGCTGGGCATCAGTCGGCAGGTGGTGAGTGGTTGCATCACTTGTTTTTTTCCTTTTCATTACAATTTATTATTATTATCATTATTTTATTTTGTTTTGTTTCAGTTATTAAACTGTCTTTATCTCAACCCATGAGTTTTCTTACTTTTGCACTTCTGATTTTCTCCCCCATCCCAACAGCAGGGGAGGGTGAGCAAGCGGCTGGGTGGTGCTTAGTTGCCAGCTAGGGCTAAACCACAACAGTCCTTTTTGGTGCCCAGCATGGGGCTTGAAGGGTTTGAGATAATAACAGATTAACCAGAGCATATTAAGTAATTTACATCTGTCAACAGTTGCGGGTCACGATATTGATTCATCTGTTCTCAATATCCGTTTATCTGATCTGCACCATGCTCATTTTTTTGTTGTACGTGTTAAAGTTTGATGTTGGGTTTTGCAGTTTGCTGTGCTCTGCAGTAATTAGTGGTGTTTTGCCTCTGAGATTTGTTATTAAAACACTGGCCTTGAGCTTAATCTGGTATTTGAGTTTTGTACCGAAGCCATTACTGTACTTCGGGTACCACCTTATGGAGACAACCAGCAATTATACTTCTTCCTCTGAGAGGTTTTTTATGAAAGAAATACAAAATGGCACCTTTGCTACCTTCTTCTGTTTCCTCCTTCATTACCATAACTTTTCAGTATCTTGAACATCCTTGGGTAGTTAAGATACTTCTATTGGTATTGCTTGGGAATATTGTTTTGGTGTTGTCTAAGCTATGAGTGGCAGGGTGTGTGGGATAGCATGGGCAAATGCCTAGGGCGGTGGGCACCTCCAGTGTTTTGGAAGTTCACTGTTGAACAAGTGCAGAATCCTGAAAAATTAGTAGAATATTTGGAAAAAGTATGCTGCCATCCTGGCAATTCTAGGGAGACACAAAACACTGCAGTGTGCTGGGGTCTGGCCCATGCCTACTGAGCCCTGTTCAACACTATTCAGAACCCTCAAGGGAAACAGAAGGTCTCTGGATCTGACAACAAAACAATAGATGCTGCAGCTGAACCAGGAAACCAACCCATGCTGGTATCAATTGCCCCTATACACAAGAAGAAAACTTGGAAGCAAAAGTCAGCTCATTTAGAAAGGGATGGTGAAAAAGCAGGGCCATCACAAGGAGAGGAGGAGGAAGAGGAAGAACTCATAAATGAGATGGAAACTACCCGATCCCTATCCTTGAGTGAGCTGCGAGATATATGAAAAGATTTCAGGCATGGTCCAGGCGAGCACATTGTCACCTGGCTGCTCTGATGCTGGGATAAAGGGCCAGTAGCCTGGCCCTTTATGCCTTTCTAGGGAAGGGGGCATTGACAGTGATTGGAAAAAGGGCACAAGCCCTCAGCCCCTGGAGGCAACTACTATCAGGTATAAAGTAAAGATATCCCTTCAAGGAAGATGTTATGTATCGCCCAGGCAAATGGACCACCATGGAGAAAGGTATCCAGTATCTGAGGGAATTAGCCATGCTGGAGGTGATTTATGGACAACGAGCAGTTATCCAAAGATCCAGATGAAGTCAAGTGTACACAACCCATGTGGCAGACGTTGGTACGGAGTACACCAATAACTCATTGGCAATACTGACCTGGAAAGTTGAAGAGGGACAAATGGTAGATGAAGTGCCTATCCAGCTCTGGGAATACAAAGGAAGTATCTCTTCCTCCCTCATCTCAGCTATGGATATACTGTCCTGGGAGGTCCAGCAACTCAAAGAGGATAGGTCCTACTCTCCACCTGTACAGACCAGTATCTCAGCTATTAAGAATCAGTGTTCCTCTGCTCAAGAAAGAGGATATAGTGGATACGCACCACAGGGCACCCTGTGGCTTTACCTGCTTGACCACAGAGAGGACATGAGGAAGTGGGATGGAAAATCTACCTCAAACCTGGAGGCACAGGCACATGAGTTGCAAGGAAAAAAATCACATAAGGGAGTTCTTCCAGGAAAATTGCTGCTCCAGTTTCCAGTGGGCTGAGTAGACAGAGTAGAAGGGCTGACACTACTCCTGATTTTAATGAAGAAACTCCTGACTCATATATACAAGAAATAGGTAATGAATATTATGACCAGGACTAGCTGGGCCCTGCCTCCAGACACGTGGAGGAAAGGGACAACCCGGTTTCCTGGACTGTGTGGATTCGATGGCCTGGCACATCAGACCCTCAGGAGTATAAGGCTCTAGTAGACACCAGTGCACAGTGCACCCTAATGCCATCGAGCTATACAGGGGCAGAACCCATCTGTATTTCTGGAGTGGCAGGGGGATCCCAACAGCTGACTCTATTGGAGGCCGAAGTGAGCCTAACTGGGAATGAGTGGCAAAAGCACCCCATTGTGACTGGCCCAGAGGCTCTGTGCATCCTTGGCATAGACTGCCTCAAGAGAGGGTATTTCAAGGACCCAAAAGGGTACTGGTGGGCTTTTGGTATAGCTGCCTTGGAGACAGAGGAAATTAAGCAGCTGTCCATGCTGCCCGGTCTCTCGAAGGAGGACCCTTCTGTTGTGGGGTTGCTGAGGGTCGGAGAACAGCAGGTGCCAACTGCTACCACAACGGTGCACCGGAGGCAATGTCGCACCAACCGAGACTCCCTGATTCCTATCCATAAGCTGATTCATTGACTGGAGAGCCAAGGAGTGATCAGCAAGACTCGTTCACCTTTTAAGAGTCCTATACGGCCAGTGTGAAAGTCTAATGGAGAGTGGAGACTAACAGTAGACTATCGTGGCCTGAATGAAGTCACGCCACTGCTGAATGTTGCTGTGCTGGACATGCTGGAACTTCAGTATGAACTGGGGTCAAAGGCAGCCAAATGGTATGCTACAATTGATATTGCTAATGTGTTTTTCTCAGTCCCTTTGGCAGCAGAGTGCAGGCCACAGTTTGCTTTCTCTTGGAGGGGCGTTCAGTACACTTGGAGTCGACTGCCCCAGGGGCAGAAACACAGCCCCACCATTTGCCATGGACTGATCCAGACTGCACTGGAACAGGGCGAAGCTCCAGAACATCTGCAATACATTGATGACATCATTGTGTGGGGCAATACAGCAGAAGAAGTTTTTGAGAAAGGGAAGAAAATAGTCCAAATCCTCCTGAAAGTCAGTCTTGCCATAACACAAAGTAAGGTCAAGGGACCTGCACAGGAGATCCAGTTTTTAGGAATAAAATGGCAAGATGGATGTTGTCAGATCCCAATGGATGTGATTAACAAGATAACAGCCATGTCCCCACCAACTAGCAAAAAAGAAACACAAGGCACTGTTCTTTAGGTGTTGTGGATTTTTGGAGAATGCCTATTCCAAACTACAGTCTGATCGTAAGCCTTCTCTATCCAGTGACCTGGAAGAATGATTTCAAATGGGGCCCTGAGCAACGACAAGCCTTTGAACAAATTGAACAGGAGATAGTTCATGCAGTAGCCCTTGGGCCAGTCCAGGCAGGGCAAGATGTAAAGAACATGCTCTACACCACAGCTGGGGAGAAAGGCCCTACCTGGAGACTCTGGCAGAAAGCACCAGCGGAGACGCAAGGTCGACTCCTAGGGTTTTGGAGTCGGGGATACAGAGGATCTGAGGCCCACTATACTCCAACTGAGAAAGAGATATTGGCAGCATATGAAGGGGTTTGAGCTGCTTCGGAAGTGGTTGGTACTGAAGCACAGCTCCTCCTGGCACCCCGACTGCCAGTGCCGGGCTGGATGTTCAAAGGGAGGGTCCCCTCTACACATCATGCAACTGATGCTACATGGAGTAAGTGGATCGCACTGATTACACAATGGGATTGAATAGGAAACCCTAATCACTCAGGAATCTTGGAATTGATCATGGACTGGCCAGAAGGCAAAGATTTCAGAATATCACCAGAGGAGGAGGTGACGCATGCTGAGGAGGCCCCACTGTACAATAAACTACCGAAAAATAAGAAGCAATATGCCCTATTCACTGATGGGTCCTGTCGTCTCATGGGAAAGCATCGGAAGTGGAAGGCTGCTGTATGGAGTCCTATACGACAAGTCACAGAAACTGCTGAAGGAGACGGTGAATCGAATCGGTCTGCAGAGGTGAAAGCCATCCAGCTGGCTTTAGACATTGCTGAACGAGAAAAGTGGCCAGTACTTCATCTCCATACTGATTCATGGATGGTGGCAAATGCCTTGTGGGGGTGGTTACAGCAATGGAAGCACAGCAACTGGCAGCGCAGAGGCAAACCTAACTGGGCTGTCGCATTGTGGCAAGATATTGCTGTCCAGGTAGAGAAGCTGGTTGTAAAAGTACATCATGTAGATGCTCACATACCCAAGAGTTGGGCCACTGAAGAACATCAAAACAACCAGCAGGTGGATCAGGCTGCTAAGATTGCAGTGGCTCAGGTGGATCTGGACTGGCAACATAAGGGTGAATTATTTATAGCTCCATGGGCCCATGACACCTCAGGCCATCAAGGAAGAGATGCAAGATATAGATGGGCTCATGATTGAGGGGTGGACTTGACTATAAACACTATTGCATAGGTTATCCATGAATGTGAAACATGCGCTGCAATCAAACAAGCCAAGCGGTTAAAGCCTCTGTGGTATGGAGGACAATGGCTGACATAAATATGGGGAGGCCTGGCAGATTGATTATATCACTCTCCCATGAACCCGCCAAGGCAAGTGCTATGTACTTACAATGGTGGAAGCAACCACCAGATGGCTGGAAACATATCCCGTGCCTCATGCCACCGCCCAGAACACTATCCTGGGCCTGGAAAAACAAGTCCTATGGCAACATGGCACCCCAGAGAGAATTGAGTAAGACAACGGGACTCATTTCTGAAACAACCTCATAGACACCTGGGCCATAGAACATGCCATTGAGTGTGTATATCACATCCCCTGTCATGCACCAGCCTCCAGGAAAATCGAACGACACAATGGACTGTTAAAGACCACACTGAGAGCAATGGGTGGTGGGACATTCAAACATTGGGATACACATTTAGCAAAAGGCACCTGGTTAGTCAACACTAGGGGTTCTACCATTCGAGCTGGCCTTGCCCAATCAAAACTTTTACATACCGTAGAACGGGATAAAGCCCTTGTAGTGCACATAAAAAATATGCTGGGGAAGACAGTCTGGGTTACTCCTGCCTTAGGCAAAGGCAAACCCATTCATGGGATTTCTTTTGCTCAAGGACCTGGGTGCACTTGGTGGATGATGCAGAAGGATGGGGAAGTCCAATGTGTACCTCAAGGGGATTTAATTTTGGGTTAGAATAGCCAATGAACTGAATTGTATGATGCTAATTGTTATATAATACTGTAGGTCACTACTTTTATCATTGCTGTATGCCATATCAATGATATTACAGTGAGAACCACCCAAATTAATGAAGAATGAACTTTGATGAAACCAAGCAAAGTGCAGTGGTGATGGAACCAGAACTGGCTTCAGCATGCCACAGTCCAACACCACACACCATCTCTCCTGCCCTGAAGGATTGTTATGACAGATGGAGCCCAAAGTCATGAACTAAATTAACTCAACAGACATTTTAGAGGGATGGCCCATAGACTAAGGGAATGATATGTGTGTGTATATATCAACAGACAGGGAAAGTGGTGGTGATTAATTAGATTGTATTGGAAAGGGTAGGACCTGGGCATGACGTAGATGTTATAGAATAGGAGGTGGATACTGTCCTAGTTTTAGCTGGGATAGAGTTAATTTTCTTCCTAGTAGCTGGTATAGTGCTGTGTTTTGGATTTTAGTATGAGAATAATGTTGATAACACGCTGATGTTTTAGTTGTTGCTAAGCAGTGCTTACACTAGTCAAGGACTTTTCAGCTTCCCATGCTCTGCCAGGTGCACAAGAAGCTGGGAGGGGGCACAGCCAAGATAGTTGATGCAAACTGACCAAAGGGCTATTCCATACCATATGACATCATGCCCAGTATATAAAGTGGGGGGAGTTGGCTGTGAGGTAGTGATCGCTGCTTGCGGACTGGCTGGGCATCAGTTGGTGGGTGGTGAGTGGTTGCATCAGTTGTTTTTTCTTGGGTTTTGTTCCTCTCTCTCTTTGTTGTTTTCCTTTTCATTACAATTTCTTCTTATAATTTTATTTTATTTTATTTTATTTTATTTTATTTTATTTTATTTTATTTCAATTATTAAACTGTTCTTAACTCAACCCACGAGTTTTCTTACTTTTGCTCTTCCAATTCTCTCCTCCATCCCACCAGCAGGAGAGGGTGAACAAGCAGCTGTGTGGTGCTTGGTTGCTGACTGGGCCTAAACCATGACATGCATATTTATAAGCTTGTGTGTCTATATTGTTAAATAAATTGGCCCAGCCAGCAAATTGGAGCACTGGATAACCAATACTGTTAATTATTGCTTTCTCTCTACGTCAGCAAACACTGAGAAAACACCCAGCTGTTGTTTGACATGTGCACATGCCAGGGACCATTCTCATCAGGTAACAGCTCTATGGACAAAACTTTGCAAGTTCAGCTCCATTTGTCATACAGTGCCTCCCATCACCATCCCAGTGCTCTTCCTCCACTTCAGCAGTTACTCTCTTTCCTTGAGAAGATCTCTTTGAGACACAGAAAAGGAATGCTGAACCGAGAGCACAAGACTGGACAAGATGATATAGGCAGCATGAGCCTCAGGCAGAGTCTGGGGTTGGCTGTGCACAAGCATAAAGAAAGGAGTAGAAACCGGGAACAAAAACTGAGGTCAAAGTGCAGCCAAGTCCTAAATCTAATCAGGGATTTGTGATAGATGGACACAGACTGCCTGAACAGGAACAACACTTCATAAATTAAATATTCATTAAAAATGTTGGCCCTGTGTTAATGAGACCCATTAAAAAGATTCAGTGGGAAAAAAATAGTTGTGTTGTGAGCAAATCTTGGATACGTTGGTAACCAAGGTCTACAGGGATTCACGTTCTCTGAAGAGTTGAACGTGAATGTCTCTAAAGAGACTTTAGAGACAAGACAAAACATAGAATAGATGCTCTTAAAGGAAGCATTTTCTGCTTGTTTATGGAGTGGTCAACATTCTTTGTGGGAAAAAGTATTATGTATTTAAAGGCTGTCATAACACACACATGTAAAAAGGAGGAGGTACTCTGGCAACCTTGAATCTGGTATTTCCCAACTTTTTATTGTTTTTCTTTGCAATCTTGATTTCTTCTTTAAATGGAATGAGGGTTTAGGTGTTAAAATGAGTGTAACTATTTCTCTCTCAAAATGTTCTGTGTTGGGTTTGATTTTTATGCAAAACTGAATGCAAAGTAGACTTGTGTGTGTATATGTCTATATGTGTGTTGGGGGGGTGTATATTAGCTTAGGAATCAAATGAACTTTAAAGAATTATAGAGCAAGTCATTTGCCCTACCAAGAAATGTCCCTTACATATAGTAACAGCATCTTAGAGTTTGAAACAAATTATTTCTGAAGCAACCTGGCATCACAAAAGCACGAATGGGAAAGGTATTATTAGAAGAAACATGACAGCAAGTTCAAACAGGAGTGTCTTTGTTTTTGTCCTGTTTTTTTTAAGGAATAATGTATTCATTGCATGGTGAATTTTTCTGAACTTTTGGCACAGGACACCTAAGGGACTACCTGTCAGAGAGGTTCAATTAACCAAAACATTAGTGCTCAGAGATGCTTGATTTTAATGACCATATTATTGAAATTTTAAAATGGGTAAAATACATTTCACTGTTTCTAGTATGCAAGCCACAATGCCTTGGAGGGAAGGATGACATGAGGAACTGCAGCTTAAGAACATGGCTGACTTTTCATGAGAGACATAAAGGAGTAGCAGTGTGTCTGAATTGCCCACAAATCTGAACAGCTACACAAGTTTCTGGAGATAGTTTGGTTCTTCTGTTATTCAGAAGACATACTTTCAGTATTAAGTTGGAGATGACCTCCTACCAGCTCAGCTCAGCCAGAGTGGGGTTGAAGAGCCAAGGTCTTGGCTTGGCCTGTTTGTGTCCAAATATAAGGAACTATTCAAAACCGTACATAAAGCTTTGTTGCTGGATGTATTGTCTGTTATCCTGAATAGTCTGTGTTACTTGAATTCAGAATATCAATTTCCTAGGTATATTGCTACAAGTGGAAGACTTTCTGTTTGAAATGAAAGGATGTCTCTGTATCCAATATCACACATCCAAGCATCAGATAATTGATAATGCTGCTATTGGCCCCATCTTACAAAAGATATCAGGCTGCCCAGTACAAACATTCAAAAATCAGATTGGGACTGCAGCTGAGATGTTTTGAGCTTCTGCCCACTTTCAAAGACTTAAAAATTTTAAACCTGTTAAAGCAAAACTGCAGTGCCCACCTGACCCTATGACTCAGGAGGGGTCTATATGAAACAGACTTCCATGGCAGCAGTGATAAAGTCTCCCTGGGGGAGCTTTAGAGAGTACCTGTACAAGGACTAAAAAAGAAGGAAAACGGTGAAGGAGAGACATGTATACAGGCATAAAGCAGGCAATAAGTTTTGGCTGTCTGCTAACCATCTGCATCTAGTAAGCAGAGCTGCAGCTGTGGTATAATTACAGGATATGCAGCCCCTTCCCCAGTGCTCTTCTCCAAGTGTAACTCTCAGTGGCCTCTGCTCCTCTCAGTTCAATCTGAGTATTCAGTTCAATCATGTAGAATTTAGTCCTGGCATGACAAGGAACTGAGAGCAAAATCACCTTTCATTTGGTTGCCAGCACTCACTAGTTTTGATGCATGTGACATGTAAGGGTGTTTTGTGAACAGCTGCAGAGCATGGCTGAGAGGAAGTGGATATGATCTGAACTGTCCTCAGGTTACTACATAACCAGTAGCATCTGGTAGCATCACTATGCTTTGCACTACCCAGCCTCATCGGTGGGGATATTTCTTCACATTTCACTTCATTCTAGAGCTGCATTAATCAAAAGTGAATCCTGCTTGTAGTGACCCCAGACCTAATTGGCCACAGTTATCCATCATAGTTGATACGTACTGAATTTCACTCAGTTGTAGCAGTAATCCTCTCTTGGCACTGATTCCCAGAAAAAGAGAACATTGATGGTGAATAACAAAGGAAGTGGCCTAATAGGGTCAATAAGCATATAGTAATAATAATAACAATCCTAATGGGCATGCAATTTTGCTTTAATACAGGTTGCAATAATAGTTACCTGTCATGAAGAGAGGTCAGGTTATGAACTCCATTCTGTAGGGGGAACAGCTACGTGAGTGGAGTCTGGTATGTAGAGGTTAAGCCTCTGACCCTGAGCTGCTTTCAGCCACTGGAAATAACCCCCTGGAAAAGCAGCAGCAGCATATGGCTCCTCAAAGGGATTTTGCAGACTGCAAAGTGGGAGGGTGGGTTGTTTTTGATGAGATTAGATCCCATCTGCTGGAGCTATGTTCGTTTGCTAAAACTGACTCTTTAGCTCAAAGTTCAACACTGATATACAATGCTGCCCTTTGGATTTCCAGTGTTATTATTTGATCTTTGTGGAGATCTTTCCTACTGAGGAGTAAATTGCTCCTGGGCTCCTCCAGCATCATTGCAACTAGGTTCATCTCTTCGATCTGTTTTTTTCTTTCCACATTTTATAGGTAAATTAAAAACGATCAGGAGGTGGAAAAGCATGAAAACAAACAAAAAATTGTGCCTCCTCTCCCTTCTTCTTAGTAGAGAGGTCCATGAAAAATAAGTTCTGAAAACTGCAACCCCTGATGTTGTGTGTCATTAGAAATTAAAACTTGTCTATTTTCTTATATAAAAATAAGATTTTTGAAGGCAGTTTTCACTGGTCATGCAGGTCTCTGAAGCTCAGCAGAATAAGAATATTTCAAAAGGAAATTAAATAATAACCAGCACTGATTCCCCAGTGCATTTTTTGTAGCATGTCTTTTTTTTGCAGCGGACACTATTGAGTAAAAAGCTAAGCTTATCCCCCCACCTTGCTTTTATGTTCTCTGGTTTCACAAGCTCCTCTTAGATTATACTTTTAACACTATGATTCTTACCAGACATTGGGAAGCCATGGCTTTTCCTGTCATGTTATTCTGTTGAGTTCAGTAAATGCTTTTATTAAACACAAAAGTCTTTATGCATGTGCCTGCTACTGCAGCATATATCTTTGCCAGTTGGTACCTGATTTCACTCATGGGCATTACTAGGTGTGGCTGGAAATCAGCAATTCATTCTCCATATGCCAAAACCCAAATCCCAAAAGTTTTCTATACCCTGCATATGTGCTAAACATCAAATATTTGTTCAGTGGAGAAGACAGAACAGCATGGGACAACCTACTCACTCTACGAACAGCATGGGAGTCTGTGAATAAGCAGCTTGCATAGTGGTGTGGTAGTCTCAGAGCTGCCCACGCGAGCTCTGAAACCTCATCAGGGAGAGACAAAAAGCACATGTTTTTGTAGCATTTTCCTGGCCAAAAACACACATGCCCCTGAAGACACACACGAAAGCACATCTTTTATTTTTTTTCTTTTTTAACTCTGTGCTACTGAGCCTAGTAATTAGCTAACCTGTACTTAGTGGAATGATGGGCTATATGAAGCTATTCTACTGGAATGAAGCTATACTACTTAATGTACTATCCTCTGAAAATAAGCATAATTTGGATATACATGTATATGCTTATTTGGTTATAGAAGACTGCTGGGCTTTATTTTTCTCAGGAATTGATGGGAAAAGGAGAACATAAGGAAGCGTGTTTCCACAGGACTGTGAGAACTTCACTTTTCTCAAATAATTTTGCTCTGAGTAGGATGTGAATCTTATGGAAGCAGTTGCCTAAAACCTTGCTATAAAAATTAAAATGTCTGTCACATGATAATGTGGTGGGGGGGGTTTCAAGGGAGAAACATTAGATTGTTTTATTTAATGTATCAAGTACTGTGTGAAAAAAAAAAAGATAAATCCTTGCTGTTAATGACTGCATTATAAATCTTGTCAGACAACTAAATTAATAAAGATGCTTTAAGCAATAAGATGAATGCAATATTTCTGTAGGAAAGCTTTTCTATCTATCTCTACTATTTCTGGTCTACAGCTACAGACCACTACCTTCCATTTTCTGTACAAAATAATTAATTGTAGTTATTGAAGGCACAAACTAACCAGCTAGGGATTTAGAGAAATTCAGCTAATTTTTAAAGGATCAATCTGCCTTGATAATAAAAAAAACATAATTGAGAAAGCAGTATGGTGAAGTTTCAAGGAGTTAACAGTTAGCTTAGAATATTTGAGAAGTCCTACAATTGAAGGGAAAAAATGAATCTTAAAAACTTCTCATGACACCTAGTACATATTATTCTGTGCTCGTTAATACACACAAAAAAGAAAGCCTTGAAGCTTTTTAAAGCAAACTCTGTTCTTAAAAGTAATAATTCATTACTAAGAAAAGGGGCATTTTTCCCTTTGTCTTTTTATAAATAGCAGCTGAGTAAAAGCCCAGAAGTTTCAGTAGGAAAAGGAGTAGGTTCCGGAGGTATTTAAAATAACGGTACAGTATGAATTTGTTACTAGAATTAATGGTTTATTTCTGACATTTGACAGGAGGTAGCTGATGAAGTCCTGCAAAACCTTGACCTGATAAACTGTAGCAGAGTAGCATGTCAGACTAGTTCTCAGTTCCCCTGTGGGTAGTTTGTCCTTGTTTACTGCTGGGTGTTTTTTTGGGTGTCTCTGCCACACCTAAAAAAGGGTGAGTGGATTATTTTAATCAACCAAATAAAGCTTAAAATCTGATCAAATCCGAATCCACTCTGCCCACAGTCCTGCTGCATCATTGGATGGAAACTTAGTGGAGACTCCTTTGCTCTGTCTAAGATACATATTTGGTGCTGCTTGCTTGTCCGCTGAGGGACTGTGGAGAATTTGCAGGGAATATCACAAACAGCAAATATTATGGTATGTTTCAAAATAGCCGTGTATTTTGCAATTGCAGTTCACAGATATGTAATTCTAATGTGTTTGAACCAAGTCCCAGTTCTGAAGTTCAGAAGATACAAAGGTCTGTTAAAGTAGAAATACTAATGTATTTTCTCCACATTGACAAACAATGCGAATAATTCTCCATAATTATAAAAAGCATTGGTGAATAGATGCAACCAATAGTCAACAAAAAAGTGTTGAGATTTTTGTAGCTATATGCTATTGTAATGCATAAGCACGCTATTGTGTATGCTCTGAACAACTGACTATAAAACATTGCTATAGTCTACATTGCCCAACAGGAAATGACTATAATCTGCAATCAATGAAAAAAGTACTTATAGTCTCTGTCAGACAGTGGTCAGAAGTCCCATTTCCACCTGCATTGCAGTCTTTTCATGACTGATCGTTGTAAGTCTCAAAACTGAGTCTGAAGTGGCTTAAAAGCTTTGCAAGTACTGCCCACGTAAATAAATAAATAAATAAATAAATAAAGGGAAAAGCACTTTGCATTTTCCCAGTTGGCTCACTTCAGAGCTAAGAAAACTCTTGCCTTACAACTAATTGAGTTTATGTCCTTTTAGAGTATTTCTTGGACCAAATTTTAAGAAGCATTTTGGTTTTTGCAGTAAAATACACCAGTTCAAAGCCCACGTTATAAAGACGTCCTGCCAGCTCACGTAAAGCTCCTTCAGTCCAGCTACACAAATCTCTCTGACGAGCAAATCAGAAGAGAAATACAAAGTCACTCAGGACAAATTCACTGATCACAGTTCACCGATCATATGCTTTTGTTTTTCTTTAATTGGGGCAAAGCGAAAGAAGAGTTCTAGGCTTACAGATGCCAACATTTTTTGAAGATTTGGGCAGTTTAACATGCCTTTTCACTAGAAAACCAAAGAAGTAATAATCGTAAGAGCAGAACAGCACTTGACTAATGATAAAAAAGAGTTCTCGGTGATTAGCACACTGTGCTGAAACTTCAAAAATATGGATTCCTTGGCTTAAAGGCAGGTTTCCTTCAGGACCTTGAAGGAAGTATTTATCTTACCTTGGTGTCAGTTCTAACACCCATAAAGTGAAAAGAAAAGAAATATGTTTCACCCACCACTAGTTTTAGTTTTTGGAAAGGACAGCGTATAGGCTGAGGAGTATAAAACACAAATAATCATGGAGCAGCAAGAATTTTAAGGGAAGGGTCCATGCTCAAAACACTGGGCACAATCTCCGAAAATCTATGCATTACCTACTCTTTATCAAACTGTAAGTAAAACTACTTAATTACTGGAATATGTACTGAAACTAAAACTTCACAGGATTTTAAAATGACCTGCACTAAATTTTGAGGTTAACTCGGATTTGACAGTTGTCTGAGAGAAACTGAACTGGAAACAAGGTTCAGCTAATTCAGTAAATGCTCTGCTGCTAATTGCTTGCCCAGCTCTGATGGTAACTGTGCTCTGAGCTATATCAGCTAAGCTAGTGCAGGATAGGTACAGGAAAAGCCTCAGTTGCGCTCCTGGGATATGAAACCTGTTAAGAAATTTGTTTTGCTGGAATTTGGAGGATAGAATAGAAGTCTGATTAAAAGCGCGTAACAGTCCCTATCTTTAAAATTTAAATTCTATTTGATACATTAAAAGAAGTTAACATGGGCTTGCGTTCAAGTAAATAGCTAAAAAAGATCCACATACAAATTCAAAGGCTTCAAATAAGTAGGGATTTCCTGTACACTGATTAATGAAGGTAGAGGTTGATCCTCACTGTTGTTCCAATGTATGTCTCAGTATGGTAACATTAAGCTTCCTATTTCAAGGCTTGATGGTTTTTTAACAAGTTATCTGCATCATAATACATATTATAGCAAATTTACACTGCCATAGTTATGTTTTGAAAATTTCTGAGGTGAATAGTAACACTTGCGTGATAGTGCTCTCGTTTTGGGTTTTGGGTTTTTTTGTCACTCATCAAAAGACACCAATTCCTTATCATATCATTTCAAGTTCCACTATTAGGAGAGCTAAATGTTTGTCTTTTGGGAGCTTGTTTTTTTTTGTTTTCAATGAAAATATTGAACGCTGACATATGAGTACATGTCATTCGCTTAAAAAAGAAACGCATGCTGTCATTTCCATGATGGCCTTCTTACATTCTGCATATCACTTTCCGTTATTACTAATTAAATTATGAATATAGTCCAGTGTTGCTAGAGTATTTCATTCCTTCTCAGCCTTTCTTCAGTGCTAGCACTTGAGTTTTCACTATCTTCAGCTGAGAATCTGTAGAGAAGAGGGAGAAACAACTGTGCCTCATTTAATGGAGCACAGGCTGGGACCACTGTACTGTCAAAGAAGTTTTTGGCCAGACTCACCCCACGGTGGCATATTTTCAGAAGGGTTTGCTTTGGGTTTTTTTTCCCATATCTGTGTAAGATGTTGAATAACTGGACACTTATGCCACTTACATGTTTTAGTGAAAGCGTAGTTTAAATATCCTTCCCTCTCTGCAGCACCTCTGTGCTTTCTTCTTTCTAAACTTACCTGTTAGATTCAACGTTTGCTCTGCTCAGAAGCAGTATCCTGCTGCTCTCTGGCCCTTCATCACCAACAGAGCTTTAGTAGCTTCTCTATTCCCTCTCTGTTGTTGACTGCCTTTATAGGAACAAGAGGCTGCTGGGGGCAGGTGGATTACAATAAGATATGGCTTTGACAAATGGTTTAAGAATAGAACCTCCAATATCATCTTTTTATGGATTTTCTGTGATGGATTATTACCTTTCCTATGCAACAGTAATAGCCTAGCATTGCAGAAGACTGGATTTATTTCTCTCACTCAACAAGCCCCATCAGGTGTGGCAGAAAAGGGGATAAAAAAACTGACTGGCTCTATAGAATGACTCAGCTACCTGAAATATTAATAAATATGATGTCATCAATCAACAGGTGTAATGAATGCAGTCAATGTTACGGTCAGATTCACTGAGGGAAGTATAATTTCATGCTTGTGTAGATCATAAGTCCACTGCTCTTCAGTCTGAATAGGATTGCTGGATTTCTTCTTTGTATGCTTCCTGTGGTTAAGGATTTCTCTCTCTTTCTCTCAATCATGCTTTGCCCCTAACAAATACTGTCTACTCAGCACAGTGTCTGAAGTTCAAAATGTTGTTCTCTGAACAGTAGAGCATTTCTCCTCTCTGAACAGGTAATAAAACTAGAAAGATTTGACTTGACCTATTCAGCTTTGAGACTTTGGAAAAAGTGGACCCAGAGATGAAGCAGGAGTTTCAAAAAATAGGTTTTTAGTCCCTTATAGTAACTTTCGTTTATGGTTACCTGGCACAGGAAATCACAGAGGCCCTAGCCATGATAACTGTGGCAGCAGAAAGGCAGGAAGTATCAGAAATAGAGACTGGCTTGAGCAGCAATGGGCTAGGGGGTAACTATCTGAGTATATGCAGAAGGATTTTATATACAAAATACCTATTTGTTCACAGTTGCCCAAAGAGATTGCTCATATATCCAGCCTTATAAAAACAAGTTTTCAATACGCCAGTGCCTTGCCATAGTTTAAGCAAATGATTTATATTACACTGTTGCCACTTCATTGTAATTTGCTGTTGCTATGTATTCCTTTGTGACAAGCAAGTTATCTTGGTCATCAATGTCTTAATACCATCACTACAGAAAAGACCTGATTTGATACCTGCCTCTTTGTCATTTCTGTCCTCAGCTGTTCCTATATACTCAAGCGAGCCTGGGCCCTGCTTCCTTTTCTCCCCCCTGAATACCATCATTTCCTTATTCTTCTCCCCTGTCTAAAGGGCTTTTCTCTCACCACAAAGTGACTAGGACACCACTATTCTGCTGAGTTTCTCAGATGTTATTCTCCAGTATGTTAAAAGTATTGGCACTATAGAGTAGTTCCCACATTAGACTCATACACTTTTTCATTTTGCAAAGCTCTTGATCATACTTTCAAGTCCATATATTGTCTAATTTGCACCTACGCTTACAGTTTTTTCTGTAGTTTCATGGTCTTTCATCTGCTTCTCCTTAGCAACAAAGTCAGTTTTGACTTAATAAATTTTTAATGTCATTTCTGTATCTCCTTCCACGATGTCCTGTGGCCTAGAAATCCTGATTCCTGAGTCTCTTTGCCATGCAATCATATGTGCTTTGCCAAAATTTCTACAGATGATAACCCCTATTCTTTCTTTGCATCTACAAGAAGGAAAGTAGGAAAAGGAGCAAAACCAACAAAATATATTTAAAACGATGAAGTATTTTTGAGTACTCTGTGAAATCCTTTGCCGCCTTCTCCCAGACATCTGCCTTCATGATTCTCACCTATCTTATAATTTTGAATGCTTAGAGTGAATTGACTCAATGGATTTGGGCAGAGAACCCAGCCCAAAATCCTCTTCTCCAGGACGGAAGTCTGTCTGTGTAAATTTGCCTCTTTATGAAGACAATTTATGCTGCATTTGATAAAAGTCCTGCATTTGACCATCTTACTCTCAAATCATCATTTCAGTTAAGTACTTTTCAACCTCATGCATGCTTTGCCTCCTTTGGTTGAGCAAAAAATTGCTCACAGTATCAATTACAAGCTCAACTAGCATTATTTTTAATGCTGAATTGGACATCAGGTGCAAACCTTTTGGGATGAGATCTGTATTTATGGTCAGCTACTACTAGCAGATCAAAAGATGAGTGCATTGAAGAATATAGTGTTTATTATACCTATTTGCTGAAAAGATTGCTGGAGTATTTTCAGCTGCCAATAGTTTAAATGGGTACAGCTTGAATTATTCACAAGTAAATCCTCAAACCAAGTCAGTGCCCAGTGGATTTAGCTATTTCATTTGTGTCCATGTTTGTAGGTCACAGTTGTTTACCTAATTCTTCATCTACATCTTTAGCTTCTGAATTCTTTCATATTATAACTGCTACATATTATGTCCTGGTACTGGACACTGTTAGTGTTTTGATTTTAACAATGGTTCTCAGCACAGGGGAAAAGAAGGCAATGATCCAGATTTTTATTCTTATCCCTTAAAAGGTGCAAAAGGAAAACATGTACCCCCACAAAAATCTATATACAGTCTACTCAGTGACCTGAATTGTTGAGCATCATCTGTAGAGGTGCAAGTAATTGTTGCATGATGATTATTCTCATCAGCCTAAAGCATGAAAGCAATTGAGTGAAAAAAATCCTCGTGTTATGTAAAATGATTACTGCCTGTGAGCCATAATAAACAATGATGTTCTCACAGCGGTGATGTTAAGCAGCAGAACAAATGAGTGCAGCCTGCTGATTGTGCAATGTCTTGATCATTACCAATTGCTGTAACCCCCAGAAGTAAATTATTTAATTATTGGGGTGTCTGCATGATCCATTTCTAAAAGGAACAAAGAAGAATGCTGAGAATGCACCACTGCCGCCTTTGACACCAAGTGACTTAGACATCTATAGCCCTAGGTGTTTCTCCTTGTGTTTTGCTTCTGCTCTGCAGGATGTCCAGGAGGTGTGTTAAAATGCAACCATAAAGGAATGCAATGCCAATTTATATTCAAGAGGTTAGAAATCATGATCCAGATTATAACTGATTAAAAAACCTTCAGGAGAGTAGGAGGGAGGAGATAGGAGGAAGGGCTAGGTTTTATGCATACAATGTATGACACTAGCATCACCATGACTTTGCAAGGTTTATTTCTTTACCATTCCTACAGACTGGGCTTCATCCAGACATTCATAGGTTTAATGGTGTGAGTACTATTTTTAGAAATTCAACTAAATGCAAATCAGAGATCAAAACTGTTGTAAAAAGTCATTGAGTCCATGCAGACATGAGATTTCCCCTATATTCTGTGAGAATTTTCCTTTATGCAAAGTGGGTGGGCAACCATGATTTGCAAGTTGAATAACAAGACATCAGTTTGCATCTATGGTGGCCCAGATCGTCAGCTGCATTGAATAATGAGCACTGAAAATCAATGAAAATTATTATCTAACTAAGGTAAATTTGCACTAGGAGCTGCAATATAGCATTGAGAAGTCTGCCCTTAGTTTCAACTGTGCTTCTACCTGTACGAGAGCCAGATCAAGTATCTCAGTACTGCATTGTAGCTGGCAGTGTGCACGTATACCTTATGCTTATGAACCATAATCCCCCTTTCAAAAGGACATGCAGCACTTACTTAGGAACTAAAGACTTTCTGAAAGTCAGACAACCTTCCTTGTTTCACTTTTCCCCTTCTGGTCAATGTAAGATCATCTCCTAAGTGCTGAACCCATTCTTGCAAATATAAGACCTGAAATCACAAGGGTTTTTAAATATCTTTCAAAATGTTATTACTCTGCCTGCTTTGTGGACTTAAATAGTATAAAATGGGGAGATGGAAAAGAAAACATTTCTTAGCTGTATCACAGATTCTCTGCACCAGCCTTTCAGTTTTCAGGGACAGATCTTTGAGGTAGGAACTCTCTGTCTCCCTGTGTATGGAAAATGTTTAGCACTGGCTGCTGCTTTTAGCTGCCAAACATTTTAGATTTGTTCTCTTTGTAGGATGGTAACATGCATATAAGGTGGCTTTATCAGTCCCAAGGAATACTACTTTCTCTCTCTTACTCATTTTGAGTAGATCGCACCATTCTTCCTCATTAGACTGTAATTGCTCTGTAATTATTTTAACTACAGCTGGGACAATAAGTCTTGATGGAACAGTACCTTAAAAGGAGCACCAAGGATTCAAAAAATCATCCCCTCACTTGATTTTTATTACTTCTCACCTCCTTCTGCTGCAAGTATCACAAAAGGTCACAGTAGCAGAAAGGAAAAGGAAAGATTAAAGAATTTGAGTCAGGATGATCACCCACATACCCCTCTAACCATGTATCCTCTCCAGAAAAGCTATATGAAAAGCCACATTTTGCTGGATACATTCTGGGGGAAAAAAAAAAAAAAAAAGTAGATTTTGTGTTTTACATTCCTTATAATGAAGTTCTTCCTCCAAATTTGTAGGCACCCACTGGCACCTCACTTACTAAAGCAGTTGTCCAAGGACTAAGAATAGAAGATAGGAAAAAAAAAATTACAAGGCCTTCACAAGGGCAGTTCCAGCTTTACCTACTAGTATTTTCTGCTTTCTTCTGTAAGCTTTCGCAAGTGTTTCCTGGCTGCTCCTCAAGATCTACTTGTTAAAAGGGAAGAAATCCCTTTTGGCCTTACTCCTTTTTACACATACTGTGTGCAGTGTTTCAGGACCTGGCAGGACTTGTGACCCCGTGGGGGACCCACGCTGGAGCTGTTCATTCCTGAAGGACAGACTGCACCCTGTGGAAAGGACACATGGAAAGGACCCACGCTGGAGCAGTTCATGAAGAACTGCAGCCCATGGGAAGGACCCACATTGGAGAAGTTCGTGGAGGACTGTCTCCTGTGGGAGGGACCCCATCTGGAGCAGAGGAAGAGTGTGAGGAGGAAGGAGCAGCAGAGACAACGTGTGATAAACTGACCGCAACCCCCATTCCCCGTCCCCCTGCACCTCTTGGAGGGAGGAGATAGAGAATTAGGGAGTACAGTTGAGCCCGGAAAGAAGGGAAGGGTGAGGGGAAGATGTTTAAAGATTTGGTTTTTTTCTCATTATCCTACTTTGATTTGATTGGAAATAAATTAAATTAATTTCCCCAAGTCAAGTCTGTTTTGCCCATGACAGTAAATGGTGAGTGATCTCCCTGTCCTTATCTCAACCCATGAGCCTTTTGTTGTATTTTTCTCCTGTCCAGGAGAAACTGCTGTCCAGTTGAGGAAGGGAGTGATAGAGAAGTTTGGTGGGCACCTGGCATCCAGCCAGGGTCAACCCACCACACTGGCCTTCCAGGCACTGGGGCCAGACACTCATAAGCTTTTTAGGTGTGTACAGCAATTAACAGAAGCTCATACTTGTGCTCCTTTGTTATTTCCATAAAGTAATAATTTGCATCTATGTAATGTAGTTTTATTTTCTTTATAACAAGGACAAACAAGTCCTCTAATGTGAATTGCATGGTGTGTCCTGTCTCCTCCTCTACCCACCTCTCATGTTTTAAAATTCTGTTTGTGCAGAATTGCTGTCTTATGGGTGCCCCAATTTCTCCCCTTTTATTCCCATCTCATTCATTAAATTCAGTGTGATAACTTTGCTTGAACTGAATTCCTAGTTTAATGAGTCTTCTTTAAAATAACTGCAAATCAGGAACACATATTTGTATGAAGTTGTCAAGTAACTTTGCAATCTGAATCTCTTAATAGCAGAGTTTTTGTAAGTATTTGCTTTTGAAAGTGGTGTGTTTACAATATATTATTTAATAACTTGAATAATCTTTCATTTATGACTAAATTCAAGCACCAGATTCATTTTTGGCATAACTTCATAGGTTTCAGTGATGGATTGGCCTAGAGAGCTTGTAAGAATCCTGTTCAGCTTTATTGCTTTAGTATGTCTTGGAAAATGGGAGATCATGTTCAGAAAGCTGTAGTGAAATGAACTTTAACATGATAATGCAATTGCAATTACTTCAGACATCTTGTTTTTCTTCTGTGCTGCTATCACAAAAAGAACAACTATGCAAGAGTAACAGGGATATCAGTGGAAAAGGTCCTTCTAATCACTGTTGCTTTGCTGCGATGCAGACATGCCTGTAAATGGCTACTGAGCTGAGCCTGCTGTGGAATTCCACCTGCTAATTCATCTCATATTCTGCCTTGTAAAGCAATTACAGGATACACCAGCTTTCTGCTTACATGGCACAGCTGCCTGAGATGTCACAACCAGCATGCTTCGTGTTGGCCTTATTCGAAGTGTAATACCTATGTCTGAGGAGGTTATGATATAATTTGAAGTATATATATTGGTGGCAAAGGGCTTCTTTCTTTTCCAAGAACATCAGGGGCATTCTGACTCCTTATTTTACCAGTGCTGCGTACTCATTTTTTTAAATAAATCAGTTCCCTCAGTTAATCCCATTTTTCAGTTTCTCCTTTCCTCCAGTTGATTCCTTGTTCTTTGTGTGTGCTGTGCAGTCAGTGGATGCTCACCAGTTTGTGCCATGTGAAGTTTCACATAGGTAGTGTCTTTCCTTTCCTGTTGCACCAAAGATGGTTTCAGATTTGTCTTACCTGCTGCATTATAAAGAAATGCCCATGGTTCACTGGCACTCGGTATACTCAAGCAAACAGAGTGGACAGGGTCCCAGAAGCTGTCTTTAACCTATTTACCTAACTGAAAAATAGTAACTACTACCCCACTGCTGCGCTCAAAAGGGAGTAAATTTGAAAAGTATTTTGACTAACAGCTGCATGCTTAGCACAAGAAAACTCACAATGGAAGGAATGACATTTGCAAGGAGCTGGCATGTGAGCCTAGTCATTGTATCAAGCACCAGGGAAGGAGGCCAACCATTAGCTGTGCCATAGTAGAAATGGACATCACGTAGAGCTCTTTGTAATGTGGCAAGAAAGATGCCTCAAAACAACATACAAAGCTTGAGTCAATACTATGAGAAAAACACTTTCTTACTTGCTTCCATATATTGTTTTCTTGAAGTTGCTGCAAAATGTACAGCCTGAGAAGCCAGCAGTGAGATTCTCTTGTGAGCCAGCTCTAGGCCAGACACTTGCTGGATTCACGCCAGCAAGATATAGCCACAGATGACATGAGAGCTATTTGTGTTGGATGTGCTGATCCACCGTATGCACCACATTGCAGTTGGTCAGTGAATTTGTAGCATTGCCCTTTTAATAAGAATGACAATGATAAAATCTTGTCTTTTTCTGTGTGTGCCAAAAGTCACAGGGAACTCCTGCAGACTGATAAATGTCCTTCCCATAATAGAGGTGATGCCAGCCAGGAAAAATAAGTATCCATAGAGACGCTTCTTCCTCAAATGGATTGATGAAGATTTGCAAATAACATACATAGCAGTTCTTTGGAAGTGCTAGATAGTAGGGGGGAGTTTTTATGGGTGGCAGGAAACAGAATAGAAATGCATAAATAATTAAAGGCAAGAGTTTACTGCTGGTTCTTGCCTTGTGAGTATTAGGGGAAGAGAACAAGTTGCCCATTACCTGCAGTTATCACTAGACAGGGTTCTCAGACACAACAAATCACTCCCCTTTTAAGTGTATATGATTATGCCTCACAGACAGAATGTGGTCTACAAACCTGGATGTGAAGAGGCTTAGTGTAGTCCATGATCCAAAGCCAATTAAGTCAATGTGGATCTCGAGTAAAATCAAAGTACTGAATCTTGCTTACAGTTTATGACTGATCTGAAGCTCTACAATGACTGGATTATTCCTACCCCTTTCTCCTTGTGATGAAGTACTGGTAAGCTCTGAGAGCATTAATGAACTAATTGTCTTTCAAATTATTGTCCTCTAGAGCCAATGGAGGACCTGAGCATTTTCACCCAATCACCTTGCATTAAATTGAGAGGGAAAATGGCTGTATTAGCCAAACTGCTTAATGTTTCTCAGGCTAAGAAACAGCTTTATTTCCAGACATCTAAGTTTCAGCTTTGCTAAAATGGTTGATTTTTTTTTTTTTTTAAATAGTGCTCACAAGACATGAAACAAAAATCCAGTGTGGCCTCCCAGAGCTGCATTACAGATTGCTGTGAAATTCCTAATTGAGAGAAAACCCCGGGCTTTTAGAGTAAAGAAACAGGCTGTTTTGTGCTGATGAAATCCCTCCAGGATTCTGAAGGGCACCACCTCATTTTTTTTGCATACATATTATGTCCTCCTACTGATTCCATTAGTGATTCATGGAAATTATACCTATTAAACGCAAAAATATTCATGGATCTGATTGCTGACATGAATATATTTGTTACAAAGACACTAAGATACCAGCTTTAAATTGAATGAGACTTTATTGTGTGAAGTTAAAACATGGTAATAGGATGGTATTTTCTTTGGACTTTTGAATCCCTGCAAGGTAAAATTATTTCTTTTAGTAAATAGAATATACTGGTTTAATGAATTTTGTTGTGATAGTAAATGACAGAGGAGCAGATTTCCTAGCTAGCATAAACAGCACAGATCTGTAGGGTGCAGTGGGTTTCCATCATTTCACATGAGCTAGGGATATGTTCCTTTGTATCCATAATCAGTGTATGCAGATATTTGCAGTCTGGCATCTGCAGCCTGGGCTCTGAGCAGACTATCAGGAGCATCTCTTATTTGCATTTGCAGAGTAGCACAAAGGGCATGTGAGAGTGTAAAAGAAGGGATGGGAAAAAAGCATTAAAATATTAATATAGTAAGCTTGTGTCAGTCCTAGTAAAAATTGGTAGAGAGTAAGTGAGATTATAACAGAAAGTTTGGGTAAGCAGCACTGTGCATTGAATCTGCTAAGAGACATCTGCATAGCAGGGAACCATGACTGATAGCTCCGTCTCCCATCTTCTGGGAAGATCTTCTGTTTGAGTTTGTCACTGTTGTCTCAGCTCTGTGTGTTGATGCTAGCAGGGCTAGCAAGGTGACCTTGGTTCCCAGATTGACTGGGTCTCCACGTCTGGGATTTCAAACTTTCCAGCAAAGCACAGTCCTCGTTTTTCATTTTCAGGGCTTGAGTCCGTTGCAGAAGTAGAGATTCACAGAAAAAGCCATCTTCATAGTATCTCAGTTACCTGCTATGTAATTACAGCTGCATGATATTCTCTCACCTAAAGATGGCATGGGAAAGATTCTGCTAGCAGAAAAGATTGGTCTTGTGGTCATCTAAAATTAGACTCAAGACACTTAACCAAACTGAAAATGCCAAATTTTACAAAGCTCAAGACAAACATTTGGAGAATTATTAAACAGATGAGAGCCTCCAGCTGATAAATGGGGTGTTCCTTTATGTAGCATATATAGCACCTTCTCTGGACTTATTTCTATGATTCTTGCCAGTGCAAACCTAAATAAACTGAAATAATGAAAGTGACACAGAAACAGATTTGTATTAAATAGCACACTAGTAAAGCTAAGCCTATCCTATGTGACAGCCATGGTGAGACTGGATGCGGGATACTGGCTTACCTTTTTCATACGTCCTTACACATGCCTTTGGTTGTTCAGTTCTGCTGACCTTGCTTATAAGAAACTGCTGCCTGAGCTACAGATCTTCTGGCAGTATATCTCGAGAGAAGTGTTTAGCTAGATTATACCAAATCATTAACTGCAATCAAAGGTATAATCAGTTTTCTGAACTATGCATAATATTCTTACTGAAAGGGCTCTCTCAAGGAAGAAGATGGCTAGAGCGAAGTCCTACACGTCTGTACCACAGCTGTAAATACAAACCGGCAGATGTGGATTTTCTTGTCTTGACCACTCCTTTTAGCAGGGCATTGGATCCACCTATCAGACCAGATAGCTAGAGGTGACTGTTGGTGCCTGAATTGTGGTTATGTTTAATGTTTATACTCAGGAGAAGGAGTGCGATATTATAGCAGAACAGCTTTCTAGAATTTCCCCATCTCTGAAGTTACCTATAGGAAAACAGTTTCTGTTTGGGGCTTTCTTTGTGTTGGGTTTTTTGCCCCATTTATTTGGTGGCAGAGACTGGTGTTTATAATTAGGCTTAGGTATTTTCATTCTGAAGAGACCAGAAGTTTGAGATACAATGTGGTCATATATCATATGTAGAGCTACTGTAACATCTCAGTGGAGGAATTACTGAGATACACACAGGAAAATATAGTATATTAAACAGGAAGAAAGTGAATATATACTAATATCTCTGCAACAACTTCTCCTACATTAACTATACATTTAAATTTCATCTTGAAAATCTTGCTGAGTTTTCCAAGTTGAGGATTTGTAGTGTCTGACATGGCTTCGATATAATCCAAATCTCTGAATGCAGTTCTATAAACTTTCTAGCTTGCTGTTCTTTTCTAAATATTAGCTGTATAAAATATTTCATTTTGTGTGAGTACTTTTATTCATACATATGGATTATTTTTCACATCCTTTTTTCTATATCCATCCTTTTTATTAGCCTTCTGTTCCATGTGCTCAGAGTGTTGCTTCTCCAGCTCCATTTTAAAACCTTGAGCTTGACTCTGCTTTCAGAAAGTCCAGAGGAATTTTGTTATTAAAGCTCACAAAAATGTGAAAATGGATTTCTTTCTTTGTGGATGTATTGAATTTGCATTTAGACTCCTTATTATGTTAGATAAATATATTCAAGCAATCTAACTTCCCATGTGTTTGCTCCTCAGAAGTAACTACCCTGAAATACTGATAACACCAGAGGTGAATGGTACTGTCTTTCTGTCTTATAGACCAAGACTTTATCTTCTCTCCTTTCATCCCAGTGATAATTGCTTATCAACAGAAGCAGGCTTCTTGGTGTGACTCTGAAGCCACCAAGTTTGTGGTCCCCAGCAAAGGCATATTAGGAGCTGGGTCCAGTGTATTAATTGTAGTGGTTTTAATAGAAAGTGGATGATGAGGAAATATTGTACACGGTTGACTGTGGTGTCTGAGGTTGATTAGCCCCTTTCATGGGCTTGTTTCTCACTCCTTTGAACCCCTTCCCACTCTGACTCTAGTATGCTGATGACAACATGGGGAGAATCAATAAGAAATATTTTCAATGGAAACAAAAAATAAGTATTGCATTCCTCATTTTTCCTGTAAGAATGCCTCTAACTGCAGTACAGCTTTCACCCCCTCACAGGATCAAAGGCACAAAGATAAGAAACATCTGAGTACATGTGGGTCATGTTAATAAAAAAGCCCTTATAGCAGTGCACGCAGCAAAAGCAAGAGCAGGACTGGCTTTGGTGGAACAAAACAACAAGCTCTCCGTTCAGAAAGAATAATGAGATTCAGTTTATGTTTTGCAAATGGCAGCAACACTTGCATTTCACTGTAATAATACCAAAGAAATTGCTGTTGTGTAAGTACAGGAAATGGAAGGTTTCTTCGAAATTAAAGTGGCTGGGAATGGGAAGGGGATCTTTCTTTGCTCATTCCTTGGTTAACCCCTACTTACAGTCAACCAGCCCTAACCAGTAGCCGTGGCACCTCACACGGGAGTTCAGCCGCAGGGAAGCTTGCAGCACAAGAGGGAACTGCGTCTCCTCCTTGTCCCGCACCCCTCTGCAGTCAGGCATTCCTTCCCTAACTCTCAGCTGGCTGCAGCATCACTTGAGGGAGGGGGAGAGCCAGGACCCCCAGCACTACTCAGGGAGGAGACCCTGGATGAGGGTGGTCAGCACACAGGGCATAGGCTGGCAACACAATACCATCTGCATACGTACAGTTGGTGATACCAGCGCAGGTGGTACTGCGCACACGCTGAACTGCAGTACCAGTCTACAGTCCATCGCCAGGTGCATGGCGCAACGTGCTGAGCAGAGAGAAAGTCAAGAGTAATTTTTATGCGAGTTACGGGATTGTGACGAGGCAGCGTCTAACACTTAGCTGAGAGCTATAAGGCTCTCATCAGTTCACGCTCTCACGGCAAGAGGCTGTCAGTTCCCAAAGGGCTTACAGATCAATTACACAAATGAGGAAAGCAGTGAGAGGAAGGCAGCGTTGGAGAACTGAGAATGACCCAAGACCAAGAACTGAGAATGACTCTGACCCAAGTGGAGCATCAGTGACAAAGGCCAGGTATGTGCCTGTATTTCCTGAATCCCAGTCTGAGCCTTAAAATCTTTCTGCACATGCCAGTGGCCTTGCTATGAGACTCCATCTTTTTTCCCAACCTGCAAAGTTTTGCTGTTTAATGAAAAGGATTAGCATATTTTTCCTTCTGTTTGAATTATAGATTTTGTCATAAACACTCTGCTGTTAAGCAATATTTTTCTTCCTGGTTTTGTTTAATTTAGCTAAGGTGGTGAGTCCTATTTTATGCATGGATTATTATTGAGTTGTATAGAATAGGAATAGTTTGTCCAACAGAATAATCAATTAAGTGTTGAACCTGAAAAAATGCAGTATCTTTCATTTTTCATCTATTTTCTTTCTCTTAATCTTTTTACATTTTAAAAGAACAGACATTCTTATCTCTCTGGCTTTTTTTTCCCCTCCAGCTCCTCTGTTTTTTGGTCATAGTCTCTCCTGTGTTACTATGTTTTTGCTTTAATTTTACACCACTACCACCACCCCTTTTTTCTTCCCTTTGCTATTTTGTTCTCCTGTTGCATCCTGTTGCTTCTTGGCATACAGCCTCATTCTTGCAGGAGGATTGCCTCCTGCAGGCAGTGACCTGTCCTTCCCGGTAGCTTGGTCCCTCCCCACAGCTCTGCTCCAGTGAAGGCCATGGAAATCTGCCTGATCTTTGAAACACAGCACCACTGAGAGGTTGTCAATCATGTCAATCTGTCAACATGTGTGCATGTTGACTGGAGCAGCAAAGCAAAAGAAAAGGAAAGGAAAAAAAAAAGCTCTAGGAACTATGCTTCTGAGCCTGTTTGTAAACCAGTTCCTCTGCATCAAGGCTAACAGTTTTCTTTGCAATGTTAAAGTTGATTCCCAGAGAAACTCCTCTTTAGTGTGTTGATTTCAGGCTGCATGGTACACTGATAGCATTTGAGGCCTTGTGCTAACCTTTATGCTCACCCAGCTGCTGAGATTTCATCCTGTTCTTTATTGTCATATATTATTCTTATTAAATGTTATTACCTGAATTTTACTTGCATTTGATAGTATTGCAGTTAAAATATTTTTCCTAAATATCTCAAGATTAGCGACACGTCAATGTCGCAATGAACTGAGGGGACAGCTTCCGCCAAGGCAGGGGAGTGTTCTGCTTTAACCCAGCAGGCAGCTAAACACCACACAGCCAACAGTGGGATGGGTGAGAGAATTGGAAAAAAAAAAGTAAAATTCATGGGTTGAGATAATGACAGTTTAATAGGACAGAAAAGGAAGGAATAATAATAATAATAATAATAATAATAATAATAATAAAAGAATATAGAAAACAAGTGATGCACAATGCAATTGCTCACCACCCACTGACAAATGCCCATCCCATCCCTGAGCAGCAGTCGCCGCCCCCCGGCCAACGTCCCCCTGGTTTCTGTACTGAGCATGACACCATATGGTATGGAATAGCCCTTTGGCCAGTTCGGGTCAGCTGTCCCAGCTGTGCCCCCTCCTAACTTCTCGCTGGCAGGGCATAAGAAGCTGAAAAGTCCTTGACTAGTGTAAGCATTACTTAGCAACAACTAAAACATCAGTCTGTTATGAACATTATTCTCATACTAAACCCAAAATACAGCACTATACCAGCTATTAGGAAGAAAATTAACTCTATCCCAGCTGAAACCAGGACAGAGAAGTTGCACCAGGTTGTTTATTTGTATCATAATAAATTGGATGCAGTGATTTAAACAAAGGATGGTGTCATAACAGAATGCTGTGTTATAAATATCCATCAGGAGCAGAACAATCCAACTGGCCATGGCACCATCAACCAAAGTAGGTAATACAGTTTTGCATAATGTTCATTTCTGGTCCATCCCAAGGAGGAAAAGGAATTAACAGCAAGAAAAGCTTTGCAAGAATGAAGATTTGTAGCATGTGGGCTTTTTAAGTCTATTGATGGATGAATCGTAGTAGTCTTTGGGTAACAGTTAAGATTTTTTAAGTTGTGGTGACAACCATAAGTTTGCTTTGGTCATTGTTGATCAGTAGCATCTCTCTACATTATAGAAAGAAGATAATGCCTTTGTATGGGTGATGCATCCTGTCTTCTTCCTTGCTCTGGCAACTTAAAGAAATTGAGGTCAAGATGAACCTGAAAGAATTTGTTCTCCGTTGTTCCTTTATTTTCTCTGACAATGGTTGAAAGTTTTCTTAAATAATAGTGATTTCTTAATTATTTCAGTATTCCTATTTTGCCTAAGAACCATTTGTTGCATAAAGTCAGTGTTGAAATCCTGGCAGAATTCATTAAGCACTTATCTCCATTGCGTTTTACTATTGTGCATGCATTAAAGAGCACCAAGAGGGCAACCAGGAGTAGTGAGTAAAAACGTATTCTGTTTTTTTGCTTTTATAGCTATGGCATTAAACTGTACTGCCTTACAAATTTAAAGGGCTCTAATGTTTTGGAAGGAGTCAGTCATTGAATCTTGCAAAATTCACGCTGAATTTCTTCAGAATTTCCACAGCAAACTATGTGTGAAAAATGGGACTTTGCTAGTGAAAATGGGGAGATTTTTCCACTGGATGAAGTGCAGTATATAAGTAAGTATCATCACTCATGAGGAAAAATGATCAGAATATCTCTCAGGCCTGGTATTGAAGACCTGAAACTCTAAAACCAAATGACTGTACAAAAGCGGGAGAAAAACCCCTTCTATTGAAGTATTTTTGAAAAAACAATCTCAAAAACATAATTTGCTTTGTAAATAACATACATATATTTTCAAATGCCCTGTAAGAAGAAAACTTTCAGCAAAACTTCCAAATGTTGCCCTTTTTTTTTTTTTTTTTGGTGGGAGCTACAGTTCTGTTGTGTTATATTGCAATGCTTTTCTGTAGTTTCATCTTTCTGGCAGAACTATTTCTACCTCAGTAAAATGTAATTTATTATTCTTATAAAATAAGCCCTCTCTTTTCAGGAAGAGATAGTGATGCATCACAGAGGGAAGCAGTCCAGCTTGTAGAAATCCCAGCTCACAGAAGTAGGATATAGCCAGATTGTTAATTCCAGTGAGGTGCCATTGTGCCTAGGCATTATGGGCACCAGACAAAATGCCAAAGGTTTGAGGGGAAGGTGGGTGTGTTTTATGCTGTTTGGGTGGGGGTTTTTTGGCTTTTTGTATTTTTTGTCTTTTTCACTAGAGAAAAAAAGAGTTCTTTCCTAGGGCAAGAATAGACCAAATACAACCTGTGAATAAAATATTTGGGTTTGTGAAGCTCTAGTTTATAAAAAGCAAGTTAAAGAGAGGTATCTGCTGTTGTATGAAACTGGCAACACTACATTCAAAAAGTAAACATCATTATTTTTCTTTGAGTACCAGAAGAAAGACAGACCGCTCAATGGGTGTGGTTGCATGGGGAGGCCCTTAGAATGGGGAAAGAGTGCAACATTGAGTAAGCACTGCTCCCAGTAATGCCAATAATAAAAATCTTATTTATTTGAATGTGAAAATGAGCTCTTTAAAAGTAACATGCTACAATCTTTTACAGCTGCTTAAAGGGTCCCTAAATCTGCATCTGAAATAAGGCAAAATTTGTCCCTTCCCAAAAATGAGCTTTTAAATCAAATCATATTTGACTTAATTGTTTTAAAAGAAGAGAACAGAAAAAATGGAAAAGCAAAAAAATGGTCCCTTAATATATTTGTCTTACTCAGCCAGTACTAAAAGAATAGCATCTGTGACCTTTTCAATAATTGCTGCATTATTCAGTTCGATGCACCCGGTGCAATGAACACCACAGAAAACTTCCTGGCTTTTGATTGAGAACTGTGTGGTCTCAGAAAGCCTGCAGTCTCAAAAAACATTTGCCAAGGACATACGTGGTTTATTTAATGAACAAGAAACTGTGGAGTTGACTAGTACTGACCTTGGTACTGCATCCCTGAAAGACTGCAAGGGAAAAGTAATGGACAGTACGAAGAAGTGATGCACAGCTTGGCAGATGATGCTGCGAAGAACAGTTGCCTGATTTGGTAGTGCTGTATTTTCTTTCGACAGGTTTATGAAGCGTGTTTGTATCTTCCAGCAAGACTTGGGAGCGCCGCTGCTGCCGTAGGTTAGCAGGGACACCTAGTGGCTTTGGTAAATTAATCTGGGATTGCTTCTGCCACTTGCTGATAAACTTGCAATGTTTTTGAGGAAAGGGTCCAGTGCCTCTCTGCTTCAGCGTAATGTCTTAAAGCATTTTGCACCACAACCCTTCTCTGTACTTTTTTCTCGATTCTATGAAACAGGGAAAAAGCCGCACGTGTTCTTTAAGTATTGTGACAGAGTTTCAGGAGAAGAAAGAGGGTTGATTATTGCATGACTGCTATAATCAGAGTTTGCAGAAACAAACAAGCAGGAGGTCACTTAAAATAATGCATTCCACATATCAACTTTATTATTTTATCAGTATTAATGCAGGGAAATGTTTATGCCTGTGGTTCTGGTTGTTTAAAGTAAACCATTTTAAATGTAATGCAAATAGTTGTTTTCTGTTGTCATATAGGTATTATGCATGACCACATTTTTCTGTCTTCTTGGACTAAATAATTCCCACTAAATCAATAATGCTTATGAAAGTTAGACACTTAAATGACACTTCAGGAATCTTTATATGTAAAATGCTTTTCCTGTAAAGCCACAGGTCAGCTTCTAGGTGAAATTTAAACCAGTACATACCCAATGTACAAGGTCACCTTGTACTGCACCAGATAAAAGCAGCCATACCAGGTTAGGCAGGGATTCATCTAGCCCAATATTATGTCTCATTTATTGATGGGAGCAACACCAGAAGTGTCGCAGTGATAAATGGGAGCGAGCTGGATTTTGCCAGGGTCCTGGCTGCCTCCTGAAGAAACTGGGAAAAAACAAAAGTGTCAGAAGGTTAGCACAGTTCACCGAGCACAAAACATGGCTCACTGTGTTGAGGTGCTGCTCTGCACTGGAGCTGTACCCCATGCTTACCACCTTTGCAGACACCAGCAGCCAGTGCAGCCGCCAGCACAGAGCTGTGTTACACAGCCATTTTGGCAAAGACTCCCCAAGAGGTGCCAGGAGGGCATCAAGACAGTAAAGAAAAAACAGGATGGGTGGTCCAAACCTGGTGGTGGAGAGTTTAGGATCCAGTTGGAGGGAAGTTCATCCCTTCAGTCAAAAGCTTTAAAGTGAATGGTGTTACATAGTAGAGAAAAAAACAGCTCATAGGCTTTTAAATCAAAAAGCAGAAACGGGGGCTGATCCCTTATGGTTGGAACGGGACCTAGTTAGTGTCGTGGCTTAGCCCCAGCCAGGAACTAAGCACCACGCAGCTGCTCACTCACTCCCCCCCAGTGGGATGGGGGAGAGAATTAGAAGAGCAAAAGTAAGAAAACTCAAGGGTTGAGATAAAGACAGTTTAATAGGTAAAGCAAAAGCTGCGCACGCAAGCAAAGCAAAGCAAGGAATTCATTCACTCCTTCCCATGGGCAGGCAGGTGTTCAGCCATCTCCAGGAAAGCAGGGCTCCCTCATGCGTAGTGGTTACTTGGGAAGACAAACGCCATCACTCCAAATGTCCCCCCCTTCCTTCTTCTTCCCCAGCTTTATATACTGAGCATGACGTCATGTGGTATGGAATAGCCCTTTGGGCAGTTTGGATCAACTGTCCTGGCTGTGTCCCCTCCCAGCTTCTTGTGCACCTGGCAGAGCATGGGAAGCTGAAAAGTCCTTGACTAGTGCAGCAACAACTAAAACATCTCTGTATTATCAACACTGTTTTCAGCACAAATCCAAAATGTAGCCCCATACCAGCCACTATAAAGAAAATTAACTCTCTCAGCTGAAACCAGGACAGTTAGGACCTGTCGAGATCCTATGTGGATGAATTTCAAACAAACCTTCTTTCTCAGCAGATAGTGTTCTCTGTACCGATGTTTTAGGGCTTTGCTGCTGTGTCACGTTCAGTAATGATACACAGCCATTCGCATGTTATTAGAGAAGTCTGAAGCCATGCCTTTCCCACACAAAGTACCTTTCTTGAAACAGAAATAGTCTACAGAAGTTATTCTCCCATAATTTCATTGATTATAAAAGCTAGAGATGACATAGACCATAACTGATGGCAAGCCTTGTTACAAAATCTGTTTCCACAGATGACAGCAGAGTGGTTAGCTGTGATTTTCCCCCCTTGGGCTTTGTGAGATGACATAACACAGACCCTCTGAATCCTCTTCTTTCAGCATATGTATATTAATGCTAGACTGAATAAATTATAAGCATCTTCTGCTTTCAAACAGCTGAACACTGAACAGACCTGCCCTGGACAGGTTTCAAGATCATTGACTTTCTTTGGTCCTCATAAGCACGTAATTTCCTTTCACGCTTTTTCAGCGTCACAGTGTCTTGTTATACAGCTTCTTGAAGATCTGTGCACTGTTCCACGTGAGGGAGAGAGGTTTTTCTCCCACGTTTCGTCCAAAACTTCCCCAAGTCAGTTGAAAATTTGCCATTGACAGTAATGATCTTCTGATTAAACCTCAGCCTTTGCTGTCTTTCATGGTTGTATTCTCTACTCAGTTTTATTGTGTGTAGGGTGATGAAGGACTCTACATATCATCAGTTAACCAATGACTACAGTATAAGAAACAGTACTCCAAAGTGCTAATATTGTAATATTGTACAAAGACACCATCCTGTCTCCTCAATAACAGCTCTTTGTTCCTTGTCTCTCCCACAAGGTGCTCTGAAGGTAGGCCTGAGAGTAAGCACTAGGGAAAGAGATTGTTAAAAGTTTTGTACTCTCATTTCCTGCTCTGCCTACATCCAGAACCATTTTTAAATTCTGCATTTTTCAAATTGCAGTGAATATGCTTCTTTCATTACATATTCGGTTAGCAGCATTTTCTTCCTATCTTAATTTTTATTTTAAATAATAAAAAAGTTCAGAATGCTACTGCACTACTACTATACAGTAATATATAGTTCATAAAATTCTGGATTTTCATGTCCGAATTTTGCTTTAGAGGTTTATATATTTATTAAGATAATAAAATGTTTTAGAAAAAGGAATGTATTCAATTCTTCTTGGCAGTATTCCTAGTTCTTACACAAGCATTACCTATCTTTTGCTGAAGTTGTCATTGCTAATGTGGCTTGATTCTGGTTTTACTGCACTGTATGAGAATCAAGAGTTGTTCTAGATATCATTGCCAAATAATGAATGGCTTCTTTGCATTAAAAATTTAATTTGCTATACTTGAACTGGAGAAAACAAGGTCCGATATCATCGTTGTTTTGAGACTTCTTTATTCTCCTCAGCCTGAAGGACTCATTTACTTGCTTCCTTTACGCTCATTTTTTTCCATTTGCCTTCAAACTTTTCAGTCTCACCAGTGGTGTAAAGAGACTTTGAAGTCACATGAGAACGAGGCTGAATATATGTATGGAAATACTTATGCATCAGTGTCTTGGTAAGTTAATGATAAAGATATTTCAAGTACTATAGCGGCTGTTTTGAGAAATAGGGTCTAAATCAGAGCTGAGAATTATGCATTCAGCATTTCCTCAAATGGCACATATAATTTAATGCAGTATAGGTGTATATTTCCAGATAATTTGTAATGTAACAGAGATACGCAAATATATTTGATATTTTTTTGCATCGCTTCTGGAATTTATGGCAGGGAACAGATATTCCTGTTGGTATATTAACACTATGTTTCAAATAGAATATGGTAGAAGGAAAAGTTTATAAATTATATGCCAATATTACCCAGCAGGGGAGTGGAGTGCTGAAAAGGCCAATGAAATGGAAGTGTGAAGTGCTGACCTCTAATGCTATCTAAATTAAAATTGTCTCTGTTAAAGTCCTTGTACTTCCAGGAGCTGACTGCTATAGACACTTCACACTTCATATTGTGCAAGTGTAATTTAAAATTTGAGACAAGGGAGCAAAGCTGTCACTTCCACTGGAAGAGCTACGAATCACACATAAGTACAAAAAGCAGTATATCACCTTGGCAAATTAAGGTGGTAGCACGCAAGATCAGCTTTTTGGGTCTCTGTTACAGATGCTTAGTCAATTTTATTGATCATACCTCAAACTAGCAAGTGCAGTACATACTTATACCTGTCTAAAACCAGTTCCTGAACACATGGCAAATACTCCGCCTGAACAACCAGCTAGCACCAGATGGTATGTCAGGACATTGTCTAAAACTTTTATGAACTAAAACTGCAAAGATTTGCTTTTCTGCAAAGAAGGCCATACCTAAAACTCCTCAAGTAAATTCAGATAAATACCTAATGTACAAGGTGCTCTTTAGCAATAGAAGTCTTGTTCAAGCCATAGCTTGCTCATTTTTTGCCCCTTGCTGCTTAGGTCTGTGCATTATTGAAATAGCAACCTCGACCTTAACCCACTTACCCAGTTTTGAGACTCTATGAATTCAAAATGTAAATCTCACAGGAGGCTGGGTTTTTCTTTTCAGTTTCTAGAGCAATTATATAAGCTTCAATTACTCGTGTTATAGGATTTGTATAGGCTTGTTATTTATTCAGAAACAACACGTTTCATGTTTATATTAGTCCCAATATTTTTAATTTGTGGAGGGCTTTCCTAGGAAGGAAAGGCAAGAATAAAGATAACTTTTCTTCCTCAAGACCTTAGGAAAGTTTAAAGGCTCCTTTTGGGTCATCCTTTTCAGAGATGATAGAGGCAATTTTACCAATCAGATGCTGTTGTGTATGCGCTGTCATGCCATGCTGGGCTTGTTCCTTAAATGTCATCATCAGGCCTTTTTACAGTGTTCTGAGTACTAAAAGCCACTCAGTCAGATAGAGTTTGAGCATGCCTGAAATGTAATTGAGCACAACTTTGCTGTCTATGCTCGTTTGGTCAGATGGTATTGTGGTTGCTTTCCATAGCTAAATAAAACATTTGCATTGTTAAAAAGTTAATGATACAGGGAGAGTCATTAAAAAGGAGGAAGAGCACTGAGCTCTTGCTTGAAATGGTGACTCAGTGAAGCAGACAGATTTGGGAAAGCTGCTCCATACGGCAGAAGTTCTCGACCAGAAGGTCCTCCCACCAGCACTGCCAGATTGCGCGAAGGGATGCAGAGGACATGCGTGCTAGCCAGGCAGTGGGAAGTGGATCAGAGACTGATACATTTAATCTACTCTCCACCCACCTCCCCTGTGCTTTTTTAAGGATGCACAGCCATTCCAAATTAGGCCCATTAGCCAAATTGCTGTTTGGAACTGCTGGGAGGGATTTCGGGTCTGCATTCAGATTGCCATTCCTATCTCCTCTGTGCCTTCTTCCCCTTCATCCTACCCCATGTGAAGTCAGTGATTCATTCTCTTTTCTTTTCTCCATATGGCAGGATGTATTAGAAAAGTGGGAGAAATGCTCACCCAGAACATATTCTTTCAGTCCCAGAGGAGGCAGAGGGGAATAAACAGCATTTGCAGTTTATTTTCTCCTGTTTATATTTGTGCATAAGCCAGAAGGTTTGGGCTGTTTCTTTTCCCTTCCAGTGGCAAGGGCTGGTCACTGAGTCCCAATGGTACGCTTATTTGAGTGATAATCAGATAACAGCACTCCTTGCAACTACCTTAAATCCTCTTCTGTGCAGTTGATAGTGTAGAATTCAGTAAAATGTTGAGCAAACTCCAAGTTTCACTCTATAAACATCTGCCTGATGCTAACTTCATCTTATAAATTCTTGTTCATGAGATCTTTACAGTCAGTGGTTACACATAGGTATTTGGATGTAGTTGCCATGCAGAAAATAAGATAAATTAGCTACACTGAGCATTTCTTAAAGGAAAACCTATCAATGTACGTCAAGTATCAATAAAAATCAGTGTAAGCAAAGTTAGACAGAGCAGTGTTTAAAAAGAAAGAACCACCCTCTTTATTGACAGTAAATATATACCAATCAACAGAACCAATGAAAATTTACCAGCATAATTTCCTTTCACTAAAACAGCAAGGCAGATATTGACCAACTGTTGTAATTGACTTGTGGTTCAGCTTTTCAGGCATTACATTTCCTAACTGTGAACAGAACTGGCGACCGAGTGACTCTTCTTTAAAATGTGTTTGGGTTAAAAAGAAAATGGAGATACTGGTATGGAAGAACAAACTATGCTCACAGCTTTGTAGATAGATATAATGCATGTTATTCATCAATTATAAGTTTTAATACACAAGAATTTGAGTCAAAACTTCACAGAAGAAACAACCATACTGTTGCCAGTACTCATTTGTACATGGTGTTCTCATGGGTCTGTCTCAGATGGCACAGTAGTAGTCATCTAAAAATCCTCATTTCATTAAGGATTAAAGTGACCTTCCCACTATGGCTGACTTTACATAGGACATCTTTGATATAAAAAGGGTCCCAGAATCTTGTAGGCTTCATAAGTTTATGTGTTGTTATCACATTTCAGAAGCGATGCATAGTGAAAGCCTACAAGTGGTCTGTTGCAAAGGCTCAGCTGTCAAGCTGTCACCTCTTCAGCCACAAAAGTCCATTTGATAATGCACCTAATCTATGTTGCTTTTGGGTGGAAGACTAGACTTCAAAGTCACTTAAGCATGATGGTCTCTAACTGTAAATAATTAATCTGCCCATCTGCCCTTCCTTAGACATAAACTGAAATTATGTTTAACAAATGAATTATTTTAGTTTCCAAATTATCTGTAGGTTACTGAAAAGTTGCAAACATTTATGCATTAAAATAATCCATATGAAAATGAGTCAGCTTCCTTTCAAATGGCTTGGGCTTTAATTAAGGCTCAGTAAGAACTATTCACCTGATAGACCCCAAAAGGAAAAAATACAATCTCCCCGACTGTGGTAGCCAGTATTTAGTGCTATCAGCCATTTAGCATTGTGCTCCTTTCCCTTTTCCATGGAGCAGGCCAAAACTAAGGGACAGTCTAGAGACCAGAGACATGGTCCTGTAGTTGGTTCTACTGCAAGTCCCTTGTCACTGTGCAGGGATCTGCCTGGATAATATCAATGGGATGTTAGGGATCCAAATCCTTAGTCTGGGAACCAGAGAGAACATGGACAGCAGCAGCTGCCATACTGAACACCCTCTTACATCAAGGATTTTTCAAGAATGTTGTAGTCCTTTCAAATGCTAAAATAAATGCCTAGCTCTTATGAATTTTCTCTCACTTCTAGCAGCTAAGCTGTCCATAAAACTTCACAGTGAAGGATCTCAGCCTGGGACCCCATTGAAAAATACTGGCTGAAAATCTGTAATAGCCGAGAACCCTTTTTCCTTAAATATGTGGCTGTTGTTAATGAAATAAATGTGGAGCTTTAGTTCCTCAAATTCAAGCAACACCAAAACTGAAAAAGGTCTTCAGTATCACTGGTCAAAATCCCAGTTCATGGCTATGATCCAGAAGTTATTACAGAACATGTCCTAATTCACGTACGAATTTTCCGAGAAATCCAGAAGCAAGCATGGCTGGAACAAGACAGCTGGCTACTTCCTCAGCTACACTAGCCAAAGCCTTCATAGCTGACATACAGACTTTTTTGTAATTTTTAATGATATATAGTCTGCTGAACTTTGGAGTTAATTTACCCTCTCCCAATAAGAGTATTATATTTATTTTTATTTAATTTTATTTTTAATTAAACAACCCACAGAGTGGCTAACTGCCTGGAAATTCTTGGTTTTATACAATAGTTTTCTTAAGTCTTTTTGGGAACATTCACTTCATCGAGACCTGCAAGCAGAATACAGAATAAGGCATTCTGAATCACTGATTTAAAAAATAGATATAATGTCCATTATTAACTCTGTGTTCTTCTCTGCCAGACATTGGAAGGTAATTGAAGTGTGCAGTTTTCCTTACCCAAGTGATTGTCAGAGCTCCCAAACACTGAAAATGAAGCTTGGGCAGGAGAGTTCTGAATCACAGCACTGAGATTTAGCCTGCGCCATTCTCATCTACCAGTTTTCCACAGAAAAAGCTTTTAGACTATACAAGCACAGATAGTGCAGTAATCCTGTGCTGTTTACTCTCCACCACATATACCATTACCAGTTACCAAGTTGTCCCATGCAGACATTCAGGTGTTAGTAATCAGACACTCCCTGCAAATCACAAATTTAGCATGAAGTAATACTAAAATTTTATAAAAATAATATTGTATTGTCTCCTTTTTTTTCTTTTATCTTTTTAAAATTTTTTTGTTTTGTCTTTGCTTCTATATTTTAGAGCTCACAGTTCCTCAAACTCAACATTTTGAAATTATGTCTGTAAAAGTGGGCTTGGTTTCTCTAACAGGGATACAGAGCTTAGCTTAAAACTTAGAGGCTCAAAGTTTATGAGAATTGGCATTATCATTGTACAAAGTGCGTCTATGCACTTAGAGAAGTGCACTATTTTTTTCTGTTTCTACTGACTGATTGAAGATGGGATGGCACCACATTTTCTGATTTTTTTTTTCTAGCAGAAAGGATTAGGTTTAAATGACCCTATTAAAAAATGAAGATTTTCTATCATAGAGGGGAAAATAAAAACCCCAGACAGTTATAGGAAGGTTAGAGAGTCAGAAATTGAAAAAGAAACATAATCTATTGAGCAAACAGTTATCCTTAACCTGACTGACTTCACGTATATGAGTCATCCTGTCGGCTCAGTAGTTCATCTGCTTTTAAGTATTAGGTGATATTTCTGCCTTTGAGGGTACAGGGAACTGGGTGGAAGTGAAAGGGCTTTTTATGTGAAATCAGTTTATGAAATAAAGAAGGAAGGAAAATCCCGTGTTCTGATCTGAGATACTCACTGCTGGTAATATTACAAAAAGAGTATTTCTATATCTTCCTTAATTACCTGAGGAAGTCCCATCCAGCTGCAGGAGACTGTACCAGATGCATCAAAGCAGCAGAAAATCTTACAAGCTTAGGAAAAGCCTGACAGTGAGTAAAATCTTACTATTACTTCGTACGTGTCTGACTGTACAATTTGTACATAAGTGCACAACCATTGGCAAAATTACTTGCTTGAGGAAATCAATTGGAATTTGGTTCAGAGCATTTCTACTTCCAGTGATACCACTAGCAAGCTGCTTTGACTGCAGTGGGAACAAGACCATTTTCATCTTCTTACCTAGTAGAAGATTTAGCTGGAGGTGAAGCTAGTGTGTGAGACCAAACACTCAACTGTCTTCAAAAACCGCAACGTCATTTTAGCAAGCCGTGCCTGTATTCAGCAGCAGGATTGCCATCTGACAACCCGCCCATGGAGACGAGCACACCAGAAGGGGGGTCTTATATGCACCATTGCATGAGAACCACACCCAGGTTTCAAGTGTCCACCTGCAAAAGGCACAGGCGTCTCAAGGGTTGTCAGTGCAAGCCACAAGTTCACTTCAGCAGTTCTGAAGTGATCCACACCTTCATGCATTTCAGCCCAAACTCAAGCACTCTGAGACCTCTCCAAGAAAGAGGAGGTACAAACGAGCGCACATTTGCACCAGGGAAGGACAGTTCCCCCTGCTCTGTTGAAACAAAGTCTTTTGAAGCACCGAGCTTTGACCAGCTCTTTGGCCAGGCACTTTCTCAGGTAACACAAGATATTAGAGATACGTCCTCATATCCTGACAGAGGGTGGTTTAGTAAATAGACATTTACTGATGTTACCCATGGAAGCTTGGTTTGACAGTGCTTTAAATCTGGGTTCAGCATTCAAAGCAATCATAGTCAGACCATAATGTTATGATTAATGTTAGGTCAGATACTAATATCTTATGAGGAAAAAGAGGTGTTTTCCATGAAATAGCAGGGCTGATCACAGGTGTGCATAGGAGGTGGGGGATGTATTTTTAGCAAATCCTGTGTCCCCAGTCTTAAGCTGAAGTATCCAGTTCTTCTGTCATGGGATGTAAGGCATCAACTCATGAAAAAGAAGGGTCTGAATGTAATGTCTAATGTCACTGCTTGGTGAGAGACCTGGGTGGGTTGATACAGTGCTTATTTATATCCCAGATAGATTAAATAAACAGGAAAAGCAATAACCTATGAACTTTCCTGTATTTTTTACATCAGCTGCTTTCTGAAAGGTCTTGAGCTGAGCTCAGGCAGTTGTACATGGGAAGAGGAATACCTAGACTTTATTGTGATGGGACTGAATTTGTTATCCTTTTAAAATTCACTAATGAAGTGTTACTGTACTAACTGCAGCCACTCAATAGTCTGTGTTCTGTCTGTTTTGAAAGAGACTGAAAATGTAATTTTGTGTGATTGCTGTATTATTCTTGTACTGATTCAATTATGGTATATAACTGCTTATAAGCAAGAAGTTATGATAACCTTAGGAAAGAAGGAAAACAGCAAAGCATTTTTATTTTTACTTAGCCAGCAAAGACAATATCGTGGAAACATTGAACACCTTTCACAGTTTCGTATCATCTGCCAGGGTGTGGTATTGATCTCCTTTAAATTTATAACTCAGTTCTGTGCATCTATAATTATATGCAATAAGGCAACAAATAGTCATTGCTCCTTCCCCTTTCCAAAAAAACTAAAAATGTGTGAATCCTCTGCATTTTGCACAGCACTTGGTCTTTTTCTTTCCCAGAGCAGAGTAATTAGAGAGACAGAGAGCCTGTCATGAGAGTCCACCAGGTGTTTATTTCCAACTCTTCTCATTCCCATACCAGCTGCTTCGGTAACAAGCAGAGGAGTGGTCATTGCTACTTTTTTTTCCTTTCCTGCTTTTATTTAAGAAGCTAGTGAAATAACTGAGCCACATTATTGCGATGTTTTTGATACTGTTGGATGCAGAATCAGGAAATCAAATGGAAAAGCATAGAAAGCTTTGAAAAAACCTGTCATGTGGAAGAAAGGGAGCTGGTTTTGTATTTCTGTCGTACACAAGAACAAGGATTATTGCTTTACAGAGGATTTGCTGGGCTGTGAATTGTGTAAAAGATGTTGAATTAAAATCTGGCCACACAACAAAAAAAAAGGATGTACTGGAGGAATCTGTGCAGCCCAGTTATTCCTTTTTGAGTATCATTCTTCTGCATTCTTAAACACGAAACCTGAATTTGGCTAAGATGCAACTGTGAGAAACAGACTGAGTATAATATCTTGAATGATCTTGTGTGAGGCCCTGAACACCAATAAAAAGTCATGGATCTAGAGAGTTTTCTGAGGACTCTGAGTTTGGGCACAGTCAAAATATTCTTCTGAGACTTATGGCTTCTACTTATGTGGTACATGTGAACAGTTAGAGGTCATGTATACTAATATGGTATACGCAAAAAAAAGAATCACTTCTTTAGATACACTATACTGATTTACTTTATTATGGGGGGGGGGAATCATGGAAAATACTGGCACAGATAACCATTTCGTAGTAGATCTGCGTGAGTGAAAACTGTTGTTTTTACAGGTTTTATTGTCTTTCTCTGTTAGTCATCCCACTTACCAGCTCCTGAGCCATGAATAGTTGCACATCTGGCAATTTCATACCGTACGGAAAGTTAACTAGTGGTAATTCCGGTGCGATTTATGGCAATGTGCAGCAAAGTTTCTCTACACTACTGATCAATGGAATTCAGTCTGTCTGAGCAGTGGAAATGTCCATCTTAGTGTGTGCGTTTCAAGGACAAAATCTTATCTGAGTACCTTTTGCAACCTCATTGAGATTAATTTTGATCAGCTAAGACAAGGCTCACAAAGTATCTAAAGCTACCCAAAGACTCCTTTAGATACCTAAATGTATTTTTGCTATCTAGACCTCCCAGTTGAAACAGACAGTTGCTTACTACATGTGTGGCTCTGGCCTGTAGCTCATTCCCAGTTACTTATTTCTCAAAACAAAGTAAATTAAATAAAATTCCAGGGGAAAAAAAAGGTTTTTATTTTTAAACCTCATGCTAGATTTACTGAGCTAGATCTTAGTGCCCTTGAATGAAGAAGCCAGTAGATGGGAGGTTTTTGGTTTTTAGCAAAGCTTTTGACAGTCTCTCACAGTATCCTGGACAAAATGTCCAGCACACAGCTAGATAGGTCCATAATATGTTGGGAGAGCAAGTGGCTGACAGGTCGGGCTCAAAGTGTTATAGTAAATGGGGTTACATCAGGCTGGCAACCAGTCACCAGTGGGGTTCCCCAGGGTCAATTTTAAGGCCAATGCTCTTTAATGTTTTTATAAATGATCTGGACACAGGAATCAAACGTACATTAAGTAAGTTTGCTGATGAAACTAAATTAGGAGGAGCTGTGGACTCCCTCGAGGGCAGAGAGGCCTTACAGAGAGATCTGGATAGACTAGAGAGCTGGGCAATCACCAGCTGTATGAAATTTAACAAGAGCAAGTGCCGGATTCTGCACCTGGGACAGAGTAATCCTGGTTATACTTACAAATTGGGGGACGAGAGGTTGGAGAACAGCCCCGTGGAAAGAGATCTGGACGTCTGGGTTGATGATAGGTTGGATATGAGTCAACAGTGTGCCCTGGCAGCCAAAAGGTCCAACCGTGTCCTGGGGTGCAGCAAGCACACCTAGCTGATCAAGGGAGGTGATTTTCCCACTCCACACTGTACTGGTGTGGTCCCACCTTGAGTATTGCATGCAGTTTTGGATGCCTCGGTATAAGAAGGACATTGGACTATGGGAGTGTGTCCAGAGGAGGGCAACCAAGATGGTGAAAGGCCTTGAGGACAAGACTTGTGAGGAGCAGCTGAGGTCGCTTGGTTTGTTCAGCTTGGAGAAGAGAAGGCTGAGGGGTGACCTCATCGCAGCCTACAACTTCCTCAAGGGGGGCAGCGGAGGGGGAGGTGCTGATCTCCTCTCTCTGGTGACCAGCGATAGGACACGAGGAAAGGGAATGAAGCTGTGTCAGGAAAGTTCAGATTGGACATTAGGAAAAGGTTCTTCACTGAGAGGGTGGCTGGTGACTGGAACAGGCTCCTCAGGGAAGTGGTCATGACACCAAGCCTGTCAGAGATCAAGGAGCGTCTGGACGATGCTCTTAGTCATATGGTTTAGTTTTAGGTAGTCCTGCGAAGAGCAGGGAGTTGGACTCAATGATCCTTATGGTTCCCTTCCAACTCGAGATGTTCTATGATTCTATGATTCTATGACTGAAAGCATGATCATAGTAATTAACCCTAGTTGGGGAACTGCCTGAAAAGAAAATTTCAATTGCCAAATAACTGATATCTTCCTTATACGTACACATACAAAGAAACACAGTTCTTATAATTCTTGAAACCTAGATCATTTTAGCAATGTTTGTCATGGAGATAAGTAATAAAGCTTAAGACTGTGGTGAATTTTCCAAATCAAATGACTTATAACTTACTGGCAAGGAGTTTGGAGAAAGTCATATCACATATTTTGGAACAGAGGGAAATTGCCAGCATCCTTTGCTTCGTGGATATCCTTTCATTTCCAGATTCAGAGGGCATAATCTTCCCCTGAGGATAGTAAATACAAGTAAAATGAATGCCTCTTTTATTTTTCCTTAGTCATTACAGAGATTTTGCATTTATGGTAGTGTATGCTCAGAAATGACACAGATGTGCAAGATATCTTCCACTGGAGGAGATGCAGGAAGATCTCCTGTGCATGGCTCTGATGGTATCCTTCCTGTTCATGCATCCTCCTTGTTTGTATTCCCCTCCTCTCTCCTGTGTCCAGTAATACTGAAAATATGTAATGCTTTTGAGAGTGAACCAATTACCCTCCTTCTGTTCTTCTCTTTTCTTCCATTTTTCCAGCTACTGTTTGGCCTAAGTAACATTTCAGAGCTAGAAATTAACAGAAAGAGTGAAATATTGCATACAGTCTTCATCAATAGGTATATCGATGCTTGCTGTGGTATAACACTTTATTTCACACAGTGCCTACAGTAGCTTTTGAGTAAGTGAATTTCAGTTGATAGCATGGGTGCCTTCAGTCTTAGGATCCCAAATGATATGGTCTCATCTGGGTTTCTTACAATTGTCTTTGATGTTAATGAGCTTCTAATTAGGAATGAAACTGAGACATCATTATGGATAGATGTATCCATGCAGACTCAAGCATTCATTTTTTATTTTATTTTTTTAATTAGGCCATGTGAAAGTGCCCTGGCAACAGAAAGATATTTTAACATTAATTTTATTTAGGACAAGGACAAGTATGTTATTCTCAGAGAGTATTATTACAGATGGTATAAACAGTGCTCTCCTTTAAAGACTTCTAAACATATGTGCATTTTTGTGCATGCTAGTATGCATGAACATAGAACTGGTTGAAAATTATCACAGAATCACAGAATCGTATAGGTTGAAAAAGACCTTTAAGATCATCAAGTCCAACCATAAACCTAACACTACCAAGGCCACCACTACACCATGTCCCTAAGCACCTCATCCAAACATCTTTTAAATACTTCCAGGGATGGCGACTCAACCACTTCCCTCGGCAGCCTGGTCCAATGCTTGATAACCCTTTCAGTGAAGTAAAATTTCATAATATCCAGTCTAAACCTTCCCTGGCACAACTTGAGGCCATTTCCTCTCGTCCTATCACTTGTTACCTGGGAGAAGAGACCAACCCCCACCTCGCTACAACCTCCTTTCAGGTACTTGTAGAGAGCAAGAAGGTCTCCCCTCAGCCTCCTTTTCTCCAGCCTAAACAACCCCAGTTCCCTCAGCCGCTCCTCATCAGACTTGTGCTCCAGACCCTTCACCAGCTTCGTTGCCCTTCTCTGGACACGCTCCAGCCCCTCAATGTCTCTCTTGTAGTGAGGGGCCCAAAACTGAACACAGCATTCGAGGTGTGGCCTCACCAGTGCCGAGTACAGGGGCACGATCACTTCCCTTATCTGTAGAAACTGTTTCTTGACAGAGTATTATGTTTTAATGAAACACAACTGTTGGAGAAAATGTCTTAAGGGAAAAAAATAATTTATTGGAAAACAGTTTTTCTACAAAAGTTAAAATATTTTTCAAGAGAAAAACACTTCTGGTTTTTTTAGAGTTGTACTGTACAGCTATAGAGTGAGACAGAAACTACACTGTAAGCTAAATCGCCATCTCTGAACTGAAGTCTGTAGATCTAAACCAGGAAGAAAACTACTACAAATGTGATGTGAGTGTAGTTTAGGTTTACTACTTGACTTGTAGAGGGACAGTATAGCAGTGCTATGAACAACTGCTGCAGGTCTCCCAGGAGACAGCAAGTCAGTGGATGAGCTCGTAATGGGTGCAAAAGAAACTGGGCAATCCAGCAGTTGTGGAGCCTGTAGCTTTGCACCAGCTCATTGCTGTAACTAGGGCTAGCATGGTAGTGCAAATGAGTAAACCCAATATGGAAAGCTGTGCTTTTTAATGCCTTTTTTTTGTGATGAACCAGAAAAATAAGTGTGCTTGGGATATTGTGAAAGTATCATTTGTCTTTTGCTAATAATTAAAGGAAATATTTACCAAATATATACTAATTCAAACAGCAGATGCTCTGCCTTGTACCAAAAGTGCCTTCATCAGGTCTGACACTAACTGAATGAAGTGCAGATTTTCAGGAAATCCCTCTTACTTCCGAAGAAATGTATAAATAACAAGTCACAAAAGTCATGAGGCAACAATATCCATTGCTAGGGTTTGGAAAGCTCTTGGAAAGTTGCTAGTGATACCCTAGCAAATGTAGGTAGAGATTTCAAGCAAATGGGTGACAGTAAATGCTCAGAAGAATGGGTTTCAAGTGTAAAAAGAGTAGTTTGGCTGTGAAGCATGCAAGAGTTAGCATCTTTCTGACTGCTTCACTTGGGAGCTACCTACAGCACTGCTCTGACACCAGGAGCTCTGCAATGGGTCAGGCTGAAATCAAGGGCTTGATTATGACTCTGAACCAGCTGAAAAAAATCTGACTACAAAATTTCAATTATGTTCTGTCCTCCATTCTCTCTCTTTCTCTTCCTCTTTCTCTCAAGATAGTGGCTTAGTTCAGCTCATGCTGACACCAGTAGATATCTGGAGTAACATTCATGAAGTATGGATATGACTAAAGCAGACATTAATGGTTATGTCTTGTTCACCTGTCAACATGTCAGGTCTTATTTCTGAATGTCCTACCTTGACCCTTCTGCAGGCTGATTTTGAATCTAAATATATTTTAAGAATGCCTTTAGCAAACAGGAAATCCCCAAGGCAGTTCACGATTTTATTTTTCTCTCAAGCGTATACATTATTATCAACTTTATTTTAATTCAAAATGCAGTAGCTTTGTACAGCTGTCCCTAGGGTACCTTCCTTAGCCGAGCCATTAAGTGGCTAGAGTTGGGTCTATCATACAATTTCTTCCTGCATAACCTATTAGTGTTGACCAATGAACTGAAATATATCCCTTATTTCCTTTGTGTCACCCGCCCCTGAGTGCTGGCCACAATTTTCTGCTAGGATAGCCACTCCGAATTCAACAGCATTGTATCAACAGAGGACAACGACAAGAGAATAAACACATTTCTGACAAGGACTAAGAAATGTGTTTATTCTCTTGTGTTTATTTTTAATGTACCAAATGTAATGCTGTAACTCCTGTACTGTCTCTCCAGACTCTGAGTGCTCCTGCAGTCTACAAAAAGCAGCACCAGATAGTGCAGCACCTTGCTTCCATGCCATGCTCTGAAGGCCTTGCATATGACAATATGAAGACAGACCCCAGCGAATATGCTCCTTGTTTTGACTGATAGAATTTCAGTGCAAGATACAACTAGAATAGCTGCAAACATGCTTACCAAGATGGAAAAAACCACACAGTTGATGGTTTTCATTTTTCCTTGTATTAGCCAGATAAATTCTACCGTAATTACGCATGCATTAGCTACACTAAGTATATCTTGTCTCCCCACCACCATGTGTGCCGTACCCACATATTTTTGAGATTCTTGCCTTAGCACAAAAGAAAATATGTTGGTTTCAATTTATTATTTCTCATTTAATTCAATTGTTAGCTATTTTCAAATGGTTGCAGCTGTAAACTTTAAACTGTATGTACCTCCAGCCAACATGGATTAATGTTACCCTTGTGAAATGCATTTGGTTTTTCAGATGTACTAAGCTAAAAAGGTTTCTTAAAAATACAGGGTCTTAAGTATTCAGAGCCTTTTGGCTAAACAGGCTTTGAGTTGCGTTGTGAAGCAACAGCAGCAGTTGTAGTACTAATTGATCAATCTCTTAGCTTTCCTGGGCACATTCTGTGTGCACATGTGTTAGCCTCTACATACCATGATTTGCCACCAGGCTCTGTGCTGCTGCCATAAAAAAATTGCAGAGACCCAAGTCAGTAGATGGGAATTGTTTGAAACCCTCCTTGGTGACTGCAATCACAGGATTGTGGTTGCCATTAAAAATTAACTCTACCAGACCCACACCCTGTGGAATACCATGCAGTTTTGGTCTCCCTTTTGTCCTGTTTAGTATTTACATAGAGCTGCTAGGGAAAAAGTTCTCCCCTGCCTTTGTTATATGGATGGCACATTAATCTGTCTGTCTCTCCTAACAGCCAATAAGGTCCCTCTATCCTAGTTTTCCTATTTTGTGTGCAGATAAGATAACAAAGAAGATCTTCTGATGTTAAATCTAACAAAAATTAAATTATGTTAATGGACAGAAACTTGCAAATTAAGTTGTTAAAGTTACCACTGTGTGTCTCTGTTTACAAAAGCTGGAAGTCAGCACATTACTAGAACAGTTCATTTTTTCTGGTAGCCATAGAGATCTTTTTAACGTGCAGGTATTTGAAGGAAACATCCATTTATAACAGGTTATATCAAAAACTTTCTTATGATGTCCTAGATTCAATGTAGATTGCTTGTGGCTTCCTAAATGGATTATTGAAGTAGGATTCAATTATGTTTGAATGTACTAGCCCTCAAAAGTCTGCTACTGGCCCAGATTTAAAGCAGCTTGGTTTTTTTTTCCAGTAGCTTTCCATCCCTGAAATCTTCCCTCACTGAAGCTGAGGAGCAGTTGGATGTTATAATTAAAACTTCAGAGGGAATTCAATCCCTGTTTTTCAACACAGGAGATACTGTTCAGGCAGCAGGGGTGTCATCTTTACTGCCATGCCCAGACAGTTTTAGAAGAAAGACTGTTTCCTTCAAGATGAAGAAAGATAATCTTTTAATATGGAACTGCTGTTGACAAAAGCTTCCCTTCCTTCTCTTTAATCAAAGCAGTTAGCCTTCCTACTGATTTGGTTTTGAGTTAATTTATTCAGACTGTATTAATTAGTGCAGATATGAAAAGCAAGTATAGTATTTAACACTTTCACATCCTCTTGTTCATTGTCCTGTTCATGGAAGTAGAGCTTTCTAAGGTTCACCTGCCTAGATACACTGTGAAACACAACAAGATCCTCTTTGAAATCATGAATCCTAACTTGCAAGAGATTTTTACTCTTATGACTGATGCATTCCCCAAGAGCAACAACTGTAGCTTCTTCCTTGTTGTCATATCGTTTCCCCTTCTGTACTACAACAACTTTGCGTTTCTTCGCCTGTGAAGATTAAAAACTTGCAACAATTATTAGTGAAACAGAGCTTGATGGATTTTTGCTTAGTATTGGTTAGGGTTAAAGTGACTTAATAAAAATGTGGACTCTTTTAATATAATATGCATCATTTTTTAAGTCAAATGTCACTTAGTGGACTACCACGCAGAGATACTTAACACAAGGTCCAGGTATGGAGTTAGGCTACAATGGCTGGGTGCTCTTCCAATGCTAAGCAGCCCCAACACAATGTAGTAAAAACTACGAAGAACCTGGACTGTTTTCAGAGACGTAAGTCTTTATTTTTCTTCATTATTGCATTATCACATCATATTACTGCATTATTGCATTGCCACTGAATATTTACCTCTTAGTGACATCACTTTTTACCAGTAAAATAAGGATACTATTTAGTAGAGATGAGTAAACAACTTGGCAGAAGCAATTCTGAAGAATTTAACCTTTCAAAAATTTGCTTCTGCATTCAGAAGGAATAGATGGCAGAAAAGATGTGCTATTCACAGTAGTTCACTAATTTATTCAACTGAGAATTCTTTGTAAAAAACTGTTTCTAGCAAATATTTGCAATTTTTATGATGTAGTTAATTGTGTGGGTATGATAGCGTTACCTTCCCTGAATGGTTGACTTATATCATTAACCTATGCAAAAAATTCTGAATTTTACTTTACTTCCAAGCCTCTTTTATAGCCGTTCACATAATTGTTCATATAAGCTTTTTGTGAACCTCTTCCCCTTCAACTTACCAAGAATGTCAGTGGGAATGTCATTTTGTCTATGATTCTTGCAAATATCTCTGCTTTCTTTTCCTGTTATTTATGCATGAAATATCTCCTGTGAGATAATCCTTAAAGTTTATTATCTTTTCCTTCAAATTTCTTCCTGAGATTTCCTCTGTGACAACTGCAAGAAGATGGTAAATCAATCTTAAAAACATTGGGTTAGAAACAGAAGGTGTACTGATGGCTTCATTTCTTTGCTTAATTTCAGACAATCTGGATTTCTAAGCCCTATACAGGTAATTTGTATAATCATATTAATTTATCATTGTGATTTTCTTACCTTCTGTTGTTTGGCACACTTGCTTCTTTCACTTTGATTCAAACAATAATCTAAGCATTTGGGTTAAAAACTATATCAACTTGTCTAGTTTTATAGCACCTAGTACAAAGATTTTAACCAGTCTTACAATAATACCAGTGGATAAGCCATTCAAAATTTCCTCTGGTTGTTATTTTTGCTTTTTTTCCCTTTCTGTATTAAGTCTGTTATAATGGGATACCGGTCTAGGTCTCAGTCTTAGAAGTATAACCAGGGTACCGTTGGAAACAAGTACTTTCTTCTGAAAACAAATGCAATGACTGTGGTTTCTGAGTTGGTGTTAGCCCATGAAGCTTTTCCTGACGACTTAGTAGTGGAGAATGATCCCAGGACTGCAGAATAATTGAATCAGAACCTTGTTTCCAATTCAATGAATTGGCAGACTGGTTGTTGTTGGTTTTGCTGCTGCTGCTATTCAAGGTTTCTTCCAATCTGTTAATTATTGGAATGCAGATAGACAGCTACTTCATTTTTTCCAGTTTACTGAAACGCTGAGATGTTTACAAGATCAATGAAGGGGGGGGAGAAAAAAAATCTCTGCATAAACAAAAAAGGCTTTATGAAAGAGGCAGAGAAGTTAGTACACCATAGTTCACTTGAATCATTTCTGAGATGCTCTGATTTAAAGAAAAATCCTCCTTTGGAGAGTGTATAGGCAGGCTTGACTTGGCCTGTGATAGAGCTTGGGATCAATAGACTAAGCTTAGATAACATGCCTGCACAAGACCTTGCACAAGAGGCAAAGCCTTTGCTACACATTGGCTCTTACATCAAAAGACCATATGGCAGGAATGTCAAGATTGCACATAGTCAGAAAACATCACAATCAGGTTTTCATTTCTCCTCCTTGTGGCATTGTGTCTTACTGTAAGAACATTCCTAAGTGTCAAATATTTTCATGTTTCCTTTTGGCTGTCCCTAAAACCATCTCAGTTTGTCTCTGTCATCTTCCCAGCCTGTTCACATTCATCCTCTGGGGAAAAATTCCCATCATTGGAAACTGATGCAGTCCAGCAGGCAAGGGCTCCTCACCCGCCCCACCCTTACCTGGTCTGGTCCAGCATCACAGGAGAGTTCAGGAAAGCCAGATCAGCTGGTCTTCCAAAATAATTGCGATAGGTAGTTGAGAGATAAAGTTGCGAGTAAAAATCTTCCCAAACCACACTGAGCTGGGCAAAAGTTTGCACCACGCAGGTAAAATCTGCAGTAGTTTTAGCTGATCATATTCAGGACCTGTCTGCTGAGCACACAAGCAAAGGTGTTTTGTTGCAAAGGTTTGAGCAAAGGTTTTGGTTTACTGCTTGCTGAAGTGTGACAGATGCTGACAGGAATGGCAAAGACAGGACCCTTCATACTCCTCAGTATCTGTTCCCTGCTCCAAAATATAGGAATGCTAAAATTCAGCAAGCAAGAGCAGAAAGAAAGAATCTTATGCAGGAAGAACAATTTACTTTGCCTAAGCACAGGCTCATTAAAAATCCATCTTGATGCCTTATGCTTTGAAAAATGTGAAGGACAAATACAGTTTAAAACACCGTTAAAATAGGGGCTTCACCTGTTTGTCAGGAGTAGCTGGTAGCATTTAGGTGAATAACCGTTACAAGTCAGATACCTGTCATGCAACATTTCATCCTGGAAAGTTTATTTAATACAGTTATGTTTTTGAAAAGGGAATCTTAGAAGAGAAAGTATTAAGTGACCTCAACATCAGGCAAAAATATCATCTCTGATATGATCCACTGGATTTTTTAATTGTCTGAAAGGCTGGGAGAAGCAGAGGGAAAGGTGAGATCAAATCTACCAAGTTGGAACATCAAACATGCAGTTAATGACAGACACAGATCTGACTCTCACCTTTTCTGGCTAAAGCCTGGTCCCACGCAGTACTGGAGTATCAGATTGGACAAGGAAAGGACCCTGGTCAAATGTACTCTAGCTTTTAGATATAAAGGTTTCAAAACTAGTCTGAGGGAGAGGGAGAAGTGATACAACATATAGCACATTTGCTTGGCTTGACATATTCCTATCTATGATAATCAGAATTACACAGTATTCTGAGGGAGCATCTGGTTGTTTTTTATTTCTTTTTTATTATACTTCTTCGGTTTAAAAGTTACAGGGTGCTGATACATACAGATTCTTGTAAAGCGTTTACAGGTAGATTCAAAGCTGCAGAACTTTGTGCAAAATGATTTGCATTTCAAAGCAGTAGAGATGGCTATTTGGGGTGAGATCACACAGAACTATTAACTAATAACTTTAATGAGCTTTCTAAATTGCATAGCTGAACTTTGATTGAGGTCCTGTGTTGAAAAAGGCTATCAGCCAACAGTAACTTGACTCTTGACTTTGGACTTAAGAAACAGAGCCAGAGAAAGACCAAAAGGAGGTAGTTAGTTAATTTTTATTTTTTAATAAGGAATTCCTTGATATATTTCATTTCCCAGAGTGTATCGAAGTGTGATAAATACCCCAGAAATGTGGGGAAAACAATTTTACATGTTCTCATTCGCCTTCAAACATATAAAAAGTGCCAGTTCATAATTATTTATTATTTTATTTGAATTTTTGTGCTAACAAGCTATAATTTTAGAGAAGTACTCCACAATGCAAGTCATAGTACAATCACACAGCAAAAAGATTATACTTTTAGCTTACGTGTATGTATATATGTATACTTGTAATCATGCACTTTACTTTCTTGTATGTATCCCAGTGAAGAAAAGTTGTACAGAGGGATGCAAAGAAGGATAATGAGGCAATCCTGCAGATGTTTAGAGGGAATTCCTATACTGGCAAAGGATAAAGTACATAGGTGCTGGTTCTTTAACCAGGAATGAAATATGTCATGTTGAACAGTGACACTGATAATTCAGCACAGTGCCAGGGAGGTTGCCAATTAATTAACAACCCACAAGTCTAAAGAAATGTGGGAAATCATTTTTCACCGCAAGAAATCATCTTGTGGTGAAAAATATATTTTAATGGTATAATTTCATTCAGATTTTTAAACAGTAGCATTATTGTTTAATGGATGTATAATAATAAGCAAGGGTGATTGCACTAACACAAAATATACATTAAGGATGAAGATGTATCCTTTCAAAATGTTCTTGCACTGAAGGCCCAAGGAAGGCCCTGCTATTGATGTTACCAGACATGTCCTGAAAATACCGCTTCACATTCATTAAATTCAAACCAGACCATATGCAATAGCTGGTCAAAGCTCACGGTAGGCTTCTCCCATCATTCACCTTGTCCTACAAAGAGTCATAAATCCTTAAGTTGCCCATATTTCCTTTGCTAGACCTTTTTACCTTTTGCTCATTATTTGTACAATGAGGTAAGGTTACATCTTTTGCATAATGCAGATAAAGTCATTTTTGCACAAAGCAGTTCAAATCTAAGGGTGTAGTCACAGATGTGATTAGCAGGAAGCATAGTAGTATCATCTGGGTCAATGTAAATTGAAATAATCCATTTAATTTATGTTTTCTTCTAACCTGTACTTATTGTTCCAAGTAATCTTTGTTTTTCTGACTTGCGATTTAATCTAATTTATTAGTTTTTCCTTATTGATGTGTAATTTACTCCATCTTAAATCTCAGTTCTGAATCTTGCTTGCCCACAAGTGCATATACACACATACACACCCCCTTATAGATAAATGCATATCCATCTTCATCTCTGTGCACATGCTCTTCCAGAAGGCAACTGTTAATGTTTGAAGTGCTTTATTAACACTATTTTTCTTCATTCCAGACACAGTCAAAAAATCCTTTTATCATTTTTTATACTGTCCATCTTCTACTTTATACTTCTCAGAAGTTTTAGTTACCAAGTGGCTTGGATAGCTGCAGAAAGCATTTCATATTTTTGCTGTCTAAAACAAACACTCCAGGGGTGCTTGTCTTCCACTGAACCTGTTTACTTTGTGCTTCATAGATTAGGTGAATAAGGTAGGAAATTAATTCCCTGCATGCTAGAAGTATCAGTGTGAAAGCGCTAACCTCACAGACTGAGCTCTGAAAGTAATGATCAGAGCACCCGAAAGCCCCTTTGATCTGAATCCATTGCAAATACCTAACTCACAGACCACTATAGATTTTCAGTTTTAACTTAGTGCCTAATGAAGTGAAGTTTATCTCTGAAAACCTTTGTCACAGCTGGACATAACTAGCAATAGTTATTAGCAAGACTACAACTTAAGGGGGAAACTAAATGAATCTCAGCAGGTTGTCATTGAAGGACAAAGTTGAAATGTACTTTTATAGGTAGTATAATAAAGAAGAGTCTTCAACCAGGTCCCCAGACTGCATTGCAAAACCAGCATGCAATTTGCCTCATGTTATTAGTCTCTGCATAGAAGTGGCAGAATGGAAAGAAGAACCCACACCAGTCAAGAGTGAGATTCTTCCACGGGGTTATGAGAGGAGTAATATGTGTACCATTCATTTATAGTCAGTCAAAGAACACAATTTATATGCAGCTCCAAGATAATTTATTGTTCACCCAATTAACAGTCAAAGTATAACAGCCGTTTATTACTTAGTCCAGTTACAATAATGCTAAGGCTTATAATCCAAACCACCCAGTTTCTGTTGAGGATTGTTAATGATACAATGAGATCAGTAGATCCAAGTATCTGCCCTTTTTCTCACATGTTGAAACCCCACCCTTCTGATCATCCATGGTCTAGAGGGCAACCCTCCTCTCTCAGGGAGTATGATTTGGTGAGTTATCACATCCCAAGTTGTTTGCCAGGGAAGTACGGTGTTGTTGCAACAGTTACTGGTGGGAGTTTCTTCTTCATCAGTCTGAGGTTTACTCAATATTATTTTTACATGCTTCAAACAGCTTATTTGCTAAAATAACTGTCTGATAGGATTTTACTGTCATAAAGTTATACTGTCTTTGTTTAAATCTATGAATCCTTCTCTCTGTACAGGAGGATTTCTTTTATGATACAATCCACATGACTGAGCACAGACAAACAAAATTTGACTCAAATTTAAGTTGAAAACTTCTTAAGCACTAGCCAGATGATTCTCAAAGTCCAAAGACGCAGGTCAGGAAGTGAATGCCTGGCCATTGGGTAATTTTGTCATTATGGGTAGGACCAGCTGGGCAATAGCCACCTGTCCAGACCTGAGAGGAAGTTACAGGCAGGAGTTATGTAAATAATGTTACAAGTACAACTAAAATGAAGCCCAAATTAACCAATCCAGAAAAGGCCTCACAAGGCCTGAGGCACCTTGTAAGTTTTATTAGTGTTACAAAGCCCGAATCCCAATACTACCACTTGGCCTCATCAAGTTGTCTGTACCACAGGGGTTAAGGCACTTCCATAGTCCTTGTTTGCAGTGTGCCTTACTCTGCAAGTGTCCCAGCACACGTTCCTTTGATGAGCACCTACGGTTTGGTTTTTTTTCTTCTTTTGAAATGGGTTATTGAGTGTCTTCGTTTAGTAGCTACCCTTGAAAAAGTCTTCTTACCTTTGGTGACTAAACCTGTGAAGTACAGCCTTTTGAGAAGGGTAGTTAATTTAATAGAGGTTATCTTGTCTTCTACTATCCTCAGTTTTAACCTGAAGGCAGGAATGAATAAATCTCTTACTAACTGTGATTTCCATAGAATCTGTTGTGCTTCTTTGGACATTGTGCTGCCTGAACACAGCCAGCTCATCTTATCTTGTTTTTCTCTCCCTCAGAGCTAGTTTACATGTCTTGGAAGTACAAAGATGTATTCTGTAAACCTTTCTCAGGTCTTTGGTTCTAAAAATCATAGAAAATCTCTGTGTAGTAAAAGCAAAGAATCAATTTATCCTTAATAGAAATTCTAATCAGAGATGCACCAGTTCTTCCTTCCTCATCCGAGCCATTGTGTATGTGTATGTGTGAGCAAGCTCCATCTATTTATAGCTGTAATGTATGCAATAAATGTTAAAAGGAATCTTTTCATTGTCAAGGAGCTCCTTTTTTTGAAGATAATACATATTAAGGTTTGCCTTAAAACACTGACATAAATAGGAAAGGCAGAGCCTAGTTTCATATCACCTCACAGAGGCCCAATGCTGTAAACTTATCACAAATGTGATTAGCCCTATTTGCAGAGTGTATGGTGTTTATCTCTGCATTAGTTATAGGACTGTCTTGAAGACACCTGCTGAGAGTAAGAAGAGAATAAAACCTAACCTCCTTTACTGTTTGCAGTACAAAAAGTTGTTTTGTCTCCTCTGACATCTGGAGGGGAAATACTGGATAAACAGATCCTTCGACAAGCCCAATGATAATGAAGGAAAATCTGCTTTTTTGTTGGTCTTGCCATTCACAATAGGTTTTATTGTTTTGTTTCAAATGAAAACACATGTTCCTGCTTTGAAATGGTACTGTAAAATTGGCAGAGATCTCTTTTTGCTGCAGACTTAACTTGTCCCCTTTCCCATCCTCATCCCCACAGGCCCGTGACGGAGGGTTAGACCGGATCAGTGGAGTCATGCGTCACACAGCTGTATCATGCTGGCAGCCATTCCTGGGTCTGGCTGTGCTGCTAGTCTTCATGGGCCCCACCATAGGCTGCCCAGCCCGCTGTGAATGCTCAGCACAGAACAAGTCTGTCAGCTGTCACCGAAGGCGTCTGATGTCCATCCCAGAGGGCATTCCCATTGAGACCAAAATCTTGGACCTCAGCAAGAACCGACTGAAGAGCGTCAACCCTGAGGAATTCACATCGTACCCTTTGCTGGAGGAGATCGACCTCAGTGACAATATAGTCGCCAATGTGGAGCCTGGAGCCTTTAACAATCTCTTCAACTTGCGCTCCCTGAGGCTGAAAGGAAACCGTCTGAAACTGGTCCCCCTTGGGGTGTTCACTGGGTTGTCAAATTTAACAAAGCTTGATATAAGTGAAAACAAGATTGTCATTTTGCTGGACTACATGTTCCAAGATCTGCATAACCTAAAATCCCTGGAGGTTGGGGACAATGATTTGGTTTATATATCACACAGGGCCTTTAGTGGACTGCTTAGCCTGGAGCAGCTCACCCTGGAGAGATGCAACCTCACAGCTGTACCAACAGAAGCTCTTTCTCACCTCCACAACCTCATCAGTCTGCATCTGAAACAGCTCAACATTAACGCTTTGCCTGCGTATGCCTTTAAAAGACTGTTTCGCCTGAAAGACCTAGAGATAGATGCCTGGCCCCTCCTGGACATGCTGCCTGCCAACAGTCTTTATGGTCTCAACCTTACTTCTCTCTCCATCACCAACACCAACCTGTCTGCAGTACCTTACTCTGCTTTTAAACATCTGGTTTACCTGACACATCTAAACCTCTCTTACAACCCTATCAGCACCATTGAAGCAGGCATGCTTTCAGACTTAGTGCGCCTGCAGGAACTCCACATGGTGGGGGCCCAGCTACGTACCATTGAACCACACGCTTTCCAAGGGCTCCGATTCTTACGTGTGCTCAATGTGTCCCAAAACCTGCTAGAAACCCTAGAAGAGAATGTATTCCATTCCCCCAAAAGCCTTGAGGTCCTCTGCATTAACAACAATCCTCTGGCGTGTGACTGCCGTCTCCTTTGGATTTTGCAGAGGCAACCCACTTTGCAGTTTGGAGGCCAGCCACCGATGTGTGCTGGCCCAGACAGTGTCAAAGAGAGGTCATTCAAAGACTTTCACAGCACAGCTCTTTCCTTTTACTTCACCTGTAAGAAGCCCAAGATACAAGACAAGAAGTTGCAATACCTGGTGGTGGAGGAAGGGCAGACGGTGCAGTTGATGTGCAATGCTGACGGGGATCCGCAGCCTACCATATCCTGGGTTACCCCACGTCGGAGGCTGATCACAACTAAATCAAACGGAAGAGCCACTGTACTGGGAGATGGTACCCTGGAGATCCGATTTGCTCAAGACCAGGACACTGGGATCTATGTTTGTATTGCAAGTAATGCAGCTGGGAACGACACTTATTCGGCCTCCCTTACAGTAAAGGGGTTTACTTCGGACCGTTTCCTTTACGCCAACAGGACCCCTATGTATATGACAGACTCCAACGACACAAGTTCCAATGGAACTAATGTGAACACCTTCTCTCTGGACCTTAAGACAATATTGGTGTCCACAGCTATGGGCTGTTTCACATTCCTTGGAGTGGTTTTATTTTGTTTCCTCCTTCTTTTTGTGTGGAGCCGAGGGAAAGGCAAACACAAAACCAGCATTGACCTTGAATATGTCCCTCGCAAAAACAATGGTGCTGTGGTTGAAGGGGAGGTTGCTGGACCACGAAGGTTCAATATGAAAATGATTTGATGGTATTCTGCTAGCAGTGCTTTTTCTGTGGCATTAAAACCAATTAAACCAGCCTGGCATGTGGAATTGCTAGGCAGAAGCAGCTTAATGCAGCTGTCACTGTATCAAAAGGTTACATGAAAATGGAAAGACTATTTGTGGTTATACAGCAGAGCCTCCAGACCTTGAGGCAGATATGTCAGGGCCTTTCATAGAACTGGTAAATTGTACTAACTGTTTGCATTGCAAATATTGGCATTCTGGGGATATCAGCAATGAACCACTGGCTCATGCTCATGGACAATTGTTCAACATTTTCTACCACTACAAAAAGAAAAAGAAAAAAAAAGCCTACAGTGTAGGATTTACTTAAAGAAAAAGACACATTTGTCTAAAACATACTCTACAGTGAAATTTGTATCTATAGATCTCATTTGGTAAAACCTTGCATCATCCCTTCTAGTTGGTTCAACACCACAAAAAATTGGTAGTTTTTTTTAATCTACATCTATACTGTGTACATTTTAAAGCAATACAAATGAGAGGTTGTGCTTTTAGATATCCACCAATACTGACCCAAGTGTGATGTCACCCTCCTTTTAACTACCATCTAACCCAAATTAGACTCTTGTAGTTACCAATTAGAAATAACATAAGATATTTTTCTCCTCATGTAGAAGGCCAGAGATGCATAGTTGAGAGCAAAAATGCTCAGCTCTGTTGATCTTCTCTTCATATAAATATAAGGCATGTGCCTAGTTTTGATACAGAATGGAATATTTTTTATAACTGTGATATCACACTGGACCAGTTTACTGTAACATAGCCCTGGATCTCACCCAGGGAAGGCAACCCACTAGACATTGCTGGCATAGAAGAGCGGAGTTCTACCTTGAAGAGAGAGAGCTGTTTTTGTTAGCCCTGATTTTAATTTCAAAGTTACTGTTAAAATGTTCATGTGTACTGGCCAAAAAGAAAGAACGTAATACATTCTGCATTCTCCTTGGGAAATACCATCATCTTACTATTTATACGAGTGAATTAAAACATACAAAAGCTCTGCTACTAGGAACGAACTCTTCTCCAATGCCAAGTAAACTACGGTTGTCCATGCATAATATGGGGATTATAATACTAAAATAATGTTTAAAATATGATAGCCTCAAAAAGGCTAACATACTGCCAGATATAATGAACCTCTAGCCACTGTCATTCTCATCTTGTATATTTGTAGATAACACGTAAACGCAAAGCTAATTTCCAAGAACAGATTACTTAGCTATTCTTGATGCCATTTTAATAACTATGTGGTTATGTTTCTTTCAGGGGCAGTATCTTAGAGCAAGAGGGGCAAGTTTTTCCAGGTTTTAGGAAGCTTTTTTAATGGAGAGAAAACAGAAGTGGAACGTTAGTTCAGTACAAGTAACCTTTTTGTTTTATGCCTCTAAACAAATCCTCAAAAGGCTCAGAACTGAAACTTTATTCTTTATCGTTGATACCACTCTTCTTATTTTGAAAATCCCAGCAATTGGAAGATACAGAATTGTTCAGCCACCTCTCAATTTTCCAGCAATTATGAGCCATAGTTTTGTTGCTAAGTGGTTGATAACAAATACAATTTATAAACAATTGGCATAACCTGAAGTAAGGATAATAAAAGTTAGGCTGACCTATAATGGGATGCAGGTGCTTCTAAAATTAGTATCCACATTGTCTGGCAGAGATTTTCTAAGCAGGATAGAAATCTCCCATTCCTATCAAGGAAAATGTGCCAAATGTTGTAAAATCCAGCTGCGCTCCCCAGGTGTATCCCTAACATAGCTGTAGGACCCGAGGCTAGGCAGTTTTGAGAATCTCTTTTCTTAGTGGTTGATCTTTGGTTGCATCATTGCTCTGTTTTAGGTCACCAAACTGAGGAGGATGCAAGGGTTGTTAGAATTTTATTCACTTTAGTTGGTTTTAAGTTTAGAGTTGGGTTATCTTGCTTCCTTTTTCTTATGCTCTGAACTAGATAGTTGGAGAATTATGGAGATGCTTGAGACTAATCCTCTTCGTTCTATGACAGTTTGTAGAACATTCATAAAATGGAATAACCCCTGACTAAATTCTAACACCAGGGAAATTATTTTTGCTGATATAATAACCACCGCACTGAAGTCCAAAACTCTACTGTACCTTAATGTGGGCAGTTAAAGAAACAAATGGGGATAAAACAAAGTGTTTCTGAACTGCCCATTGAAGACATTTGCATGTGCCTTTCCCTTGTAATTGTCACTTTTTCAACTACTAATCTATTGCCCCTGCAGTCATTTCATGTTAAATGTTAAAATCAATGTTAGAAGCAAAAATTGTCCTAAATTCTAGACAGTTGCAGCTTATTGCTTCATATTAAATGACACAATAAAAAAAAAAATCTCAAAAAAAACCTAGAAAAAATGTGCTTTTAGGATTAATTATGGATTGCTGAATTCCCCTATTCCCTTAGAATGACTCTAAAAAGTGATTGCATTGTTAGTGCACTGCAAGGATTTCTGAGCAGTAATGTGCTTAGTTACCTATGTGAAATGTGTGCTGGTGATGAAAATCACCTCTTGCTCTTGCTGAGCACCACCTTGCAGAGCTGTCAGCGTTGTGTGTATCGCCTTGAGTTCAGTCAGTATTCAGTTTTTAAGAATCAGTGTTTGCTCCCTGCCTCTAGCAATGTTCTACTTTTTGCAGCCTACTTATTTCACCATGGACTTGGCAAGGCATATGGCATCTCTTAACAGAAGTGAGGACAGCAAGACTCAGAGACAAGCTTTTATCTTGCTCCACATAGTCTTCTTTATATGTATTCGTAGGACACATGTTCACTGTGGCTGTTTTGGGTGAATAAGGAATACAGTGTCAGGGTCAGACCTAGATAAGTACCTTTTTGGCAATTCTATTAAGAACAGACTGGCTGAATGCCTACCCTGCCTCTTGAAGGAGTCACTTCTCCTTCTCTGCTAGAGATCAATGAGACACCACAGTTTATCTTACTGCAGGGGAGAAAAAGGACTGGGCTGTGAGGAGGCATCTGACCCGCAAGGTTCCCCTATCATATATTCAGAAACAGGTGGACAGTACATACCTGTCACTAAAAGAGGGAATTAAGGTTTTTTCCCTACCTCTGACGTGTATACCGGATGCCTCCCATGCTGGCACAAGGCCAAGCCTGAACTTAGCTGGTGGTCAGTGCAACAAGACTCTGAGGAGCAGCAATAGTTCTGCAGAAAAGGAGAAAACTGAAAACGTCAAAACCAGCAGAGTGACTTAAGAAAGCAGGTACCACAGTATCCTTGTCAATAATTCCTGTAAGAGCAGTGCTGAGCCTCCCACAAATATGGTTTGAAGTCCACTTCCACAGACCGGTACTCCTCTTTCGTAATGGATGGATGCACAGTGCTCAGACTACCCACGAGTGAGTTAAAGAAGGCACTGCAGCAATGCATTAAGAAAAGAGTTTGCAATGATGTAAAGACAGATTAAGACTAAGCAGCACCCCACCTCAGCTTTATTTTTAGGTTTCGAGCTGGTTCTCTTTTTTTTCCCCCTTCTTCCTTTCTTATTAACTTGGCAGCATTCTTTTCAGAAAGGCTTCATCCACAACATCAGGTCAGTTAGATTCAGACTGGGAGACTGCTTTTACTGTCTGTTCCCCTCTCCCTCACCATTCACAGATGCTCCCAGTGCCAACAGGGTCAACAGCTCCAGATACAGCTGAAATCAGCCAGGAGACTCTGAGCCCCTAGAGAACTGTTGATACAAGCTGATGTCACTAGGTATTTTTTTTAACTAGACTTTTTTTTTAGTTAAGTTGACGTCATTGTCACATTGCCATTCAAGGTTTCCTTTATTTACATGAATGGTAGCTACCTTTTTTTCCTTATTTCTTGAATCATGGTATTCCATCACCTATGATGGTAACAATTATACCACCATAAAGAAAATTAAGAAAGAAAGTCACGTTACACCCTTAACACCACAAATCGTAGTTGAGGCATATGAGACACAGTAAGAAGTCAGCATTAATATTTAATGGAGAGTCTTATCTAAACCTTGTGATAGAAGAAAAAACTGGTGTGGAGGAACTTTGGAATGTAGGCCATGTTGCAACTGAATCACATCAAAGATACATAGAAATACTTTCCTACAGCATGCCTAGATATCTGTTTTGCATATTGGACTTTTCCCGAAAAAATTTCAGGAAGTATGAATGCCAGAAGCCCATATTTAACCCATAAAAAGACAAAGCATTGGCTGAAAATCCAGTAGAGCAAGCAGCTTCTGGCTGCCCAAGGACAACAGCAGCTTCTAGCAAAGACAGCCAAGAAACTGCAGTCATATAGTTATTTTGCCTGATCCGCTACTGCATCCTGTGAAAAAAGGGTCCATTAGTCAGTAATGAAACGGACAATCCTTACTCGTTTTTCTTCAAAGAGGACAACATTTGTGTAAATAAGCTACAGTCTGTTCCACTTCTGACCCCAGCAATGAAACATCCAGCAAGAATTGAGGAAGGGGAAGTCTCTTCTGGCCAGTTTGCTAATTATCTTTTTCCCCTGAATGATCCTAGTCTACTTGGGGCTAACATGACGACTGCTCTGCCCATTCCCATCCTCTCAGCTCACAACGTGGCTTGGCATGGAGTCATGGGAAAGAGCACATGGTCAAGCTGTCCCTCCTCCCTGAACTGTAACTCTGGTCTTCTCAAATAAAAGAACCAACGCAGCAGCATTATCTTAGAAATCACAGTCTGCTGCAGCTGATTTGTAGTGTTGCCATAAGACAACATGTGGGAAAACTGGATACATGCGTTCTGACCTTGTTTCAGTATCCTAGATGATTGCTTTTTGTGCTAAAAAGAACTAGGAAAGAAGACCTTAAAAAACTTTCATCCAGTAATGTGAAAGTTAATTGTACCTGGAGGAGTTAGAGGAACATCTTTGGAATAGGCAAAGGGCCTGATTGCTGGAGAATCACTGAAACAACGAATGAGATTTTTCAAGTTAGCTAAGCAATTTGGATGCCCTGTTCCTATCACCTGTAATAAGAATTACAAACTCAATTTCCCCTGGCAGCTTAGAAGAATCACAGCCAGTTGGTTCAGCCATACACGCTCCCTTTGTCTATCTCCTAGCTCTGCCCTCTTCCTTTCTCAGTTTCAAATGACTATGATGCCAAATGAAGATCTCTGGATTTGGTTTAGTTTCACTGCATGTTCACATGGCTTTTGGAATCTAGATCTCAAAGCAGGATCTTAAACCCTCTTCAAGCCAAAAATAAAAATAAAAAAGGAAGAAGCAGCTTGAGTAAATCTCCTCCTGCAAATGAAATAAACCAACTTCTGTGAGGTTCTTGCTACTGAGATAGCTACATGCCAAAAGCAATCTGCAGGTTGAATGAGTCTGAGTCTTTTTTTTTTTTTTTTAACTAGAAGCAGGTGGTTGGATATAAGGCCAACTGGAAATAAAATTCTGTATTTATAGCCTCAGCAGAATAAGGAAAGAGCTGGCATAGTCAAGAAAATGTTTCATGTTATTTCAACTTAAATTTAAGGATCCTTCATATTCAAGAGTTCATAGATGAGTACAAAAGAGCAGACTTTCACCTCATAATTTGATTATTTGTATTTATTCAAAATGGTACCAAAATTGTCATGAAGCCGAAGTGTTGAAGCAAGAGACTGAAAACAGATTTTCTACTCTAGTCAGACAATATGAGTTAGGAGAAATCCTCTTGACACCATTCTGTTACTTCTTGGTTATATTAGAAATTTGATAAAGGAATATAGGTTTTTTGCTTTCTGCTAAGTGGGCTATAGTGGAAAATAAGCAGAACTTATGTTTTAATTATTTGTCACCTTGTGGCATACCTTCTATTCTGGATTGTTTTAATATTTACCACTGCTAACTGAGATGGAGAATATGAAAATGTAAATTCTGGGAAGAAAAGAAAAAAAGGCAAAAGAAAAAGAAAATCTGTAACCTTAAAGAACTATGCCTATTTTGATGTGTGGCATTTGCAAGTCAACAACATTATCTCCTCACACATAAGCCAAGAACAATGGCTTGAAATTTCAAGGCAGCTGTGAAGATGGTTGTCAACTTGTACACATGTTAATAATTTTGATCTTTCAGCAAAAAAAATATTATTGCTTCTTAAAGAATTAATTTATGCCATTTTGATACCTAAAAGCAAATGACACTTTGACTTCATTACACTGGGCACTGTATAAGTAGGAAGTAAATGCCAACCCTGATTTGGTGAGCTTACAGCCATATAGTAGGAAGTTGGCTTCTGGGCAAGTACATATGATAGCAAGTCTCTCATTGGTTGGGGAGGGAATGCCATAGGGCACATATATTAAATTATCATCACACTGAAATATATTTGCAAGCACATGTAGTTCATATGTATATGTTTGTGTGTGCAAAAAGAGTTATATTTGTTTTGTTCTTTTCTTACTTCAAGTATTAAATGTATATTGTTTTTAAAAGGTGACAAGGTTAACCAGAAAAAATGTGTTGTAATTTATTTTAATATATATGATCATGAGTATGGATGGGAAATTAAACAGCCTTGCTGTTATAATCCATGAAACATATAACAAGTTGGGTTTGTCCATAAATTCACTTCATGTTTGAGCAAAATATGCTAATATAATGGGGAAAAAAAAAAAAAAGGCAAAAAAAAAAAGCTTTGTTTGTCAAGACAGTTGTCCTGAATGTCATTTTTAAAGTTACTTTAGGGTTTATGTCATGATGTGTATCATACTTACCCAAAATGAAACCCAAATAAATAATTCCTTGGAGTGGCAAAATTTGTTGGGAAAAGTGAAGAAAATTTACATTGCTTCCCCTGTTGTAGCTGATCATTTTTTTCCAAGGGGTAGTGGAGGAAACTAAGATGAGAAAAATACAGTTTTCTCAGGACCAGACCCGAGTTCCTTAGTGCCGAGTCTTCACAACAGGTAATCTGCTCAGACCCACCACTCTTGAACTCAGAATATAAACCATTACAGTTAGAAAGAGAAGACTCTAGCAGGTATTTTTCATCTACTCACTTTCACTCTTCCTTCATTGCATGGAGTCCTCAGACAGAGAGAAAAACCTAGGTCACATTCAGATGTGTTTTGGGGTTTATTCTCCATGCAAAGTATCAGTCGGCCTGTTCCCTCACTTCCACTTGCACAGTGTGTACAGGTAATTGATGGGGATACCAATCAGGTCAATGCTGGAAGGAAAAAGCCTGCCACGTACCAGCACCATGGAGAGCACAGCAGAAAGATAGATTTCACCAGCTGTGTGTCACTTGGAAGGCAACCAATACTGAGAATCTGCACCTTAAACATGGTTTCTAAGGAAATCACCAGTATTCAAACTCCACTGTAACTGCACTAGAAAAATTAAATAGTGGAAAGTAGATTCTGTTGAGCTTGAAAGCTATTTCAAACCCTGAGGCTTGCTACGACCCACCAAATCTATGTCAGAGATCAGCTTTGAAGAAGGACGCAGGCCATAACCTAAACTATTGTTATTTCCATTCTCCCACAGCTAAGTACTTTTGCCAACAGAGAATTTTGCTTATGCTTTCTGGGATCATCTGAAATAAGATTTATCAGCCATGAACCCATTATCCTCTAAACCAGGGTCCTATTCACTAGAAGGGGAAAACAAAGTTGTTATTGCTACCTCAGGAAAGGAAGGAAGAAGCAGGTTGAAATCCTGCTGGATTGCTGGGAGCAGAGACAGACAGGGGCTGAATCTGAGCTGTCCTGTGCCTCCTGAAATCTGTCTTATCTTCTGCATTTGCATTTGACACCTCCAAAAGGTTTTAGCTGACTTACACCACTATACCCTCCTCTGCAGCAGAATGTCAAATGCAATGAATCTGTGGGCTAAACTTAACTATAGAATATGTTAAGAATCTGCTTTATTTTCATGTTATTTTATTTTCCTTTAATTTGGTAATCTGATTGACAGTCTGCAGTGTACTGCAGTACTGCCTTCAGCATGACATGAAAAAAAAAGCCATTGCTCCTACCACTGCATTGAGAACATTGAGTTTGCAAAGAACATTGAATTTGTTTCCTCAAAAGGTTCCTCTGCCCTAAGCTTTAGATTTCTTTTATGGAGTTCAAGTTACTTTTTTGGACTACCTGACACTATCTCAAGAGGTGGAACCTGTTCTTATATCACAGGATCTAATGTGTAATTTCCAGTTCTTATAGTAGAAGCAACTGCTAGTTTTCTCCATGATAACTGGGTAGAGAAAAACACCATCACATCAGGCAATCACATCAGACAAATTCATTAAAATAATCCACCTTAAGGCCAGGGTCTAAACAGAAAAAATTGTGCTCTCCAGAGCTACTCTTTTAATAAAAAAATTGTAATATCTATAGATAGCTCTTAACAGAAAAACACCACTAGTGCTTTTAAAAAGCATCCAAAATTTCCTAAAGCACAGTCACTTTCATAAATTTTTGAGAATATTTATACTTTTACAGATCCACTGTAAAAGATTTGTCTCACAGTTAGTAGCCCTATATTGGATACCACAGTAACCTTTAAATAAACAAATCTTGACATCCAAAGTTCATTTTAAGAAATGCCTGGTTTTAACATTTTTGTATTTGAAAAAAGTAGTGGGAAATGAGAAATCACACTATTTACCAATTAATAAACTCAATTCAGAGTGACTGAGTTATTCTCACATGGGGGAATGCTCACAGTGAATTTTCTGCATCATAAAACCTTTCCACATACAGCTGTATATGACACACTATAAAAAAGGGCTTTATTCATCTCCTGTACTATCTGGACTGGGGGAGAGGCTGGTAATTCATGCTGGGAAAGCACAAATAAATCTGAAACTACTGGATTAAGAAACACAGAGTTATTGCAAAGGACTTGACCTTGCTGTCTACAGACTTGGCAGCAGGCTGGGAGATTTGGTCTAAATTCCTTCTTTCCCAGATATAGGAGATTTCCCATGGAAAGCCTTATTTTGCCTCTGTTCTTGAAGGATAAGTTTCAACCTTAGTAATTGAGGGGAAACGTAATACACTAAGAAGTTAGTAATATACAGGTTTGGATAGTAGAGAAGAAAAGAAATTAAAATTTGTGTAAAAAATTATATGACACTAGAACTTAGCACCTTGTCTAAGTAACTTTGAAATTATTTGGGTTTGCAGAAGCTGGTTTATTAATAAATAGCTAGGGGATACAATCAGCTAGTTAAAGCTGTAATCACCAGCTGGAAGATCTTATTTACCTCATCAGTCCCTAAGTGGAAGTTATATTTTTCTGAGCTATTTTCCAATAACTTTGCTATTTATATAACTCAAAAGCACAAGTGATGGAGAGCACACTTATTTTATTATAGGAAGACAATGATAATAAATTTAATCTATTACTTTTGCTACGAGAGCTCTTTGCTGTATGTACAAAGACTGATCGATTACATCCATTATGTAAAGTATTACTATCAATGAAACCAAACATCTTGTCTTAAAAAACTACAAAGCTTTGGTGCATCCCAGCAGTGCATCAGTTCTAATGCACTGCAGATAATACTTTTCTTTCACATAGCACAGGCATGCCACGCAAAAGGGTTAGAGACAATACAGCCCTCTGACTTATACAAAAGCTTACATTTTAATGGGCGTTATGGAATCTTGTGTTGGCTTTTGTGAGTTTGGCAGGCTGTCACATTTTGCTAAAGTATATCAGATCAGCATTACCTGACTTAGGGAAGGCATAGCTGTCAGCTAGTAACACAAGCAGAAGGATGGAGCTCAGGATTTCTGAGCTGTAATCAAAACCCCTGGGCCTCTAACTTCCTGGAGAATACAATAACAATATTTACTTTTCAAAAGGAATATTCTGCCATTTCCCTAAGGATTATAAAGCCAAGGAGTTATGGTTCAGCCATCCTTGCGTGAGGAATGATAATTTTGTATGTAGCTTGGTATGCAGTAATAGGCCTTGTTATCACACAAAGAAAACCTTTTTTTAAGAAATGCAACCCCTGCTGCCCAAAGTGCTCCAGAAGATGATGGCAATGTAGTAACAGCAGTAGTCTGCCCTGTAGTCAGCATTTCCAACAGCTGTAGAATAGATGCTTTTGCAGAGCAGTGGCAGTTTATGAAAGAAAATTGTTATGAAAGATGCACACCAACTAGACACTGTCTTTTTTGCAATTCAGTGGTATATTGCATGAAAGGACCTCTCAATGCCTCATTTAATTAGTGGTTTTGCAATGCTTGAAAAATATGATTCATCTCCTAAAGAATCTATGAAGATTTGTCACTTTGTCTTAGATTATAGATAAGAGATGCTGAAACGAACGCAAGCCACACATCAATTGTCAGATTGTCAAGTGTCAAACCAAGCGCTCAGACTACTACTACTACAAAAACATTTCCATTTGGTCCTTCTACAAGACTACAAAAACTAGGTCCCATAGTTTCTCTATTCTCTAATCAAAGTTTATTGAAAGAAAGCTAGCATTCCCACAGGTTCTCCGACTCTTTAACAGGTAAAGTAACAAGTATCCACTTTTCAAATTTCTGCTGCCAATGTTTGTCATAGGGAATTTGTCCTGACACTCTGTTTACTCTATTTGCCACAACACTGAATCGTGGCCAACCTCATCTTCATCTTTTAATCAAGATTGTTTTGCTTATACATGAGCCAAACACTTGGAACTGCCCCATTCTCATCTTCTGATTTAGCTCTGAAGCCAGAAGAATTTGCTGTGAATGTCAGTGAAGCACATTTGATAGTTAATGGCCAGTTACTGCCTCGCATCCAGCAGTCACTGGGAACTATTTCTGAGGTACGGGCCTATCTGGCACGGTTAAAAATAACAACTGGTCCTTGGGAAGGATATTAACCAGCGTACGTCCATTTTGCCATTCAAGACCACCATCAACTCAAGACACTGGAAGGTGCGTGTTCAAGTCAATGAGAACTGAGTACTTGCTGAATGTGCATGCCATCTTAGAGAACTGCACACAAAAAGGCATGTGAGAGATCAATTTGTCCTTTAAGGCTTAACATACTGAAGCAGAAACCCAAACCACTGCCAACAGGAGGAGGGTATGCATTAAAAAACCCACAAGCATTTTGCTCTGGTGGGCTTTATGGTGTAAGAATTAAAAGTCAGAAAGACGGATAAGAGATGTACTTGTTGATGGGAAAATTATTTTCTCAGTATGATAAAATGCTCCCTCCAGGTCCTGTGTTAACACAAGGATTCTCCTCTCTCCTTCAAAAAGGAAAGCTACAAATCACCTCATTTCATTACAAATACTTTCTTAAAATGCAGTCTGTTCTGATCAAAAGATCTTCCTGCATTTTCAACAGCTATTGTAATTGTTTTTCACAGAAATCGATTTTAATTGTAACACTGTTCGGCTACAGCCCTATTGTCTGTGTCCTTCCGAATTGTCAGTTACTTAAATGAAGAAATAAAAGCTCGAAAGCACATTGTCGTAATTGATTTCTATGTTTCAATTGTCTTATCAGAAACAAGGTTATGAATTTCATCTGTTGAGCCACAAAAATAAAGTATTTCCTTTAAAAAAAAAAAAAAGAAAAAAACTATAAAAAACCATTACTGTTTCACTTTTGTTTTTTAAGGCAAAAGTTTGAGGCTGTCATTCCAGTCCTCTGTTATAGTTTTGGAAATATGCATAGCATTCCAGTGAGTATATTCATTATAAAGAAAAAAAGTTTTTCTTTAATATACTAATGAGGTTGCATTTCCTGCATGTATAAATCTAGTGTCCCCCAACTGGGATAGCACTTGCCATGTCAGTGTCATCTCCCATCCTGCCCTTTCCCCACACTTTCCAACCAGTGTGTGACTGGTAAGTTCAGTATGTGGTGTCCCCATCCAGTCCTCAGGACCATCAAGTGTAAGGATTTTTCCTAGCGCCTTGTCCCCAGGCAAGCGTGAGGAGATGGGATCTGGGTGCTGAGGAGCTGCTGATCCAGGGGCCTTTAACTGGTCCCCGCCACACTGCCAGCCCTTTCCCTGCTGTACATCCCTTCCTTTGCTGGTCACCATTGCCAAAGAGGAGATACATCCGCCCTCACGAAGCGAAACAACTTTTCTCTGCTTTGGAGACAGATGTGCCCTCAGCTGGCAGCCAGTCCCTTCCTGTCCAGGTACTGACACTTCTGCTCTGCTCTGGTTTCTCTCTGACGTCTGGCTTCGGCCATGGCAATCAGCCTATGGGGAAGGGTGCTAGGGGAGCATGGACAACAGGCAGGAGCACCCCAGGCAGAGACAAGCCTTGGGACAACTGTATTGGGCAGCTACAGAGTGATTTCTAACAGCAAAATCCCTTACCAAGAGGAAGAAGATGCAAGAGTGACCTAATGGGTCTCTGGGACAATACGGCCAAGTCCTTGGTGACTAGTGTAAAACACCAATACTGAGCAAAAGACAAAAAATTAGGGGAGGAAGTAGAAAGCGGTATTGTGGGAGGCCCCAGAGGAGTGTGCAGAGGCATGAGTGCTGGTGTGGCCAGGCACTCCCAGGGCGAGCACCGCTGGCATGGCCCATTTCTAAGGACCCACGCGATGAACTGTGACCGTGCCACACTCAATAGTTATCCCCAGGCACCTGCAGAGTCTGGCCCAGACTGTTTCGTGCCAGTGTCTCGTCCCACTTGGTGGGTTGCGAGATAGGTGACTCTTTTTGATTCCCTGACGGTTTGTGTACCGACAAAGGCCGATCTCCGCTCGGCAGAGCCGCGTGGTCGGTAGAGTCACGGCAATGATTCAGAGGAACAGTCTGGCCAGTAACTTTATTAACTGGCGAATTCAACAAACGGACAAACTTAAAAACTGGCGAGCTCAATGAACGAACAGAGGCGATTTGGCAATGGAGCTATTTTCTGGGCAACCCGTCACAATTTATCCCGAACTTGCATATATTGGAAGAGCAGAGGAAGAGAGAGGCAAGAAAAGGAAAGGAGAAGAGAGGAGGAAAGAGAAAGAAAAAGTATCACCGCCCTTGGATCCCGCGATGACGATGACACACGTGGCAATCCTCCAGTGGTGGGCACGTGCACGATTCCCTGGGGGGGCGTGTCTTTTATACACTAATCCCCGCCTCCAGGCACGCCCCTTCAGGACTTACATGGTTCTTGTTCTAGAAAGTTCTCAATCTTCTGCGCAGGTGCTGGGGGAGGGGGGTGGTTACGAGGGGTCTCTCGGGTGGTTGCAAGCCCCTTCGCCAGATCAACCCTGTGTGACCTCTGGCCACAAGTGGTAAGGTCCGGCGGAACCTGGAACTGCGCGTTCTCCAATGCACTCTCCATGTCCTGCACGTCCCGCTCCCGCTCTCACTCTCCCCCACCCCGTGCTCGATGACCTGCCATCACCATGCAAATAGTGCCTCACCTCGCCGCAATGTTTGAGACATTCACTCTTTCAGTCTCTCACAGCTGGGACTCCTGCTGAGCATGTGCATAAGGCCTGGAGAGCCACGTGAGGCTTTGGCTGGTGCTGGGTCCTGCTTTGGCGGCTGATCAGGGCAGCTCTTGGTGCTCGTCCTCGCAACTGTCACCTGTGTTTCCCTGGCCCTGGTTGGTTCAGGCAGCTGGGCCCCATGGGGCACACTTGCAGCAGTGTGATACAGTGGGCCAGTAGGAAACCAGGCTGCCCCCTCTTGTGGGAGCCCTGTTCAGCCCATCAAGTTCTTGGTGTGAGCAGAAGATTACTTTAGAGTACAACAAAATGCCCGCCACGGAGCCATCAGCTGCTGGCAGCCCGTCAGGAAGAGCTCCTGGACACCCAGACACCCACAGCCCTCATCACCCCATGGCATCCCTGCCATCCTCTCCACAGCGCACGCCATTCCCCGCTGAGGGGGGACTGCAGGGATGGTGCCCAGGGCTCCAGCGGGTGACCTCCAGTGCAACATCTGGGCAGCCCTTTTCCAAGGCCACCCTGATATCCTCAAGCCAATGATGCAACAGGAGCTCCAGGAGGTCTATGAAGCCAAATAAGAGTTTACCTTTTGTATCTGGGATCTTTGTGTTTCTCATGCCAGCCAATTAAAGCTAATGCTCTTTAAAAAGCTCTTGTAAAATTTCTGCATGCGCTGAAGAGAGAATTGCTGGCTCAATAATCCCTGTAGGGATGGACTTCTGAGAAGTGATACCTTTGGGCTAAGAAAAAGGAGTTATGGCTCTGCATTTCCATGAAGGTAAAGGAAGAAGATGATGTTCTCAAAAATGTGCCACACAGGCCTGTGAAAGAAATAATTTTACAGCACAGAGGCCCAGAGCAAGTTGGAATACAAAGGCCAACTGGAGTGAGAACAACCAAAGCAAAGTGTTCTGTGCCCCAGAACAAGGACTTGACTTTTCAGGGATTGTAAAGAATATAACCTTTGCTGCTATGAGCATACTGGAGGTTGCCAAGTAACTGCATCCACCTTTGGTCTATGTGCATCACAAACCTCTTCGAAGCTGGTGGAGCTTTTATGCCAGCTAAATGAAAAGAATTATTTGACTTCTCAGTTAGAAACAAGAGAAACAAAAGAGACATCAGCATCCAGGATCACAGTATCCAGCACACATCTGACACAGCTAAAGCTGTTATTGGCTGCAAATATTCATCCTGCTCCTCTGCTTGAGATTTTGCACACTTTTCTTCCAGAAAAGAAAATGTGTTGTTTAAAAGATCAAGGGCTTATGAATACATTTTTCATACCAGAAACAGTACTGTGTGTTACTGCAATACTGCAACAGTTTTCTGTTACAGCTTAAATCCATGTTAAGGAAGCAGTATATTGGATTTCTTAACCACACCTTTAGTGACAGCTTGCATCCTTCTGGGGACACCTCAAAACTCAGCCAGGCCTTTCTTATCCAGAACTGATACACAGTTATGCAGGAGATTCTTCTTTGTTGGTGCTTTGTTTTAGAATTCACATCTTTTCCCGTGTTTGATAGGTTTCATTGTTGCTGTGTCCGCCCTGAATGAACTTTACAGGAAAATTATGAGGCAATACTCCTCTTGTTTGTACAATTTTATGTATAAACATACTCTACATCAAAGAAAGGCACTAACAGTCTTTATCTCTATAGTCCCTTTGAGCTCTTAACAGAATTGTCTTCTCTCCTAGATGTGTGGCTGGCTTTCCTCATGACAGGCCATGTGAAACTTCTCTTCTAGAAAGAGCCTACCAAAACCACTCAAGCCCATTCATATTGCTTTTGTACAGGACTAACTTGCCTTAATTTAATTTTTACACCTCTTTGGCTACAACATTACAAATGTTTGTAATTAACCAACTCAGAATCAGGAAATCCACCTCCCTTTTGAAAGATCACTAGTCTTTTTCTTGTTTTTTTCTTTTTCATGAGAAGGTACTCACTTTTGATGAGAAGAGTATCACATTGCACCCTGAATGCACCATCTTAGCTGGTGCCTACAGAAAAGAATACTTTAGCCTTTCTCAGGATGCTGTAACATGTGGCAAGGCAATTCACAATGACTGTACCTCACTCAGCCTCTCTATATGATTTAGGAGAGAAGCAGCTATGCACCACTTCTCAGCATTATGTGAGTTTCATCTGCAGTGTTAATCTATGTCATTGCCATGGCTCCCACCACTATCTTTCCTCTCTCCCAAACACTTCTTCCTCTAGGGCTCATTTGTCCAAGCCAAACTCTTGCTTTCTGTTTCCTGCTGATAATTTCATACACTCCTGTCGCTGAGTGCAAATCACCCTTTGCCAATACCATTCTCACTTCCTGTCATTCTGATCCCTTTCTGCAACTTTTTGCAGTTTTATCCTTGGCATTATTGTGTCTGTATGTTGTGTTTCAAAAGAATGTGATTTTTATATTTAGAAATTCATTAATATTCAGACTCTGTGTACTGCTTATTAAATAATGAGCACATAGCACGCAGAACTCCCACTCACTCCCTTGCATTAGTAAGAGTTGGTTGTGGCAAGCGTTAGTAAATTTAATAAAATTGTTATTACATATTCACCACATATGCCTTTGAAGCCTGTACATGTTGTGCCATGAATGCATAATTAGCATAGGGAGCACAGACCAACACTCCATAAGCCTCTCTTTGGGACTTTATGACACCATCGACTATAAGAAAAAGTTCACTCGTCTCCAGTCAGCAAGAAATTCAATTGAACGAATGTCAAATGTACATACAGCGTACAAAGCTTGAGTATAATTGTAACTGTGAGATTTAGTTGCTGCCTCGAACTAATGTTTGTACACAGCAATTTAAATGTTAAAGGACAATACCAAATTTTGAAATTAAATTCAACTACTTATGAAAACTGTGAGTGCTGTAAATTGAATCTGGGAACAACATTTGCATACATGGGCTTCACTCAGGGCTGGACAGAAATTTCAGCTCAAAATCTTGCTAAAGCTTTGACTGTATGTAGCACCTAGTCTAGAAGTCTTGATCCCATTCTTAGTACCAGAATGATTAGGTTCCTCTACACTGTAGCCATTTGGAATAAATTCCAGGTAGATTTTAGAAAGGATTGGATATGGTGAGAAAAGCCTTCAAATCATCTTGATATTTTTCCACGCTTGAGCCAGGAAAAAAAAAAAAAAAGGAAAAAAAAACCAGGAAAGGCTGTTTTTCACAGTGTTATGACTGAATCAGTGTGAGATCATCTTTACTTGCCTGAACAGCCCTTATGAGATTCACTCACTACTGGTTTCTCCTCTCATTGCCCAGCACTATCCTATTTCAGTACACAGAACTATAGCCACAAGTGGCACTTACATCTTTGTCAGTTTAGGATAGTACCTTGGTCTTTAGTGTTGTGAATGTGCATACCTTAAGATTCAGTGCTTAAAGTTGCATGGCTGAAAAGCACATCACTTTCTCAGCTTTCTCCACCAGGCAGTTACCTGTTTCTCATGCATAAAAACAGCACTGCCTGGTTGGATACGTACTGTTTAACCTGCCTTTAAATAAACAAATAAAAAGTATTTGCGCTGCTTCAGCCACTGAAATATCTACTGCTGTTTGATTGTTTCCACTGAAAACAATGAGAAGATGGTCACTGCACTGCAGGCAGGCTGGCACATCCATTTGCTTGTCCAATGTGTCTAGCTTCTTAAGACAATGTTGCAGGGCACTTTTAGTCTCCCTGGACTGTGAAACAACCAGCACCTCCAAAGCAAGGTCACAGGCCTCAAGGACAGCAGGTCTTCATCCTTCTGCACATCTGTACCGTCCACCAGCCCTCAGGGCTCTGCACTTGTGAGTATGTAAGGCACAGCATTTTTCCAAACACTTCATGGCATCACTGCTTTGCCAGAAGTCTGTCATGGCTTTGTGGGCACGAAGACCATAAATGCATCTAAATGTCAAATGGATCAGACTGTTGGTAATATAATCATACCTCTGATTTTTTAGAGTATTGATGGGGTTTTTTTGTTTGTTTGGTTTGAATTCTGGACGTTGCTTTAATGGCAAAAGAAATTAAGAAGATGGTGCTTTTGACAGCATCTCCTTCAGAATAAATTTCTAGCAGAGGTTAGGGGAGGGCAAGGCAATGTAGCTTGTCAAGGAATTTACACGTCAAGCCATACCACTGAAAATACGAAAATGTCAGCTTGACTGTCATCCCCTCTTTCTTTCAGTGTCATAAGTAGAGAGTGTGGGGCTCTATTAACATGCATTTGAGAGGTTACTTCATGCTGTCTTGGCACAAGCTTTTGGGTATGGAAGTTACTAATTAATTGAGCTGTTGTTTCTGTCTTCTCTGTGCAAGGACTTTGAGACCTCTTGCTGTTTTTCTTTCCTTTGTGCCCTCTATTTTCCTGTAAACAAGCAAACAGAAGACAGAGGGGCAGAAAATATTAGAGGTAGATCCTGCATAAGCACAGTAATTTATGAAATATACAATCAGATTTTGCCAGATCAGCCTAGGAAATAAAATTAGTTCCAGAAGGGAAATAAAACAGTAGCAACAAACCCCTCTCCCACACTCCCACACCCCTAGCAGATCACACTGTAAGAGAGCATGTTATCTGCTTATTACAGCACCAAGATTAACAGAGCAAGTGGGTTAGCTACAATAGAGCAAAAAAAAGACTTGAGAAAACTCTTGAGTTTATCTCAGATGCTTAAATCTAATCATCTATCTCTTTTTAGCTGTGTAATGCCTAACAAGAATTCAGCTGCTCAGGCAGGTTTTTAATTGCATTACCTATAGGAAAGAGTCCCAAAAGTCTAAACATGTATCCAAGCAACTTCTTCTACCATAGGTGGTTTTACTTCCATAATAGGTACATTATTATGACTATCTGGCAGTTTACTGTGTCCTTTCCCAGCTAAGGTGATTCATCTCATTTTCAAAATTTGCTGGTGTTAGCACTGGAAGCACCCACTCAGCCTCTGACAGGGCGACCACCCCATTCATTCCCAGGTTTGACCTATGGTAGCCAACAGACGCAGACATGAGCCATAGACCTGCAGTTCCCTGACACCCAGCTGCTCTTGCCCCGTTACTGCAAGTCTGAAGTTTCAAGGCTGGTGTTGAGTCACTCCCAACCAAGCAGAGAAGGTCTAGACCACATGTGAGCCTGTCGCGGATGGAGTGAGCGTGCACTTCACTCGTAAGAGAGAAGTAAAAATATAGTTTATTGATACAGAATAGGGAGTTAACAAAGTTCAATGCGACAGTGTTTTAACCAGATTCGATGGCGAGGCACACTTGATTATTTACTGCATAAAGGACAGGGTCAGACAGAACTGTCAGGGAGACCCTCCCGTTGAGTCATGAGGTTCGGAAAGGATCCCCTTGCTTTCTAAACTCCTTCTCAGAGAGGAGTCTAGGTGCGGCTAGATCCAGTCCTAGTCCCAGACTTGGTCAACGGTTTATATCTAAAGGATTATATATGCGCAATCAATCCTTTATATCACTTAGCTAAGATTTCAAAGTTTAGCATGCTATTAGTCACTTACCGAGGATCTGTTGCGGCAAGGAATCTCTCAACCTCGAGGAGTAACCTTGAGAGGCGTCCCTGCTCAAGGGGAGATCCTGGCGTGTAGCCCGCTGCTGTGCAGGAGAGCTCAAAGGGCTCTTGGGCTGCTCACTAGTTATGGGGATAAGATGATTGACCCATAGTCATATTTGCATGCCGACCACAGGTTTTAGTTTCTTCGGTAGGCACATTGCATAATAGCCCTAGGCTATTGTGTTGTTATCTGTCTCCTGAATTCACTTTGAGCTGATGCAGCCATCGTGACCAGATGCATCCACTACAATCACCGCTGGTGGTTATCACCTAAGCAGGGTTACAGGAGATAAAGGTCGGGGGCAGGGGAAGCACACAGAGCCCTCAGAGGGCTCTTGCTAAAAGACTTAAAGTAGTTTCTTGAGAAAGGACACTCCTAAGGGCTGAAGGAATGCTACTGTGGTCTAACTTTACTGTAAAAGCAGATTGAATTATCTTCCTTTCATTTCTTAATCTGTGAATTTTATAAATAACTGTGCTGTCTGTTTTGGATGTCATGAATCAATGCTTGCATTTTTATTTTTACTTTAATATATCCCGTGCTAGATGTGATCTAAGGTTTCTGGATCTCTGCCCATCTACCTGACACATGATATTGTGAGCCTGCAAACTATGATCCTGGGGTTTCCCAGCATACCCGTCAGCACTCATCAGAGGACAGGAGAGGTGAGCTTCATGGCAGGTAAAGAGCTGCACCCAGGAGAGTCAGTGGCGACTGCCATGACTACTGATGATGCTGAAGGGCCAGTAGCATGCAGTGGGATACCAGGCTGTTGGGCTGACACTGGGGGAGTACAGCAAGTTTATCAAAATCCTCTCCTTGCTTTGTGTTGTTCTTCTATCTCATCATAGCTGCCTAGGCCCAAAGAGACAAGAAAGACAGGGATTTGCTGTAGAAACTCCACTGAAGTAAGTTATTGCTGCCATAGGTCATTGTGTGAAGATGCTAGATATTGTTGGAATACAGGGCAATGATAAAGGGGAAGTGAAGAGTGGTAGGATGCCTCTGCTTACAGAGTGCTGTTCTAGCATGTTGTGACATACTATCTCTTCTCTACAGTCTCTCTGATGCCCATAGTTTGCTTTCAGCAAGCTCAGGCTGCGGGATGGGATTAGGATGGTTGAGACAGATTTTACACAGAGTGTAAACCATGAGGAACACTTTCTGCTTGTTATAGTTTCTTCAGCTGATGGCCACTTTCACCTTGAAAGAGCAGCAGTAGGAAATACAAGCCCTGTCTGACTGATCAGGCTGAAAACCAGTATAGCTTCTGTCAAAAAACATTTTGCTGCTCACTCTTGTTGCTGCCCTCTAATATGAATATGACATTTAATACATGCATGCATGCTATTCTTTTCTTCTTGATTTTACATTAATATATAGCCTATATACTGGAGAGCACCTTAGAAAGAATTGTACATCTGTAGAAGTGAGAGGATCCAGAGATTCCCCCTCATTTCTAGTTAACTTTTTTTAAGTTATAGTGACATAAATCAGAACTAAATAACCCTGTGCTCCATATCTCTAAGTCCTATTTTCTAGTCTGCTCTGAGCAGAGAAATTCACTCCATATTTTGGTCAGTCTGTATAACAGCATTGTCAGGCTTGTTATTCTTCTGAATAGGGTCCAAGTCACTGTCATAGGATTTTCTAATGCACAATCACATCAATACATTTGACATGATGTTTAGTCTGATGTCCTTTCCAAAGAATAAGATTTGGTTTTGCCAGTCTGCTGTGGACATTTTGTCGGTGAAGATTTCACTGGCTGAGCAACTGATTTTCCCCCTTCACCCAAAATTCAATACTTACAGCAGCAGCAGTGCAGGTAGAAAATTGTACAGAGATTTTGTAAATGCATCCATTAATAATAGCATCATAGTGATATACTGAAGGCTATACCTAATAATGGGGGAAAAAAATCTTAGATAAAAAGCTTATTTATATCATTGAGTAAAAGTATTGGGGTTTTTATTAATCCTTCCTAAATTTAGTAACTATGAAAGGAACAATCTTAATGTTATGTATAATTCCTAGAATATGTCTCCTTCAGGCAGTGAAAAATAGGACAAATGTATTTCTGAAAACAAAAGTTATTTGTAAGCCAGAGCAGTTATTTCATGGTCCAAAGCTGATGTAGAACAGCCAAAAGTATGTTTTGCAGTATGCCCAACAACTTGTTCACTGAAATAAAACACATCCTAGAGTGCATGTATGATTACTTGCATTCCAGATACCCCAACTCTGTGGAAAATTACATCAGTCTTCTTAAACTTCAACCCTGACTTATTTTCCCACAAGCCAAGTTTCTAGTGTCTGTCACTTATCTATTATACAAGGCTAACATTTTTAAATGTGACTTGTGGGAAAAGGGGTTTTTTTTCTACTTCCATAGCTCAAAAATGGCTGAACCACTCTTGCTAAAGCCTCAAAAAAAAAAAAAAAGAAAACAAGTAAGAAGAATAAAAGATAATCCCTAATGGCTGAGTTGAGTGATGAAGCTGAAAGGTTTTTTTGTCTGAGATCATCATGAGTAACGCTAAAAGAGGATGGCACTTGTAGCTGAAATTTTAGCTCTATTGTGGCATCTGCAAGCCCAGGCTGCTAAATATATAGACAAAGGTGTCAGTATATATGTGCACAAAATCATTTGAACATTGCCAACACATTTTCCTTGTTTCAAATGGTGTGTACCACTTGCTCCTCTCCAGCAGTCTGGTGATACCTTATGTCTCTTTTTACTGTATTTTTCAGGAATATAAACAACAACAAAAAAGGTATTCTTAGTTAAGTAGCTCATGTTAAGCTCCCAGGAGGTGACAGGAGACTTCCCTTTTTAGTCAAAAATAGCCAGCAATTTCAAACAGAAATGTGTCTGTCTGGGACCAAAGTGCAGCTCTGTGGATTTCTGTGTAAACCATGCTTCTGCCCCACTACCAAGTGAATCACACGATCATGAAAGAGTGAATAATTCAATACAGGCTTGCATCTCTCTGAAATGTTAAAATCTGTAATTTTTAAACACTGTAGAGGTAAAAGTAAAATGAAAAGGTTAATTCCTTAAGACCCCAGTCAGAACATTCTCTCTTAAAATTAATAGGTGTTGACACCCTGTCCCATGACCAACATTGGCAGCGTAGGCAGGATGCTGCCCACCTTCCATGTAAGGTATGGTTCTTTCAAATCACACTACTGTTGGTGGAGCCAAGGGGTGGCATGACGCTTACCTGCATTCAAAAGGCATTTGCACAATTGGCTGCTGCTGCCAGATGACCCAGACACCAAGTGTCCCTGGCAGTCTACCGGAGCTATGGCATCACTTACAATGCTGTGTTTGCTATCAGTGATTGGGTGAGTCGCTGTATGGGCACATTGTTGCTCATCGTCCCTGCTGCCTCATTAAAGATTTGTTTTATAACTTGTTGTCAGACTCCATTACCGTTCGGACCACAAGCGTGTAACAAATAAACTGGCTATAACAGATGTATGGATCTGTTAAACCAGTGCTCAGTGCAGAGCTGTTTGCCATCAGTTAGCTCCATGATTATCAGGATACACAGAGCTGAGGAATTACATTGGGAACAACCTTACCAATCTCTGTATAATTCAATGGCTCCTTCTATGATCATTTCTCTCCTGAGGCTCCATCATGAACACCACCACCCTCCCTAAGGATCCAAGCTGAGCTCTCACTTGACTCCTGCTCAAAATTAAATTATCTGAAGTCTAAAGTAAAGAAGCAAGCGGGGTTGTACATAAATATTAGCCCAAATTGAAAACTACAAAATCAGCTTATTGACTAGAAACAAGATTCAGAAACAAGGAGCTGAAATATCCAAAGCAAGGTCCAGAGAGGGAGAGAAGGGCAGTGTTTATCACCACGTTTTCCAGAAAATTGCCTAAGAGAGTCCTGACGCCTAGCCCTGTTTGAAGCTTCCCATGGTTTCAGCTGGGGCTGACTTCCCATACATAGCACAGCAAGTATTTTCTACTGCATAACGGGAACACAAGGCATAAAGATGGGTCTCCATGCTGCCATCAAGCTAGTCTCTTGAGTCCCAGCCTGTTGCTTTTCTGTATTGCATCTTGAAGCTACTTTTTAAGTTTAACTAAAAACCATTGCTTTCCAAGTGACTTCTGACTTTATAGTCTGTTTAGGCACTAATGGAGCACAGGGAAAAACAGAAAACTCAGTCACAGGGGAGCAGAATAGCCAATCCAAGACTTTGGGGGAAAACACCCCCAAGACCTCCTACGGGCTTCTGCTGAGATGCAGAAAAGATTGCTAAGTGTGGGAATGGAAAAAGTCATAGCTGCCTCTCTCTGGAAGAAATGGTCTAGACTCTCTTAAGAGTAGCAAAATCTGGAGGACACCTGGGTGGTATAATTTCTAGCTCTAAATGTACCACTAATTTTCCCTCTGATCCTTTCATTTAAAGTGGAGAATTCAAAATTATTCAGAAATATGCAGTGTATGCACAGCGACACTATTAGTCTCCTCTAGCCAGTAATTTATGTTTAAAGTTGATCAGGCTACACATTAGTTGCATTCATCCTGACTGGGGCAGATTGTGTTCACCTGTCTAGCCCACATCACAGCCATGCCTCACAGCAACTGATAACCTCATCTGCTTTTTCTCATCTGCAGTGACTGGAGTGGCAAGCAAGGAGCATATGGTGACCTCCAGGATGAGGTCACCTGAAAATACCTTCCAGGGACATGCTGAATTTATGCTTCTCATGCAGCTGAGCAGCTGTTTGAGTGGTGTTCAGAGGGCCCGATCCAAGAGCCAGAGGTTGGAGGCTAATCGTTGCAAATAAATTAACATTTTTTAAAAAATTCAGACATGATTTCTTTAAGCAGCAACTGAAGGCCTTGCTGCAGTTACAAGCAAGAAGGTTTGCTTAGTGGGTCTTCTCCCAGTGTAACAGAGAGGAAGCCCGAGAAAGAGTCAGGTGGCATGTTAAAGCAAGCCTGCTCAGAGAAGCGCTAGGACTCAATGGAGCATCTGAGCAGAGACTTCTCTATACAGCTCCAGAGTGCAAAAAAGTGTAGAATGTTAATTTATCCCTAAATGCAGCCTGACAAAATGTAAGTCAAAAAAGGGATTTCAGTAAAAGAATAAGCACAACCTATTCCATGAAGTCCAGACCACTGTCAGGCTTTCTCACAGCATGTTGTAGAAGAGGTGCAGACTTGTGGCTGATGTAAATCCACAGAACTTCATCAAAATCAGTAGGGTTCCTCTAATTTAAGCCAGCTGAGGATCGTGTCTCAAATCTCTTAGTCATAACAGCATGCTGTAAGCCAAGAGAAAATTAGTAGAGGAAATAACACACAAAATTGGTGCTGTGCTGATTTTCTGTGATAAACAACTTATCATAAATATTTAAAATCCATTATAACTTTTTATTTATTCTTAAATACAGTATGCTAATTTTGTAATTCTAAAATCGTTCAGTCCACTTATTTGCATAATTGCTGCAGTGCAGTTTGGTAAAAGTTTTGATTCAAGATACTTATAAGTGATAGCATGATTGTGTGTTCAGTTGAGTTAAGAAAAAAAACCACACACAAAAAGAAACGTTTCAATGTAAAATGCATTATAATAACTAACATAGATAAGAGGAAAGAAAAATTGCAATTTGGTTGAGGGCAGAGAAAAACTTCCCATAAATTAAAAGTGTCTACTGGGTGCTAAGACAGAATAATAGTCTGAGCAAATGTTCAGTGAGATGCTCTGGGTAGAATGAATAGTGTTGCAGTGATTAAAATATTAACTGGTTCTTAACTGTAATTGGCAGCAATTCAGCAAAAGTAATTTTTCCTAGAGATGGGAATAATGGCATCAGCTAGAAAAAAAGATGTAATCTGGGAAAATAAACGAGTGCTGCAGATTTTCTGTCTAATTTATCTGTTAAGCGTATCCTCCTACATAGTTACACCCTGTCCCAGTTCTGTGTACGTAGCACCTCCAAACTTCTGGGCTTTTAGAGGAAGCAAGCTGCAAACACAAGAACCTAACAGCCACTTGGGCAGAATCAGATGAAGCGGTGGTTCATAGTGTGCTATGTAATAGGCTTTATTAGAGCTTTGTCATTCCATGTTCTCACACGTACAAATTAATTTTAAACCCAATTGGGTTTACAATGGTAAATTGTAAATTACAATGGTTCTCCCAATTGTAAACCCAGTTGGGAGAACTGAGTCCACAAATGGGTCTAACACAGGCCATTGAGTCCCTAGCCCCATCTTTCCAAGGGTCACAGGCAGCTCAGCCCTGGAGGAGCACAGGCACCAGCCCTTCTCTGCAGGCTTTACAGGCCTGCCAATGGAAACACACCATGTCCAAAACTAGCAGGAGACAACATTTCAGGGTGCTCATTTCAGCCCTGCTTAGAACTTTTTACTGTACAATCCAATAGTTCTGAATGGCACAGAATATGGAGGAGGAGGAGTAGAAGCAATTCTTTCAAATATTTATTCAGAAAAGTTTATTTTTAGAATCTCCCTGAACACCTTTCCACCTGCACTATATATCCAATAACAGCAAGGTGACCCATGAAGAAACAGATCTGAGTGGAAGTGCTGGTGCTCAAAAATCACACTAAAAGAGGAGTAGAATATGAAAACAGGACTTTACAAAATATCCTTGGGAGAAATTTCATAGAAAATTTTCAGGCAAAAAAGAAGAAAGCTGGTAGACTGGAGGACCCCAGCTGAAGCATGAGATTTTGGTGAATAAATATCTAAAAAATCTAAAATGTGTTTTTCCACACATTTGGGAGAAAAGTATGCTTTCTGCAGAGAGTTGAAAGAAATTATCTCCTTTTTGCATAAAATCTCAAAATTTATCATGATACAAGATAGCTTTGACATTCCACTATGTTTAAGGTAAGCACAGATGGGAGAGACCAAGCAAAAAAGAAAAAGCTCTCAGTATTGAATCAGAGGGACTCCTAAACACTCAGTTAGGTGTTGCAGAAGATAATGTGAGGTGAAGAAGGAGAGATGGGAAGCTGAAGCCTTCATGGTGAATGCCTTCCAGGGGAGAAGAGCATCTCTTGTTGAACATGAAGGAGCAGCAGAAATTGAAATAATTTCAGAAATTTCCACAAGCAGAAATGACACATCTCTACTTTCAAGTAGAGTACCAGGCAGTAAATGTGTCCCTGGAAACTGCAGTATCTAATGCACAGGAAGCAGGTTCTGAGATGACCTGTAATGGTCTGGGCACCCATGATGGGGTTGGAGATGTGCAGACAGCTCTGCTCAGTCTGCAGTCGGGCAGTCAAGTCCATGTTGTGCCCAGCACAAGCAGGGATGACCATAGTTGTAAAGACTTGTAGCACAGAGATAGTTGAGGAACTATAAGAGATACAGGTCTCTAGTGTATAGTATAGTGCTTAAGAACACACCTAATTCCAAACACAAATTAAATCCATACCTATTTGCCAGTGCTTTCAAGAGTATATTGCTTAGGCTTCAGTTTGAAACACGATCAAAAAAACAAAGGTCCATATCTGCTGGGATGCACCTCACCCTTGAGGGGTAAAAAAGGAGTTTCTGTGCTCTCTCCCATTAGCCAGAGTATTACCTTTGAGTTCACTCTTTCTTATATGTTTGTACAGCATCTACTCCAGATAAACCTTGGACCTTGACAAATCGAGCACAAGTAAACAGATATTATGACAAATCTGGTTATAACCTGCAAAGACTGTGTCTGCACATAGTGTAGGGGCAACAACACAAAACGAAACAACTAGTGGTTCTGTTGATTTTAGTGCTACTATTCATTTCATAATTAAGCAAAGAAGGTGGCATTTCAAAGTAATATTTAAACATACTAAAATCACAACTGTGAAAGGAAGAGGATGATGACAGCTGTGTAATCTGAGCTTTCTCTTCCTCACAGATACCAGCAACAGCATTGACCTGCTGTGAGGTGCAGGGAAAATGCTGCTTTTCAGAAACTTTAATTAGTGTTTGCCTGACCCACTTCTAGTGCTGAAAATTAATTACTTTTTAAAGGCATTTATTTTTAAACTACAACCCATAGCAGCTGGGATTCAATACCTAACTGAAGTACTAAAGTCACAAACCTAGAATGTCATGCATCAAAGCCGCTTTCCCAGAGCAAGAGTAGTCACATAATCTCTCTCCAATTCTATTGCTTTTTGCACTACAGGAAAAGGAAAGCTTTAAAATGCAGGTGCAGTACTTGGGTACGCTGTCAATTGATGCAGTGAAGCAATTACAGTCCCGGACTGGTTGGACCCTGTCAGTTTTAGACTGGACTTCATATTACTTGGGATTTGTTGACAGCTACAAGCCCAGAAGCCATCAACGTTCTCTTTCCTTGTGACAGCATCAAAAAAGCTTTCCATATCCAAGTCTGTCAGCTGAGTGCTTTTCTTCAGCCCTTAGTTAGGATATTCAGAAATATAGAGAGTTTACAAAGAAACTGACAGCAACATGGGGGCTAGAAAGCAAGCCAGATGTTCTTGGGCTTTGTTTGTTTTACAAGCATTGGGTTCTTGTGTGCCTAAACTACTAATTCTAATTTTAATATTCTTGGTTTTGTATCAGCAGACGCATTGCTTCTGGCATAAGACTTGCAGTGCTCGCTTGAAGCAGTTTTTATCAGTCGTCTGGTATAGTCATTGGAAGCTGCTGTCACCTCACTTTTCTCAGTGGCACCTGGCAGATGTCTCCATTTCTCAGTGAAAGGAAAACTCCTGGCTCTTCACAGTTGTCTTTCCACTGAACTTAACTCAATTATCTTCATTTGTTTTGAACATGAATGGCATCATTCCTTGTCAAAATGCATGACTCCTGAATTTCCGTCTGAATTTATTTCTTTGAACAGTTAAATACTGTATGAAACACATCAGTAGGGTCTATAGTCAATTCTTGTTAGAGGTAAGTAAAAACAACTTATTCCAAAATTGTAAGTATTTTAGTTGAGCAAAGAATCATAATCCTACATCAAGGAAAAGATATTCTAGATCCAAACAACTGGTGTTTTGTGGGTGTCTCAAACAGCAGTGGTGGTGTAGAGTCTCAGAGCTGAGACTACCTCCTGCTTCTCGGGAGGAATAATGGATCTGTAAAACAAGTAGCATCCATTGCACTAGCTAATCATTCAGTTTAACAGTGATGTGAACATTAAGGTTAGACAGAGGAGAACATAACGTGGCAGATGTAAAAGTCAGCTGAAATGTCAGCCACACAACAATGCAGACACTTTTATTTACCACATGTGAATTCTGTTTGACAGAGGAGGGAGTTGTTAAGAGAACACAGTATTTTTGAATGCCTGCATAAAAGTATTTATCTAACACTGCACGTGAAGGTAGATCAAATTCCTCTTCACCTGCCAACCAGGAAAGTGCATTGTTAAAACTTATGGGCCACCTACAGAAACACTCTTGGATGAGGGATTAAATGGAGCGAGGAGAGTTGATTTCCTTTTTCGCATCCAAAGAGAGAGGGCTGGAGAAACAGTGGAACAAAGTCTGGCATTAAAAGGAAAACAGCTAAATAAATAAAGTTACATCTGACTTTCAACGTTAAATAAGGGTACAACAAAAAGAGTGTGGGGTTTGGTTGTGTTTTTCTTAAGTTCTTGGTTCTCCACATTGCTTTCAGACAGTATGGGAGTACCCTGGAGAGGAAAAAAACCTGCTTGTGGGAAAGGGCCATGAAGCAGGATAAATCAGGGAGAAGAGCTGCTGCATGTTGTTGAGGGGTTGTGGTGCATGCAGAGAAACTGCTGAGAGTAGGAGGAAGTAGGCAGGTCCCAGAGTGGAAGGAAAAGGCACTTTCTAGGGTGTGGAAGGGGCTGGGCAGTTTGCTGCAAGCCAGAAAGCCTCTGAGCTGGCTGGAACCAAGCCTAAAAGCAAGACATTTCTTCTGAAGAGACACAGAGAGGTCAAAAAGAGGTGCATGTGAACCCCTTCTAGTTCTAGTCTGCCACACCACATCAGCTAGACTTTTATCCACTTAATAAGTTGAGAATCCCAGCTTGCATTCTAATAATACTGCTTCCACATAATAGTGTTTTCATTTAAAAGCCTTTTGGTCTCCATAGGGTTGTTCCATACAGAAGATAGTTTAGGCATAGCTGACTGAGAGTCCCAGCAGTCTTGAACAGCTGTGACAAAAAGACAGATGGGTGGACAGGGTTGTATGTAAATGGGAGGGTCCATGTAAGGGCATCTGTCACGTAGAAAACGTGCCATGCCTGCAGAAGGAAGAGGTAGCGGAGTTCCAGTAGGTGCTGACCTGCAGTCACTAGGTGGAGTCCAGTCCTATTCCATGGTGGCTACCTGTCTTGGGGAAGCTCAGCCTGGTCTCACAAGAGGTTTTCATAACCATGTTTATGAGCAGCAGTGAGGTCTGATGGAGCATGGGAGGTGGCTGATGGGATCCTCCATGGATAAGTTCATTCCAGCCTAGTTTTCGTCTTCCTGTCTGGTATGGCTCGTGATATTCCTATAAATCTAGTCTAGTAGGAAACACTAGTAATTTCAGTTTTGCACATTTGGGAGTATAAAGTAAATTGTACCTTATCCACCCGCAGCAGAGTGTAAGCCAAAGGATGGGGCCTTGATCAGAGCACTCCCAAAGCTGAATGAACTATTCCTTTTTCCTCATTTGCAGACACATCCCACAGGGTCCTGTGTAGTAAGCACAGTTGTAAATCATGACTGATCTATGATTGTTTCTGTCCTGGAGGTGTGTCTGTCAACTGGGGTAACTCCTATTCTCATGAGAAAGTCCGCCTAGGCTTCTGGAAAGCCAGTAGGTAAGTAAGCTTCTAGCTGCCACAAGTGAGAAACACAAAACAGACTGTGCCTGAGAAATCTGCTTCTTGGGCTTTATGAATAAACTCTTAAATGTTTGTGCTTCAAGAATACGGAAGGCACTTTAAACAATGCTTGGAAAATCCTTATACAGTTTCTGTGTAAATAAAAATCTGTGAACTTGTAGTCCTTTCAAGGCAAGGTCTTTTGATTCTGTGCAGGTAAAGATTTTGTGGTGCTGTCACTAACCTTCATTTGTGGAGGCTCTGGGACTGCCACTTCTTAATGGTGGCCAGAGAAAGCACTTTACTAGCTAAAGTAATAAACCTAGCCCCATTGTTGTCATTAGGGAAGACAGCAGTGAAGGCATGACATGTGAATGTCCTTAGAAATGTCCTCTGTCCTGGATGCACTAAACCAAAACTGGAGTACTGCGTCCAGCTCTGGAGACCTCAGTACAAGAAAGACACAGACCTGTTAGAGCAGGTCCAGAGGAGGGCCACAAAAATGATCAGAGGGATGGAACACCTCTCCTATGAAGAAAGTCTGGGACAGTGGGGGTTGTTCAGCCTGAAGAAGAGAAGGCTGCAGGGAGACGTTATTGTGGCCTTTCAGTACTTAAAGGGTGCTTATAAGAAAGGTGGGGACAGACTTTTTAGCAGGACCTGTAGCGATAGGACAAGAGGTAATGGTTTTAAACTGAAAGAGGCTAGATTTAGACTAGATATCAGGAAGAAATTTTTTACAATGAGGGTGGCAAGACCCTGGAACAGGTTGCCCAGAGAGTTGGTAGATGCCCCACCCCTGGAAACATTCAAGGTCAGGCTGGACGGGGCTTTGAGCAACCTGATCTAGTCGAAGATGTCCCTGCTCATTGCAGGGGGCTTCGACTAGATGTACTTTAAAGGCCCCTTCCAACCCAAACCATCCTATGATTCTATGATTCTATGATTAAATTCGTCAATGGTCAAAGGGTTCAATTGCCCTACAGAATTCGCCTTCAAGTATTGTGAGGCACATGCCTCTATATTTACTGCTATTATGAGGAACCTCTGTAGTGCTTTCCTAGATTGTCATCTCGGACCCTACATGTGTTCTTCCTAATCTAAGGAACTTCAGGTTATGAGAACTTCAGGGCTGTGTTTTAATCTTTCTCGGATCCTTCTTTTCCATTAAAAAGGTCATTCATCAATATTTGGGTAGTGAAAGGCATAACAATGATTCAGTGAAGCCACACCATAAATCCAGGGGACTCTTTCAAGCAGATATTCTGTACAACAGACTGTCCCACAGTTTTCAGGTCTTTTTGGTTTTGTTTTGGGTCGGGTTTTTTTCTGAAAATAACTTCTACTTTCTTCCTATGCTGAACAAGAAAGTTTTACTAATGAAAAAGAAGAAGGAGTGGTTCCTGAAGCTTCTCATGCTTTCACTAAGCTCTATGCTATGGTTTGAAGATACAAAACTTGCTACTTGTGGAACAAGTTGCCCAAATTAGGACAACTGAATAGATAAGACTGTTGTTTATTTTCTGTTGATTTCTGTAAGAGTCCTGTGTCCTTAAAGCAGATCCAGGGCAAACTGTGGCCGTATGAAGCAAAAAATTCTCAGCAGCCTTTCCCAGTAGTCACCAACATTAATATGAGTATGTGAGTAGAGGCCTTCAACTGTTTCCTTTGTAAAAGGGGGTGAACATTCTTTCTCTGTAACCACTCTAAAATCAGTAACTGCAGCTTTAGCTTGTCAAAGGTGATCTACAAAAAATAATTCAGTTTCCTGCTTTGCCATGGTATCCCTGTGCACCCTGATGAGCTAGACTAACACACAGGCATGTACATGGGCACTGCCATATAGTGTGGCAGCCAAGTGTCTTAGAAAGCAAGACCTGGAGAGTGAAGAGTGCAACTCCCCATGGAAAAGTTAAAAGTTTTCTTTTAAAACATTTCTGTTACAATCTTGTAAGGGGAACTCAGAAAGCATCAGATGTTTCCTTTATACCCTTAGCAATTCTTTGTGAAATGAATCTGAAAACCTGTTTATCAAATAAAGCTATAAACCCTCCTCATGTCATAAACACCACTCCACACTCCCATGCAGGACTGCGCTTGTTCATGATGTGTTTCCCAAAGTTAGAAGGATCACTGAGTTGAAAAAAAATGTTCAGGTTTTAAAAATCTAAACCATTTCTGCAAAGCTTTTAGAGATAAGACTTTCTAGGCTGATTTCTTCTCTGCAGTTGCAATGATCATTGACCTTGCAGGCACTTCTGGGATGCTGAATGCACCACAGATGTTTAACTGCTCATTAATTATAGTAATTTCAATCCTCGGAGTTATATGAATGTGTTTTTCTTGAAAAAGGCTGTGCATTCTACTTTTGTAGAATGACATGCCCTAGTCATGCCATCCAATTGTGCTCCCCTTAAGGTAGTCAATAATCCCTTCTTCTCAGATCTTCTTTCCTAATGGCTTATTAATATATTAAATATGTGTATTATCCTCCTAACCTATATACTTATAGGGTGAGGTCATCATCTGGTGTAAGTCAGCACCATGGTTTCTTTACATGTTATCTGATGAGCTGTTGTATGGATTTGAAGGCCAGAGGAAGCTTCTTTGACCAATTTCTCTGACCTTATGAGTAGCACAGGCCATAAGATTTTTCACAGGTTCTTGTATTCCAAGAGAAAGAAATATGCCAAGTAGATGGCTCAGTTTCTAACCACTTTAATTAAAAAAAAGAATGAGTAAGATTTTGCTAGATTTAGTGGTGATATTAATACAGTAACTAACAGTCTGTACAGTGCAATGCATCCCCTTCTAAGAAAAATGATTATTTTCTAAACTGTCTCATGTGCCCAAGTCCATGATAAGGTTGCTGCTTATAGACCCAGAAGCATCTGCATGCCAAAACTATTTTAGTCATGGTCCAAACTAAACATGCCATTTTAATACTGTGTCACCGCATTCCCAAAATATATACTCCACTTTATTCTCCAGATAATCCATTTCTGCTTTCTAACTGGAAACAAATCACTTCTGGTTACATGGCAATATGTCACAGAGAAGATAAAACTGAACATAAATTAAATATTTATCTTTCTAGGGACATTCTCCTTAGGTATGTGCAACTTGGATATGTTTATTCAAGAGGCTAAAAATTAACATTTGAAAAGAGCTCCCTGTGACATGCTTTTCCTCAAGTGAATTCTGATTTACAGAGAAGTCAATGAACTGATGCTAGTGTAGCAGGAACACCAGATTTATGTTCCTGGTCCTCTTTTTTAAAATACTGCTTCTTTTTCTGACATGAACGCAGCTGGGGAAGCTACAGGATGGATTCTGGGTGTACGGAGTGCCGACTGCTATGCACTAGTCTTTAAATGATGCAGATGGCAAAGCAGTGCCAACATCCAAGAGGCTCTGTCTCAAAATACAACTTTATAAACACAACTCAAAGGAACCAAACCAATTTTCTTTTTCATGCTTCCTGCCCTCCTTCCCAGTGCTGGTTCTGCATGCTGCAGGTTTGTTATAAGTCCAAGCTACACATCTCCCCAAGAATAAAAACTTGCCTGTGTGCTGAGAGAAAAAAATGGATAAGAGAGCTAGAGCTACTGTAACAGTCACACACGCAGGGCGACTCCTGATTTACAACCATATGAGCGATAGACCCATCATGTATAATCTACTATAGGCAAAGGCAAAATGATGGTTTAGCAACTCCTGAAAGTATTCAGTTTTGAAGATACAGTAAATAATATGAAACATTAATCAGACTCTCTCAAAAAGTATCCTGATAAGTAGTGTTCAATGCTCTGCAAAAGCGTATCTTTTGAATTATACTTTTTATTGATAATGTTTAAGTATCTCAATAAATTTCATTCCCAAGTAATCCAAGTAGTATGCTGCTGCTGGAAATGAGAATCACTGTGAACAGAACGTAAGGCTCAACACATATCTGCAAGTTAGTCAAATCTGCGTGTGGGAGGAAGCCACAGAAATTTATTCAGTCTCCTACTTTAGTTCAGAGCACCAGTGTGAGTTACACCATAATGCGAAATTCAGTCTGGATAGAGAATCTTGGCAGCTGTGTCAGATAATAATAGAGGGGTGATTTAAGCATTTTGAAAGGATGCTTCTGGAAGACAGGTGTACAGATGTCATTTCCACATTTTGTTTTTCTCATTTGGACACATCCATTTATTTTCTTTTTACAAGCAAAGGTGTGCTTTTCTTACAATAATCTCTTTCAGGGGTGTGCTGAGAAAAATAGTAACTTGCTGACATATCCTGGCCAAGTCCTCAACTTCTTTGCCTTTTGCTCCTCCCCTAGTGACTGGATATTTCAACTATAGTTCCCTTGGCCCCAGAGGCACTGAATTGTCTTGTTTCAGGAAACCAAGAATATTGAGTTTCAAAGCACTGAAAAAAAGGTTTCAGGATAAAACTGGTACCACTTAAAGATGAGGTAAGGTTACAGAGGAAGGAGACAAGGAAGTCAAGGTTGTAGAGTGAGTTTCCAAATCAACAATATTTGCTGCAGAATTATATTCAAGATGCTACTTTGCAGAGTGGTGACTGCTGGCATTGCAATAATATCCCTGCATAGGGCGTCATACAATGTGTTCTACTTTTTTCTCTCAACTAATTGATCAGTAATGAAGGCAGTAATGGAGAACTCTCCAAATAAGTGCAGGGTCCTGCACAGAAAATTTACAGTCAACTCAACATCAATATCAGTAAATAAACTATATGCCACTGAGCTAGCTTAAGGCTTGAAGATAAGGGCACGAGGAGGATACAACTGTCAAAATATTAAATGTATTATTTCATCTATAAATTAGCAATTTTTTATTTGAAAGCTATCTTACAGAAATCCTTGAGAAAAAAAAAGGATTGTATATTTTTCCAGAGATTCATAAAATAAGTATAATCGATGGGCATAATTTGAAAGAGGTGTTTTTAGAAATAACATAACATTATCTTCTAGCTATTTATAGAAATATATAAACCCTGCTGAAGAACTAATCTTCTCCCTCATTAGCACTTAAAAGCTATTTACTAGTCTAGTTAGCCTGGCTATGGAAGTACTTACATATGTAAAGGGGGCGTACTTCATAAATTCTTAAGTCTCAGATAGCATGCAGTCAAAATCTATGTCAATCCCAAAACTTTGAATGCATGCTTTGATTATTTGAGAAATGGAGTTATCAAATCAATACAAAGCAGTAAGAGATATAACTATCAATATACATGCAAATAGTTGGCACTTCTGTAGTGTCTAACACTCAGTTTATTTTAAAATTTCACAGCCCAGTTCTGTAAAGCAATTTAAGCATGTCACTTCCTTCTTGCAGCATAGAAAAGCACTAATTCAGTCTTATCTAAAAGGAAAATGAGATAGACGTTTATGGAGATCTCATCACATGGCTGAGTTTCTATCCTGTACTTCCCTAAAATTTGGACTCCAGGAAACAGCACAGTAAGAGTTTATACAAGAAACGCTGCTTTTTCTAATGCATGAGACAGTTCCTATAACCTGAAGTATATCACTGCTAGAACATCAGCTCAACTATATCATTGACTGAACATCAGTTGAAACCTGATATATATGCATAATTTTCATCCATTGGCCTTGAATATTAATGAAAATTAACCCACACTTCCAAGCTTAACAACTTCCAAGCTTAAAGGCTTTACAGGCAGAAAACCAAGAATAAAATGCACCAGCAATTCTTTGCCTAACCTTGCCTGCTGCTCCTGATCAGAGCTGCATTATCAATGTTCAAACGTTCAGATAATGATGTAACATGTTGTTCCCTGGTATAGAAAGAGGCTGATCAGGATCTCATTATCTACTTTACCTCAGAGGGAGGAGGAATGGCCATGGTTTACAAAGGACAAAGCAGGTAGGAAAGAAGGCACATGGTAAACTCAAATTGTAATGACCCAAAGGGTCTCTTTAATGCAGCTATATAGCACGCACCTTTTTACTGACTATGCATGCAAACAAAGGAGTCATATAAATGTAACATTTTAACAGAAGAAAGAAAAGACAATTGGTCTTTAAAAATACAGTAATACATAATAGAGATTTGGGAAAGGATCCCCAGCTTAATTCTCTTGTCTTCTCCAGACCTCTCTAATTTACAGTGCTGAAGATGTGGTCCTCAGCTTCAGTAGTAGAACATCATTTGCTTCTTTTCAGGAAAACAAATAGTCCCCACAATGTAGTCTTTGGTACTACCAAACATGCATGCAGCAAAGTTTGAAAATATCATGTAAATTACACAGTATTTGGTGATCCATTATTTTTGTTCATGAACTCCATTCAAATCTTGGTAAAATGCATGCATGTCTACTCTAAAAATGGCAGAAGCTATTCTGGAACCCCCTTCCCAAAACTACAGATTAATTTGGTGTGGTCTGAATTATTTCTTTAGAGGGCATTGCTGTGTTTCAGTTTACTCCAGTTACAGGAATAATTTGTGATTCTCTGTGAGGAGTTTTCCCATCAAAGATAAAATCTTTCATTTGAGCAACTGACATCACTGGGAAAAAAAGACAAGCTTTCAGACATGCAAGTCCTTTAAGTTTCCATGTATATATTAGTCTAGTAAAAACAATGAAAATTCAGTTCTACCAGTTCTGTTCTGAAAGAATATTCATTTGTTTTTGGAATGCTGTTTACAGCTGATAGTGATATGTACATTACCTAAAGTATTACAAATCATGAACTTGTCATTTTCTGAGGCAATGTAATTAACATGTCTCAGACCCCCAAAAAAGACTACAGACCATAACTAGTCACTTGTTTAACCTCATCCTGCAAACATCAACTCTGGTATTTTAAGTTTGGAGGTTTGGGACCTCTTTCATCACATGGTCCTTTCCTTTCCTCTTCTGCAATCAGCAGACCTATTTGCGAGAAGCTAATGCCTGGTGGTGAGTGGCAGCCAAAAGCTGCCTGTCTGACACTGTGGCCAAACACAGTTCCAGGACTAGTGTAACCTGTTAATTTTGGAGATTGCAGGCTTCAGGAACTCAGGCTGACAACTTACTTCTTTGTGTGAATAGTCACTCTGAACTCAGTGGACTCACCTGTGCAGCTGAAATTTCATGCTGTGTATCTGTTAAGACTAAATGAAAATATTTGCAATGTAACTTGAAAATACTGAATTATGAAACATTAAAGATTTTACCAGTACCGTTTACTCCAAAGAGATTCCATTTTAACTTGAAATTCTACTGTTTACCATCTTCAGATCTTAGGTGGTTTTTTTCCTGATAATCTTATTTCACTTTAGAAGATGCCTTTGCCAAATGTTTCTGTGCTAAAAGTTTCAAAGTAATTATAAGGCTTTTGAGGCTCTGAAATAATTACTATTAAAATGTGGGTTTAATTGTCATAACTATATTTTTTTCTGTTACAACTTTTCTCATAGGTTTTGTGGTACACACAGTATTTTTAAGACAGTTCTTTAAAGCCTTGTCTTTCACCTACAAATATTTGTGTGTCTAATCTCAGTTCATTTTAGTGCAAAAACCTGGTTTAGAACTTAGTTTTCAAAGCCATATGATTTTACTTAAGTGAGTTAGGCAATCTCAATGCTAGAACACATATTGCTTGCACGTTCATAAGATTTTCATGTTGAACTTTTAATCTATAATGGATTTAGTAACAGTAAGTTGTTGATCTAAATGACATCAGCTGAACCTACAGAAACACCACTGGTGAAGATCATGGCTGAATACATGTCCATCTTGCACATCACACTGGAACAGTTATTATATAAATCACTAGTATTCATAGCTTCATCTATTAGAATAACTGCTCTTCCAGAGGTAAAATAATTCATTCAACCACAAGATTATTCTGTAAAACTTTTAACATTAGCAATGTTAAATACATCATATCTATTAAAGAATTACATTATTAAAAGTAGTAAATTTCATTGCTTATATCAGCACTTGGGATTTTATTTTACTTGCTAGCAGATGCTGCAGAGCAAATGACTCACCTAGGCAGAGCACCTGGAGAAATCCAAGTGTAGCATCCTTTTCATCATCTTTCTATATTACAAATCTGTTTGTGAGTAACCAAGAAGTTCAGTATCAGAAGCACAACTAGACTTCTGGTATGTCTTTTTTTCCTCCCATTCCCTTTTCCCCCCCAGTGTTATTATTACTAGTTTGTTTGGTTTCTCCTCCATGCCACAAGGTACTTAGCTCATTTTGGAAGAGACATTGCCAGTGAGGACTCTGCTGTCCTGTAGACTGAAGGATTTGGCCCAGTACTGCTTGCCTGTGGTCGTTCCCATTGAGTTACAGTCCTGAGCAATGGCCGTAAGACCTTGCAGATGATGATTTGGCTTTGTATTGGAAAAATATAATTAATGTGCTCCTAGATGTGCCCTTCTTACCTGTACTGATTTACTTTTTTGGTACAAGTGTATACAAAACCTTCTTATGCCAGCAGTCTGGATTAAGGATGAATACAAATCGGTTCTAAAGATGTTGCTGGTGCTACAAGTGCTAGTGCTACAGCTGGTGGTAGAAGTTTTCTGCAGATCAGGCCAAGCCAATGATCTCATTGTTGTCAAATTAGCATGCAGCACTAATGATAGTTTTAATTATAGGGTATTGTAGCCTGAGAATGCATGATCTGCCATAAAGCCTGCTGGGACAAAGTTACCTTTTCTCTCCCCCAAAAAGCACATTTTTTGTAATATATCTGAACTCAAATTATGTATTTGTTCACATTCAACATTTCACATCCTATGGCCAAGCATTTTCACTCTAGTATTAGTCTTCTAATCCCAGATTTATTAGAAGATATAATGAGGGCCCTGGAGAAAGACTGAAATGGAAGCAACCTGTGGAGCAATTCCTGTTTCTTTTGAGCTGGAAGAGAACTGTCTACACAAATACATTGTGTAAAAAACACTATATGTGTACTTAGGAAAAATCTGCTTTTTACACAATAGGAACAAGTCATTGAAAAAGTACAAAATGCAGCAGACAGTCCAACGGTAGACAAAGGTGATGTAACAACATTATTCTGTCTCTGGAAGCACAGTAACTACATAAGTGGGAGTTGATATAAACTGGTTCTTAATTCCAGGTTAAATTTAGCTTCTTGGTGCCATACATTTTTTTCTTCCTTTTCCAGATTAAAAAGCTTTTACAATTGGGAATATAGCATCACCCACTTAATTGCTGAAAAACAGAATGAAATACTGGCTACCAAAAAATTTCAGGTAGCATATGCAACAGCAGCAGGCATGATGGCTGCCTGCAAAGGACACCCTTTTTTGTCAGTTTAGAAAGAGTGTTACTAGCCTATGAGAAATGATGAAAGCAAAGCCATGAGAAAATCCAACAGGATAAATACTAACCAGAGCAAGGGAAGTTTAACGTCCAGGCTTAAAGTTCAGAGGTCACTGTAAGAATTAGACATGTGGGAGTCAAGGCAATGAGTGATGGGGTTTTTCACTGTTTTAATCATTCTATAATTTCTCAAGTATTTGAGTTAATGATCAGGGCTAGACTATGAGTGATTGCCTGTTAACTGCAAGGCACTTATAAGCTGTCGAGGGACAGCTGCCTGACAGATATGAAGCTCTTCCGTTTGCATAGTTGGGCTGATTAATAATATTTTGAGGCTGCATGGGCATAGATTATCTGAGATCAAGTGCTGATAACATTCTCTCTCCTGTTTATACCATTTAAAATTTGATTAGTTGCTTCCCTTTTTCTGTGAGGTATATCTAACATTATCCTTTAGAATGAATACCCAACAGTAATTCTGAATCCATATCTCTCCCCCAGACACTGTCTTTCTTCTCTGATATGATGAAGTAGGAAAACCTGTAACCCACAAAATAAATTCAGATTCTGGATTTTCCCTTAGGGGACTGCAGAATGTCTTTGCCAAGAAGTTTGAACAGGGACCAATATCTCAAATTTTTGCTCTTTAGAAATGTAACAGTGACGATAACAAACTGTGCACAATGCAATAAATATTATTCACACTCTGTGAACTTGTGTTTGGGCAAGTTTACCTGGGCTCTGGGAATGCAATGGTGAGAAGCATTATGCAGAGGATTACACAAGATAACATGTGTGTCTTTGCATGGGTCCTGGGCAGGGGTGCTTCACTAGGCTGCTCTGCTCTGATTCAGTCCCTGCTAACTGGGAAAAAAACAGCCTTTCCATCTAAACAGAGGACAGAAATTGCAGGAGAGAAGCAGAAGTACCTTTGGCATAAAGGTGGCTTTGTCTGTGTTCACACTACAAAGTGGGAAGTTCATCAGCTAAATTTAAGTGAAATTCATTAACAATAAACTGTGTCCCTAGGCCAGACACTCTGTCTGAAATTGCTCCATAACTTTGAAAGATTTTCTATGGGTGAGCAAGAAGAAGAAAGCTTACCATGCAGTAACATTGAATAAGGGAGCCCTTTTCCTTTTAAGGGATCTGAAATCTTTTGAGAAGGATGGTTGAAATAGTAGTATTAATTTTCTTTCCTCAAATATGAGGAATGTAATTGTTTCTGGGGTTTCTGGGGTGTGTATTAAGAACTTCTTGCACACCTACAGAAGAGGAACAGCAAAGATTCCCAGTGGTGGTAAAAGTAATGAATACTTAGCTGGGCTGCCCAGTTCTGGACAAAGAGTATATTAAAACCCCAGACATTTATTAATGTAATAAAACTGAATACTCTGAGCATTAAACAGAGTGAAAAATCCTCAGGAAGTTTTTGAAAAAGAAAGGAGTCATGGTATGTCCTTTATCAACAACATAAAGATAGGGTTTTTTTCTGCTGAGTTATCTTTTAAAACCATCTAGAAAAGAGCACCAGTGTACTAAAGCCTATTTTATGCACATTTGCCTTGATTCTCAACTGGTCAGCTAGGAGTGTTGCTAACCCAAGTCTTGCCTACATAAACTTTGTTGATTGCTTCAGCAGTGATACTTAGAGGGATGGTATTTCCTTCCCTTCCCCTACAATCTTCTTAAACAAAGAAAAGATATTCTTTGCTATCCATGACAGTGGTGCTTTTTCTCCTTCTTCTCTTCTGAGTGTAAGCACCCCAGTGCAGCTAAATTAACCCACGAGTTGCATGTAGGGCTTTTGTGTGTGACTAAGAGCCACATGTACACTCAGAGAAAGTGCAAAACTGAAACTGATTTGGGGAAAGTAGATCCCATGGTGCCTATACATTCGAGATCTCTGAGGCTGAAGGTAGCAAGTGCATAGCCTAAAGTCCAAATTTGCAATGAGATACACACACAGATCATAATATTCATAAATTCAGAGTCTAGTTTGATGGAAAATAAAATACAGGAACATGAATGTACAAGCATACATATTTTGTTATAGGGTTCCTTAAACCTCGTTGTTGATAAAACAGGATTTCTACTATGAACACAGAGCCCTATCTTTGGTCAGTCCTTCACTAATTTAGCAGCTCTCCATTTCATCAAATGGGGTGCTGTATCCCCCAGGAATTACTCTGACAAAGGAGCCCCCAGAATCTGGAAGATTGTCATGTTTCAATTTAAAGAAGTTTAAAGCAAGGATGACTGACTAAGGATAGAAGTCTCTGATAGCATTAGGAAAAGAGAAAGAATGTGAGAGTGTGTGCATGTGCATGCAAGAGACCATTTCAGTTTCCCATACTGTCACCGAAATCGGGAATCAAACTCCTTAACACCAATGTAGTATTAAGAAGCAGGCATTCTTTATTACGGCACCAGATGCATGGGGGATCGTTCCACCTAGCGTGCATACCGCAGGTTACATCAACCAAAACTTATATTGTCCGATTACATACATATGCATCAAATTTCCCGGAATGACCATACATATTCATTCTATTTCCCAGAGCTAATGATCATATTTGCATGGTCATTACACATGCATCCTTGAACTCTGAGGGGCTTCTGTGGGGGTCTCTGGTGGTCCTTGGTGGTCGTACAGGTGTGTCCTTTAGTTGACCCCTTCTTCTGGACATGCGCAATCCCACCTTGCGTATGTAACTTGCTTCCCTTCTTCATGGTGCATGGTCCCTAACAATGATTTGGCACCCTTAACACAAACCAATTATTCTAACCACCCTCCACTCATTGTCAAGATGGGCTGGGGCTGTACTGGGAACATATCAGCATGTCCATACTACTCCTTGTCCAATTGTCTTTGGGCACAGTAGCATATCCATAGCCATAGGTGTACAAACACAACATTAAAGTACTGTCTACCCCGCTCCTATGTCTATGTGGCTTAGTTACAAAAGAACAAACTAATAATTTTGGTTACATCTCGTTACAATACAAGTAAAGTGAGGAGAATTGTGCCTGTGCTTAAGTTTTGTGGTGAGTGGAGGCAAGGTCCCTGGTGTTGGGTTTGGACCTGCTTGCTTTCCTTCCTGTCTTCTTTTCTTCTACTTCTCTTACTCTGCTGTTGTTATGTGCAGACCCCATACTTACATTAAAAGCTTACATTGATTCTTATGGAGCCTTTTAAGATCTACACATGTTAATAAAAAAGGGCTCTTAACCCAGAACCTCGGTTTGGGCTAGTACCAACAGAGAATAAAAGATTGCTTTTGGTCCTGGGCTGAGTCAGGGGAGCAGTAGATGGATTCTTCTGCTGGGAACAAAAAAGAGGTTCCAGAGAGCCATTAGCTTGGAAACCCCACCCAGGCCAGGATCATCCAGTACTGGGAGTTCTCCACAGGAGGAGACTGCATTATCATGCCTGGAAGGAGAATTGCCTGATCATGCATTGCTGCCCCGGTCATCAAAATATTGTGATCCCTGCGCTGGCACAGGAGTGTCCAATTGACACAGAAGTATTTGTGATTGACTGCCGATCAAGCCCATCTGATCTTTATTGCTAGCAGCTCCTCCCAACTCACCCTTAGGCATGGCTGGGCAAACCTTCCCGTTTAGCCCTTGTAGCTTTGGATCTGCTTCAGCCAGCATGGCTGTGAGTCAGTGTATTGCATGGGCACAAGTGGGGAGCTCTGCATTTAAGCATGAGGACTCAAGCATGTTCTCATCAAGGAAAACTGACATCCTTTACAAGGCTGCATCTTTTTGGTCACAAGTTCAGGCACAGATGTGTAAAGAGAACTTCTTTTTCACACTTCAGTGACTGACCATTGATTCAAGTCCTATTAAAAATAACTACAGGAAAAAAAGAAAATCCTTTAAGAAAACTGGCTTCTTTCTACTCTGGATTATTCCCACACAGAGTACAGTATAGGGCTGAGTGAGGATGATAGATCTAAGGGGAAAAAAGGGTGCCTGGCAAAAGTTTAAGAAGTCATTCTGTTGGAAAATAAGTGAGGAACATGTAAAGAAAAATGTTCAAAGGGTCAATGTGGGATAATAGCTGGAGGTGACTTAGAAATTGAACTTATAGTCACATTTTTAGGTAAGGTACAGCATTGAAGAAGATTCCTGGGTGGAATATGGCTGACATGCAAGGCCATTCCATGGAAGTTCCCTAGGCCTGTAACCTTAGACGTCGGTGACACCAGGGGAGCTTGGTGTACTGACTCTAAGAAGGTACTGGTCGGAGGGTGGAGCGGCGTGGACACACCGCGGCCAGGCTCTGTAATTAAATGGGAACTCAAAGATATTGTGTGTGACCAGTAAGCTGCACATTCGCCATCCTGGGCCAACAGTCTGTCATGTTTCTGACAAAATGCTGTCCTTTGATGAACTTTGCTCATTATAACATCATTACAATACCAAAACACACCTCCATCCCAAAAGCTACCCGCCTCCAAGGTGCGACCACCCCTCACTGAGCTTGCGCTTTGAATTTTTCCTAGCCTATACCTTTAAAAGTGAAGCAAGAAAACTTTACACCAATCCTAAACAAAGATGTATGACTAGAGTCACTCAAGCTCCACCCGAAAGGTGAAAGATAGTATAAAATGGCTTAAGAGAAAGAGAATGTTAGGGAAGACACCATCGTGTACCACTCTGACCTCTGGGATCAGTCGACGGGCTGAGCCTCTCTTCCCCCTCATCGGGACGCCTTTGGGTAAGATTTGAACACTTGGTTATTCCAAGTGCCTCCCCGGGAAACTTAGAAATCTCTCTAGAGTTGCTTTATCATCTTTAACGCGTTTATAGCCGGCAGTGTCACTCATACTCTTGGTATTTGCACGTGCTTTGCAGACAGTAAATTTATCACCGGTAATCCAAAGAATCTGTGTGTCTGTTGCTCTAATAAACTGCACTCTTTATTAATGTGGCTGTGATAGTTCATGCAACACGACTAGACTGGGGGTGCAGCGCATTTAAATTAACGCTGTTGCCTCTGGTCTGATGAATGGCTGCATATACAGTCCTTAGAAAATAACCGTTGACCAAGTCTGAGACTAGGACTGGACTTAGCCGCACCTAGACTCCTCTCTGAGAAGGAGTTTAGAAAGTAAGGGGGTCTTGTCTGAACCTCATGACTCAACGGGAGGGTTCCCCCCCCTCAGCCACTCCTCAGACTCCTACACGACAATAACTCTTAACGCAACAGTCAACCAAGAAGAAACAAAAGAAAACCCAAGAATATCCTGGTAAAACCGGATCTTCTGTTGATAATACATCTCTGTATTACCAACACTGTTTTCAGCACAAATCCAAAACATAGCCCCACACCAGCCACTATAAAGAAAATTAACTCTATCTCAGCTGAAACCAGGACAATGTGATAGTTAACAATGGAGAAAATTAAGCCCTAAAAGGAAGAATGACCCTGAATTCATGACCTGAAAAGCATGGTTTTGAGGTCTACGACTGCCAGCGACCACCAGAGGACCCCCACGTGAAAAACTGAGGACACGTTATGCTAAATCATCATTATGTAAGCTACTAATTAACATAGTCCCACCTAGTAGTGTGAAAACCTATGCATATGGAAAGATATACTGTATAAATGAACCTAGATCTGTGTAAACTGGTATGCACATTAGGCGGAAGGATCCCCCGTGCATCCAGTGCTGCAATAAAGAGAATGCCTGCTTCTTAATGCTACATTGGTGTTAAGAGGTTTATTCCCGATTTCAGTGACAGTTTTGGTGACCCAGATGGGACACTGCTTCTGAATCTCAAGGGATTCATGGGATCACAGGACCTCCAGCTGGCACCGAGGGATTCTTGGGGAGAACCTCCAATCCCCGGACTGAAGAGCTCTGAGCAAGACCCCTGGGAAGATAAAGGCATTCCTTTTTAAATTTTCTTTAAAAGGGTGGTTGCCTGCCCATAAGATGTGGCGAAAGCTGCACAGGGTTGGGCTATAAAGGTACCTAAGGGAAGGAAGGAATCAATCTTATTGGACAAAAGTCCATAGGACAGCGGCTTTGGAATCTGGAATTGGATTTGCCAATCAATTAAAACCTCCAGAGGAAGACATGGGTTAGAGTCCCATTGAAAAAAGGGTATAACGAGTTTGAGTCCCCAGTGTTTTGTTAAGTTGTATTTTTGTGTTTTGTGTTAAGTCATTGTCTTTCTGTTTTTGTAAAGGGTATAAGGGGTTCGAGTCTGCAATGTTTTGTTAAGTTGTATTTTCACGTTTTGTGTTAAGCCATTGCCTGTGCTTTTGTAAGTTGTTGTCTTTGTGGTTTTGTATTTGCTTTTTGTACTATTTTATAACAGGTAATAAGCCTTTGGTGGAAGGGGGGATTTTGAAAAGATCTCCCCTGGGTTGTATGTTGAAACATTGTGGAAAAGGCGGGGGGGGGACCCTCTCACTCGAAAACAGCTTATAGATTATTGTAATAATTGGAGGCTCTTGAAGATCAGGTAACTCTTGAAGATCAGGAAGAATGGTCAAAGAATGGAATGCTAAGTTATAACACTATATTACAATTGATGTTAATTTGAAGGCGGGAGAGTAAGTGGGATGAGGTACCTTACGTAGATTTATTTTTTACCTTGAGAAATCATCTGGAGTGGCAAAAACAGTGTGGGATTATGCCTCAAGATTCTATGGTACTGACTTTGAAAAAACAGGGAAGGAATAAGATTTTAAAATTATGTTGCTCTGCCTGTACCATCAGGAAAAGGTGTTTAAAGTGTGGACAAGAAGATGATTTGGAATTTATGGTAGCTCCTCGCCAAAGGCTTGGAGAAAATCCTGATTGGAATGATTTACAGGTAGTATTAAATACATTGTTGGATGGCACTGAAAAGAAGATGGTATTAAATACAGCTTGGAAACAGGTAGAAGGGGCACATGCTAATGGGGATTTGCAGGGAACGATAGATCAAAATTTTTCTGCCACAGACTCAGAGTGGGATCCCAATCAGCCGAGACCCTGGGGGCTTTTAACAAGGTATCAGAGATGAATCTCTTTTGGCATAAGGCACGCTGTGCCAAAAGAGATTAATTGGTCTAAATTATATGAGATTAAACAAGAACCAAATGACTCACCAATTTGTATATGCCTGAATGCTCAATACCCTTGATGGGAAGGGATTTATTGAGCAAATTCGATGCACAGATAACCTTTAAGAATTGAGAGGTACAACTACTAATACCCTAATCAAAAGCTGTGGAAGCGAGAATTTTATGTTACAGAACACACCAAGACTGAAGGAAGAAATTCCTGCAGAAGTGGAGGATACAGAAACACCCTTGGTATGGGCTAGTGGAATCGCAGGTCGGTCTAAATTGGAGGAACCAGTAAAAGTTGTTCTAAAATCTGGAACTAAACCGGTAAGACAAAAACAGTATCCTATTAAGTGGGAAACTAGAAAGGGGTTGGAAGAATTAATAACAAAATGTTTGAAGTATGGATTGTTGATAGAGCGTGAATCAGAATATAACACTCCGATATTACCAGTGAAAAAGCAGGAAGGTAAGGAATACAGATTAGTTCAGGACTTAAGAGCCATGAACCAGATTGTTCAAGATATTTACCCAGTAGTAGCTAACCCATACACCTTGCTGACACCCTTGAAGGAAAAGCACAAGTGGTTTACTGTACTTGATCTCAAGGATGCTTTATTCTGCATACCTCTAAACAAAGACATCAGGCGATATTCACCTTCGAATGGGAAAGTCCCACCACTGGATGAAAAACACAGCTTACCTGGACGGTGCTTCCTCAAGGATAGTCCTACAATATTTGGGAACCAGCTGGCAAAGGAGCTGGAATTATGGAAAAAGGAAAACACCGAGGGAACAATACTGCAATATGTAGATGACATTCTGTTGGCTACAGAGACTAGGTGACAATTTCGGTGACAATTCTTTGATTTTTCATTAGATGCAGAAATAAACGCTAACTGTAGGCTGCTTCTGTCTTCTTAGCAGCTGGTTTGTGGTAGTCCTACTCTGTAATCTTTGTTTCACCCATCACTGTGTCCCAACAAAAATAATGACTGCTACATGTGCAGTATTTCTGAACAGTGAAACCCACGCTTGCAAATTAATGTTGCTTTGAGTCCAGCAGTTCCAGCCTTGATGGATCTTTCTTATTATTTTTTCAGTCTTCAGCACTGTTGTAAACACTAGAGTCAAAATTTACTAGAGAAGTTATCAGTGATTCTCAAGGAAATTCAGACTCTGTCCTGGGTAACAGTAAACAGGGCAAACCAAGTATATTTAAAAATCTAGTCTCTGGTCATTTGTTTTAGTGTGGGTCTGATCTAGTGGCTCTGCAAGTTGCTGAAAAAAAGTCAGATTTTATATCATAAATATTTTATGCTACAAATGTCTATCATCTGTGCTGGTGAAGTACCTTACCTTTTTTTTCCCCTTTCACAAATGGAATCTGGCTGTCGGAATACAATGGGTATTGGTAAATCACTGTTTGTCTGCTCTGAAGAAAATTACAGCAGGATCAGCCAACCTTGGGTGGAAAAAACTAAATGTTGACATGAAATTGAACACTTTTTCAAAAGCATTCATACGGAAATATTAATTAAAATGTATTGACTGATAAACAGATCTCTTTCAATGTTGTTTTCCCACAGCACTTATTCTTAACCTGTAGTTTTTTGTTGAAGAAACAGCTAGCTGCAAATACAATTTTTTCACAAAGAGGAGAACATTATACAAATACTGTGCTGTTCTGCTTCATCAGTGGTCAATATTTTTTCAAGTGTAGTCTCTGTTTTGGGTTTGTGTAAACATTGAAATGGAGAATCCAATATGATTATGCAGCTACCTGGAACAGAACAGCTCCGTCCTACCCAGAGGGGTTGAAGACTGAAGCTGGGTCAGTGTTTTTATGTCTCGGTGCATCTTTCCCTTACCTAAAAATGAGAGAGAAATTTTCCTCATCTTGCATACAACAAGTACCTTGTAAGCTACCAAATGCTCTTGATACACATTTAGATTTGCGATTTTGGTGGCATTTTATATATTTTGTGAGATTACTATTGTCACTGTCTTCACCTAATTTAAGCACAGACTGGTTTGCTCCAGGTACATAGAATAATGTTGGTCTTAATGTACCCAGGGCTATTCCAGTGATGGCTCTCTTCTCAAGACAAAGGATCGCTACATTATAAAGCATACATGCTTTTTAATCTTTTCCTGCAATCTCAGTCACAGCCAGCAGTGAATGTGCTTTTAAGCAGTAATGAAAGAAGAGAGGACAATTCCAGCAGATGGAGTGCAATATTCAAGCTATTATACCAAATCACACCTAGAATATGGTATCCAATTCAGATTATTTGCATTCAAAAAAGACCTGTTAAAATCAGAAAAGTTGCAGAAAATTATGATTAGACTAATCGGAAGTCTGAGGGGGAAATTGCATAGTTAAAGAGGCCACTGAGAATCAGGTTCCCCCAAAATTCCTTCTGATTCAAACCTGATAATTTCTGATCCTTTAATTCTTACTTTCGTGTTCCAGCCTACTTTCCTATATAGACAAAGTTGATATGATTAGATTGGCTGCCAGTTCCCTGAAAACTTACAAACTGTTGTTATGTAGATTTCAATTGGCCAAGGTGTGAAAAGATATCAGAGAAAAAGCTCCAACAGATCTTGAGAAAATGGGTGGCTATGTGGAGAAGAAAAATTCACGTGTTATCTACAGCAAAAGCTGCAGTGTAAGGTTAGCACACTGATCATCCAGCATGTGTACAGCTTGAAACCAGCATTGACACATTCTTCATGCTTCAGAGCTGGCAGTTAAAGGATATTACTTAGCAGTGGAAAGCAGCAGAGCAGGAGTGGGACTTGAAGGCACTGGGATATCTACCTGGAGGTCAGGCAATATGGGACGGAGATTGAGGGGAATGGAAGGTGCATAGTGACAGTGGACCCAAACTCATGGAAAAAAGGACACATGCATTTTGTTGCTCTAAAAAAATCATCTCTCTGTTGAAGGTGCTGGGGAAGAAAACTGTATATCCACCAATCTTTCAAATTCCTAGTTTCCAAATATTTGGTGGTGAAACTACTCTTCAATTACAATTTGCCTTTAAGATTTCTTTTCTTTTTTTTTGTCCTTGGCTTTACACAATTCTGCCAGGGAATCCTCCCATAAATCTTTTATTCTCTATCTGACACCTTTATTTTAAATCTCTCTAGGAATGTATTAAAATTCTGAACTGAATTTAAGATTCTATTACTGCATTACTGCCTCTGCACACAGCCGGCTTGTACAGGAAGATTAAGATGCTATTTAATCCATATTCCAAAGAAACCTTATTTTCAGCCTGTGACAGAGGAAGGAAACATTTTGTCAGTGAGTTCAAAATGAAGCATTATTTAACTATGTATATCATTCTGCAACAAATGCTGTGTAAATGGCACGCACCATGGTGTATGAAGATCCACAGAAGACCTACAAGTTTTTACAAATTCTGCAATATGTTTTTTGGGCAAGTAAAAGCTAACTCTAGCCTGTTACAAATAAATTCTGTCTCAGAAATAAAGTTCATGAAGATGGCAGGAGATACAACAAAATGTGGTACCAGATGCCTATTTGAGCACCCTTTTCCTGGTCCTTTTAGGGCAACTCAAGTGAATGACCGAGGAGAGAGAAGCATTATATGGAGTATATAGTACATGAGATTTGCCACAATAGATCAAACATGTTTTAGAATTTTTTAATCTTGGTATTCTCTGCTCTTTAATAACTTCTTGGACAGTGAGTTCCACAGTCTGATGACATAGTCAATGAAAAAGAACTCTTTTGATATAATTTTGCAGTTTGCTACAGTTAAATAGCTTAAAATGTTCTCTTGTGTTACAAGGAGGGGAGCAGCAACTCAAAATTAAACCATCTTCCTCTTCCTATTCATTATTTTCCATACTTTGCTTTCCTCAAGTGCCTGCGTTCCACTCTTTTCCTAGCACAAACACCACTTCTCCTCCTAATAGAGTTGTTGCAGGCTCTGGGAACTAGTGATGAGATCCAAGTGCAAGTAAGGAAAGGTGTTCAGGCTGCAAATGGCCTCTGCAGAATGGACTAACATAAGCCTTTTCCTCTCCGCTTTGTTTAGGTAATGAGACAGCACTGAAGATAAGATGCTGCTCAGTTTTTCCAAAATGAGAGAAGAAACAGAGAGATCGTTTGTGAGAAGGAGAAGTCCTTATCAGCCCCTGTGGTAATCTTGATGGATTTTGCTAGCTTGGTCCTCTGGCTATGTCGAACTAGTATGCAGTACATATTAAAATATTCATACACTGGGCAATAACCACCTTTCAGGACTGATGTGAGATTGACTCAGAAACATACAGCTCTTGGGGCTTGGTTCATGTTTCCTTAATGCTTGCTGTTGGCAACACTGTTCCCATTGATAAATTCTCAAAACAAACTTGTGAGCGAAGATTGCTTTTTCCTCTATGACTGATATTTTTTCACCCACAAACCTTGGTAATTTTACTTAATAGGTAAATTTTATTCATCCCTCTAGTGCTAATTCTCTCTGAAGGAAAGGGAATACATAATTTAGTGTAGTATATTTGTCTTGCTAAAATTCATTTAGTATAAAATGCATGTCAAACAATGTGTCTTCTCTGATACCAACATCACTACATTTACTAATATAAATGCTACCTGTTTTGCATATATGCAATAAATGACTATGCAATTAGCACTTAAGCTCCTAAAAATCTGTTGATTACTTAAAAAAAAAAAAAACAAATCTCTATCTCTGAAGTATAATTCAGATTAATTTTTTACTTCAAGTTCAGGAGTCTGTGACATGAACATTAACATTAAGGTGTTAGCAAGGGTAAAAGAGGAGCTGAATATTTATGGAAGCAGCAGGAAATATTTATACAATAATAACAGAGATGGGGAATGACTTTCAGAAGGCATATAAAACCAAAGTTACAAGGTGTAATTGTGTTATTATGGTATGTATCTTCAGTTCTCCTACATATGAGCACATCAGGGCTTTCTCTGTCATTCTCTGAGGTAAGCCCTTGTGGGAGTCCCACTGAATCTACCCCATTACTGCAATTGGCTACGACTTGCAGCTGGAGTTTCAGATTTGCACCCGACTACACCTCTAGCAAAAGAAACTACCTTAGCAATGCTAACTACCACACAGCAAGACTGTCCTTTCATGTGTTTTTAAATTGCCAAGTAAGGAAATATTTCCTGAAATGTGGAAACATGAAAGGAGCTATATATATCAGTTATACTAAATTGTAAGTTATAGGCAGAATGAAATGAGATGACATTTTCACATCTGCTTCCTCCTTGCACCCCTACCTCTGTTGAGCTTTGTGGTAGCATTGGTACTTACAAGGGTCCAGAGGAGGACTCCGTTTCAGGTTCTGAAAATCAAGGGGGGAATACACACGGAAAGCAAAAGCACAGAACAAGCAAACTGGTCTGCAAGCTGAAACCATCTCTCAGGCCCATACTGAACCTTTGACCAACCAAATTTTGCTGAACTCTTTGCTCTGTGCATGCATTATTACCTCATGTCCTCTGTGATTGTTTTTTCTCAGTGCTCCATGCAGAAGCCTTGACACACATCCCATTGCTGAATTCATTGCAAAATGGAGAAATCTTGAGTTTATCAAAAGGGTGTGAAACATGAGACATAGAACATTTTAAATATTTCTGTATTAAAAATTCACATAGTTTCTCATTTATTTAATCATTTAAGCCTTCATCCTTTGTTCAGTGGTCTCAAACTAAAGGTATTGAAGGGCTGGGACTATTATTCTGCTGCCTGGCCATTCTGCCACTAACTTTTGTCTCATTTTGTATTCATGTCTCCCACTAGGGCTTTGGAATGTATAGAAGTGCCTCTTCAAGAAATTCCTGTTAAAAAAGCTTCATTTCTGGTTCAATAACATCCTGTTGCAGATTTGTTCCCTTTTCAATTCAGCCACTGATTTCCCCTAAAAACAAAACATATTGCAAAATGGAATTGGAAAGAAAAATCAACATGTAATTACTGATAGTGGGTATTCCCCAAACACCTTCATAACTAACAAATAAATAAGAAGGGCAGATTTTCTGCACTGTTTGTTTCTTTCACTCCTCCTTTAATTGTTTTGATACTTTTTAATGTTCCTTCAGAAGTAATAGTTCGTAATTATTCTATGTTACTGAAGTGATTAAAGAAAAGAATTATTGATTTCCAAATCAGATATTCCAGATTTACAGGGTGCTTTGGAGCCCAAATACATTACATACTACATAGGTCTTTCATTTAACCTCCTGGATGTCATTTTACTGCTGATCAGTGCTACACTATCCCATAGATTTTTTCCCCTAAGACCAGTCAATTTTCTGATTCTGGAATAGTCAAACAGGTAGGTCTTACATGTTTCGTTGGCATGGGGAAATTCACTAGTCAGTGGCTACTGAAACACTACTTCTCAAATTCAATCCTCATCAATTGATTTGCATAGCTATTAGTTCTTGGCTTTGATTTGTGTTCCTTCTTGTGGGAAGATATCTGATGTGTGGATAGGCCTTTTCATGGTTTGGTGGGGGTTTTTTTCATTTAGAATTATAATTTGGGATAACATTCCTCCTGCTGGCTTTTCATTTTTTCCATCCTACTGAACTGGTCCCAAAACTCTTGGGTTGGTCAAGAGATTCTATTCTCTTCATTTGACTTTTCAGAGGTGACAGAGAACAATCTTTAAATGGCTTCAATTAGCGACCAAAAAACCTACACAAACTGTAACAAAACTACTTCAACAAAAGCTCATCTTAATTATGTTTATTTAAAGTCTCTTCTTCATTCTTTCATTGAGATTGACCTTGATCATGTTACCATTTTGTCATTTGTTCACTCCTCTGGTATATTTTTTTTAATCATAATTAGTATATTTTAACAGCCTAGGAGGACAAAGGAAGAGACAACTGAGTACACCTCAGGAAGACTAGAATGAGAGCTAATTTTTCTCAGAAATGGTACTCTAGTTTTGCAGCATTTCTTCTTAAAGAATTTTTAGGTAGTTGCTCTAAATAATTCTAGTCAGAGAAAACCTTCCTTACTCAGCAACACATTTTAAGACAACGTTTAGTAACAGAACACTTCCAGAAGACTCTTACTATGTAGGAGCACAAGTGATACTGAGAGCACATGGCCACTTTCAAAAAAAAAAAAACAAAAAACAAACCTCCATAAGGCCTGGGTTGGGGTTTTTTTGCTTTTTTTAGATACAAAGTTGTTCCAGCTATGATAGTGGATTATAACTGCCACGGTGAGCTGCCACAAAGTCCATCAGAGTTCTGAGAAAGGTGTTTTGGGCTCATGCTCTAGATGCAATGCTTGCACTTTATTGCACCTTGCAGATAATCCTACCAGGTAAGCATTGTTTCCATGATCTCTCTCTGATCCCACAACTGAATCCTTTTAATATAGTCATGTTTGTTTGTTTTTATTCTCAATTATGAGTTAAAACAGGCACAATACAAAAGAAAACTACAGTTGATCTCCTGTCTAATGTAAATCATTGAGAGTAAATTATGTGCAAAAACCCCACTGGGATCTATAAACAGCAGATTAAAATATACTATGTTACATTTATACCCTAGTACTATAGACATCCTGTATGCAGATGGAGCCCATGCAGACATCAGAATGGTTTAGTTTTATTTTGCAGCAATGCCACTTATTTTTCTGTGCCACGGAAAAACTGAGTTCTGTAGCAAATGGTACATTCACAGAGAATTTGCAAAATCAGTAAGAAACTCCCAGAGAGTCATTTGGAAAACATCCATTAAGAACCTTCTCTCTTGCATTTCTGTTGCTGCTTAAATATTCTTTTTCTGTTTAATTCCTTTATGGATGTTTTCCAAATTCAAAAGACTGGCTGTGGGACTTGTATATAATCCTCCTAATCTGAACAGCAGTCCACATCATTTTTTCTGCTTAGAGACAGTAAAAACGAAAAGGCTAAGTATAAAAAAAAAAAAGGGGGGGGGGGGGAGGCAGTACAGGTTTGGCAATCACAAACTGGGGCCTTAAGGTAAAGAGGAGTCTTGTCTAGTCCTAGTCCCCAGGTCTAAGTGTCAAGGCCAGCAGGCTTTTCCTTTGGGAATCAATAATATCCTAGCTTCTTTCCCATCCTTCACTAGACCTTTTCTGGCAAGTTAGCATCACAGTTATGCACTGGGACGAGATGTGAGGTGCAAGATCCAAGTTCTTCGAACATAACCCCATGGCCTCATTCCCTCTGGCCAGTGACAAGACTGGTTTTGCTGGAGGTACAGCATCAATAACAACAACTTCCCCAACACAGTAGCAGCACCAGGGTACTTCTCTGGCTCACCTTTTCCAGGTCAATGCACATAGGGTCTTCCCTTCACCAGAAAGACTTTTAAAACCTTTTCCCAAAACTGCCCTCACTGGGTTTTCTGTCCCTGAGCTGCAGGGAAGATGTGCAGTCCCGCACTGACCCTTGCGATGCTGCACATACACTTTTACACCTCTTGCACACACTTTCAGAAAATTATATTTCTGCCACCATCCAAGACATAAGACATCTGATCAGTGAGGGTGTAACAGAAACTTCTAAGGGGTCATTCACATCTGATTTTCAGAAGTTTTTTTCACAAAGTGCTATATTGACTCTAAGAAAAGAAAATAGAATAATCTTCATGGCAAAAACACAACCCACCAGGAAACTGGTCACTCTGTGGCAAATAATGCCAACTGTTTTTCTGGTGGTTTTTGACATCCATTCTTAAATTAGATGCAGGAAAGCTTAAGGAAGTTTAGCTGATGCTAAGCTTTCCTCACTGTCACTCTGTGTGAAATTGTGTAATCTGTTGCACTACATAGTGTAGCACAAGACCAGGTTTCTGCTCTTCAGAAATCCTTTGCCCAATCCCTTACTTCCATCAGTCCAACCTGAGCAGTAAAGAATAGGCAACTGTCCATCACCTGAAATACAACTATTATGTATTACAGCTTCATTTACATTTAATTTTAGAGTTTTATCAGCAAGCCTAAGTCCTCTCTACAGTAGTACCCATGCCTGTATTAGTACCTTTGCTGCAAAGAGATTTTTCAGTTGGGTCAGACAAACTAGTTCATTTACACCTCTGTGTTTGCTCACCATGTGCAATGGATGTGTTGGTGCAAATGCTACACAAATGTATATAGCACTCATTAGATCTGAACTCATGGACTATTTGTATTTTCATGGTGTAGAATGGCATGGCAACCTTTCAATTACAGAATAAACTGTTGGAGCATTTGTCATCATTGCATGGTTTCTGCTCAGCGTTTTTTGTCATTAGGACATTGGTACACATAATGTTGTCTGAAATTAGAGGATTAGTGTACCCAGTCACCATTGCTCACTTGCGCTGACTGTGATGCCTGTGAACATCAGCCTTTCCTTACAGCCACTGAGGTGTGGTGAGAAATAGAGGAAAGCACAGATAAATCAGGTAATTCGAGAGTGTTGTGGTTTAGCTCCAGTCAGCAACTAAGCACCACACAGCCGCTCCCTCTCTCCCTCTCTGGTGGGATGGGGGAGATAATCAGAAGAGTAAAAGTAAGAAAACTCGAGGGTTGAGATAAAGACAGTTTAATAGGGAAAGCAAAAGCTGCACACGCAAGCAAAGCAAAACAAGGAATTCATTCACTCCTCCCCATGGGCAGGCAGGTGTTCAGCCATCTCCAGGAAAGCAGGGCTCCATCACGCCTAATGGTCACTTGGGAAGACGAATGCCATCACTCCAAATGTCCCCCCTTTCCTTCTTCTTGCCCAGCTTTATATGCTGAGCATGACGTCATATGGCATGGAATAGCCCTTTGGGCAGCTGGGTTCAGCTGTCCCAGCTTCTTCTGCACCTGGCAGAGCATGGGAAGCTGAAAAGTCCTTGAGTTAGTATAAGCACTACTTAGCAACAACTAAAACATCTCTGTATTATCAACACTGTTTTCAGCACAAATCCAAAACATAGCCCCATACTAGCTACTATGAAGAAAATTAACTATCTCAGCTGAAACCAGGACAGAGAGAATATAAAGTATCTGGAAAAAACTGTCTGTACAGTTTCATAAGATACCATATTCCTCTAAGAGGTGGCAGATAAGATTTTTTTATCTGTTCAGTCACAACTGACTGTATAACTCTGAGTGGCCAGGCCAGAGAAGAAGGCTGTCTGTTTCTCGCCTGGTTGTGGCATGCTGGGAGGGGTGAAAGCTTTGGCAGGGGGAATATTGTGCATTCCCTGAGTGCAACTGCACAGGTCCAGGAGAAGATCAGTGAAAGCCGCTCCCCCTCAGAGCTCTGCTTGGCATGAGTTCAGCCACAGTTGCACACACCATGTTTTCTTCCTCGGTAACCTAGATGAGAGTCTATTATCCTTTACCAAGTCCATCAAACAATGTAAGACTACAAAAGAATTGTGATTTAAGGGTCAATGCCTTTTTCTTCTTGTAGTACTGGACATCACTTACAGGTTAGTGTAGCATTTCCTAACCCGTTTGGTCCTGAGTCACTTCACACGGATCTAATACAGACGTACCACAGACCCTTGAAGAGCTTCAGCTTGTGCTCTCTGTGCACAGCTTTGCCAGTGCAGCCATCTGGGTGCATGGGAAGTTGTGGAGGGTTATGTTACAGCTTCCTTTTTCTTCTGTGTTATTCAGAGAGGCTCTTCTCTTTTGCTGCTCAATCTTGCCTTGCTTGGAAGGGAAACCCCAGTTTTGGATGAAGCTGGTTTACTCCTCATTATCACTATTTTAATGCATGCACCTTTCACAACAGAACTATAAATCTAGTTGTGTGGCTGGACTCCAACAAACCTAGTTTCTCAACAGCTTCAAATGAATGCCACATTTTTCTGAGCTTTTTGGCCCACCCTGAACTTCAGCGTTTTGACTGCTATCTACTCCCTCCCCTGACCCAAACCAGCTGCAGCTTACGTGATCCTATTCCATCGCTGACTAATTAAAAAGAGTATCGAGATGAGAAATCATATTCAAACTTCTGGTATTCATGTCATCACTGATGCTGCTGTAAAATGTTGTTAGCAGCTATATAGATTTGCTTTCACAGAAGCAGATGCTTTGGTTTCTTTCCTCCTTGCATGAGTATGGAGGGCTTTTTATTCTCTTTCTGGTGTGATCAAGGGCTCTGAATGGGTCTACACAGAGCTATTATAAGGCACTGAGAGAGTTATTAGGCTGATAGCCTAGACTGGCTGGCAAACACAGAACAAAAACTCCTCCCTCTGTACGGCAGTCAGCTGCCAGTCTTCAAGGGGCTTTCATGGTGTTCTTTCAACTACGTGGAAATTATCTGTTCTGCAAAATGGACTGTTCTCCTGAAGGATTAGGCAGCTTATCATTACCACATAATTTCCTCAAAGAAGAGCTGGCTCACTGTTCCTTTTCGTGCCATTAATGAGTTACTTGAGCCAAAAAGCACAGCTTGTAACTATGATTACATTAAAAAAGCCTTGTGAAGATTCCTCTGATCTTCTCTAATAACAAAATAGACCAACTTTGACCTGGAAGGATGTCTTCAACAGTTGTCTAGTAAGTCTGCCTAACGCAATGTGAATTTGCCACAGCCAAACTTCAGACAGATTTCTTTGGCATGCTGTTAAGTTAGGCCTGGGGTGTGCGATCATGTCTTCTTGATGTCCACAAAAAGTGAGACTAGATACCGACTTGTGCTGAAGGGTGAACTGTGCCTGTTGCTCATTTCTCAGCCTGTTACCATTTACCTTTCTGAGGTGAGACTATACAGTCTGTTTTGACTGCCAGAGTTTAACTTGGAAAAACAAAGATCCACTGGGCATAGGAGGATTATCCCAGGTGAATACTATCAAAATAATATAACAGAACTTGTTAACACTTGTGAATTAATTATGATTGATTTATACTTTTTTTCCAGGAACACATTTTTGTAGCCACATTTAGTTGTTATGAAGACTTGGTCAAAGTTGTAGGTTTGTAAGTTTGATTTCTCCTAAATCCCAGCATTTTAAAATCTCCTTATTTATTAATATTGTGTCATCCATCATTGTAAAAGCCATACAGATAATTTATATAGCTTTTCCTGGAGGGTATATTTGTATTGTCTCACAGTTTTAACAACTTATTTTTATGAAAGTCTAGTTAAATGCTAACATGTCTTATGGAAGGAAAACCACGAAGGTGGTCCACAATCACTTTCACGTGAACTCTTCAGTGAAGATTGATGTATGGAAGTATGAACAGGAGAACCTTAAATTACTATACCAGTATTTTAACCACAGAGTTACAGAGACAAGGCTTTTGACAACTTGAGACATTACTTGAAACAGCTGAATTTTCTAGATATTTCATGAAATTTAGTCCTGGTGGCAGTCTAAGTCTCAGGCAGTGATGGCCTAAACTGTGCAGAATCATTAAACCCTTGTGAATGTCTTAATCTTAACATCCTAGGAGAAACAACTTTGATGTTATGTTCATTACTCTATCTGATCCACATCCATAACCTGTTCCTGCAGCTTTGGTCCAGTAGCCACTTCTCTGACTGGCAGACTATTTTAAGCCTTCATCATCTATTTAACCAGAGATGGAGTGCATAATAATTCTGTTCTTTCCTTCTTCATCAAAGCACAAGAATCCAAAGCAAAAACAGGTGCAGTTTTGCTGGCATCAGGCTGCACTGAGCTATTTTTTTTTACTAAGCTTCTGATTTTGAAAGGACAGATCATGAAAAATTAGTACAAATGAATGACTATTCCACTTCATGCATGAGAAAACCCTTCCATATTTAGGTACCCTTCAATTGCTGAAAGATTAAAATAGAGTGGCTATGGGAAGTGGTCAAGGAGATGGATTGAATCAAAGCTACATGAACAAGCATTTGGGAAATGAGATGCAGCCAAAGTAACAACAACAGAGATCCTTTGCTGTTAAAAACATGAACAAAACTCTTAAAGTACTTCCTGTCTAAATACAGATTGATTTATCTGTTACTACTGAAAAGTTCTTTCTAAGCCATGTCGCCGTTTGTCTCAAGAATATTCACAGGACAGTGAGATAGTGTTAGTACTATTTTTGCCTTCTTTCTGAATGAATTTCCATGAAAACAATTTCATTTTTGTCCCATCTCTGGGACAAAACTCATCTGCTCCTGCCATTTGATGCCCTTCCTAAAGCCAGAATCTCTATAACATCACAGGTTCTTTGAGTGGATGAGTATATATCAGATATCAGGAGTTGAGGTATGAAAGGTGTTCACAGCAATAACCTTAGGCTTGTACAGCTGTGCTGTACCTAGAAATGGTTTTACATGGTTTAACGACAAAAGGCTGATCTTGAGCCTGGAAATAAAAAGGAGTGGTAGAGGTGATGGCCTCTGTTAGACTCATCCATATTCTGTGTTTAATCATCCAGGCGAGATGGAACTACTTTGACCGTCTCTATATTTAACAGTCCTACATATTTCCCTCTTCTTTCCCTGTCTCTCCGCTCAAACACCAGGCAGTAGGAGAAGCCTGACTCCTCTGAACAAGATTTAGGCAGGGTCAAGCCCCCTCTGGATGAGGAAAGAGTCTCACCCTGGCAGTTTGGTTCAGTTGCATAGAAATCAATGTATTACCCCAAGCCTTGGCATTTGGACTAAATCTGACATTCCTGACTTTGGCACAGAGCTGCCTGTGGAGTTTCTAAATTCTTCGATATTATATTTATATAAGCTTTAGGGGTTAGAAAAAAGAAGAGGGACAAACAAGTTCCAAATAGTGCAGCAAAACTTCTATTGCTACGTTCACTAAACTTTACAAGGCTCAAAGATCCTGTCTCATGGCCACCCTCCATTATAGACAAAAAGCAGCCACAACACACTTATACTCTTTGATGCTAGGCCCACAGCCTTGCTGCAGGTGCACAAGGACAGACTGTGTCTGAAAGGCTTCTCAGCAATTGCCTATTGAAGATCAATTCGTATTCAAAAAACCAACACAGAAAAAAAACCACTTGCTTGCTAAGCGTTGGCAATGTCACAAAAGGACTTCTTCAGTATTGTCAGCTAAAATGATTTCTACAGGACTCATGATGTTCAGACTTTTACAATTCCTTTTGTTTGCTTATTTCTGCAACTCTTTGCTGGACTCAACATTGCAGGAGAAGTTCTCCTTTTGTGATTTTCAAGTTTTTTAGTTGTCCTGGCTCAGAAGTAAAATTTGAAAAAATGCACAGAGTTCTATCCTACAGGCTCAAAACTCTCTCTAGTCAAAGGCAAGGAGTCCCAGTTGAAGTTTCAGAAAAAATTCAGGTTCATCTTTCAGTAATTTACATGTTGATTCCTGATTTTGAACACTTCAAGATTCTACTTTTACACAGATGATAGAGCCATCTAACCATTTCCAACAGTAACTTAAATAGCATTATTTTTATATAATTCATTGCTAAACTTCTATCCAGAAAGTGTCAGCACAATGTTGGAAGGCCATGAAATTCAGCTCTGCTCCAGGGAACTGATGGGAGGTCATTCATTGTCCACTGAAGCCTCTTGGATTATACAGAACTAGGCCTCTTTTGTAGTCATCTCAGCAGTCCTTCCTAGGCTGACAGTAGTTTTTTTAGGTTGAGTTTTCAGCACTTTAATATCCCTTGCTAACGTCATTGAACTTGATAAAAATCTTAACTGCTGTTTCAGAGGACCAGAACTAAAATGATGTAGAGAACACTTAAAAACAGCCTCTTAATTCTTATTCAAAGCCAGAATTTTTGCAAGACTTCAATGATCTGGAAGTGTCTTGCATACATTTGCACAATATTGATTTAAATGGATGCCTGTTGCATGAATTATGTTCTTTACACTATGATGCTGTGCATCTTTGATATACATTCATTTTGCCTGGTGCTCCTGTGCGTTCTGGATAGTCATTTACACCTGTACAACAAAGATGTAAAGCATACTGTCTAAGATATTTTGGGTAGGTTAAGTGGCCACATAAGATGCTAAACTCAGCAAAAGTGGGACTTACTATGTTGCATCAGTAACAAAGGCTGATATCAGATAAATTAAGTGACAGAAAGTGCTGGCCAGCCTGGCTGGAGTGAAAAGCAGATTCCTAATTTTCTTGTCAGCAATTCACAAATCATTCTGTAAGCAAGGGAAATAATGAAGCATGATTCTTGTCATGTTACCCCAAATTGTTCTATTCTCTATATTCATCAAGTTTGACAGAAATTGGACAGTAGATTAAAAGCTTTTGGGCCAGGGACAGGAGGATACTTAGCGGTAGGCAAACACAGTGAGAATATGTAATTTTCTACTTAGGAACTTTGGCTAAGAACATCTTGGTACGACAGCATGGGCTGTTCAAGCACAAAAACTTTTTTAGCTCAGGATCTCACTGAAAACTTCTTCTTGATTTACTCTGTTGTTTAATATTGAAATCTCTCACTATTCACTAAACCACAAAACCAAATATCACCCAATATCTTCATACACAAGATCTTCTAAAAGCAGATCTGTTCTAGTACAAGTTTGATTTTTTCCACAAATACCTTCTATTCCCTGCCACGTTATGTTTTCTGTAAGAAAAGTTGTTGATTTTTTTAGTAATATTGCAGATCTGCTTGCTTTTGCTTTTTTGTGAATAAAATGCAAAAAAAAATAGGTAATTTCTATATTTGCATTACTTTTACAATAATTTGCTGACATATTTTTGTAAAGTAGTGCTTATAGGGAGCCAGGACTTGCTAAAGTGTGAGAGAATATCAAACACTAAAATTCATCTGTGAAATTTTGCATTCAGCCATCACAACTTTCCTTTGAATCTTTGAGATATCCAGAGATTATATTCTATACTTATTAGGGGAAGGAGTGACAGAAAGAGGAGTGGAATGATGCTTTCAAAAACGTAATTGGTCCAAATATGTACACTTTATGCTACTGTTAGTCAACAGAAGTAAAAAAAGAGAAAGAAGAAGAAAATAGACCTGTTTGAATAGTCTTATAATGTTTTTTGTAGTCCTGTCAAAAATGAAGTTGTTACTGTCACATAGGAAGTAAGAATACTAAAATATTTTGAGATGAAATTGACAGAATTAAAGAAATTAATTAATATACTTACAAAATACATTGCATGTCACAGAAGAAAATGTCTTCTAGCTAGCTCTGCAAAATGGTGTCCCATGGAGACTTTCTCCAAACTCGCAGCACCTGTTTCTGTCCAGAAAAAATGGAATTACACACCTGCTATCGTTTTCTATATCTCAGTTGAACAGATACTCCGTGCACTTCCAGTTCCATTTCTGACTTTCAAAGAGGTGACTGTGCCTCTGCTCTGGAAGACTGTGTGAGTTTTGACTGGGACAGAGTTAATTTTCTTCATAGTAGCTAGTATGGGGCTATGTTTTGGATTTGTGCTGAAAACAGCATTGATAACACACTGATGTTTCAGTTATTGCTGAGCAGTGCTTACACAGTCAAGGCCTTTTCTGCTTCTCACCCCACCCCACCAGCGAGTAGGCTGGGGGTGCACAAGAAGCTGGGAGGGGACACAGCTGGGATAGCTGACCAAAGGGCTATTCCATACCATATGGTATCACGCTCAGCATATAAAGCTGGGGAAGAAGAAAGAAAGGGGGGGGATGTTCAGAGTGATGGCGTTTGTCTTCCCAAGTAACCATTACGCGTGATGGAGCCCTGCTTTCCTGGAGATGGCTGAACACCGGCCTGCCCATGGGAAGGAGTGAATGAATTCCTTGTTTCACTTTGCTTGCGTGCGTGTCTTTTGTTTTACTTATTAAACTGTCTTTATCTCAAGCCACAAGTTTTCTCACTTTTACTCTTCTAATTCTCTCCCCCATCCCACCAGCGGGGGAGAGAGGGAGCGGCTGCGTGGTGCTTAGTTGCTGACTGGGGTTAAACCACAACAGTCAGTCATGTCCCAGTTTGGCCCTGAGGTGGGAAAAAGGCTCCAGTTTCAGTTTTAGCAAAGTTTTACTATATCAGTCACAGAGAGGTTGCTTAAGTGGCTCCTCAACTTTTTGTTTTCATATAGTGCTGCTTCTGTGATCTAAAAGCATGTTTTCAAAGCTACTGTGGTACCTCAAATTGAGTTGCAAGTAACTGTTCAGTGAAGTGCCTGTTTCTTAGCTCAGCTGAGATACTCTTCTCAAAATCTTCATTCAGTGATTCTGCAAGATGCTGCTTTAAATGATAGATCAGCACGTGAGCAATTGCCTGCTGATGTAGGAGTTCAGCAGGAAAGAAAACTGCTATAAATCATACTAATGAATACACACAAATATTACACATAGAGAAGACATGTTTTGATCAGGAAAACTATGCCTATTAAATAAGACCATTTGCTTATGTTTACTTTGTAACCAGGATGCCACATAAATCATTTTACCCTGCACTGGTCTTCCTCAATCTTCTTCCTCTGTCCCCTTCCTTCCTCCAAAGTAACATCAATTTTACTGTCATATTTCAGCTCCTTTGATTGCATCCAGGCAACTGAGTGGCCAGAAGATGAACTGAGGACCCATCCTGATAAAATTTTAAAATTATGGACATCTATAACACACCTACGCATTTAGACATATCTACACATTTATATGTATCTGCACTTTAACAGTATGGAAGCAATGGTCACTCAGTGCTGCTTTCTGAATTAAGCTCAGCAACTATATGTGCAAAATGTAAGCACTGTGTAACATAAACACAAAACACCCAAACAGCATTCACAGTTACTTAAATTGGAAAAGATTTTTGCTTGAGAAGTATACAGAAAACTGAAATCATACGAAGTCTAAGCTACTGTTCTAAATGTAATACATTTTAGTGTCATTTTAAGCAATCTCATGGAGTTTACATGGATTTTAATATGAACTAAGATAGCCAACTTATCAGGGAAGTGGCAAAGCTTACCAAGATGACACTCAAGTGACTGGGTGAGCTAGTAATGGCTGGATACAAGGGTCAGTACTTTCCACTGGCAGATTTGACTTCACGGCAAGCAAGGTACCTTCATGAACTGAATTCATGAACTGAAACCTGTTGTTGTATCTTCCATGAGTTTCATGCATTTATATTCATACTAAGTTTACCTCTTTCCTTCTCTTTTTAAAAAGGGATGAGTTATTTTTCTATGCAGAAAGTGCAACTGCACAGATGGACAGTTTTTCAAGGCATATTTCAATGATGAAGGCATTTCAGCCTTCATTTTTTTGCAGCTGTATCTCTACACATGCTCAAAAATTTGGCGTTTGCTGACTTGGGTACAGTCCTGCAGCAGAACAATGAACCTGAAAAAAATTCATTAGCCTTTATATCATCCTCCTTCCTTCCAGCATTTCTAATCAGATGTCCTGCCTTCTTCATTTATTTCCCAAGTCAATGGATTGCAACCAGCATAGCTCTGATGTCTGGAGGAAACAGACGCAGGGATTCTCAAAAAGTAGCGAAGGAAGTCCAACCTGTTGCCAGTCTGCCTATTCACTCTACAGGGATGCAAATCCCCACTGGAAGGCTGAAAAAGGCTTTGAAAACAACTAATCTAAGTTAATAAAATTTCATGATTGCAAATAAAGCAGCACTGGTTTCCTTTAAGCATGAGAAATGCTCCACAAAATTAACCATCCCATTCTTCTCTTAGTTACTCTTTGATGGGTGCGTCTCAGTGAGTTCATTACTGAAATCCTGATAACACCTGAAAAAGGCAAACACATTTAACTGGAGATTGTACTGTGCTGGTCTCACCTGCAAGAGGTTGCTGAACTTTGAACAGATTGGATTTTTGAGGAGATGCAATTAAGAAACTAATTACATGCAATGAATGATAGCACAGGATTAACAACTTAAATGTAAAATGTGGCTTTTTATGATTGGCAAAGTTCCTATCCTCCTTCATTTCAGAAAGATGGACTTGGCTTAGACATAATATGGATACAAGTATTCATTACGATTTTTGATGGATTTGAAAAGCATCAGCTGAAGGTCCTCCACTCTCACACAGCAATATTAATTGGATTCAACTGAAAGCTTCAGAATAGATAATATTAAACTATTTGACAAGTGTTCCTTCTAGGGGACTTACTGTTGCATTTGTCTTAATTATTAATGTAAAAACCCTACAGAAGTAGAATACATCTTTTATTAAGACTAACTATAAGGAATCTGGGAATTCTTCAATAGTTTCATATTAACTTCAGAAAGGAAATAATAAACTGAAAATAATTTTAAAGAAAAATCTACATTTCCTCTATCACCAGAACTGATCATGTCTTTTCTGTGTAATGCAAAGAGGTTTGTGTCTGTAATAAAAAAAGACATCTACATGGGTTGTAGATGAAAAAGAAGCTGTACACAACCCAGCACTAAGTATAAGAATTACTGTCAATAATAGTTCAGTGTATCCCATAAACAGCCAACTGCATTTTCTTGTTACATATTTGGGGAGAGAAAATAGTTTTAACACAGTGCAAAGTACTATGCTTGGGAAATGCAAAACATTTTCCAGCAGCACTGTTCACAAGACTCCATTATGCCTCCTATGTTTTTCAGATTTTTTATCCTTTAGAGCATCAACACTACAGAACAGAAGAACTTCGCAGTTACTTTAACCCTTAAGTGTCCTTGGTGTTAAGATAGGCACCTCAGCTTCCTCCTGTACAGGTAGAAAATTAGATACTTAAGAAATCAGCTGTTAGAAAGAGTCATTTAAGTGGATCAAGAGAAAAAGCCCATGCAGAGCAACTGTGAGATGAGAAGAGACAGGATTCATCCCTGCATACTGAAACATTTTAATTTATGACAGCAACTAGTTCCTCAGAAGGGGCTTTGCAGATTCATATGCTGAAATCTTTTGTAAGTTGTAGACACAAAAGAATCATGGAACAGCTGAAAGTTATCCAATTCACAGCATAACACAAGTTTAAACTAGCTAAAAAGTGTTAACTACTGTTTAGAAGACTATCCCTAAGAACTTTGAATTAAGAAAATAATACAGTAATAGTTGGCTTTCCTTAAAATATATTTGTTAGCAGCTATTTGGGCTAGTGCCTATTTCAGTCTCTTAGTGAGAGGGGAGTATGCCTTTCAAAACAGTGCCTAAGGTAGTTTGTAATTCTGCAGTAAAACCTTCTGGTTAGTGCCTTTTTGGATTACTTCAATTGTTTTCTAGGACAAGATTAATTTATTGCAAAATTTATTCTTGTGAATGACTACCATATGCCAATTTGTGTATCTGCTACCATAACAATGAGAAGTTTTGAGATGCTGAAGAAACAGAGAAAAAAACAAGGCTAATACAGACCCATTGGATTTTGTAATCATGTACTTTCAGCTTTCCAAGGAGAAACTGCTCATCTTGTGCTGTTGTAGCCTAAGGCAAAATTCACAAACCCAGATGCATAAGGTTAAGCTCCTAAATCTGTATTTATTCTCCTACACAAAAGCAGTTTCATTTTCATATTCACATTCCAGCTTTAAAAGGTCATTTACTGCTCTTTTTAGCTCAGACTTTTTCAGGGTGAATTCACGATTTATGGTACTTAACATATCTTCATTAATGTAAGTGAGGCTATGCTAAATTTCAGTGCTTAGAACTGAAATTTGAATATACTGAATATATAGCTGAATATTGAATATACAGCTAAGGTTAGATTAAGCCAATGAAAATATATCTCAACCTTAAAAAAAAATTGATAGTTTCATTTTGAGGCTTTTTATGTGTTTGCTTTCAGTGGAATGCATCTTTGGGTCAGGTGTGTCTTCTCTTTCAGCAAATATACATTAGTTGAAACAAACAGTCGGCTAGTTTGCAAATTGTAAATGTGTACGTGAAACTCCAGTTGTACAAAACAAGTCACTTCATGACTATGTGAGTGGCAAGCACACCAGGAAAGAAGGATAAGGTTGTACCTTGATGTTACAGTTCTGCCACATATGCTATATTACTACTGATAAAAATAACAAACATTTTCTTCCTTCGTTATCAAAAAATATCAAATCTGGAGTCAAGAGTCATGATGATAAAATGGTAAAACTTGCTGCAACCAAAGACATGATGTGCAGACCTGTTTTCAGGTTTGGTACAAAGTGACAAAGAAGTCTCACAGAGAAGTTGAACATATATTTTCATTAGTCTAGTATGAGTTTTTTATAGATAAACACAGGTGAATATATCCCCTTAATCTTGTGTGCGTGTAGAAGTGTTCCCCCTGATTATTCTTCTCTGACAATTTTTCCACTATAATTACCAGTTTTGGAGTTAGAGTGATCTGTTCTCGATCAGTTTGAAAATCTGGAATTCACATCTGAATTTAATCCATGTTATACAAAATGTAGAGAAATCTAATACAGTGTTACATGTCAGAGTGAATTGCTCATTGGTACTGAATTAACATAGCTTCATCACACTAAACTCTTTCCCTTTGGTATATACAATATGGGTTAACATCTTGAGCTGCTTTGTGACTACAGATAGGTTGCACATGGCAGTTTTCAAACATAGAAGTCACAACTCAGAAATGGACCTTTTCTGATATAAATAGATTTCAGGTGAAACCTCATTTAGCATCTTGACCCTCCTGCATTGAAGCCACTTAAAGCAGCGTTGAAAGTATTTGCAGACTGGCACTACACATCAGCAACATGCAAGGGTGTTTGGCCTGTGCGTTGCTCCAAGAATATCCATGGTTATGGGATGAGTTATTCATTTCCTAAGGTCTCTGGGAGTGAAAATGCTTATTTACTTGGATGATATCTTGAATGCTTCAGAGTCATAAGTGTACCTAAAACTGCCTATTTCTGCCACAGTCCATTTGTTTAAGACCCTAAGGACTTTATTAAGTATAGAAAAATCTATATGACCCCTTCTTCTAGCTCTAGCCTGTTGGGATTCACAGCGGATGCGTGAATGTTCACTTCGCAAAGAGGGAAGCCATTAGCAGTGCATGCTGTTCTGCTGCTTCTCTCACCGAGGTTGTTTCCATATTTAGGAAAGTTTGTGGGGTTGCCAGTAGCCTTGCTCCCTTCTGCTGTATGACCTTCCTTGTCTTAACAGTTGAAAGGCAAGAGGAGAACAGCAAGAAAGCAACTGTGCTCTCTTGTCACAGGCATCTTTAGCAGAAGAGAGGGAAATCAATCATTGTCCTGCATGCCCCACAAATCCTGAGTCAAAGGCTCAGGCGGCAAAATTTACATTTCTTACCAAGCAGATTTTGCAGCTTTGTAGGGCTACATTGCCCCAACTCATGTGAAAGGTGATGGTTTCCCAGGAGTGACCAATCTACATTGCTGCATAAATATATCTGTAGTAGTATGCATGCTTAGTTGTACTACCTGGAGGTTTAGCTAACACCTATTGAAGCACTGCTCCTTTCCCCTGTTCCTGTAAGATGTGAGCTGACATATGCTGAACTGGGGGAGGCACCTGCAGCTACCACTGAGTGATAGAGAGTGTCCGAACACCAAGAAACCAAGTACCTCAAACACCAGGTCTGGTACCGTACCTTTGCCTTTGGGGATTAACGGCTAATCCCTTCCTGCAACTCAGGATGAAATTAGAACTGTGTGCTCATTTCTCCCTCTCTCTTCAGTTCATTGGGAAAACTATTATGGAGTTACAGCTAAGACCAGACATATTCTAGTGTACAAACAAGTTAATGGGGAGCATACCCTTTGTAATTACATTTTCCTTATTTCCAAGCATTATTAAAGCACAAGCATGTATTAGCTTCTAAATAACAAAAGCTATGCATTTGCAATAAGAAATGAAATTGTGAATCTTGCATAATGGAGGAAGGCAATGTTATGCATAAGTAACACAGATAGTGTTCATTTAAATCCACAATAATTGTGATATTAAACCTGAATGGAATCCTTATCTGAAATCCTTAAGGAAAAAAGAAAAAAAAAAAATAAAACAAAAAAAACCCCTCTGTTTCACAGCTTTATTAGAGGCAGGAATCACTGTAAAGTTAGACACACCACAAAGGATATTAAGCATGATCCCATTGAATATAACTGGAGAAATTAAAGTTGTTGAAAGCGCAACGTGTCTCTATGATTCACAGTTCTGGTAGGCTTATTTCTGGGCTGAAGGTGAGAGTATGTAAGGGCAGCGAAGGCACGGTGATGCAGTACAGCAGCCTAATGATGCTGGGTCACTGGAGGGTTTGCTAGCCAGCATCTGTCTCATGCCAAAGTGCTTCCTGCTGTGCCATTGCCACTACTGTCAGCTTTCTGGCCAGGTTAACTCTAGCTTTAATATGCCCACATGCTTATGTCATCTTATTTCCAAGATACAGCCTGTTTACAGCATTTAGTGTAATGGCACAACATAAAGCCACTTATCACACTTTGAAATACTATGCTTCAGCAGAAGCAAATATATGATCATCTCCTTGCTTTCAGTCCATGGCAAACCTGAGATTAAAAAGTGCAAGCTGAACCCCAAGTGGACTTTATTACAGAAGACCTTTATTTCTTGGCAGTTTAACAGGTGTTGTAAATGCCTGACTGCATGCTCAATGGATGCCCAGAAACATAGAGTGTCTCTGACATTATTACACAGTTTCCTGTGACTGCAGAAAGCTTTTCCATGTTTCTATACTACTGTATTGCAATACAGTATTTTGCACTACTGCTGTACTATAAATGCCCAGTTGGTGCGACTGAAAATGTTAACAGGATGTGAAGTTCTGGTAATCAGCACGCTTGCTATGGGAAAAAGAGGCTGTAATTTTCTGGTGATGGTCAACTGTTCTTAAATGGTAGAAACATATTGCATGAGACCATAAAGCAGTTGAAGAACTTAAATAAATGGGGCTTGTTTCCAGAGCAAAAAACTCTCTATAGAGTCCCACCTGAATAGATGGTTTTAGGTCATTAACTTAAACATCACAAGGAGAGTAAGCTTCATAAGCTGGTACAATAACAATCGTTCAGCAAGTAATGTTCCCCAATCCTAAGTAAGTGCATGTAGCATATAAAGGGAGGATCCTGTCCTATTGAACAGAAGCTGGCAACAGAGTAGTTAATCTGGAGAGGGGTCTGTGGAGCACAGTGACTTTTCTTTGGTTCCCATAAATCTGTAGAGCCATAACAGTGACAGATCTGTGAGGAGAATTGGGATATGCCTCTAGAGTTTTTCTAAGTAACACAATATATTGTAACTCTTTTCAAATAAATGGAGTTTTTCACTGGGGATGGCATTTTTCCCTCTCTTTTCTATCATGAGAGGTGGTAATAGCCTTTTCTCATCTGGTGTAATAACAATATCAGGAGAACTGAAACTCATCAATATTTGCCAGTGCCTTTTCCTCCTGCATCACCTCTTCAGTCTTCTTATACAGGTCTTCGGTTGGCGAATTGCTTTGTTTAGTTATACTATAGAATTACAAAATTTTTTTGGAGATGTTGTCTTAAGCAAGACTTTTTGATACTCCGCTGAACTGTGAGAGAGAGAGATGAGGGACCAGCTCTAGTAGCCCAGCTTCCAGACTTGAATTTCTTGTCCCACTAATTGCCTTGGATGTCAGGAGGAACAATTTCACACACCAGTCACAATACAAACACCTCGGTTCTTTCAAAAGATACCAGTGCCAGGAAACAATGTCTCCTTTTCTATCTTTCCTAAGTGTCTCAATTTCAAAGGAACACATTGACAACTAAGTGGCAGTGCATGAAGGTGATTTATGAGATCTGTTTATCATACAGCAAACCATATAAGTGTACCCTCAGCACTAGGACACAGGTTGTTTGTATTTGGTGTGTACCCAGTAAACTGTCTGTCAGCACCTATTCACAGTAAAATGCCTTCAATTATGCTAACAAATCTTGAAAATGTGTATTCTTAGCTAGAAGGGTGGTCATATGGTAATTTAAGTGACGGATGTGGCACTAGTCTCCCGTGCTGGATGGTTTACAACCTAAGTAGCCTTCAGACACATATATCCTTGATTTTAAGCAGAAGTCAGTGGGGTGACTATGCGTATACATTTGTTAAAATTAGAACAAGAAATAGAGAAATCTAGTATTTCTTGGAGAGTTGTTTTCCGTGGATTCGGAAAAAAAGTCACCTGCTTCTTTACTGCCCATTGGCTTGGTGTTGGGCAGCCATGTGAAATTACCTGTCTCACCTGGGACCTGGCCCAGACATTCCTTGTGAAAGAAGCTGCAAAGGTGGTTCAGAAGACAGACTCCTGCAGCAGATCCTGAAGCAAGGGATCGGAGCAGCCCCTGCAACTCTTTGGAAGTAGCCCCCCAACAGCTGGTGAAGGAGCTGTCTGGCCTGGGGCTATGGCTTGGTTTCGTTACAGCAAAGAAACAGTCCCAGAAGGGTCTTGGATTTGGTAGAAAAAAATCAATGGAGAAAATGTGCCAGCCCCCTTCTGTGCAAGCAGAGGCAGCTGAGTCCAAGTATGTTTATAAAACATCACACGTGCACAGAGAACCCATCTATCAACACCTCACCAAGGTGGATCAGCACTTCAGCAAAAGCTCCCTCACCCAGCTTTTACTGGCAAGGAAATCAGCAAAACTGCAGCAGCTGACAGCAACTGCAAATCTAAACCATGGCCTTTGCCTCAGGATTTTCTTGGGATTTGACCTGTCATATGTCCTACTTCACACTTGGGTCTCCCTGTTACTATGCTGCTACTGCACAAGCAAATCATGCACGGCCAGCATGGTCCCTGACTTCTCTCTATCTCCACCATCCTAGGATAAAATGTTTCTTTCCCCCCTAATCTGACTATTGGGGTTGCAGGATCAGGAGGAGGCCAAAGCATGAAGCATATGGGCCTGATGGTGTTTGGGAAACTGTGGGAAGTCCCATATTGTTGACTGCTCCACCATTGCACAACCAGATGAATGGAGATATGGAGGAGAGGTAAACTGCTCTGTCCCATAGCCAACCAAAAGCAGATTGGTTAAAGAGGGCTTAATAAGTCTTTGCCGACAGTGCTTTCTACCATGAAGCTTCCTTTTAGTGCATGAAACATACACCCAGGGCTCAATAAAAGCTGTCCGTGTACTCTCTTAATCCAGTAGCCATGAAGGATCATTAAGCCGAGGCACTCCAAAGCTTTATGACCTTTTAATTTTGAAAGAGTTACTGAACATACACTCAGTTCACGAATCTTTTAAAACATTAGTATCTCAGTCATTTTTCTACAAAATGGGGACACATGAGTTATATTTCTTTCTTTCTATGCCTTTTATAAAAAAGGACCAAAAAAGCTTTCTATAATAACTGAGGGGAGACAATGAAGAATAGTGACCTCTTCATCTCAGGGCATGGTCCTGTGGGTCAGGCTGCAGTGAATTTTTATGGCTGTGTCAGCCGCATAAACCCTATAAAAATAGAAGTTTATAAAAGAAATGCTGACACCACCTTAACTGTAATGGCAGTAACCTGGTGCTATAATTTTCTTTGCTAGTTAATCTCCTGGTACAGTAACCTGTGCTGCCCTGGGAAATCTTAAATCTCTTGGAGAAAGGGGAGTGAAGGGGACAGGGAATGTTTTCTCTCATGGGTATAAAAAGAACATAGTAAACTGAATTAATGTTGGGAGTGATTTCACGAGCTCTTTAGAGCATGTTAAACCAATTGTTTTCATGTGCTGAGATATGTGGCTGTAGTATGCCTTATTCTGTGCCTTCTACCCCTGCATTTTATTGAGTTATGTCACTACACGGGCAGCTGCAGATACAGCTCTTTCACCCTCCCCCTTCTAATTTTTGTTCTTGTCATGTTTCTCTTGGATGCCAAGGTCACCCAAGCTAAGCTTTTGCCAAGTAGTGTGGGTTCCTGACTGACAGAGTGCCTTGTTCTTTCTCGCAAGTCCTCAACATGCATCCCTAATTCTCTCTATTACGTCTTTGAAATGCAAGCTTCTCATCTCCATGCTGCACCCAGAGCTGATGGCTCTCAGCAGAGCGGCACCATCAATGGCCAGGATGCACAGGGGCTGTGCCTCCCACAGCTGCCATGCCTCGGCCTGGGAGTACCACCTCTTTGACCCATAAAATAAGGTTTTCTGCCTAGCCTTTGCCCCTCCTACACCCCTCAGATTTCAGGGCACACCCTGCCCACCCATGGGCATATGCACTGTGGCCATTGTGCAGCAGGCTGAGATGTGGACAGCTGAAGGAAGAGCTAAACATTTAGGGGAAAGCATGGCTTGGTTTCCTGCATAAGAGGATTAGTAGGATTTTGGGAGAAGGCATGAAGGTTTGTCTCCTCTCTTTTTTCATGTGTTTGCCTACCTACAGCATCTCTTCAGAACAGCTGGGTCTCTTTCTCTTGCTGTTTCCTCTCTTTGCATGCTTTTCTTTTCCCTTTCTTCCCTTTTGCATTCTTGGGCTGGTTTTGTTTTGTATTGTATTTTATGCACCCATTTATTTCATACTTCCCCTCGCGACTGTCTCCTGCCACACTGTGCTCATTTTTCCTCTTCCACCCTTGGGAGCTCTCCTCTTGAGAGCTTCAAAGACAAAGCAGAGGGTCAGATCTGCATCTTCACTCCAGGCTTCTGTATTTTGGTTCCCGTGATCTTCACAGTGAGCAACTGGGCTATGCATTGCACCGTGCAAGTCCAAACCTAGAACAGGGGGAGGAAAAATTGAGTATGAAGGCATTAGTACTTCTGGAGTCCTGCCTAAGAGACAAGGAGGTATGGAGGCAGGACTGCACTTTGTAAAGTCAAAGTGCATTTGCAAGCTTAGTCTGCCTTTATAGTTAACTCTGATGTGTGATTTGTTGGCTGGAAATGGTCTTATTTGCATTCTGGGGAATCATCCATGGGCACAAAAGCATATGGCTGGCTTCTGTGTACACTGTGTGGCATGCAAAATTTATCCAACATGTGGAGAGTTTTCCTGCATGCAGAAGAGTGATTAATTTCTGCAACACACCAGAGGAAAACAGTATAATGGACACATGCTCATCTGCAAAGACGTCACAAAGCTGAAAGATACACTTGGGCTTCAGCCGGCCTACCAACCAGTCCTTATTAATGAGGGATCTCTGAGCAAAGCACTTAAACCTCATACAGAGAGTCCCTGCTGAATGCTTATGTGCAGGAGGTAAAATTTAGTTAAAGCAATATTGGCATTCTGCTTCAGCAGAGAAGTTCAGGGTTTGGGGGTTTTTTTGGTTGTTATTTCCTGCATTGTTCCACAAAGCATAAATCTATTCAGCTTCCTTCTTACTTCATTATGACAAAGCCCCAGGCTTTCTTGAGCAATAGGTCAGTGAGGCTTGGTACAGTTTCTCATAAGGGCAGGAAGAATCTCAAGGCTTTCATGTACCTCCCTAAGGTAAATGTCTCCACAATGGTTTCAAGTGAGGGCACTAGTCATAGTTGTTGTTGTGCATTATGCTCTTTGAACCAAGTTTTCTTGATTTTCTTCCCAGCAATGATTCACTAAAAAAAGATTTTTTCCTTTGCAGAGGGAAATCTATGCTGTGCTCACACACAAAAAAGACTTGTTCCTCCCAACATAAACTACTACAATCTGATGCAAACTGGCAGAATCACACTCAGTCTGTTAGTAATTCTCTCTCTCTCTCTCCCCCCACCCCACCCCCCCCTCACCCCTGCCAGATGAAGCGGGGGGAAGGTTTGCATTCACCTTGAAATTCTGCACCTGCAGCATTTACATGGGTGCCAACCCAGGCAAACTGAATACCCATCCTCCATGCTGCATTCATAACAACTCTACAACATGAAGTGCCGACCCCAAAGCACCACCTGAAAAGATGCTCTACTCTACGACTCCTTTGGTACCCCTTCCAAGGTGCTCCCATCGGTACACTCTGCTCACTCAGGAGGTCTGTCTTGACCCTCCAGCTGCTCTTGTGCCCTCCCCAAATTTTGCTCTGTAGCTGCTAAAGGCAGGGCTCTGAGATGAAGGAAGGTATACTAGTCAGCAGCCAAATTATTGAAAACTATCTTTTCAGCTAAAAGAACTAGATCAGGAATAAAATGTGCTCCCACACTATAAAAACAAATTATCCTTTTTAATCTCTTAAATGAATCCTGGGGTTAATTCCTCAGTTAAAAAGAGCAGCCCAAGACTCCAAATATTGTTTACCCTCATGAAAATCTTGCATAAAAACCTTGCTCCTGAAGACTTAGGTGTCAACTTATAGTTAAATAATTTTATTGCTGATGAGTACAATCTCTCCTCATCAAAATGCATTCACCATGCAACAAGAGAGGTCTTCATGTAACTGGCGTTTGCTATTTTTTTAACAGGCTAGCAAGTCAGCTTTGATCTCCAGTTGGTGCTTGTAAAGTTTTGGAAGGAAGAGAAGTTACTTTCATTTATCATTATAAATAATCTAGGCCAGTGGTCTCCCCCACTAGCTGCCTGTCTTCCCTGCCCCTAACTATTATTCCTAAGGTACAGAGCAAGCTAGTCTCCTTTCTCAAATATGTACTTCTGCTTGCTGGCTTCCCAAGTGAGAAAGATAAATGAGATTTATTTACAGTACTGAAAGTCAGAGGTTCAACCCCTGCTATAAACAATTGGCTTTTTTTCTTGCAACTTAGGGGCAGGGACAAGATGCCTTATAAGACACAGCCTTGTTTTCATTAAGTGCAGAAGGAGAGGAATGTACTTTGTTTTAGTGGTTGCAGGGAGTTAGAGCTGGGTTTGAAGGTAGGAGGACCTAGCATGATTAAAAGGACAAAACTGTTTTACAGGGGACCACTGTACTGAGCTGTTTTGCCCCTGGAAATCCCTTCACCACAGACGTGGAATCACATGTCTACAGCAGGAGGCAAGATCGGGAGTGAGCTGTTGCACTGGCTGGTCCCCTCTGGAGCAGGGGGACAGCAGAGGACACAGGGAGGACAACAGAGCCTGAAAAAGCAGTGGAGCTGGTCCACACTGCTGAGATTTATGGGAAGGGTGTGTGTGCTGTCCTGTCTTTTGTAACTTATCACCAAGCACCTCTGAACCAACTGACAAGCAATAGGTACAACTTCAGGGGGAAAATCAAAGCAGTATTTTGTTACCTTTGCATGCCCCAGCCCTGGGATTGGTTAACGTTATTTACGCTCAGACTAAAACAGAAGATAGCCCTGAACCTGCTTGTGCCTGGTGGATGCTGGACCATGGACGGCTGAATAGGATGGGGACAGAGGACCTTTTCATATCATGAAGGCATTTCCCCAATTAACACTCAGTACCAACATATTCGTCCACCCTTCTGCTAAGGTTACCTTTGGTATTTATCCAGTACACCCCCTGGCATGTTTCCAGTTCAGGAAAGCAAAAATCAGCCTCTATGGTAACATAACATTTCTATGGTAAATCACAGAGTTGGGACAAACTGAAATAAAACTATTAGAAATTGGGGGGTGGAGGAGGGTGGAATCCTTCTGGCAGCTCTGTTTTTCTGCCAGATGCTTAGTCACAGTGTCCAGGATTCACAAGTATAGAATTTCCTATAATGCTTTATTGCCTCATGGTTTTTTTGGGGGGTGTGGCAAAAAGTTATGTGACAGGGAGTATCTAGCAAGGGCATATTATAGTTTGCAAAGCCCTACATGGCACTGGTGCTCTTAAAAGAAACTCTTTTTCTCTGCCACTTACAGAATAAGATAAGACTACCTGTGGCATCTGCCTTTTCTGCAACATTTTGGCTAAGAAACGGAGGATTTCCTTCATCACAACAGAGTGCACCGTTTTTCATCTCCTGTGACTTAGGTGTTTATTATTCACTGCGGTATTGCTTTATTGGGGTAGGTGAAGGATGACGGCCTGAATTTTTACTTTTTTCAACTGGCTTTTGATCCCTCATGGACTGAAAGAGGTCTGTCTTGGACATCTTTTCCATTACTTCCAGTGAGCCTACAGTCTTGCAGAGGACGCCCTGCCTCCCACTTGGGCTTCCTGAGCCCTCGAGGTACTGAAGGCCATAGATCTTCATTGTGCTGTATAACGGGTATATTCCAAAAAAAGCCAGTATCTTCCTGAAAAAGCACTTTTGCTTCCATACATGCATACTATTCACAACTATATTTTGCAGAATCAGGTGGTAATATGGATATAAACAGGTCCATTCTGGGTTTTCCTGTGACTGGACTGGAATACAAGCTTCAGCATTGCTCCCAGCTCCTACCTGTGATTCAGAAGGAAAACCAAGGGGTAAATACCTCACAGGTGTGGCAAGGATTTTAAGTTGTCATGGTTTAACCCCAGCCAGCAACTAAGCACCACACAGCCAATCCCTCACTCCACCCCAGTGTGATGGGGGAGAGAATTGGAAGAGTAGAAGTGAGAAAACACATGAGCTGAGGAAAAGACAGTTTAATAAGTAAAGCAAAAGCCATGCATGCAAGCAAAGCAAAACAAGGGATTCATTCCCTCCTTCCCATGGGCAGGCAGGTGTTCAGCCATCTCCAGGAAAGCAGGGCTCCATCACGCTTAACGGTTCCTTGGGAAGACAAACGCCATCACTCCGAACATCCCCCCTTCCTTCCTCTTCCCCCAGCTTTATATGCTGTGCATGACGCCATATGGTATGGAATAGCCCTTTGGTCAGGTGGGGTCAGCTGTCCCAGCCGTGTCCCCTCCCAACTTCTTGTGCACCACCAGCCTGCTCGTTGGTGGGGTGGTGTGAGAAGCAGAAAACGCCTGGACTCTGTGTAAGCACTGCTTAGCAGTAACGAAAACATCCCTGTGTTATCAACACTGTTTTCAGCACAAATCCAAAACATAGCCTCATACGAGCTACTGTGAAGAAAATTAACTCTGCCCCCAGCAAAACCAGCACATAAGTGCATGAAACTGGATAGTGATAGTACTTTCTAGTAGCTGGTATGACAAAGTTGAATTGTGAAATATACTGTTGTGCATCTATAGCAACTGATGAAGTAGGAGTGTTAAATACTTTGTAGGATTAAATCCTAAAGAAATATCACTATTCACTGATCACAGATCCTGTATTCAGCTGGGCGATAAGCACTAACATGCTATTTTCTACATATCACAACCAAGCCTCTGTCCTCCCTAATGAAAACTTCTGGCCTTAATGCTGTGCATTGTGTTGGCCAGGCTGCTAATGCAATGTGACCAGCCAGGATAGCATATACAACTTGCAGATAAGGGCTAGGGGAAAGATATAAAAGAAAGGAATGCATTTCGCACCTTACAAAGTGGGTGTTCTACTGACCCAGTCCCACTGTTGGTGTTAATCTGTAGTCTGAACATATATCCCCCCAGAAACAGACTCTGGGCAAAAGAAGATGCCTGACTGAAATCTGTAACATAAAGAAAGCTCCATGCAAAGGAAAAAGGGTAAACAGATAAGACAATATTGGAAGGGAAAGCAGAGAAGGGAACCTAGCACATTCAAGTCATGTTGCAAATGAGCTTGGGAATTACTCCAAAATGAAAGGAGAAACATGGCTTACTTGTCTGCATTCTGAAAAATGCTTGCTCACATGTGTCCAAGACTAGATGCTGGCATGCTAAATTTTGTGCAACTCCTCTGATGCCTTTAAAAGTCAAAAATTTTCACTTTTATTTTATTTGCCTAAAATGAATATCCGTTATGAAATTTTTGTTGTGTACTTGACATTTTAAACTTATTATCCGATTAAAAAATCAGCAACATCTGCTACCCTGCACTAAACTTCCTGTAACTAAAGATGCACAAGCCCTGGAGATTCAGCATTACGTGAAATAGATTTGTTTAATATAATTGAACATAATTGTGCATGTAATGTTTTAACGTAATATTACTCAGCAGATGTGCAAATAATAGCTAGGTTACTTGCCACCAGCCATATGCTCATGATGTGATGGCAGAAGCATCATAATAATTGGCAAGACAAGTTCATCAGTCTGAGTGACTGGACCAATGCACTGAAACTGAGATTTGGTGTTGACCTGGGGACACTAATGTGTGCTTTGAGGAAACGCCAATGTCTTAGTCTGGTAGAGAACATATAGTAAGTTTTCTTGCCCTCTGTTGGTAAGAGATCCTGAGCACTACTTGCAAATAGGCCTAGTAATTTCACTGAAATAGATGTTTAAGATGAGTCTGTTTTGAAACCCAGGACAATTTTATTGCGTAAAACAGGAACTACAAAGTGAATACTTGTTTGTCTGATTATTTTGGATTATCTCATGAAACTCATTAGAACAGAGACACAAAATTCAGTTTTCATTTATCAGTTCTGGTCTGAAACATATTTCAGACATGCTTCTATTTTAAAGAAACTTCCTATATTTGGGATTCTGAAGAAAACAGCATTCCTAGTTACAAGAGGCAATTGCTGTGAAGCTGGGAAAAGATACTGATGCAAAAGAGATGGCCAAACACTAACATATCTTTCATATCTCATTAGCCCAAAGAAAGAAAAAAAACAGCTATATTGCTAATGTTTTACTTACCTTCTTCTAATCCTCTTTGGTCAAACATAAAGGAATGAAAGTATTACTGCATACTCAGGGACTAATAAAATTAGGTCCATGGACTTTCAGTAGAAATTGGGTGCCTCTCTTCATTTCTTATGTGTTTAAAGACCCTTAAACCTCAGCTTCTAATAGTCTACTGTTTAAAGTCTGATCTTACAATACTGAGCTCAATAAGGTATTTGCGCTGATAGAGTATGTCTTCCTAATGATTTGGCTTCCTGCTTTTGGCCTGTTTTGAGAACACCCTGGACTTAATAGTAACTGACATAAGAATATGAAATAAAAATGCGTATTTGTATGGTGGACTGTCTCAAACATTTTATACCATAAAAGAGGATATTGGCTGCTCTTAGGCTGGGGTTACCCATGTTGTGTGTTTGATCTGGTATGCCAGGGGCAGCAGTTCCCGTCGTCACATTTCCATGGCTGCTAAGCCTCTCATCTGTGAGTTTAAAAGTGATACTTGAAGACAGACAGGTGGGTAACAGAGTAATAAGGGATAACTGGGATAATAGATAACAGGGATGACAATTGTTCCTTACAGAGACTTGATGAAGTTGTGCTGGCTAGTTGCTTGGACATTTCTAAAGGTCTGGAGAGTTAGCCAAGATATAGGGACTGCTGGCTGTTGATAACAGGAATAGAATATCCTCTACAATAAAATGCCATCCTCAGCATGACTGCAATATTCATTATTATAATAAGTCACTCTGACTACGGCTTAAAAAAAATCCAAGGCCAGGAAATGTCACCTCAGGCAGAGATGCTGCCCATAACTGGACAGCTGCAGAAGCGTATTTCTTCTTTAGCAAACATGATTCTTTTTACCTGGTTAAAAATCATAACTTTGTCACTCCTCCTGAGAGCTTATGAAGGTGTTAATTTTTTTTAAGTTGTCACGTGTTCAGAAAGCTTTATGAAGCCAATATATCAATGAGTGTAATATGGGAATGTGACAGCTGTACTATCAAATGTCTTTGCTTCCCTTCTTTCATCTTATTATTCTGCTAAGAATGATTTACATTTGAATTTGAAACCACACAACCTTTTGGAGCAGGGAATTATTTGAACCTTATGTTAAGAGTGGGTTCAAATGCTGACTAGATTGCAGCAAAGAATTTGTGCATGTGCATCACATACTTCAGCACTGAGTGCTGTAGTCAGAGGGATTGTGTATGCTTTTAAAATTAAATAATACAGCTCAAGATCAGAAAGATTCATTATGGTTATCTAGTTTAATCTCTTGACTATCATCAGCTATGAAATTTTGCCCAGAGATTTTTAGCATCAAGGAGTCAAGTTAGACTATAGATGGGTATCAATTCTATCTCCTAAATCTTCTCTCATTATTTTAATATTGAAAAGGAAGATATTAGCCCAGTGATCTTCTTTTAGTGACAAATTTAAAATTGTTCTATCATTCAGTTTCTTTTTCCATAATGGATATCATTTGAGACAAGTTTTAAATCTGGATCTGTATATTCTTCATTGTGGGGGTATTCAGGAACAAGATATCTGCCTCAAGGATCCTGTACAGATGGGATGCCCATCTTGGATCCCAAAGGAGTACTGTTTGGATGAAGTGCTCCCTGTGACAGCTTGGGCAGAGTCTGCCACTCCAGTAGACAGAGGTTCACACAGCTCCTGTGTTCCCAGAGAAAACGTTTACGGATTGTTCTGTGGTCTTATGAGACCATTTCTTCATCGCAGGCTGCAATTCAACATGCTGCAGTTCCAGTGACAGCATATTTTCAAGTTAGTCTGCTTTCTTTAGGCACTTTAAAAGCAGGACACTATTGCAACATGTGTGTTAGAAAAGTATGATCTTAGCTTCTCACATTTTATTCTCTAATAGACTGAAGTGAACTTTTCCTGACTGTTACAAGGTTTAATAGGCTCACATTTGCAAAAACTGGAATTATAGTAGGTCCCTGCAGACCAATACATAGTGTGACCCTTCATTGCTAGAGCTCTGCCTCCTGGGCAGGAAAGGAGGGCCTTACCCTGTCTATCCCTGCTCCAGCTCCAGGATCACTGCAGGAGAATGAACCGCTGCGGTCATTCAGTTAACTTTGCCCTATTGTAGATCCCAGATAGGCTGGCATGCCTAGAGATGATGGGATCTAACTCTTTCTGGGAAAAGTTCTGTAAAAACATGTTGCAACAATCTTCCCTGCCAAAACCTTCTCCACGGCCAGTCTTGTCTTACTTCTCAGCTTACTGGTGGTTACATGTTTATGGATGCCAAACATTCTCCCTTGCATTCAATGGATCACAGCATTTCCAGGCAGCCAGTTTTTAATGTGAGACTTTCAGTCCTTTGGGCTTTTGTAGAAATGACTTAATTTATCTTAATGGCATAAGTCAAATGATGTATGGAGACAGTGTTTTATGTATTGGGGCTATCTGACTTGGCTCCTTAAAGAGAGTTCACAGCAGAAGAGTACATGGTTCTTTGATCCTCAGTTTTTCTGCTCCCTTAGACAGACTGGTTTAAGCCTGCTTCACAAGTCTCCTATATATCCAGTCAGTTTATCTTGACTACCCATTTGGGCAGGCAAATGAGTATTTCTTGTTTAATTTCCAAGCAATTTGATTTTCATCTATCCATAAAATGGTAATTGTTGGGAATACAGGTTTTGTTAAGCGCATAAACCTTAATGCATCACATGCTATATAATTTTTTTACATTAACATAAAAGTTGAAATTAAGAAGCACTCCTGATTAGGAATTCATTCCATGCAATCTTGGTCTCACGGCATATTTAGGAGGGATGGGCATACAGATAAATGCACTTGGCTTCTTGCTCATAAGAAAGTGTTAAACATGTTTCCTTCCCCATGAAAAATTTCTGGGTTTAGTACAGAGTGACTGTTTTGTTTTATCATGAAAAGTATCTATGCTGGGGGATTGGTAAAGTTATGATACTCTCTGTGCATCCATTGAAGTGCCTGGGGATTCTTGCGGTTGAAAGGCATAATATAAATTCAAGATATTATTAGTATTACTTCTGCTAATAATAATAATTCAACCCTAGAATAATGTTTGTGGCTGAGTTATTATAATCCCCTAAACAAATGGTTTTGTGCAGAAGCAGAACTGCTGACACAAGCCTCCTGTAACAAGACAATGCCAGCAGGCACTACTATAACTCAAGCAAGGGCCAGTCAAAATGATACAGCCATTGTGTTGATGTGTTGTATACGGATGTGAGTATTGGTGCCAGCTGTGTCATAAACCACTCCCTGGAAATAATAACCCTGACAGATAATGGAAATGAATCAGCATTTTCTCCTTAATCAGAATGTTTTGTAAGCCTGACCATACAGTCTCAATATTCAGTAAGGAATATTTTCAGCTCCCTCCCCCTTAAAAAAGAAACGTCTCAGTAAGGTTATGTCTTCTGTTTAATAAAGCTGGCGAGCTTTATTTTCTCACACCTTCTGAAGTTCTGCATGAGATACCACTTTAGCGAAGAGTGACAATTATACAGGGAATAGCAGGCTGTTTCCTCGTACTAGCCCTGATTGCTGCATGATGGCGACGATAGAAAGCTGTTCTGGAGCTGAAGTCCCAAGCTGTAAGTGCAGCAGGGACTCAAAGCAGACTTACTTCATTAGGTCACTTGTGGCAGGGGGTGGGAGCAGGGGGTGGTTCAATAGACATACATGTTACGCACTCCCTTTGGCTCATGGGAGAAGAAAGGTTTTGGGTTTAACTTGGCAATGCCTTGAGAGCTTTTAAGCTCTTAAATAATTGCAACACCTCTAAACAACAGATAATAGATATCCTCAGTTAAATTTCAACAATCAGGACATGGAGCATTTTATTATCTGACAATTAAACTCAGTTGCTAGAAGTTTTGAAATGGATGTCTTGTGTGAAAACCCACCCCAGGTCAAAATATGTCCTAGCCTGCATGGAGAAAGCTAGAAACATTACATTTCCTGGCTTTCTCACAGTCCTAGTTTTGCTAAGACTGCTATTTTTTTGGCTTACAAAAGTTCATGTTTCATAAATAAGGCTATTCTAGAAAATAATCTTAAAACTGGTTTTCATTACGTCATCTCTCCATAAGCTTTAGATTTTTGCTTTTTCTGGAACAGCTCATTTGTCTCTTGCTTTTCAAAACCCGGATTTCCTTGCAAGGTTAAAGGTACACGTCAATACATTTACCAAGATTTTGGAAGCAAACAGAAGTAAGTTCTTTTTCTATCATGCTCATTAACAATGTGAACTTCCCTGACAATTTATGCAGAAGTCTTTCATTAAAAAGACAACAAATTTTTACTTCTATCATATATTTCTTCCTCTGTTTTTTTCTCAGCACCGCTATCAAATATATTTCCCAAAGCCTCCCTAGAGTTCTGAAGTTAGTCTCCAGCATGTATTACTATGTCCCAGAAGAGCTAAGTTCCCCAACTGTAAGGTCTGCCTAAGAGGTAGTATCTGTTTCTTTCCAATAGATGAAGCTAGAATAAACACCAAACTTTCAGACTCAGAAGTCATTCTTAATTTTAGTATAAGGGCACTGCGTTGGTCAAGTAATAAGATGGGAATTTCTTAGCACCATACCTCTGCCTTTAAGATTTGTATCTGAGCCAGCTGTAGCTGGATTCATCAGTCAGCAGCATGCAGACGAATACAGGTCTGTCATCAAGAGTGTACCTCTTAGAGAGCTGTGGCATGAGTTACTGGTACAAAGAGAGCTGTACCAATGAGGCTGCAAAGTTATTACTTCTTGGCTGGGACGTGCCTTCTAAAAGGAAGTGTGATATGAGACTTTCCCTGCAGAATTTATTAGGAGGCTTTTCATCAAAATTTGGAAGTTTGGACTAGTGAATGGATGTGTTACCATAAAGTGTTACCTAGTAGATGGATGACAATAAATGCCTCAGAAATACACACATAAGAGAGATCCAGATTTAAATATTATCAGGCCAGTTAGTAATAAATACAAGCCAAAAAAATAACACTTAAAACCCCAGATGGTAGGAAAGGGTAAAATGGAATTGAGTACATTTTTATTCTTATCAGTGGGTGCATGTGAGCAAGAGGTAACTGTGGTACTACTCCATACACCAAAACAGAAAAAAGAGTGACGCTAGAACCCATTTGGGCACAGGACATGGGAAAGATTGGCAAGTTTTGTAAAGTCTCACAAACCTAGGGTGTACATACACATGTGCAGATGCATGTTTAAAGCTAATTTATGGCACTGACTTTGAGATGGAAGTTAAAGCAAGATTAAAAGTCTGACAGGAAATGGTGTGATCACAGATTGTCTTGTCTTTGCTTTTTCTGCAAGCATCCTTCTGAATCTGCTATCTAATGTACCAAAGTAAAGAGGCTGCTTGTTAGAACAATATGAGATGTAGTTTCTTCTCTTTTAAATCTTCCACACAAAAAAACCCTACTACCCTACCTGCCCTTACTTTCCAAACAGAATATGGATTGGTTATTTGTGCCTACACTTCAAATTTCTCCTCCTACAATCTTTTTTAATGGAAGTGAAGGTAGAAAAACTGCCAAATAAGCTGTGTCGTCCTCCCCTTAGTTTGCTGTAAGTGCAAAGCCATTATAGTTTTCCTGTTATCTGAGCAATATGTTGCCTTTCTATTCTTTGTAAAAGCTGTGCATTTGACTTACACTGTGGGAGAGAAAGGGAAAAAAAAGGTGCTTTTACGGGTATATTTTCTGTATGGGTAGGCCAAACTGCTGTGATAGTAGATGAGCTAGTCAAGTGTTCCCTCAGTCTCTGCCCATTGCAAAGTGACAATCTAAATTGCAGTTCTCTCCTGATTCCCTGTGGAAGGTGATATCCATCTGGAAGATTTGGCTTTGGACAGCAGGAGAGTTCATAAAGTTCATATTAAATGAAGACCTGACTTGCTGTTCAAATTGACTTGATGGTATTACCTACTCCACTTTCAGCTTGAGTTTTTGCTTCAGGGATGCTAATTATTTTCACAATAATTTCTAACAGCATCTAATATTGATCCAGGTAACTGTTTAAACATTGTTCATCCTTTAACTGCTACTGTATTTTAGTCTGTGGTCCTGAAAAATGGCGGGTAAGAGTTAGCATGGGCTGCTCAAAGACGTATAGGGAGAATTCAGGCTGTTTGTGTTACAGCTCATTTTCTAAAATTAGTGGAAGTGTTGCTCCAGTGGTCATCCCAAGAGTCCAATGACAAATTTTCAGTTAGCCTGGTAGCATTGTCAATGCTCATGATCCACTGCATAGCTGTGGAACTGTAATATCAGTGCAGCTTTTGATAACTGACATACCTCAGAATCTCCTGGCATAGACAAGCAGTGACATTTAGCATTGAGAAACTGAGGCATGTAGATAAAGACCAAGTGACCTGCTCCAAGTCATAAACAGGAGAAACTTCCTGGCCACACAGCAGCTTAACAGGGACAGCTTCATAAGCACACGATCCTTTGCCTTTCTCTCACACTCCAGAACACAGAAGAGACTCTCCCTTGTCATTAGGTATTGGAGCTGTTACTAGTGTTGGCCATTCCCCTCCACACCGGTTCTTGCTCCAGATCTGGTGCCCGCACCATGACATTGTACATTCAGTCCTACTGAAGCCATGTGCATGGATCAGCTGGAAAATCCTGATTTCCTGCCTTTTCCCCCGCATAAAGTCCTGTATCGTACCTGCTTGGAAACCTCTGCATACTTCTTCAAGAGATTATATTCTGCCCTGCCAGCTGGGTGGACTTACTGATCTGAGCTTCTTGCTCTCTAACTTGTCCGACCCTGTGCTAAGGACTATATGGTTAATGCTCTCTGACATCATGTGTTTTCATTAAATCCAAAACCAAAGTCTCCTTAAATTCCCTTCTGTATATTAGATGCAAGAACAACTTTCAAGAGACATCATCTTGGAGGAGGAGAAGGGGGAAAACGGGGGAATGCAGATGATTGTGTTCTATTAAACAGATTTGTAGCAGAGTCATGACAGCAAATCTCCTTCTGCACTTTCTGTACATTTTGGGGAGGGTCATTCTGTGGCTGAAACAGGACAAACACAGGTCAGTAGTTTTTAGGAACGGAAGCCTTACCTTTATAAATGATTATCCCTATAGCAATCTCCTGTGCTTAAATAGAACAACTTGCAGCCAGTGGGAGATTTATAACATACTCTAGGCCAAACGGTGACCCGTGAAGGATGCTCTGTCTTGCTTTAATTTGGCATCCAACCAAGCTGTGTCTGCACTGTTACAGAGAAACCTGCAACCCAGTCTTTGTGTGCGCGCTTGAATGTGTGTGAGCGCACGCTGGGCTAATTGCTAGTGCTAAGCATCACTTGAGACTGAAATATCTGTGTCTGTATGATGACACATGAGTGTCTGAAAGATGTCAGATCCCTAATCAAATGTCTTTTGCCTTGGGGGCTGCCAGTAACCTCTCTGCAGTATTACTCATTCTGGCAGGTAGTTTTCCAGAAGCTCACAAATGTAGGAGGCTCTGAAAAATTAGGAGATGAAGAAACACCTCTTTTATCCAAAGAAGCAGTGTCAGGATCACCATTGTTCTGGCATGCTTTGGACCGGCTTTCAGCAAACACCCCCACAAGAAGGCTATTGAAAATCAGAAAGGATCACCTTCTTTCCACCAGGGCATGATGCTGTGCTTGTTATGATGAAAAACAATGGTTTTTTATGTAGAGGGAGGTCTCTTTATGTTCTGAGAAGCAAAATGTACCTTAACACTGCAGGCAGTGTTTCGGAGGAAAAAAAAAACTGAAGTAAAAACACAGGTTTTATATATATGCCCTTGAAGAATTTTTTTTTAGCCTGTGTTATCACACCATCCTTTTATATTGCAGCTTAATATACACATGAGAAATTTCAGGGCTGTTGAGCATGCAGGTTTTCCTAGGGGATGAGTGCAAGGTTATTTAGCACAGGTGTTTCTGTAATTGTACAACACTCCCTATTCATATGCCCACAAGCTCTTATTCCCTTGTGAATGATGCTGTTGTCTAGCATTAGAGCTCCAGGTTCTAATAAAAAACACAGGTAATATTGCTTTACAGTGACCCCTTCTGTGAGTCATCTTTCATTTCATGAATGCATGCATCTCAGGGAGTGGGTGCTTTGTGGTAAATATTATTAATTTAAGCAAGTGTCTGTGCAAGGTTTTCCCTCAGATATTGTTTTACACAATAACATAGTTCACGTGCAAGGTTGGTTGTACTGTGCAGAACATGACAAAAGAGAGAGGATCCCCTCAATTAATATGCTGCAGCTTATTACTGAAATGGTCAGGTTGCTCCCTGTATTTGGCTACCACAACCTACATCAGGCATATCTCCACTGAAATTAATAACGTTGTGCTCAAGATACTTAAAGAAGCTGGAGACCATAGTTGTGTGATTATCTCTACTGTTGCCATGCAGATTCCATTCCAGAAAAGCTGAGTGCCCTGTTACCCACTGCATTCAGCACATACATCTACCATGTCTGCAAATCTGATACTTGTATGTGTAAATGAGCAAGCAGGGGATAGCCTGTCTGATTCCCGTCCACCCTCCAAAACTCTACTATATCTTTCTCCATTTTCATTTGTACATCTGCTAAATTTCTTGAGTACTCTAGCCCACAGACTGTAGCAAAAGGGACACAAAAATTGCTGGTTTATGTTAGTCTGGCTTTTATTTTATTTTACAAAATCACATGTTTGTAGTGATCATTGTTTTAGGGGCTATGATTAAACAAGATGATATAAATTATTCTGGGTTTTTTTTCCTTTTTAACTTATGCCAAGCACATGGAAATTCATGAGGCATTAAGAGGAGCTGGCTGTGTTCAGCATCTCTGATAATCAGCCCAAGAAGCTGGAGCTACAGTTACTGAGCTGGTCAGTGTTCTGGTACTAGCTGCTGCTTGGTACATATTTGTATAGAATGGTATCATCTATTATTAATTTCAAATTTAAAAATACACAGAAATGCAGCAAAGCTGCCTTCATTGCTCTTCGGTTCTTTTATATTGTTCCTATGTAGCCTGGATTCAGTTGCCTGAGTAAACACCAGGTTCCATAATGAAAAGATTAGTTCTCCCCTGCTCTGCTACAGAGGGTCCCCCCTGATTTTGGATCCCAGCAGCCCTACTTAATTACTAATTAGCGTTCTTTCCATTTCTTCCCATGTCAGTTGTGTCTGATAATGAAGATTGCTTAGCAAGTTGACTTAGCACCTTTGCTAATTGCTCAATAGTGCTGTGTTTTGATTTATTTATTATTTTTTCAGGGCTTTTGAAACACATTAGTTTCAGTAACCCTTTCAGACGCACGGCTTCTATTACCAATAATATTCTTGGTTGCAAGAGAAAGAAGTTTACAGCCTTTGTTTTGTGGTACAAAGCAAAATGTATATTTTTTTACTGTGCACTGAAGGAGCGTGAGATACCAACTGAGGTTGCAAGGTGTGAAGGCAAAGTTGAAGGAACAAAGCTATACAAGATGGCAGGGGAGGGTAAAAAGCAGTCTGGAGTGTGACTTGGGAAAACAGAATAAAAGGTGACCTTCCTTTAAGAAAGAATTTGCAATTTGGCTCCATAGCTGTACTGGGAAGTTTCCTAATCCAACCGCAGTTGTATGGCAGCAGCATTTTAAAAACATATTGCCTGGGTCACAGTTCCCCAAGGCCCTCCTGACATATGCTTGAGATCTTGCCCATAAAGAGATAAGTCAGGTTTAATGCAAACTGCTTTGCTAATCGTGACATTTACATGAATGCGTTCCTCTTGCTATTACCCATCCAACTGCAAACACTAATGGAAAGAACCCACACTGATAACTGTGCTAGTAAATATTGGAAAGAAGAAAAATCTGAAAGCAAACTTAAAAATCTAGATCTGAAAGAGTATAGAAAGGGATGGGGAAGGCACAATAGAGCAACAGAAATTGTTCATCTTGCTACCCTGCTGTTGGTGTTATTACATTACCTCATATGCATATGCCTTTCAAGATGCTAGTTGCTGCTCTTCTGGGATCCACAAACTTCCAACTGCTGCCACAGCTGTGAGCCCTCACTCGTATCCTACGCTATTTTTTTTTGAGTTAGCAAGAAGAGCTCAGAGGAGCAGGAAGTCTGTAACCATGAATGTCAGTAACGGAGGAGCAAAGATAGAAAAAGGAAAATTTCACGCAACGTTTCATGAAAACAGAAAATCCTGGGGTTTTTAGTTCTTTTCCTCCGCACAAGAAGCAGTCACTGCTTTGCCACTTCTCACTCCTGAATCCATTGTTGGCCTGCAGGTCCCACCTCTTTGCAGGCAGGGGCCAAAGGGGGAGAGAGCAGGAGGGGTAGACGGCCCCTTTTGGCACCAGCAGCCTGCTGGCTGCCCTGCCTGCAGGAAGAGCTCTGCCTCCCTGCTCTGCCTCAACAGGCAGACACCAAGCAGGGCGAAGCCCCTGACAGGGTACAGCTGACAGTGCCAACAGCTCTGGTTAGAGACCCCTGCCCTTCTTCAGGGATGGTGAGTGGCCAGCAGCCAAGGGTGACCGAGCCACTGCGCAACAGCAGTCTCTGAGCTGGATTCCCTTCCTCTGGGCTGCTACTGCATTCTGCTCAGGCTTTGCACCGTGCAGGGTTGCACTCCTTATGTTTTCTGATGGCTGATTTTTGTCATGGTTTTGGGTGAAAGGTAGAGCTTTCCTCCATGCAAAGCCCCACTGGACGAAGGGGTGAGGGCATGTCATTCCAGTCAGTGCTGCTCTGAGTTAGAAAAGAGGCAGACTCCAGAGGGAACGGGGCATTGCATCTCCCCAGGTAACGCGAGCAGCTGTGGAAGAGGAATTACAAAAGGCCATATCACTGCACAGGGTTGAACTGGGGAGGAAGGCAGAAAAGTGTGCTTATAATGGTCTGAAATTTAGTGGAGCAGTTTGCAAGATGAGCAAGGTGGGGGAAAAGAATGGGAAGTTGAAAATTGTCGCTGGAACACAAAGGAAGGAAAATCTATGTTCAGAAACAAAATGATAGTCTGAAAAATTGAAAAAGTTTTAACAGAACATTTTGTAATGCCAGGGGAAGCTGCATTTTAAAGCAATTTTTCTGAACTGATCAGAACTCTTTGAATTTGCAGAGCTGTCACCTTCAGAAGAGCTCAATTCGCTGCAATTAAATGACCTGAAGAATAGAGTAGTACTTAAAGTCAATTGCATTTCTGAAGAGTGATGCTGAAATGAGGAGCCCAGACTCTGTCAGCAAGTATAGAATAAAATGAATGGGACCTGAAGCTGTTGTACGACAAGAAGGTGAATTTGTGAAAGTAACTAAAACAGAAAGCCTGAGTTGAAAAGGCCTGTGTAAGACAATACTCTGCATCCTAATCAGAAGTCGTCTTTGATATGATTATTCAAATCAAAGAGCTCTTCTGTTAAGTATGCCTTTATCAAAATATCCATCAGAAATATTGTCCTGTAATGTTTAAGCTGTGGGCAAGTGCTGAAATGGTAAGCATGAAAGTACTTCAAGGGAACAAAGCAGAGTGCTTTTAGATGCAGGATGACAGCCAGGCATTTCACACGCAGTGGAAAGTTCTCCTGCAGTCTGTAGCGCTGTCTTTCACAGCCTCCAAGTGCAGTCAGTATAGACAGATACCACATATGGCTGGATACCCTGCGTATATGACTACAGGCACACTCAACACACAGGCAGCTTCCTCATCTATTGCCTTCTTCTTCAGCCTATACTTAGGCTGAAGCCTATACAGCCTATACTGTGTAGTCCTACAGAGTTTTATAAATCGGGCATTCAAAGCAAATCAATTTTAAAAGTGCACAGAGGTCCCAAGAGATCAGAACAGGCCATTTATCTGTCACTGTGAATATCCAAGGGTGTCGCTTTTTTAAACTGCCATTTCAGCAGGATCACAAATGAGAGAAAGCCAGGAGACCAAAGAGATCTCCATTTCTCTTTGCAATGATGGTGCTTCAGATCCATGGGTTTCAGGTGCATGCAGAGTGGGCTGGCTCACCACTCCTCCCTTGCTGCTGCTTTTTTTTTTTTTTTTCCTTTCTGGGGATCGACAGAGAAGGGATTACAGTTTATTAGGCTAGAAAGTGAGTGGTCAGGAGAAGTCCCAAGCTACCTCCTAACTACCCCTTCTGCTGGGAAAGTATCACGATACCTAGCTCTGCTTACCCTGCTGTCCCAGGACTCGCCCTGGGTAGGTCTCTAAGGAGCACAGACAGAGTTTTGGGGCTGGGGCATCCCCGAGCAGGGTACCAGGCAGATAGCCCCATGTCAGGAGCCTGTGTTGCCCAGCAGCGTGTGAAGGGGAATGCAGAACCACAGCACCATGGTCTCTGTCTTTGCATTTTTCTAATCTAAAATCCTCTCACGTGTTTCCACTGCAGGAACTTCACTTTGGAGCTAAGACACTGCAGGGGAGTAAGCTTTGCTAATCCATCAGCGTATTGTTTTGTTGTGGTGAGCGTAAACATAAAGCGACATTTGAGGATTGCTGGCTGGATGTTGTGTGACTGAGAGTTAACAGGAAGTGCTGCTGGGAGAAGACTTTTTGGCTGGGTTGCGAAAATGTACGTTTATGCAAACTGATATGAACAGCGCAAAAAAATCAGCAGTGCTCTTTTGAAACTGTAGCCCCCTAATGGGGTCATGATATCCCTACACTCAATAATCCTGTGGGGTTTTTTTCACTTTTCCATCTCCACAATAGATTCAACACACATTTTTTTCACAATTATTATGCCACATGCAAAGTCCTTATCTTCAATTGCCCAAACATCAGCCATTTGTTTCCAGTTACTTGGATAATAAGCAGAATGGTGTTTTCTGAGAACGTATAATAACTTTTTACCCTTCTGAAACCAATGGGGTTTGACCAGGCACTGTTCAAATAGTATTTTATTATTTCAGTGAATTGACACTGAGTTACTTTTCTAATAGCGTCTATCAGTCAGGCTTACAAGAAACATTTCTCCAACCCCTTCCTAAACTTATTGCTCAGGAATAAGATGCTTAAGTGGCAGTGCTACTTTCAAGTGTGTTTCATGCTGTCTCTCAGGTTTGGCATAACTAAGTTCAGATATGCACTTAGGAGAATGTCAATGTGAATAAAAAGTGGAAAGTGGATTCCTAATCCTTAGAATGCTCCAAAAATACAACCCATCTATTTGGGGTTTTTTTGCAGGTTTTGTTATGTTTGAGCATGAAGTTTAGACTTGCAGGAGGGATCTGGACAGACACCAGCCTGAGATCAAGCAGTGCAACAACACATTTCATGTGTGTTTGTTGCTGTATTTTTTAACAGTCTTCAAGGGGTGCTATGATTCCACAAATCTTGTACCTGTTATAAATGAGCTGTCTCCACCAGCTTCAATATCTTCAGGAACATCAGCCTCCACACCTGCTTCAGTAAGACACCACCTGTCTAAATGCTTGTCTCACCGCTTTAATCATTAGTGTCCTTTCTGACATGTTATTAGCCTTATTACATCTCTGTCTTCTAAAGGTGATCATCTGAGACTTGTTCTCCTTTCAACTGGTATCAAACCACTTTGAACAGAATCTCTGGGTGCACGGCATTAGGTAAATAAGTTTCACATAATGGTTTCATTTTAATGAAATAGGTTAAATAAATGTGCCTGTGCATGCTGGAAAGCTTTTATGATTGTTTTTGAGTAGAATGGAAGCTGGAGTAGACTGCAAGCTGAGAAGCACATTTTATGGGATACTTCTACCCCACCTCCTCCTTTCCATTGTTGCTACATGGCAACAGGTCTCAGATCATCTGAAAAGTCACATGCAATTTCACACATGCAGACATGTAATAGCAAGATTTGATGTACTTATACAGGTACACTTACTCCACTTACTCTAACTTAGAGACAAAAATCAAAACATCCTCGAGGTGCAGGCAGCAGCTCTGTTATATTACGCTAAAAAACCAATTTTATGGTCCTGACTACATATATGTAAAGGTCTCACCCTGCTGGAAATAATTTAGGTTTGTATTTTACATCTGCTTTCCTTTTTTTATCTTCCTTTTTCCTTTTTGTGACTAAGATGAACACATGGAAGGTAACAGAGAGAACTGACCTTGTCTAACTCATTGTCCCCAAGATTTTCTTATACCATATGATGCTTTCCCAGTGTAACCGTAAAAAACCTTTGGCACTTTAGCACCCTATTGTTTTTCCTTCATACTGCTGCTGTTGACATCTGCATGGCAAGAACAGCAGTAACCTAGATACTGACAGGCAGTCTCTCCCCAGAGCTGGATTTGCTTTTCACATTGCCGTTGTCATGATACCACCCCTCTCTTTCTAAAGTACAGCCCTACAATTTCCCTGGCCGTAGTAGCTATTGATTCTTGATAATCCTTTGCCTATTTTTTTCTGTTAAAAGTTCACTTCATTTCATATAGTCATATCTCATATTAAATTCCCATTCCGTTTTGTCATAACATATATATTTACATCCTTGCAATTTTTTTAAATTATATCCAGAATTTTTGTCTTTTTTCATAAGTCAGATGTGGTTTCCTTAATTATATCTGAGAAGTCTCCCCTAGCTTATCCAAGCTCTGGACATGAGGCCAATTCCAGGCCAATTCCAGGACATTCCCTTCTAATCCCTACACCAGGGCACTACATCGCTTCAAATCTAACTTGCTATCCCTGTTATTTTGGGTGCACACTATCCTAAAATGTTGCAACGATATTCCTGAGCAACCTGACCTAATTCTGTAGCTAGCCTTGCTTTGAGTGAGAGGCTGGACTACAGAGATCTCCACAGGTCCCTTACAAACTAAGTATCTATCTGTCATATTACAGTATGGACAGTCAGAAAAAAGGGCCTCTAACTGAACAGAGCACGTGTCTAAAGCATAAAACCAGTTTTGGACAAGTCAAATAATGTGTTTGTTCATTGCTTTCAGAGTCCCTTGGGGAAAAAAACAATTGCATTTAAGATATGAAGTTGTGTGGTGCTATTTACAGCATAACAAGCATAGATCATTTACTAAATAAAGAAATAGTCATCTTGCTTTTTTCAGATTTGAAGCACTGGTGTGACTGTGAGACAGATGAAATACAATGTTGGGAACTCCTTAAAATAATTATGGTAGATGATTGTAACATGGCATCCTCAAATATGCCTAATTTGCTCTTATTGCTGTAACTAATGAGGTAGATAAAAAAATAATGTCCATATGCACATGTGAACATATGTTTTTATATAGTAGCAATAGCAGAAATCATAATACTGGCAAATAAAACAAAAGATGTACCTGATAACAATGATGCCATGAAGAACACAAAAGTGTGAAACACCTTTTTCCCAGACAGTAGGAAGAGTCCAGGAAAAGGCAGTGCAAAACTCTAAGCAACAAGAGGGTTCATGTAGGAAAAATATCTCTGGTAAATGCTCGTGGTTCGCAGTGTCCAACTGACTGTGGCAGTCCATCACCACCCTACTTCGGTTTTATTTGAAACACAATTCAGGATAACTGTAAGTGGTTGCTGAAATTTGATGCAGTCCAATGCCTCCAGCTACATATTTTCCCTCCCTCCCTTGCATTGTGTCTCCATGCAATTGCTAAGTGAGCTGTTTCAGTGAGATGACCCACTGGAAAATTGTTCATGTTGTAAATATAAAAGATAGTTATTTTGGGTGGGTTTGTTTTCCATCAAGTCAGGTCTGTTGGAGTTGAACATACAGCAATGTGTCTTCTGGACCCAGCACAACAGGGGTGGTATGAGTGCATGGAGAGCTGGACCTGCACTGTTGACAAGATGTAGTTTCCCCATCACAATGTGAGACAGGACTCTTGGTGCAAAATGGATTAGCACACAACTGTGAGTTAAAACCATAATTACTTCATGTTGATAACTGTTGTGGTTTAGCCCCAGTCGGCAGTTAAGCATCACCCAGCCGCTTGCTCACCCTCCTCCCCGGTGGGATGGGGGAGAGAATCGGAAGAGCAAAAGTAAGAAAACTCGTGGGTTGAGATAAGAACAGTTTAATAATTCGAACACACACACACACAAAATTAAAAAAAAAATTGTAATGAGAAGGAAAACAACAGAGCGAGAGAAGAACAAAACCCAGGAAAAAAACAAGTGATACAACCGTTCACCACCCACCAACCGATGCCCAGCCAGTCCCCGAGCAGTGACTGCTGCCCCCTGGCCAACTCCCCCCCAGTTTCTATACTGAGCATGATGCCATATGGTATGGAATAGCCCTTTGGCCAGTTTGGATCAGCTGTCCTGGCTGTGCCCCCTCCCAGCTCCTTGTGCACCTGGCAGAGAATGGGAAGCTGAAAACTCCTTGACCAGTGTAAGCACAGCTTAGCAACAACTAAAACATCAGCATGTTATCAATATTATACTAAAATCCAAAACACGGCACTATACCAGCTACTAGGAAGAAAATTAACTCTATCCCAGCTGAAACCAGGACTCTATCCCATGATGAATATGATGAATATCCCATGATATTCCGAAATCTTTGCCTTCTGGCCAGGCCATGATCACTTCCATGATCACTTCAATCAACCCTTGGGTGAATGGGGTTTCCTATTTGAGCCCGTTGTGTAATCAGTGCCACCCACTTACTCCATGTAGCATCAGTTGCATGATGTGTAGAGGGGACCCTCCCTTTGAACATCCAGCCCAGCACCGATAGTTGGGGTGCCAGGAGGAGCTGTGCTTCAGTACCAACCACTTCCGAAGCAGCTTGAACCCCTTCATATGCTACCAATATCTCTTTCTCAGTTGGAGTATAGTGGGCCTCAGATCCTCTGTATCCCCGATTCCAAAACCCTAAGGGTCGACCTTGTGACTCCCCTGGTGCTTTCTGCCAGAGGCTCCAGGTAGGGCCTTTCTCCCCGGCCGTGGTGTAGAGCACGTTCTTTACATCTTGCCCTGCCCAGACTGGCCCAAGGGCTACTGCATGAACTATCTCCCATTTAATTTGTTCAAAGGCTTGTCGTTGCTCAGGGCCCCATTTGAAATCATTCTTCTTCCGGATCACTTGGTAGAGAGGGCTTACGATCAGACTGTAATTTGGAATATGCATTCTCCCAAAACCCACAACGCCTAAGAAAGCTTGTGTTTCCTTTTTGCTAGTTGGTGGAGACATGGCTGTTATTTTGTTGATCACATCCATTGGGATCTGACAACATCCATCTTGCCATTTTATTCCTAAAAACTGGATCTCCTGTGCAGGTCCCTTGACCTTTGTTTTATGGCAAACCAGCCTTCAGGAGGATTTGTACTATTTTCTTACCTTTCTCAAAAAATTCTTCTGCTGTGTTGCGCCATACAATGATGTCATCAATGTATTGCAGATGTTCTGGAGCTTCGCCATGTTCCAGTGCAGTCTGGATCAGTCCATGGCAAATGGTGGGGCTGTGTTTCTGCCCCTGGGGCAGTCGACTCCAAGTGTACTGAACGCCCCTCCAAGAGAAAGCAAACTGTGGCCTGCACTCTGCTGCCAAAGAGATTGAGAAAAACACATTAGCAATATCAATTGTAGCATACCATTTGGCTGCCTTTGACCCCAGTTCATACTGAAGTTCCAGCATGTCCAGCACAGCAACATTCAGCAGTGGCGTGACTTCATTCAGGCCACGATAGTCTACTGTCAGTCTCCACTCTCCATTAGACTTTCTCACTGGCCATATGGGACTGTTAAAAGGTGAACAAGTCTTGCTGATCACTCCTTGGCTCTCCAGTCAATGAATCAGCTTATGGATAGGAATCAGGGAGTCTCGGTTGGTGCGACATTGCCTCCGGTGCACCGTTGTGGTAGCAATTGGCACCTGTTGTTCTCCGACCCTCAGCAACCCCACAACAGAAGGGTCCTCCTTCGAGAGACCGGGCAGCATGGACAGCTGCTTAATTTCCTCCATCTCCAAGGCAGCTATACCAAAAGCCCACTGGTACCCTTTTGGGTCCTTGAAATACCCTCTCTTGAGGCAGTCTATGCCAAGGATGCACGGAGCCTCTGGGCCAGTCACAATGGGGTGCTTTTGCCACTCATTCCCAGTTAGGCTCACTTCGGCCTCCAATACAGTCAGCTGTTGGGATCCCCCTGCCACTCCAGAAATACAGATGGGCTCTGCCTCTGTGTAGCTCGATGGCATTAGGGTGCACTGTGCACTGGTGTCCACTAGAGCCTTATACTCCTGAGGGTCTGATGTGCCAGGCCATCGAATCCACACAGTCCAGGAAACCGGGTTGTCCCTTTCCTCCACATGGCTGAAGGCAGGGCCCCGCTAGTCCTGCTCACAGTATTCGTTACCCACTTCTTGTAAATGCAAGTCAGGAGCTCCTTCATTAAAATCAGGAGTAAGATCAGCTCTTTTACTCTGTCTGGGGAACCATCCACTGGAAACTGGAGCAGCAAGTTTCCTGGAAGAACCCCCTTGTGTGATTTTTTTTCCTTGCAACTCACGTACCCATGCCTCTGGGGTCGAGGTAGGTTTTCCATCCCACTTCCTCCTGTCCTTTCCGTGGTCACGCAGGTAAAACCACAGGGTGCCCTGCGGTGTGTACCCTCTATATCCTCTCTCTTGAGCAGAGGAACGCTGACTCCTAATAGCTGAGACACTGGTCCGTACAGGTGAAAAGTAGGACCTATCCTCTTTGAGTTGCTGGACCTTCCAGGACAGTTTCTCCACAGCCAAGACAAGGGAGGAAGAGATACTTTATTCATATTCCCAGAGTTGGCTAGCCGCTTCATCCACTGTTGGACCCCCTCCATCTTTCCAGGTCATTACTGCCAATGAGTTGGCATACGATGCTGGTGCGCTCCGTACCAACTTCCACCACATGGGTTGTGTGCACTGGACCTCATCTGGATCTTTGGGTGACTGCTTGTTGTCATCCAGGTCACCATAAATCACCTCCAGCACAGCTAATTCCCTCAGGTACTGGATACCTCTCTCCATGGTGGTCCATTTCCCAGGGCGATATATAACATCTTCTTTGAAGGGATATCTTTCCTTCATAGCTGACAGGAGCCGCCTCCAGAGGCTGCAGGCTGGTGCCCCTTTTCCAATCACTTTGTCAATGCCCCCTTCCCTAGAAAGGGATCCCAGCTGTTTGGCTTCCTTACCCTCCAATTCCAGGCTACTGGCCCTGTTATCCCAGCATTGGAGCAGCCAAGTGACAACATGCTCGCCTGGACGACGGCTGAAGTGTTTTCACATATCTCGCAGCTCATTCAGGGATAGGGATCGGGTGGTTTCCATCTCAGCCACAAGTTCTTCCTCTTCCTCTCCTTGTGATAGCCCTGCTCTTTCATCTTCCCTTTCTAAACGAGCTGACTTTCACTTCCAGGATTTCTTCTTGTGTATAGGGGCGACTGATACTGACACGGGTTGGTTCCCTGGTTCAACCACATTATCTGTCACAGGGGGGGCTGGAGTAGCTGTGGTGCCTGTTTTGTCACCAGATCCTTGAGGGTTCTGAATAGTGTTGAACAGGGCTCGGTAGGCATGGGCCAGGCCCCAGCACATTGCAGTGATTTGAATCTCCTTAGAATTGTCAGGGTGACAACATACTTTTTCCAAATATTCTACAATTTTTCATGATTCTGCACTTGTTCAGGGGTGAAGTTCCAAAACACTGGAGGTGCCCACCATCCTAGGCATTTGCCCATGCTATCCCACACACCCTGCCACTCATAACTATCCAGCCTTGGGGCAGATCTCTGGATGACATTCTTAAATTGCTTACTAATCTTAGACAGCACTGAAACAATATTTCCAAGCAATACCAATAGAAGTATCTTAACTACCCAAGGATGTTCAAGATACTGAAAAGTTATTGTAACGAAGGAGGAAGCATCCCAGAAGGAGGTAGCAAAGGTGCCATTTTGTATTTCCTCCATAAAAAAACCTCTCAGAGGAAGAAGTATAATTGCTAGTTGTCTCCATGAGGTGGTACCCGATGTACAGTAATGGTACAGTACAAAACTTAGATACCAAAGTAAACTCAAGGTCACTCTTTTAATAACAAATCTCCCATACAAAATGTCACTAATCACTGCAGAGCACAGCAAACTGCAAAACCCAACATCAAACTTTAACATGTACAACAAAAAAATGAGCATGGTGCAGATCAGATAAACGGATATTGAGAACAGATGAGTCAATATCGTGACCTGCAACTGTTGACAGATGTAAATTCCTTAACACACTCTGGTTAATCTGTTATTATCTCAAACCCTTTGTGCCCCATGTTGGGCACCAAAAAGGACTGTTGTGGTTTAGCCCCAGTTGACAATTAAGCACCACACAGCCGCTCGGTCACCCTCCCTCCCCAGTGGGATGGGGGAGAGAATCGGAAGAGCAAAAGTAAGAAAACTCGTGGGTTGAGATAAGAACAGTTTAATAATTCGAACACACACACACACACACAAAATAATAATAATAATAATAATAATAATAATAATAATAATAATAATAATACCTGTAATGAGAAGGAGAAAAACAACACAGCAAGAGAGGAACAAAACCCAGGAAAAAACAAGTGATACAACCGCTCACCACCCACCAACTGATGCCCAGCCAGTCCTCGAGCAGAGATCGCTCCCCCCAGCCAACTCCCCCCAGTTTCTATACTGAGCATGATGTCATATGGTATGGAATAGCCCTTTGGCCAGTTTGGCTCAGCTGTCCGGGCTGTGCCCCCTCCCAGCTTCTTGTGCACCTGGCAGAGAACGGGAAGCTGAAAAGTCCTTGACCAGTGTAAGCACAGCTTAGCAACAACTAAAACATCAGCGTGTTATCAACATTATTCACATACTAAAATCCAAAACACAGCACTATACCAGCTACTAGGACGAAAATTAACTCTATCCCAGCTGAAACCAGGACTCTATCCCATGATGAATACTTGTCAGACTTTAATTTAAAAGCAGAATTTTTACTCTTTTTCTGTCATCCAGCCCTTTCCAGTTCTTCCTGTACTACGGTTGTACTATCTGAGGCTTGCCTCCACTAAGGTGCTGGGATACTCATATTATTTGGAGCATGATAACTCCCTAAACACCTTCTAGAATTGGCATGAGCACTGAACCCATGCCAGGTAACTCTATTTTATCGCATGTCTTCCACTGGCCTTTCCTCGGAAACATTCTTATGTCTTGTTTTTCCACACCTGTCTTGTCAGGTCTATGATCAGTTAGGATTTGTCCTTAACTTCCACTCCCAAATAGATCATGTTCTCTTATCCTTTTTAGAAAGGCCTGTTCAGAGGCAGGTGGTATCTACAAAGGAAGGAATTGTATCCTCGATTTCATGTGGCATGCCCTAACACCTCTACTTTCCTGCCTTTTATCAATTGGCAGGTGAGGCATGTAAAACCACTGTTGCAGAATGAGAGGCTGGTACCTTCAGTCATCTGCCCCAGCTCCTTGTTTTACCTTTGGTGGAAGGAGAACACAGGGAATTTACTTCCCTTTTTATTTACTCCCACTGCTTTTCCTCTGTTCTTTCTGCCCACTCTTGCAAGACCACTGTGCATCATTTGGATGTCAGCTGAGTTGTTGCTGAACATAACACACCACAGATTTTATGGGCTGTGCTCCACTTCACAGTGGTGGAGAACATGGAAAACCAGGGTTATTTATACTTCCTTATTCTCTGCCAAGAGACTCGCTTTACAAGCATGTGGGCTTGCTGGGAGGAATAAACTAGTTTTTGGTAGCTCTTTGCACTGTGAAATCTCTCATCTACTGCAAACTCCATCCTCTTTATATCCGTAGGTCCAGATCATGAGTGTGGATGGTCACTTAAGTGCCTCATAAACCTGCCTAGAATTTTTCATCTTAAGTTTTATACAGGATGCATTAAGAAGAGTTTTGCATGAGCAAGGCTCATTTATACAAGTCTTCTATGCTTTATTAAACTGCTTCTTTGTTGAAACAATACGGCAGTGTAGAAGAGAAAAAAGCAAAAATTACTGTCTTCATTTAACCATAAAGACCACAGATATTAGGCATTGCCTAAAACTACCCATGTACATCTGATGGCTTACATAGATAATTACAAGGTATTCCAGCAGAGCAAGTACTAATTCTTTACCACTGAATTCCTCAGCTACGAATTACCCAGAACAGAAATGAGTTCTCTGTGTACCTTAGGTGAGCAGATGTTTGGCTATTCTTTGACAAGGCGATCTTGACAGTTTTAAGTATAGGGCTGGCTGACACTTAGCTCTCTAACTACTTCTTAATGAGCTTGATCCTGTCTGAATTTCTGATATATAACATAGTATAAACTACAGAAATGGCAGGACTATGAGCAAAAAGGTGGGTTTTTTTTCTCTTGGGAACTTCTTCCATTGCCACCTTTGTAATAAGCCTGAAGTTCGAGCTAGAAACACTTAGTTAACTGGGAGAAAAGACATTTTTAGTAATCGAGTTTTTATCAATTTTGAAAGAGTTCCTGTCTGCAGCTGTCTTCAGAAAGCTCAGAAAGAGTGTTATGTTTGCAGTGAGGGATGCAACTATACCACATTACCATTGAAAAAGGTGACTCCTGGTATTCTCGTATTCAGTAATATGCACAGAATATGAATTAAATTTGTTAAAACAGTGACTCACTTTTGAGAACAGATAGAAAGCATAAACATGACAGAAGAGTGATTTCATAGAGCAAGTCTGTATGTTTCCTCTAAAAGTATTATTTTTGGTGGTGGAGAAAAAAGTTATTGCTTGCCTTTACTGCCATAAAATCTGCTGTGAAAATGAAAAGTAAATCTTTTTCTGCCCACAGGCAGGAATAGTTACCCAATTGGTGGGTGTTTCTTTCAGTGATGTTGAGTACTTTCTGATGGGGTGAATTTTTTTTCTACAAAAAAGAAAACATCAAAGCTTCATCTTAAATATAGGTGAAAGTATATCTCGGAGAGAAGATACAGAGCGTACTAATGTACCGTGTTCCTAATGCATCTCAATTCTAGCAAGTATGCATGATGCTATATTTGCATCTGTGTCTAAGTGTCATTTGTTTCATTTCCCATATTAAGAAAAGATAGACTGACCATTCAGGAACTGGAGTGGGTGTGAAGACCTCTTACCTCCATACCTAGTTCTACAGTTTTGCTGGCTGATCTACAGCAGCTCATTTAATGTCTGTCCCTTAACTCCTAGCTATGAAATGAGGTAACACTTCACATACAAAGTCCTCAGTGAAGTGGGTATAAATGCACTTACAATTTAGAGATCCTCAAATATTCTGCTCATTGGACTACTCAAATGACAGAAAATTAGTGTGAGGCAGAAGGCTTGCTTTGAAAGAATCCTAAAACAATTTTGGATCTAATAAAAAAATCAGTAACTTTTTCTTCTAAGCTGCCAGGAGGGTGTGCTAGATCACAGCGATTAATTTACCCACACACACCTACGGTGCAATGCAGATGTATTCATAGCTTGATGCAGTCTCCATGGGTTTGATCAGATTTGATGGCCATTTGAATAGCACAACCCAAAATCATCTTTTGGAGTGACCATGTTCGAATAGATAAGTCTGTCCTATAAACTTAGGTGAGTATAATGTCCTTACACTGACTAGAAGCAAAACATCTTTCAGCAAAGCTCTGAGGTATAAGCAGTTAAACTGGTAAACCTGCTTTCATTGAGTGCAGTTGGTGGGACCTGGAGAAATGGCAGGAGTACTTTCCAGCACAGACCTGCTAACAGCTTTTCCCTTTGAAGGCCTGCCCAAGAAGGCAGAAATATTGAGTGCCTTACATCTGCACCAGGAGAGAGCTGCAGCTTTATTTGGGTTGGAGTAGGAAGACGTGTTGGACCGTCACCCTCTAGCTCTGTTAAAATATGTTATATTGGTGCAGAATGAATGCATAAAAAGAAACTTTCCCTACATCTTAATCATGTTAGTGGCTTTGCACCAAAGTAAAATATTTCTCCAGAAGATCTACTTGCTTCAGAGCAGTCCTGCAAAGGGAAGGAGTCCTAGTATGTACCTTATCCCCATGAGAGGAGTTTTGCCTTTTATGGTCATCTGTCTCTCCATGACATTAACCAACCACATAGCATGCCACTGTCACAGCACATACTTCATTTGTGTGTGCCAGAACAGGGGAGATGGTCTGTTCTTGTGGGTGCCTGTTTGATGCCATCTCCTGCAATGCCATCACAGAGATGAGCAATACACTGCTTGCCAAGCAGACCTGAGGCCAGATCAGCTTAACACAATGACGTGGGCACCAACACGCAAGAATGTTTTCCTGTGCTCCTAACCGCTCCCAGGAAGAGAGCAGCAGCTAATACCCAGCACTCCATTGGATTATTTCAATTATTGGAAAACCAGTGGCAAAAATTTCCAAAGAAGAACTGAAGAAATCTCCTGTTATTACTGAGATAATCAGGCATTTGTTCTATATAAGTTATATATATATATACACACACATGTAAGTGCACGCACACATATATCTACGTAAGTATGATATGTACAAAAAATATACACTAAACTATAGGTGAACACTGACAAAGAGTTCAGAATGCATCATAATGAAAGCGTGCTTCTTGTAATCCATACATTTGGTTGTATTTAACATTATTTTCTGTCAACTGCACATACAAAATCTGAGAGAGAACAGAAATGCAATGACAGGTTCAGTTTACAAAACTGGCCAGCTTTGCAAAAGACAGTATTGCAAGCACAAATAAATGTAAAACATCATATACAGAGTAATTTTGCAGCAGCTATGCTATAGCAGCTATAGCTATGCTATAGTACATATTTTTAAATAAGTAGGGCGTTTTTCTTTAGCAAGGCACATAGATCGTTAATTTAGATGCTTGTTTCTTGAACACATTTGAGAATATTTACTTGTGTTTCTGTATGTTCATTTTAGAAGCATCATCTCAGCCTCAGGTTGTAGTCAGGTCATGGTCATCTGGAGAAGGAAAGCAGTTTGTACTCCACAACCGCAATAGCTTAGAGGGCTACCAGGGAATCACGGACCTTTTAGTGCTCTACAGATGGAGGTATGGTTTGCTGTCAGTTTCCCTCTAAAATGCAATGAGACTCTCCTCTGCTGTACTTTCAGGGCCTTCTGGAGATAATTTTAACTTAAATTTTAAGGAAAGTAAGGGTCCACATAGTGCGCTCTTCTGCCTAACACAGATCACAGCTCTTTACCTAATAATTTCTGTACCAGACTCATAACCTTTGTTTGTGCTGCAGCATCTCTCTGGGAGAGACAATCTTGATTTCAAAATGTCAAATGATACGCAATTATTTGCTGAGCACTACCATGAGTATGATATGAGTTGTGAAATGAACCCTGCTCTTTTAAGTAGGGGCCTTGGCATATCTTAGCATCAGCTGAACATATTATAACGATCTATTTCTGTATCTGAAAAGTCCAAGGGAAACAACTGGATTGATCAAGCTAGCGCATGAGAATTGGAGAAACAGACTGTGCACAAGATGTAGTTTTTTGCTGCCAGTTCCAAGGTCCTGGAAATGGTTGCGTGTATAAACACGTCTGCTTGTCATAGATCACTCCTGTGTAATGAGGCAAGCAGCACATGGTGCTGTAGAAATTTAAAATGTGCCAAGATGAAGGAACCGGCACCAACGCACAAGCACAAAACTAGTCATGCAGAAGATTACCAAACAATACTAACTGGAAACTTAAATATGAACCCTTTTTATTAAAAAAAAAAAAAAAAAAAAAAGGTCTGTTTTCTGTTTACTTCATTGCAGCTCTTTGCTACTTTACAAACACAAATTTATCTCAATTATGGTGAATGCTGATGACAGAGCCTGCCCCTCCTAAGGGCAGGCTCTTTATACAGGGACTACACTTACATGGTGTCTCACGCACAACAAGGCAATTCCTATCACAGGCAGAATTAGCAAAGTTGGTAATAATAATGATAATAATAATAATGCAATCAAAACAGGCAAGTTTGGTAAACTCTCTTGCTCTGTATTTGAGATAAACTCCAGGTGATGTCTCCATGTCAGAAGATGTAATAACTTTCCTATTCCACAAACAATTAATGAGGGTGCTAAACAAGCAACCAATGCAGCTGTACTTTTTTATTTGGAGGAACAGACAGCTTGTATCATAAAATTTGGGCCCGTCTTCTCAAAAAGAGAAATAAAATGAGGAAAACAACACTACCATCCTTTCTTCCTGCAAGCACACATGTCGATGTTCCTCTTTCCCCCCGAATTCACTTGTCCTTCTAAAACCTCTTTTTCTCTATTTCTGCCACTCTATTATTTCAAACTTGAACTCTTTCTGTCCGAACATCCCATTTCCCTACCTCTAGCCAAGAAAGAGTTGCCACTGAGTGTGCTCCTCCTCCAGCCAGCGCCCACCACAGACTTTCCTTGACATATTCTCATGCAGGAAGGATGAGCCCACAGCAAAGGCATCATGTTGCCCCGGGCCTCTGTTGGCATCAGGCTGCTTGCTGCTCACTCAGTAAGACCAAAATGTCATAAAACTGTCCACATTTTCTTAAGTGTTCCTGGAGGAATGACCTACTTGACTGTGGTGGACTTTCAATCACTGAAATTTAAATCATGTCATAAAGGTTTTTTCCCCTTGTGATATGCTATATTCAGTGAAAAGATAACTCAGGGGTCTGAATATATAACCTCTGGGGAAATTCTTGAATGTTTTTATAGCGTGTTATTTGACCACTGATTTTTGAAGGCCTGGCCATCTTCAGCAGCTTCTTGCCAAAGTCAATTATGTCAAGTAGCTATGGCGACTTAAAGGAAACTAAAATATGCAAAGCAGTGTTTCCCAAGGAACTCGATTTAATAAGGAACTTCAAGGATCTTTGTCTTCACTCCCTTCCAAACTCTTGCAGAAATATGTGTTGTGTAGATTCCAAAGGTGTTTCCCAGAGTGAAGGTTTCATGCTTGTCTCTGTTCTGGGGTAGGTGAATGATCTCCCAAAATTGTCCGACTACTTTGCAGACAAGAATCATGTACATATGCACGTACAAAAGGCTGCAAGATTGCTGCATGTGTTCCATTCCATGTCTTAGCACTTAGCATTTCTGTAGCTTCATCATTTCTAAGCTCTGTATTAATATTTTCTAACCATTAAACAATCATTCCAGATCTGGGCAGGGCTGGGTTTTTTTTTTCATCTAGAGTCTTTAAACACACACTTATTCCTCTTAAGATGAGTAGCATAAGTTTTAGTTAAGACTGGACATTTTAGAGCTATTTCATGACAAGGCATTATACATTAGGAAGATGGAGAAAAGCAGTTAGGTGGATTTTTATTACTCTGTAGGTACAGGTTCAGGGAGTTGTACTTTCTTGATGCAGATTTGAAGATGATTTCGCTTTCAACAGTGACCCCTTCTGGTGTGCACGGGGAGATTCTCCATACTGCACACACCGTACTGAAACTGTCATTTCTAATATGAAATACTTTGCTAATAAAAATTATTACTTTTTAGTCGTGATCTGAGGAGCATAAGTGGAAAAAAGGAGTCTGCCATAAAGGCCTAGCTTCCTTCCTGACCTTGCTTTATTAAGACATCTCTGAGTACTCTTGACTTTTTAAACACTAAATGTCATTTAACCAAGATCAATGCCTCTTAGCAGAGCTGCATTACTTAGAGAATATGAATCGATGCTCAGTCCTGTGCTAAACATAGAAAAGACTATAAGTAGGGGTCTTGGGCAATAATACCTGACAAACAACTCATTATTTTCTTTCTGAAGGTGAAATACTGAAATTTCCATTCTTGTGAATCTATTCCTCCCATCCTCGCTTTTGCTTCTTTCTTTCTGAGTTAGAGCTCTAATGCCATTTAAAAGTTTAATGGCTCCTTTCAAGACCATTTGATCGTAATGATCTGTGTTGTAGAGCTTTCATTCTCTACTCCTGCTCTGAGATAGTCTTCATTAATTTATCAGGCAGGGGCCTGTACTTTCTAAGCAGAGGGGTTATAATCCCAGTACTGCAATGAAGTTCCAAATAAACATAATATACAACATAACCAGAAATTAAAATCCTGAGTAGATTCATTGTTGCTGTTGTCTTCATTTTGCAGACTGCTAGCTTGTCTTCTAGGCATGTCATCATTTCATTGCAGTTGATAAGCCTTTAAAATTTATGCCTTTCTAGATGAAAAATTTGTTGTTTCTTCTGGAGTGGCACGACATATTCTGTCACATTCCTCTCTAAAATTACGTTTCTTCATCAGTACAGATTTGCTTCCCCAGTGCTGTTCCAGCATTTGGTTCCACTTTTTGCTAGTTTGAGGGGGTTTTTTGGCAGGGGGTGGAGGGGCTGATCTAATTAGACATGGTACCAGTGGGAAGACTTTATAGTTTGTGATATTGCTGAGCCTCTTGTTCTTCTACACACTGCAATACACTTGTAAAATCACAAAGCCTAGCAAGAGCTGCAATCAATTTAGTTGTTCCCTTGAAGCTGAAGCAGCACCACCATGGTCACTCCAGCCAGGTGCATATCCAACGTGCTCCCGCAGACCCCCAGGGCAGAGTCCACACCCTCCCGGGATGGTTTCTTCCAGGGCTTGGATAACGTCAGAAGCTAATCCTGATGTCCAAGCAAATTCTCCCTTACTGCTGTTTAACACTGCCACCCTGTCATCCTGCCCTTCATGGATGCAGAGAACAGGTATTTCCGTGGTAATACCTACCTTTAAGTGACTTGGGTTCACTCACCTCAGCCGACTGTACTCTTGTCATAGTCACCACTGTATCTCAGGCTTGGTCTCTGGGGGTGACTATTACAACGTGTCTGGCTGGCAGACAGAGAGACAGCCAACAGAGCACACCACGGACACAGCAAGCACCCCATCGGAGGGACGGCTGGAGCCACTGCCTCCTGTCAAATAACGTGGGTCGGTTATTACAGAAAGAGGTGCAATAGTCCTTCCCACACGAAGGATGAGTGTTTGTCACTGTCCTTGAACTCTGCTCCTTTCATATGTCTGTCTCTGCCTCTCCTGAGTTGCTGTGGCAAGCCAGGGAGACAGCGCAAGTTTTCCCGCTTGCTTTTTTTCCCCCCTTCCCACTGTGGCTGTCAGACCCTGTCTCTGAGGTCTAGAGGGTTGTTTTTCTGTGACAGCTACAAGCAAAGGCTACAAGCACAGCCAAGCGTTTTCAGCAGGAGCTGAAAGGTATCGCAGCTTTGTGGCAGGCCAGGACAGTCAGGGAAGCAGTGAGCAGTGAGCACATCCCAGACAGATGGATCTTTTAACTGAGGCTAGGGAGGAAGATGTTAATGGGGAACATTGTGTAAGACCCTTAACAGAAGGTGCTGCCATGGCTGAGCCTAAGATGGGACAGGAGAACTGGGAAAGCTATGACTGGGCCAAAACAGACTGAAATGATGCTCCTTGAGACAGGTGATGGGACTGGACAGGACAGATGAGAAAGGAAGAGCTCTTGATACTCCTCACCCAGACCCGCCAGACAAACTATGTAAACTGATTGTTCAGGACCCCACTGAGAGCAACTGGTCTGAAGTTAGTGAGAAACAAACTTTCTTCTTTTCTTGCAGTTTTACCGGTATTGGGATGGTTGCTTATTTATTACATTCACTGTGAAAAAGAGGGTGTGAATATGAGAATGACTTCTTCCCTGTTTCTCAGCTACTGCAGGATTAGCTTTTCCCCAGACTGTTCCAGGACCTAATTCCTCAGCTGGAAAAGAGGAAGAGCATCATCTCCTGAGGATTCTGTTAAGAACATCCAGCTGCCGCCAAAGACTATTACATGGCTTACTCATGCACGATAGACCCTCATAGGCTCTTTGCCACCCACTGAGGTTTATTTCATGACAAAAGGCATGTGGGATGGTACATGTTTCAAATACTGGGACATCCTCCTGATGTGTATTCATTTTAATGTCATTAGGCCATGTACTGCTGCCACAACTTTCCCAAATGGTGAAGTATGCTGAGGTTTGAAAAGGATGCCAGTGCTCCTTGAAGCATTATTGACGATGCTTACAGTATGTCCAGTAGAGCTCTGTTTTAAAGTGTGCTTGCTTGTTTTCGAAGTCCACTGGCTTCCAGGTTTAGGATCTCATTCTTTTTTTCTCTGTTTTCCTTCAAAAGGGCAGTAGAATGCTTTATTTAAAAAAAAAAAAATTTAAAAAAGCCAGAAAAACAGTTTGAATACAGTCAAAAATTTGAAACAGTCAAAAATTATAAATTGGATATGATTTGTAATTGTAATATTTTTTTCTGGGTTTTATTGCTAACTATATGAAGATTTCCTTCTTCTGTTTGCTTCTCAAAGTCATTGCATTAGACTGTGGAGCATAAAAACTTTTGATGGAAAATCTCTAGAGAACAACCACTGCTAGACAATTTTGTACTGCCGTATTCTCACAAACAAAATGCAAAAAGGGGTGAACCCAATCGTGCCAATTTGGCTCCAGAGTTAGCTGTCCAAATCCTTTCTTCAGGTTCTTCAACTTTGACAGTGAATTGTTTTTTATAAAAAGCAAACAAAAATTATTTATAAATTAAAAACCAAACAGCATTAATACTGTACAGATTTTTTTTTCCACTGTTACTTTTCAGTGTTCTGATCCTGCAGTGTGACATAGGTACTCAGATGTCTACAAAAACATTTGGCAGCTTAAGGTGAAGTGTAAACATGAAAAAATGCTTCTTAAAAGTACGGACCCCAAAACTTCCAGTGCCCAGTTCCATGAACACTCAGCCAAATGAGAGGTGAGACACAGGTGACATGATAAAAATATGTTTTACCAGCACTCTGTCACTCTTCCCTGTACAAAGTAAGCACTGAAATTGTTAGGCAGTGAATAGGTTCATAGGTGTTTCCACTTAAAAGAACCCCTCCAAGGGAGACTCATGTTTAAGACACTACAAGTTAACAACTTTTCTCCCTTTTTTGAGTTTTTGCTCTGATTGTTATCAGATGTATCATACTTCTTGCTCTTTGATTTCTTTTACGGCATCAGTCTGCAGCAGAACATAGTGAAGCTGTCAAGAATCCTTCTAGCTGACTGACCAGTCAAGGGCAACCAGCAATTTCAAAAACGAATCTGTTCAATCAAGGTATCTAAGGTGAGGAAGATACTTAGGGAGCTTTGCAGGAAAGGGAGACTGACTTGTCATAGTTTCTTATGCTATTCTTAAGTTCATAAGAGCAGAGTAACTCAGGTCAAGGAGGGAAATCAATGAACAAGAAATAAGTCACTGAAGTGCTTTGCTGAATCAAGTTTTAAGTGTGCAGCCAGATGCAGTGGGAATTGTGCATCAGCTGAAGTTTGGGCAGAATGGAAATCTTTTCAAAGTTTATTGCATTCTTAACTGATATCCTGAACAAGAGTCATCTGCTGATTTAGTGCTTGAGGCCCTGGTCTGCAAGCTGCCATGTTCCCTATACTCCCACATAAATATCCTTTATAGATGTTTAAAGGGTTTGGGGTGGCAGTTTTTCTCCCAGCAAAAGATATCTCGCAAAGTTACTAATTTCTTTACCCTCCCTTAGTAATATAGTTGTCAGCGCTGTTGCGTGATTACGTATTTCTTTCTTATAACCCTTATGCAGGCAGTCTTCTGAATGTTCTCCAGCTAGAAAAGGCCTCTCTCCCCACACCTGCCTGACATTAGCACTCCTAATTAGCAACAGAGTGCACAACGGCATGGGTCCCTGTGGCATTGCATCTGCACCCTGACATTGCTCCGCTGAACCTTGTCCGCTCCACTCCCATTGCCTTGTGCAGCTTGGCAGGGGTCACAGTACGAACCGATAGCATAATAACCATACCTTGGAGATAACTTTGGATTTAATTGGATGCATAGATGAGACTGAACCCACCTGCCTGCCTGTATAAAACCAAAAACTTTCCGATAGGACTATGCCAGGACTATGCAAGGGACACCATGCTGCTCTTTGACAAACATTATCTGTCACACAGAGCCCTTCAGAGAAGAAATCTGTTCCTTCCGAAAAGTCTGAAAGACTGTTACCAGATACAGCACTTCAGAAGCCATAGCTTTCTTGCAGTATTTTGGCAATGAGTTTTCATCTTCATAGCTCCCCCGTGCACTTCTGCAATTTGTATTAACCCCTTCTGAGCTCAGTGATGGAGAACTAACTTTATGCAAGAGGGCTGAAGAAGCTCAGCTTGTTGCAACCAGCAAAAAAGGGCTTCAAGCAAAGATGTGATTCTCTCTTAATACAGCAGAGTAAACACTGGGGACGGATACGGACTATTTAAGTTAACAGATGATGTTGTGAACTACTATGGCAGTCTGTTTGCAGATTTCTGGAAGAAACATCCCTATAGATCTTCATGCTCCCTTCACTTTTGGAAAGATTTCTTTGACAACATGGGGTTAGAAATCATCCCCTCGCCTTTTATTTCTCTCTCTCAAATGCAAGATATCAGTTGTCTCTGCAGTTTTGCAGCAGGTGGCCAATGCGAAAATGGAACAACTGTGGAATTAACAGAACGATTAAACAAGTACCCTGCTACTATGTCATTCTGTGAATCAGACGTGAAGATCTTTTTAACCCGTGAAATTTTGTAACACACTTACACCACCAGCACATACGATCCTACTGCTGTCATGCCTCTGGGAAGCCATACTGACCTTGTGCTTCATACCAAAGTCTTTGTACGACGGAGAGCTACAGGCCGTGCAGCCCAGAGGGAAGTGAACCCCAGAATAACCCACAGACAGGAGACAACAGCTGTTTGTGATGGCTCCCACCACCCCACTGCATGGCTCCCACCACCCCACCACCCCACTGATGGAGCTGGGCCTGCAGAGAAACTCCGCAGTGAGCCGGGTGCTGGCTGCAGCGGCCCCGACTGTCCACCTTTCCCTGATGGTCAGGGGTGAAGGTTGCTCAGCTGCCTTTCTGCCCACACAGTTCCACTTTCACGTGTGGTGTTCCAGGATGGGCACCACATTCCTCCCCAAAAACTTACAGGGTTTAGAAAAGGCTGTGTTGCTCATATAACTGCCCATTACCGCTAACATACCAGCCAATCAAAGATCTCCACAGTACTCCAAGTACGCATTCACAGTAGGGTTGCAAGAGAGATATTGCTTCATTTATAGCCGAACTGAGCAGCAACCCTTACAGAAATGGTGCCATACATAGTAACTCTGGTTCTGGCTGGCTGCTGGTGCCACCAGGAGTGGCTCTTCAGTCACCAGGGTGACTTGGCCAGGACTATACTGAAGCAGAACCACGAGCAGCGCAGTTCCTGCGGGGCTGGTAACATCGTGCCACGTTCACGGCTTTCTATGGCAATGGTAAGGGTGGCTCCTGCGTTCGCCTAGTTAATGGCACATGCACAACAGACAACATCAAGAACACAAATATAGATTTACCCGCAGGTGTACAATATGTGTCTCAGAGGAGAGAAATGGCACCCACCTGCTGAGCGAGAACAGTAAGTGCTGAAAAAATAAACCACTTCACTGCTAACAAACTCGTTGGAGTGGTCCTTAAAACAAATCAAATCTACCATCTCCATCAATGTCTGACTAATTGTTGGACAAGAACTTGTCTTCTTTTTTATTGTTTCTCCGCAAATGTCCCCTGTCCTTACTTGTTTGCTGATTCTTGCTACAGATTATATAATAATATCTAATTTACATATAGATTAAAAATTACCTTGAAGCTTATTTACCCCTTGATGAGGAAAGGCAGTGGAACACCATACAGCTATATAGGTTAATTAAGCCCATGTCATATTAAATGTTAGAACTAAACATTTTGGGGTTCAGTTTTGCTGGGTCAATATCACAAACTGGACTTTGGAAAACTGCTGTTTTCATAGCAGTTCAGGTACAAAGTATTATTCCAGATACTAATAGCCACTGCTCAACTGTTGCTATTTACTTTGGAGTTTAAAAATGATTAGGCTTGTTCTGGTTATCAAAAATTACTCTGTTTGTTCTTCTGCCTCGTTGCATTAGCTTCAGCACATTTTACAAAACTTTCCTCTCCCCTTCCCGGTCTCAGACATTGTGAGCCCAATGTGCTTTCAGATCTGGCACCATGAAAATAGCCCTTCCTCCCTCTGTCTCTCTCAACTTCGTCTGCCAACACCGGTTTCTGTATCAGGCCACTTCACCTTGATCCCCAGAGGACATTAGTCACTGAGGAGAGCTGCAAAAGCCTGCCACAGCCAGTCTCCCAGTGTAATTCAGTAACGATGGTGAATGCTTTTTTCCAAAGACATGCACATGGTTGAACACCCAGCTATCACCGTGTCTTCAGTAATGCATTCTCTGCATAGTAAACAAGAACTAGAGATGGAAAAATAACATGCAGTGATGTAAATTAATAAAATCTTCCCTTTTTGCTAAGTTTCCTAAGGAAATTATTAAACTTTTCTGTAATAATTTACTGAGGTCTTCGTATCTTCTACCATGCATTAAGCTTCATTATTACAAAATATAACAGATCTTTTATCATCTCTGACTGCTTGTTTTCAGTTTAACAAGAATAATAAAGGGAGCAATTGCTGAGAATGAGACAGGCATACATAGTGTTCCTAAGCTTACTAATTTTCTTTATGCTCCATATATTATTGAAACTTTGTAGTCAGCTGAAATATGTCTTCACTGATCTTTTTTCTGTCCTTTCTTAGAAGAGGATCATGCATATTTTCCCTTCTGAAGAACCTTGAAGTGGAGCATGAACTTAGTCTTTGTAAATGCATTTCAGGTATTGAAAAGACTGCCAGGATGCTGCTGGGCACCAGCTCTGTCGGAAAGGGGAGCCCGAGGCCCCAACAGGGGCACGTGGCAGCAACCTCCTCCTGACAAGAACCAGCCCTGCTGTCCCCAAGCAAAGGCATCTGCATCACTTGCTGGCTGACATTTAGTGACATTAAGAACACAGGTTATGCTCAGTTAGTATACAGGTGAAGTGCATGTCAGTGGACTTCCAGCCATTTTCACTCCTCTGTAGCTTTAGGTCTAGGATGTGATGGCTAGTGAAAGAAGAGTACTCATAACCTTCACAAAAACAGAAACTCAGGTTGGAGACATTTGCCTGTCTGATTGCACAGCCCTATAGCAATGGCTGAGCACCCACAGTTCCACCACTTAATCCAATATTCATTTTTTTAATGAAATGACACCTCCTTCACAGCTAGATCATGTGTAGGACATTGGGTTAAAAAAAATCAGATGAGAAAAGACATATTGCCAACCTAAGTGTTCGTTATTGTGTTAAAAAGGAGACCTAACTAAAAAGCAGCTTTAACAATTGGTACATGTTCCTTCACAAGAATGTCTTTTAAGAGGGGCATATAATGGGTCCTCTAGCATGTGTAAAAAGGTAGATTTAGAGCATCCTTAAACCCCAAGGCACTGACTGAGTCTGTAAGCTTGAAGTCCTTGTGCTGATTCCCACTTGGAGCAGTTCACCTCCAATGGCATCATTTGAAACCATTGGACTAAATCAAGTAAGGAGAAAGAGAACATGAAAAGGCACATCAGTATCGTGAAATGACTCTGTAGAGGACTCTCCAAGCTCCCAGAGTGGCTGCACTTAGAGCTCACTCCGTACTAACGGGGTGCCTGAAGTAGGACCACTTTTCTGGGAAGCAGGAGTAATGGCAGCGTAGCCCCATCCCTTCCCGGCTCTGAAGACACGTGCAGCTCTCACTCGTGCTCTCTCCCCCTCTTCTCAAGCAGCAATAACCTCCTTTCCTGGCTTGTTTTCTCCCCCACCACAGCCTACCCAGGCTTCCGAAATACAGCAACACGCTTGCCACCACAGAACGAGAGGCACCACAGCAGAGAGGAGGGCAGAGTTACTAAACAGCTTTCATTTAAAAAAAAATTGCTGCTATTTGTTGTTATGGTTCACAAACATTGCTGAAAAAAAGGGCAAGTATCTAATGCAGAAGACAGGGTGCACAAAAGGGCAGGGTCAGCTATACCGCATAAATTTTTCTTCCTTCTCTGTAAAATGGAAGGTATAATAAAAAAATTGCACATTGCCCCTTCAACACAGTATTGAAACCTTAAGTTGTGTCAAAAAGATACCTGCAAGGCCAAATTACTAGTTTAATTAAAATCCTTCCACAGAATAGCCTTTTTAAAAAATTAATACAGTCCCTTCACTGTTAACCCTTCACTCCTGTGTTCATTTTGACATAAATGATTTAATGTTTTAAGACCATTCACCATGGATCCATTGTGAGAGAGATAAGGGACAGATTCCCTGTGGAAATCACCATTTTTTGCTGCAGTAATTTTTCTCAGTTCTCTGATCTCTTTGATTTTGAAACAAAGGCCACCAGCTTTAATTTTTCCTAAGCTGCTCTCTTCAGTGATTGCAGTTTCATTACATCCTCTTACTGTATCTTGCACAATTGTAAGTACAGAAAGGCCACGTATGAGTAAAGAAACCAAAAAGAAAATGCACAAATAGGAATAAAGTGGATCTTGAGTTAAACTTTTTTCTTAAAGAAACCTGCAAACACTTAACTTGCAACATGATTCCTTGTAGTTATTCCAAAATCCTTGCTTTCCTGAGCTAACTGTATTTTCAAGAATTTATGATGACCTTACATATCCATTTGATAGCTGGGTCTTTACCTACAATATTTACCCAGACAAAATCCATTCTTTCAGTTGGGGCTGACATTCTACCCTTTATTTTTTTTTCATTGCAAGTATCAGTTTTCTTCCCAAATGACATGACCATACTCATACTTATCCTATAACCACACAGGAAAAAAGGAAGAAAACTGTAATTGGAGGTAAGTGTGCATCCTATGAAACCTATGTGTTCCACTCTGTGTCCACATGTATGCTGCACCTTGGCACATCCCCACTGCACTCATAACACTGTGTCAGCCTGATATCCGTAGAGTATTACATGCACTGCTCTGGCAGGACTCTGACAAGTCTACTTGGAGTTCACCTGTGATTGGCCTGTCTTGCATAGGGAGATTTGGCACACATATTGTCTAACCTTTAGATAATTGATACAAATAATGGTCTTAACCAGAAAGAAGTCAGATGTTTAAAAGGCCTGCAGAAAAAAAAAAAAAAAACCAACATGTGGGCTATCTGTGGAAGTAGAGTGGATATTGTGCGCCTGGTAGGATGAAAAACACAGAAATGAATCTTGGGATGTTGTCTTTCCTTTGTATTTTATGACGGGGTTGCTGCCATTTACAGCTAGGCACATACCAAATCCAAGAAAAAGGTCAAATGGGTCAGCAAGCAAATAACTGAAGGAGCTCCTAACTCACAGCCTGTATGTGCAAACAATTAAGGAATAAGGATTATAAATAAGGAAGAACAAGTGTTTAATTTACCTGAACTGCTGCTATATAGGAATAAAAGAATAAGCGCTCCAATGCTGATCACTTAGAGACAGACTGACCGGCTGACTCGGGTGTCTATAGGCTGAGTGGGAGAATCCCCTGGGCAATGACGATGCAGCTCTCCAGACACCACCCTCGCTCCCCGAAACCCTCTGCTTTCCACACAGGTTATTATTGCCTGCTCCATCCTGAAGCCTCCAACTGATAGTAACATGAGGACCATACATGTTTGCGCTACTGATGGTGCATATTTTGTCAATCAGACAACACTGTGATTTTTTGATGTTAGTGTCCCTGTAGCTTTTCCCTAAATGGGTAACATGATTTTTTCCCCCCCCTGAGTAAATTAGGTATTAGTTTATGACACAAAAAGTCAGCTTTTTAAAAGCTATGGCTTAGAATCGTTCTGTTTTATTCCCATCTGGTTATCTGTGCAACTACTAGGGGACTTGTCCTACAGACCTTTTTCTCCCCTTTGAGTGAGGGGAGGAAGAGAGTTATTGCAACAGCCGCAACAGCCTTTGAAAGGGAGACTTTCAGTGTAACTTGGGCACTGAACTACTGTTGTCTTGGAAAATGTCTCCCTTAATGACATGCTTTGGCATCTGTTTTAATTTAGGTTGCTGACATAGCAGAGAGGATTTTGTTTCCCTTCATTATTGTTTTCTCTAGGGAGTTTCCACAGAATATATATAACACTCATATCTTTCTCTTACAATACCTGCGAGATGGATAATACTAGCAGCTCCTGTATTCTTTCTAAACCTCTAGTCAGATCTATTAAGAATACCTTTGTTTAGTCTTTGAGAAAACAAAATATATTTTTTTTACTGCCATCCTGAGGAACTGGTTATTTCTCCACATCATGCTGTGATACTGCATTCAGTCACATCACTCTGGAAAGTGCTCATGTGTTTTTTCTCTATTATATTAAGACATAAGAAGATTAAAGTTATATATTTCATTTAAGGTGATGTTTAGTTTCAGATGTTCCTAATCGAGAGTGTTTATGCCCAATTAGATACTCAGGAGGGCTTATCATTTAAAGTTCTTTCAACTGGCATCAGAAGAGTAATGTTCATTTTTTAGAACTACCTAAAATTAAAGCCTAAGTCACTGCAAGTCATTTGAACTGTGAATCACAGTCTCCATGGCTGGAAGTTTCCAGATGTACAAGTACTGAGCTCTCCTTCGGAGCTTTCTGAAAGGAAGGGATGTGTGTTTCATAGCTATATACAAGTCTGCATCAAAATAGTCTGCAGTATAGGAATGGTACTGAATGGTACCCGTATTCAGTGCCATGCCTTTGGTCTAAATATATACAAATAAATAAGCCATGCATCCAGATCTTGCCTAAATTAAGCACACAACTGATGCAACTGCATAATAACAGTGTGATCTCAGCTGGCCTTTTGTCCACATAAAACACAATTTTAAAACAATATCTAAGGATGACTGAGTTGCAATAAATCCTAATACCTTTTAAAAAATAAAAATTTCATCCACATTTCCTTTTTTTTTCCCTTTTATTCTCTTAACTGTTTTGGGGATTGTTGATCTGAACTTGGCTGAGACATACCTGGCACTCTTTTGCATGTGTGTATAGCTTTTACGTCCTCTTTCGGACGTCTGTCTTCCTTAGGTATTGCAGTCACACCAAGGACTGAACATATGAGAATGATGCCATATTTTTAGCCCCCCTCCTCACCCTGCTTCAACAAGACTCCTTTGCAACAAAACCAGGATCTGGTCTCAAGGCAGGCAAGAAGAACCCCTGGATTCCAGAATACTGTTTCAAGAGCATTGCTTTTAATCCCTGCTACCTCCTGTAGAGAATGGCATGAGCATGAGGTCAAATTATGCCAAATGGCATAATTTCCTTACGCCTTTCCTTATGCCAAAATGGGTGGGCATGTTGCATTACTCCTGTCTTAGAGAAAGATTAAGCTTGTTGTAGCCAAAGCAGAGATTTGTGACACTTAGAAACTGAGAGTGCACTACTTAGGGTGTAACTAATATTAGCTTGCCTTGAACCCAATGTAAATGTACTAAAAAGTGTAACCAATAGCAGCATGTATTTTGTGCCATTGTGATAGCATAGCCATACACAATGCATAAGCATTTTACATATGTGTCTGAGCAATGTGACCACCTACAGGGGAAATAAGTATACATATAGCTGCACACAGGAAGCATCCAACCAAGAAAAAGTTACCAAAGGACAAGGTAAATACAAAAGGCTGCAGTAGGCGGGACAACCTGCTGCACACAAATGAAGGATGACTGACAAAACCAGAACTGAGGTAAGCACTAAGAGAAGCAGATGAGATTCCTCCTTCAGGAGGCAGGCAAAGAGCATATAAACATCAGGCAGGGAGAGGAAAGAGAAGGAAGAGGACAGGCCTGCAAATGATCAGACTTCCCTTGCCGAAGAGCTCTCAAGCCTGATCGCCTCCACCTCCATGACCAAGGCCATCAAGGACTCAACCATCAGTCCTGACTTCATGGCATCAGCTTCGTGGTACCACATACACGAGGGTGATTTCGGATGTCAGTATTAAGGACAAACAGTTTTACATACATAGTGAAGATGATTAATATGGCGTAAGTAGTAACTGTTAGCACAAAATTAGTTTTAATGAATTTAGTAAAGGCTTTTGAGTTTAAAATCGGCCTGCTTTACCAGTCTGCTAAAAACTACAACCATAATGATCTCTAATTCCCTATATGTAAACATATATTTAGTTTCAAGATTACCCTCTTTTTAGCTTTAGTAATCACAAAGTAAAAATGTGAACAATTTTCTTTTACAGGTGCCAGGGTCCTTGATTATAAAGTTTAACTCATCCTTGCTGTGAGGGTACTGTGTCTGAATCCTACCAGGACATGTGCCTCTTTCTCAGTGAAAAGAGCTAAATAGAGGTAATTCATATAGCAGTGCGAGCATCTTAATGATCAGAAAGTGCCAAGCTGACTGAAGCTTGTGCTGTAACTACTGCAGGTAAGTAAACATATAACTTTTCAGTGTAATATGACTGCTGAAATGTTGTTTGCAGGACATGGCCTTCTCTGGTGTAAGTTGGCCAAGCCCCATGGCAGTCCATCAGACCCAGCTGAGATACTGGTCCCACCCATGAAAGCTAATGCTTTGCAATTTGATCACCTCTCAAATACGTCCTAGCAAAAGGTACTAGCTGAAAAGTTTAGCAACTAATCTGTCTGCCTGTGCCATTTTAAGGTGTCACTGCTTACGTAGGTAGTATGAAATCTCCTGCTGCTGTCAACACATGCTCTACAGCACTTTTAATCATCTCTAATTTTGCAAAAGCATACTTTTTAGCAACCCTATAGTTTCACAGGAGATGTGTGCATCGTGCTGTCCTTCACTTTACAGAGATATAACTAGAATTACACCTCCTCTTTGCGTTCCACTGTGATATGTCTGAAGATTTTTTTCTTTTAACTTCTGTTCATAAACTTCAAACGGAAATAGTAGTGACTGATTACAGAAGCCTTGTGTTTAATCAGCAGTGCTGCCCATTTGCCCAAAGCATTTGATTCGCATATTCTTTAGTTAGATGCCACATCTTCTTCAATTCGATATCAGGATATAACCTTGCTAGTCTGCATCAGATGCCATTGTTATTACATTTCTGCAGCTGATGCTGTAACTGAAAGCCTTCTCTGCCTTACTGCTGGGCTTACAATTTTTTAATGTTAATCTGAAACATTGCTCAAGCATGCCTCTAACACTGCCCACAATTGATGTTTTTTTGTCATTTTAAAAACTATAAAAATTAAAATTATACTCCACTAAGTATTAGGAAGTTGGTAATATCTTGAAATATTTAATAATGCACTCAAAGTTCAATCAAAAGTACCTCTGTGACTTTGCAGGCTGAAATAGAACAACGTTATAAAAGATCCCCAAATTTGTTTCTGTGAAGTAGAGATTAGAACCAGTTATGCAATACCAGGCAAAAGAGAGTTCGTTTGAGTTTATAAGCTGATTACAGTGCTCCCTTGCTCTGACTAAAGTGCCTTGGTTGTCCCACTTCAGACTCCACTGATAGCACAGACAATTTTCAATTCCTAAAATACATATTACTATATGTAATGCCATTAGGAACACACTTAACTTCTCTGACCATGCATTAATGATAATTTCTGTGAGACTTGGTAGCTGTTTGTGGATCTAAAGCTTATGACCTTGTGAGACACATAACATTTTGTCTGGTCCTCGGTACCAGTGGGAGTTAGGGGCTGACAAGGATTCCTCCCTACTGGCTTGTTAAAGCTTCCTCTGCTCTTTCCTACAATCCAGTGCAATGTAAATACAAGAGAAAGCCTAGGCAATAACAGGAACTCATTTAAATCCCTGAGGATTCGCATATGATCTTCCGTACCTCATCATATGCTAGGGTAGCCAACTGAGTGCCTGTGAGGTACTTCTTTCCCTGATGCCAGGGACAGCAGGTCTCAGACCAGCCTGCTCTGTTACCTACTACGTTTTCTGGGGCTTATACACATTGCTAAGATGGCTCATTTTTTCAATTTACAGCTTTACCACACCACACCACTCCCCCAAATACAAGAAATGCTTCACTTGTTACATAGGTCATTTAAAATCACCCTTAAAACAAGCCAGCTTGAAGTGAAAGACAAAGTAGCATCATAACTTCTAACACAGCATCATTACAAATGTTCTTAATAAAGTAAGCAAGTGGAGTTGGGGCAGGGGGTTGTTAGAGTGGATACTGAATGTGCTTGCATCACAATCACACTTAGATTCCTTATGTTTCAGGATGCATGCGTTAGAGAAAACCCCCTGATGGAAGAGCTTCCTGCTCGCAGCCAGCTCTATTAGTTTCTTTGGGCATGGAAATGTTCTGTGACTGGACCACATGACCTCCACTCTGTCTGTTTATGCAACTTCTTGACTCCTTGACGTCACATAAAACGTCTTCCTCCCACCTGGGTGACTACAGGTGCTGCTTTTGCAAAGTGAAGTCTCTTCATCTGGTGAGTATAATATTTAACATCATTTGCACACTGACAAAATGCTCAACAGAAATATTTGAATGGGAAAATGCAAGTGGCTCATTACCGGCTCTTGACTGAGGTTAGACATGACCGTAATTAATCACTGCAGCATGACATTAAACTTCGTGCGGCTGAACTCCTTCACAATCTTTGAGAGAGCATAACAATTACAAAATGTAGGTAACAACATGGTGCAGCTTCCTGTGTTACTCATTTGTGTTCTGCTCCTTCAGCATTGTTTACAATTTCATATTGTTTCTTCTATCAACAAAATAACTTAATTGCCTTTTACATGTGTCCTGTTTGCACAAGATAGTTATCTCATATATGCATATCAAGATTGGATTGATGCTTTACATGAAATACCTGGACAACCTCTCATTAATATGGCTGTGGAACTTGTGGAGCAAGGGTCGTCAGAGTCAGGATGGTCAAGGACACTAATTATCGGATATACCACCCCTCACAGTGAGAGATCAAATACGGCAATCTTCAGATCTGTAGCACAAAAAACTCAAGTACATCTGAAGTTGTAAGGGGCAATCAAAGAATTGGTGAGTTTGTACCATCCCCAAAGATGCTGTTAACAGACTGTAGCTGTAACACACTGGAAAACAGGCCAAGAGGGACCTACGTCACTTTATTCAACAACTTTCTAAATGTTATTACATTGCAGAAATTCTTGGATTTTTGAATGAACTAAAATAACTCTGTCTACCCTCTGTCAAATATGTAGGAGTCAGGTAATATGGGGGGGGGGAAGGGGGTTGGCCTTTATTTTGAATATACATTCTGAAAGATGCTCCAGAAACTGAACTTTTTTCTTCAAAAGAGGTTTAGCAATAAGCATGTCTCAATATTGTTTGAAATGTCATCTCAGAGTGAAAGCACGTAACTTGATCACAGTCATGCATCTATAGGTTGTTGGCAGTGTTCCTCCAGTGGCCATGGATGCTGGTGTTTGACACCTAGCAATTGGAAAATCACGCTAGGCCACCAAAACCATTTCACAGCACCAAAGGAGTAGATGACAGCAAATGGAACATTCCTGGACTTTTTGCTGAGAGCCCTGAAGGTCAGAAGGACTCCATCTACCCCACCAGAGACTGGAAAACTCTGAACATCAAATTACAACGACCCTTGTTCAAAGAGCCTGGCACTGGCCTCCTGCACTGTAAAGGGGCTATCAAATGAAACCACAGTGTTTCTTCTAAATGACCTTCTTGCCATAGACATTTCAAGCATTTGAGAGCTGCTAAAGTGCAAGTGCACTTTATACAATGACATCAGTGTGTGCCAAGCATTTGGCTCATATATGAACTTCAGTGACAGAGATGCTAGTTCTCTGCTGTCATTTGTTCTGCTGTGTATAAGCTCCCATGGCATCTGCACAGTAATTACAAACACAGATTCAAACAACTGATAGTGGCAATGTTACTGAACATACCTTTGACCAGATAAGTATCTTGACCACTGTGTATTCAAAAAAGGCACTGCAATTAAAAAGTGTCTGCTTATTGTAAGGGAATTTGAGCAGCTAGGAAAACTGTGAGTCCTGGAAGTGCTCTGGGGCTCACTAGCAAAAAACAATCCAAGAGTATTTTTTTGTTCTTCCGTAGGTGAAAAGCATGCTGCAACCAACAGGCCAAAGCATATCATTCCCTGCTTCTTTAGCTGCATTGCAGCACAAGAGAGAGTGCACTCAAATTCCCCAAGCCTGGAAGCAAGCCCTTGAGTGTCAGGTACTAACCGCCATAAATACCTGTCACTTTCCTGTCTCCCTTACATATCTCTTTGCAGCAGAGCTGCTTGGAACTCATTAGTGAGAGGCATGTTATTTGCAAAGACTGTTAACTCCTGCTACAGATTCTGATCTCAAATATTTATTTTAATAAGAGATGAGCTTGTTCCTTGCCACTTTTGTTACATTTCCTGATAGAACACAGTAAACGTGAAAAGGTGTCTATCACAAGTATTTGGCTAGCATAAGGATTGCAGATTTAGCCTTGCAGTATGATAAGTTTCTTGTAAAGTGCATTGTTAGAACAGGGCAAAAAACACAGGGCAATTCTCCTGTCTTGCTTCAGTAGCTGTGATGACTGATGGATCACTTACATCTGTCTGTGAACAGGAAAATAACTTTCAAGGTCTCTAATTTTTGTTTTAAAAAAGCAGAATTTCTGATCTTACATGCTGACCGATTTTGAATAACAAATGGAAACGATGGCCTTTTAATCCTTGCTTCCAACATCAGTTGGAGCCATTAATGGCATCACCTCTGCCATTAATAAATCCTGAAAAAAATTAACCAGTAGTGGGGAAAAAAATGTGTTGCCTTTTCCTCAACAAATTCAATGCTTTTAGTATTTTTCGGTGTTATTATGACAATAAAAATGACTCCACATTCACTCATTACTTCTCTGGAATGAGTTTATTCATCAGCACCTGAACTTTAATTTCTCATGTTCCAATAGCTCACATTTCTATTACGCATTTCTGCCCAGGATACCACGTACTTTGCCCTGCATTTTGGAAAGAAAACAATTATTAACCTCATCTGTGAGGGTGTACAGGGCTTAGACTTTGCTTGAAAATTTCAGAGACATATTGGACAACTTCCTGTGAAGTTAAGTGTTGCAGAACTGATAAATTCTTATCACAAAGTGGCAAAGAAGACTGCTTTTAGATCCGTATTTCTAAGCCACCAATTTTATTGCTCCCTGGCTGCATTACTATTTTTAGATATTAATCCATGCTACTTACTCAGGCAAAACTCCTTCTTGAAGTTCCACCGTTCTGCCAAAGCAGAGAGAATGAAGAGGGACCCTGGTTTTGAGCTGTGTTTCTCTTTGCTTGTGAAGAGGAAACAGAATACTATATGCTCTTTGTTGTTTCTATCTATCTAAATATTTTCTTATATTTCCTAAATATTAGCATTTGTTATACTGGGTGTGGTACCTCACTGCTATAACCAGCCCTTAGAAATACAGAACTTTGTCTGAAACTGCTGATTATTTTCAGCATCATCTAAAAGCACAACTGCTTTTTGCAATGAGGCAATGACACATGAGGCCACATTAGGCTATCGCCCTTGCATCAAGCCACACAGCAGAGTAGCTTTAAAATGCCTGATAGGATTTTAATCCCAAGTGGAAAATTAATAGCATATTACAAGAAAAATGGATAAGAAAGTAAGAATAAGATTCTTCAGTGACAAGACAAGAAAAATTGAAAGCAGACTATAGAACAGTTTGTGTTCTTTAGACCTTTTAAATGTTGATACGAGTAAATGTGGTGGACAAGGAATACCTTAGATCGTTAACACCAACAGGCAGGAGATAACCCTAGGGATGAGGGGGTGAATGTCCAAAACTAACCTTCTGAATTCTCAAGCACAGGACTCCTATTTGCTAGCTACAACCTGTATGGGCTTGTTGTAAAATGTAGAACACCTGGCCTAAACAGAAGTGACATACACCAAATCCTCCAATGAATAAAAAGACACATGCCATAACATGAGGCAAAACCCTCAATTAGAGGCAGACCACAGGTGTTTCTACACACATAATATTTAGATGGAGAAAAGCAGGTTTGTAAAATTGGAAAAGTCCCTGGAAATGGGGGAAGTTCCTTGGAAATGCACCTAAAAAAGACCAGGGGTGCTTGGGGACTTGGCCGCTGACACCCAAGATCAGTAACTTCAAGCACCAGAAAAGCACAGAATCAACACTTTCGCCCCAACTCTCCAGGACCAACTGCAATCTCCGCAATAAGAAGGAAGTCATGACTGAGTGAATGTGATTTTGGGAATGCCTGTGACAGTGTGTGTGTGAAATTACCAAGGAGGATAGCAGTGCCAACATGACCAGTTCTTAAAACCCCAGTATCCAAACACGCACTGTCTTCTCCATCATGCTCATGACAGTAAGAGATGAAAATAAAGTAGAAATAAAACATCTAATAAAAATGCATTACTAGGTTATGTAGACAGAAGCTTCTGTAAGACATAAACCTACCATAAACCGCTGCAAGTTTAGCCAGTCAACCAACCACTAAAACAGATATTTGATGAATCACAACACATTTTTTCAGTATCACTCAGAAAGACCCTCTAATATTCGAACATACCAAACAAGATAATCAAGCCTGAAAGGACAGAGAAAATAAATATTGAAGTCAAGACAGAACGCCACACATGTGAAACGTGAGTCTGTTACCAAGCTTTGTATGCAACACTTCAGAGCATGATCAAATGAAGAAGGTGCAGAAAGCTACCAAATCTTTTCTTCAGTGAAAATAATCATACATGTTACCAGCCAGCGTTGAATTGTACCAACATTGTTGTTCTAAGATAAAGCTCTCATTGACGGCTGCAGTAAATAACATCCTGCACTGCCTCAAGGCTAGGTTCTCCTCTCCTGGAAATCTAAAGGAAACTTTTGCTACTGATTCCAGTGGAAGTAAAACCAAATGCAGAGAAAGCAAAAAGTCACACCAAATAATAAGAACATCTCCAACACAGATTTATTCCTGCAGACCTCACTGATACTCAAGGTTTGCCTGTGTAACATGCCAGTGTTTGGCTTAACCATAAGGGATGAATGAGTATCAGTAATCATTTTAGTATCATGAAATCCTATTTGCATTTCTAAACTGACATCATATACTGACCAGAATTCTTTACAGGTAGCTCAGAGGGCTTGCTAAATGCATTTGACATGACTGCTAGCCAGCTGTGTGGTTGCTTGAAGAAACCTAGTCACCTTCAACAGTCCTGAAATCTATGCAGCCAGCAGCCACTCCATCATGTGGTTACATACTTGGCTTCCACCTACCCATACTGAAAGACACACTCTCACATGTGGTTCCTTCCAGCTGCTGATAAAGTGCTGAGCTGTATGGATTTTAAGTACCTTCCCGTATGGAAAGGATATGAGACTTGGCAACTCCTGTGATCCTAAAAACCATCATTTTTCTTCGCTGCCCAGTCCAATTGTCTGTAGGACTGGCTCCTGAGCCACATACAGCTCTGGGAAGTTCAAGTGCAGTATTTGTGCTGGAGCTATAGCCAGTGATGGCAGCAAGGTGCCAGGAGGACAGGGTTGCTGGATAATCAAGTGTCTGACTGAGCGCAAGTGAGCCAGCAGGGAAGGCCAAAGGTGCCAGTTCTTCACTGCTTTCCTGTCTAGCTAAATATCCAGCTATGCCTCAGTGAAGAACTACTGCCATTTTCTGCTTGTAAATTACTCCCTGGGCCTCTGCTTGGAGGTAGGTGCTATGTGCCTTGAGGCTCTGGGAAGATTTGGATATGCGCTTTTAGTCTGGCTAAGTGGGGTGGAATGTATTTCTTTGGCCTTGGAGCTGTAGGAAAATAGCTTTAGTAATTTTGTTTAGCTCAAGAGGAGGAACAAAGAAGTTTACGCACCTAACAGTTCATAAGAATGCTCTGCATAAAATCCAGCTGAGGTGTCTTCTGTCACACACGGATGGAATAGCAGCAGAGAGATAAGCATGCTGCTCTAACAACACATGAACGTTGGGTAGCACAAATATTTTTTTGTCAGAAGAAAAAATCAGATTCTTCAACACCTGTAAATGCCTTAATAATGGCAAAAGAATTGTAATGTGGAGATCAAAATGAGCTGGCAGTGAGACAATGAAGCCAAGTAAACAGCTTAGTAGACTAGCTCAACATTCATAGCTCCATAAACTTGTGATCACCCTTCAGCTGGTGCCACTTCAGGCACAGAATGAACCAGTGTCACTAAGACTCTTTTCAAGTATTTTAACCAAAGGACTACATGTTTAAAACACTATCAGAGCACCAAAAAGACATTCTCTAGCTTGTGGGAATTTCCCCCTAACCCTTTTGAACAGGAAGTTCTGGTTACAGCTTGTTTTCCTCTAGAATTAGGAGCTCTTAAATCAGCAACAGAGACAGACAACCTGACCTGGCCATGCAGTACGGGTAACAGTAAAGCTATCCCCAATTAGTTGTTGGATGTTTAATACGGAATGCTATGTCACACACCTAGAAGGGAGGAATGATCAGCACTGTAAGCATGTGTGGAAGTGTTTTCCACCTGGAAATCAAAGCGACAGTGTGTTTTATCCAAAGTGTATGCCTGTCCTGGTTCTAAGGTCCCATGCTTTGGTTTTTACTCTCATAATGCCTTGTGCACTTACATTTAAATGTATGGCAAGTTACAAATATGCAAGCAGACAGGACAGAATTCGACTCTTCCAGCTCCTCATCCTTTCCTTTCAGCCACAAAACCACCTTTCTATGGGTAATTCCCTGCTCAGATTTCTGATAGCCAGAGTGAGAGTGATTGTTGGGATGCCTTCGAGGCCCCTCTTCTTGTTCAGCCAGATAACAAGAGTGGATCAGATAGGGACATCAGTGTAACGGTGAATGTGAATGGGACACCCAAAACTGTCTCAGGGGGTGTTTGTCCAACACTGATAGTGCCAAAGATGAAGATGACTATCAGAGAAACAGTAATCAGGCAATTAAGACTTTGGAAAAAAAGGAGTCAGCCTGCAAAGCAGTATAAAAGCAGCAGAAACATTTGCAGCAGTGGGGAAGACAGCAGAGTGCAGCAGAGCCAGGGCAGCCCCCGGACACCCCAAGAGCTGCTGGTGCTGGGGCGGGCAGAGCAGCCTAGCTGCAGGGCACTGCTGGGCACCTGCACCCCATCACTGTGAAGGACACAGAAGAGGGAACCCCTGTTGGCATGTGCCCATGGACCCTGTGTGCCTATGGGTCTGGGTTGCAGGGGTGGCACAGGCACAGGTACAGCTGGAGCACCATGTCACACACAGCAGTACTCGGGAGAAGGGACGTGAGCTTGTGACCTACACACCCAACCGTCCATTTAACGGGGGGGGGGGGGGGCAGCATACATGGATGTCATTACAACTTTTTGGGATTATAGACAGGCATATACAAATTTGTAAGTGGCTATTAGTGTTTTGCAAGCATTTAGTACCAGTTTATCTATTATATTGCTGACACTGCTCCTGTTCATTGACTGCCAATTAATTTCATGTCACTAAATATGACGGAACACTTAGATTCTGATTCGACAATGGGGATTTGAATATTTCTGCAGTTCTAGAGCAGCGGATGATTACAAGTCCAGCCACCTACACTTAAAAGAGAATTGTGAAATACCTGAAACATCAAAATTATTCTTGTAGTGAGGATGAGACCCATCTGTGTTAGCAGGTTTTCACAACTTTCATGTAGACATCTGCCTTCTGCCATGTTCCCAAGCCCTCCAAACCCCCTGTAGTTCCTCACTGTAATCCTTCTTTGTAATGATGAACAAGGAACCTAAGCCGTATCCTCATGGCTGATCAGGTTGGTGAAAAATCTGTCAAGAGCAGTTGTGATATAGTTGATCCCACTCTTATCTGCAGCCTTCTTTGCTATGTTTCAAGTGAAGCTACACCCTAGGGTTCATTATTTCATGAGTGCAGTCATCTTGTGTGAAGCACGTACCACACTACCAAAGTTTATCACACCAGCTTTGTACATTGCTTTTATGTGTTGTGGTACTAAGAATATATAGATGTAGCCAAGGTAGCAAGTGAAAAGCAAATGGTTTCTTATTGCAAAAACATTAAAAAGCAGATATGTAACAGTCAGCGATTCAAACTGACTGACTACAGAAGATTGCATATACAGAGAATTCAGCAGGAAGACTTACGATGTCTGCTTTTTGTGGCAGTTGCGACCTTGGCTGACCTCTCAGCAAATTTTAGCACTGGGTCTCAAATTGGACACCACTAGGAGGAACCTACTGGCTGTTTTCAAGTTTGGGTCTGACCTTGGATGACTCCTGTGGAAACTTGCTTGTCCCCAGTGACCTTTAGTTCACATGAAGTCTTAAGGATACTGCTTCTGCTTACGGAGCAATGTCCTTTGGTGACACTAAGTAGACTTGGTAAGACTGGACCAAAACAGCGGTGATATCAGAATAACCCTGCTGCTTTCCCTCGGCACAGACCTTGACTTCAGAAAGCCCCTACCTTTTTCCCTGGAAAAGTTTGCACCAAACCTATCAGCATTGACCTCAGATACTACATGAGAAAACTTTACCCATCTTGGGCTTGTTACCCACCTCCTGACCAGCTTCTGCTGACTCTGTAGCAAGTCTCTGACCCATTCCAAAACTAAAATAGAAACTGGACGTTGCTATGCTACTTAAGGCTCTACATTAATGTATCTTGAGAGAACATGATGGTGACTTTGTAAGAAGTTACATACTTCCTTCAGAAACAACAAGCACGCCCTACATCCAACATGGTATAGTAACACTTCTGACAGCATTAAGGCAGATGCCTTCAAAATCAGTGACCTTTTTTCAAGAGGAAATGACATTGGAAATAATGAAGTAGAAAAATCAATGTTTTTAAAAAGTGTGTATTTTAATATTCTCTTAAAAGTGGAAGAAGAAAGACCTTCAAGTACAGAAATACCGTGTCTCAGAAGTTTTTATGTCACGGCTCATGAAAATGCTGTGTATCCATGAAAATAGCTGGGTAAGGTACCACAAAATATGTGATGTTTTAGATTCAAAACTTGAACAAACTAAAGTCTCCATTTTCAGTTTTAGTATGAAAATCTTTGGACTTCAAAAAAAAAGCAAAAGGATTATAAATTGTCTTTGCTGGCTTTCCTCACGTCCCTTCTCCAATGAATAAAAGTACTAGTATGTGAACAAACAGTAGGGTACAAAAGCGTCCATCAAACATCACACTTCCTGACTAACCCTGTTCAGCCATACCTGACTGTGAAGGGAATGCAATTCCTTAGCGCAGTCTGCTCGATGATGGCAGGTACCTGGTCTGTTTTGCTATCCAAAGTTCAAGAGTGCCTTTCATGGCAGCTGGAAGGTCCATGAGAGGACTTTACATCCTTCTGCCCGTTAGTAGATAAAGGCTAATGCACTCATACAGAAGACTTTAAAACATTTCCCAAACCTGCCTCTCCTAACAGAGCAGTACTGGACCATTTTCATAAGCCTTTGAGGAACGGACAAGATTTCCTCTGCTTGAAACTCCTTTAAGATGTCTTGATTGCCAGCAGCAAGCATGACCATGGCAAACTGCAGGGGCTATCTACAGCTTTTAAAAACAGTATGTTGCCACAGATTTTCATCAACACATCTCAAGAGTCTTCCCCAATAAGAGAAGTAAAGCTCAACAGAAGAAGTGAAACTGAGGAAGAAGTGGTTTCTGTAATGGTCCTAACAAGAAGTGCTGCTATAGTTTCTCCTGCCTTTTTCATTTGTAACATGTATTGAAGAAAACTTTCTGTTGAAGCTGTTTTTCCAGCATCTTTCAGACTTGAAAATTTCCCAACATACACATCTCCTATTTTAAAATATGGTCTTGGGTTATGGCCAATTTTGTTTTATTGTTATAATGCTTAATATGACATAATGATATATGCTTGCTTCTGTACAACATTACTCCCAAAGTTAGGTTTGCCTGCCTACCTGCTCAAACAAAAAAGAAATTGGTTTTCAGACAGATGAGCCTGATCTGCTGTACAGCTAGGTTGTATCATCACACAAACCTTAATAGAAGCAGAAAAAGGAAACTGGGAACACTCACCTCGGGTTGGGAAGAGAGGAGAGACCAGACAAGACCAGCTGTTTTCAACAGCTGTGTGAATTTAGATTTGAATTGTCAGCTGTGTAACTGCACCTGAACAATGTCTTTGAGTCTTAGAAAGACATCAGACAAATACATCTGGCATAGTAACTTGGATCACAGAAACCAGCCTTAGCTAAGCTCTTACTGCTATGAGAAACTTGGTTTTACAAAGCACATCTGAGAGACATACAAATCACAGGACATTACCTGTTATTTATTGAAAGTGACATGTCTATCTCCACACTCCAGCTAAACTCTACATGGATTATTGTATGTTTGCTTTAACATCATTTATTATCTTATTGAGACAATATCCTCCTTCAGTGGCATTCAGATAAAACAACAGAGCTGGGTATACCTCAGTGGTGGATTCTCCTTTTCTTGAGTTTTATAATTTATTTATTTCTAATTGATGCTGCAGCAATATGGTGTGGACTCCACATTCCTACGATTTTGCCTACTCTGGTGCTTATCATAGCAGATCCCGCCTTGCTGTGTTGGGAAAACAACTCTGGAATCAAGAAAAAACTCAGAACTCACATGACCACTGCTCCATCATAAATAAAACAGTATCACCTTTGGAATTATTATAAGTATTGCTAATCATTGCTAGGCACCTTTAAAGACACTGAATTTAGTTTTCCATTTTTTAAATTTGTGGCAGCTTAAGAGGAACTGACAGTGTGACTTCAGCAGCCAAGCAAGAGTTAATTATCTTTACTGCCTAAATCCATGGTGTGTCTATCCAACCTGTAAAAAGCTGAACTGCTGTTGTATAAAACTTAGAGGCATCTGTCCAGACAGAGGAAGCCCAGTGTTCCCTGAGTTCCAAAGCAGCTATTGTCTGAAAGCTCTTTAGCGATGTATATTCTGCCTCCCACCATCCCTTTACATAGATCTTTTATTGTAATTTTATCATAGTCACGTGGGCTTGAAGAGATGTAATACTTTTCTTTAAAAGATCAAATCACCCTTTCCATATATAAAAGGATGATGGGAAAAAAAAAAGAAAAGTCATGGGAGTCCTCTTAAGGATAAAATACCACAGCGCTCCAAAATTCTGGATTCTTAACTTCCATTTGAAAATTGTTAACTTCCACTGAATGGCTCTAGAATTGCAAGCTGCTTTCTGTCACAGTAACTGATGGGTGCCTACACTGCCATTTAGTGATCTGTAAAGTATTAAAATGACAATGACAGCAGCCTGGAATAGGACCACTCAGGTACAAACAACTGGTGGAATGCAGCTAGAATCAATACTAAAAGTTGTGTGAAGTTCACTTATATTCACAGGTCAAGCTAAAATTTGCATGGGCCCTAGCACTTACTAAAGCCAGTGTTTCTAAGAACAAGTTAAAACTAGCAACAAGAGACTCCATAAACATGACAGTGACAGTGCAAGCATACTTCACTGGTTTTAATACGGATGTGAAACTACAGCCTTAAACCATCAACCAGAGATACGGTGAAAAGTCCCACCTTCCCCTTGTTGTAGGAATGAGTAGCTGGGGATAGGGGAGTGCAAGCTTTGTTTTTTTCTAGAGCTAAATCTGGCTTTATGTTGCTTATATGTGCATAAAGCGTAATCTCAGTACTCATTTCTGCACCACCACCAAGCCTTCCTGGTTGTTGCAACATCAACAAACCTTTTCCATTTGCTCTCTTTTACCTCGTGTATTAATTTTGCAGCAATCCGATCTGGCTGGAAAACAGTAATTTTATCACTGTGAAATTAGCTTTCTTCAAGATCAGTTTTTGCAGTGGTGCAAACTTGCATTGGCCTGAGTGCATGCATGGTTTCAATGCAGAAGGGTAGCTAAGTAATATCTTGTTTTTCCATGGCCTTTCTCCACCAGGCTGAGCAGCTGAATTCCACTACATTTTGTTTCTTTCCTTTCCCTTTTTGCCTATGTACTCCCTTATTTTAAAGTATGACATCAATCACGATGATGATTCAGAATGCCATACTAAAAACATAAGTAAATAAAATTGAAATGTGTTTTTGCCTGAACCCAGAGCCTGAGCTCATTTTCATCTTCTCTGTGTTCCACACTCTCTAATTAATTTCTTCGCAGATGTGCAGCATTAGGCTTCATAGCCAGATGTATTCGCCATCAGGGGAAAAAAAATCTGCTGACACTGCAGCCTGTCACCACTTCTCTGATGTGTCCACAAAAGGCACCTGCAGAAATATCATTAGTCTCCTTAAGATCATATGCAATGGGATTGTTACTCTCTCCTCTGCCTCAAGAAATTATGAAAAACTGAAGAAAAAAAAATAAAGACAACGATCAATATTGCTACAACAGGCAGAAATTTCACTCTGCCAATAACACCGATGTGGCAATTATAAAGATTCATCTATTACTTCAAGAAAAAAGAAAGGATTTGTAATTCATGCTAATATTTCTTTGCATATAACACAGTGATTTGCTTTTAAACGTAGAATTCTCAAAGCTGTTCCTAATGGGAAAATGGATGCAGCAATACCAAGTGTCTTATGCAAGGCTACATGACAATTCAGTGACAAAATAAAGATAAACCCTACTTTCCCCTCCCTGAAGCCCACTTTTCTTACACAATTACTTATCTAGTATCAATGTACTTTTCTTACCGTTGAGCTTAGCGAGAGAAACTACATGAGAAGCATTTACATTCATCTTCACTGTTCAAATGTAAAATAAATGCACAAAAACTGTTTTTTTATAAACTGCATGGATTTACATTTAGGCAAGAGATAAGCAGTAAAATTCCACTGAATTTAATACCTAATCTTTGAATGCAGCAAATTAAGTATCAGCAACTTTAAAACTAGAGTTTAATTCCACTGTCCCTCCAAGCTCTTGTGTAACTGTTGCATAAATTTTGTATGGTCATTTACTTTTATTGGAGCTCTGCTTCTCAAAAGCTAAAACTACAATCCAATACACAGACATAAATCATTTTATGTTCAGTGTTTGCTTTTAAAATCATTAATAAAAGTAACCTAAAAGGCAAATTTTAGCTGGCTGAAGACTACATTTTTCGATGTGAAGCTATTCAATTGCCTAACATTAAAGGCATTTTGAGAAGGGTGATTTTTGTGGTTAAATTGGGAGGGTATGACTCAAAAAAAATCACGCTTCAGGTCTGCTGTTCCCTGTTAGGACTTCCCGTATGGCTCTGTTCAAACTGCTTAACACGTAACTCCTCAGGGTACAGCAGAGGTGAGGGAGCCTGCAGGACTAGAGCTGTGCTGGTACATCAGAGGGGTCTTTTTCCTTTATAGGTTGTAAATAAATACCTCTTACATGTAAGTGACTATGGTGATTTTCATCCAGACTGGATTGCAGAAGCAATAGGATGTAAAGATACCTACCGTACACCTGTAAAACTAAATGAAGCTCAAACAAGAGCATCTTCACTGTGTTGCATACAGTATGTTTGGGTACTAACCAAATTCTGACATTAACTTCCTCTTTTAAGCTTAAAAGCCCCTCCATAAAATGAGGTACCTGGCAGAACGCAGTTCCCCCAGCTACCTGCAGCTGGGGCTTCTTCTGGCTTCCTTCACAGGCTGCACTCGGTTTTCCTGCCAGCCCTGGGCCTGGTTTGGGGTTGTTCACTCCCACAGAGTGACCCGGCTTACGCGCGCTACTCCTCCCAGCGTACACCAGCACCGCTCTCCCCACCGCCGCGGCGGAGGCAGCCCCCACAGCACCGAGGCGCTTCTGCGCAGGCCCCGCCGCCGGCCGCCATTTTTCCTCCGCCGCCGGTGCGGTAACACCGCCTTCCTGCTGCCGCTCCCATCAGCCAACACAGCCCTACCCCGCGGCCGCGGCCATGGCGGCGCTCGGGCAGCTCGGCTCCCCGCCCGCCGACCTCCCCGGGCAGCGCCAGCCGCCGGGACCGCGCGCTCCCGCCTCCCGCCGGCGAGGGGCAGTGCCGCGCCTGCGCGCAGCGCTGCTGACGCCTGCCGCTGTGTGGGCAGGCGGGAAGGGGGCGGGCGCATGCGCGGGGGGGCGGTGGCGGCGGTGGCTGGTGCGCAGGTGAGGCGGGCGTGGGGCCGGGGTGGCGGGGCGGTCGTGGCGGTCGCGCTTTCCGTCCCCGGCCGTCGTCGTTCTCTCCTGTTGGCGGAGGGAAGGAGCTGGGCCTTCTCGTAGCTCGCGTCCCAACCGCCTCCCCGAGAGGTGGGTCCTTTCCGAAGTTCAGACCAGACGTGGAGGGTGCGAAACGGGCCTGATCCAGGCTGGGAGCGCGGTGGTTGAGCCTCCGGGCGGTCGTCGTGTGCCGCAGCTGCCTTGGTTGGCGGCGGCTGGCTTTTCTGGAAAGGCTGTTGTGAGAGGAAGTCTCTCGTCAGCCCTTGAGCGTAAGGAGGCAGGGGTGACTGAGGCTCTCTTTCGTGTTCCCTGAAAACCGTGAAGTCACATTCAGAGTCTCAAACGGCCTCGGCTTCCCCGCTGCCATCTGAGCTGGTCACTGGCTGGCAGGGGACAGCCTAGTGTTGCTCAGTAGGGCCCGAGAAGTAGCCGGAGCATAAGGCGTGTTACCCTCCTGCTGTAAGGAAAAGCACCTGGGCGATCATATCAGGGACACAAACAAGGAAAAAAAAGTTCAGATTCATTTCACGTTCACATTCATATGAAACGAAACGGTGCCAGAGGTCTGGCAAGTTACAGCTGCGTCAGTGAGATGGGTGTTACTGCTCCTCTGATACTGGGGGGGTCCCTCTGCTATCATGTGGAGTGCTGCAGGCAGAGAGGAAAGGAAAGCTGAGTTCTGGTCATGTGAGGTTTCATCAAGGTAAATGCATTTTAGCTTTCATAGTTTTCCATCCTGAGTTGAATTTGTTCATAAAACTTTTTTATTTCGTGTGTTCCTGTGACTTTAGCATAACTTTTAGGGAAGATGAAACTTCCTGTTATCTTCTGCAGCCCCATAAAAATGGGGAAGCTGAATAGTTGTTGGAAACTGCTCAGGAAAATGTTTTAAGGATTTGTGTCTATGCAATATGAAGAATTTTCTATCAATACATTCTATAAAGTGCTGAGCATTTGTCATGTATAGCAACATGTCACCATGATGTAAAGGATGTATTTATCCTATGTCAGTTTTCTTACACAAGTTGAGTGTTGTGCACTGTCTTGGTTTTGGCTGGGATAGAGTTAATTTTCTTTCTAGTAACTGGTATAGTGCTGTGTTTTGGATTTTAGTATGAGAATAATATTGATAACACGCTGATGTTTTGGCTATTGCTAAGCGGTGTTTACACTAGTCAAGGACTTTTTCAGCTTCCTATGCTCTGCCAGGTGCACAAGAAAATGGGAGAGGGCACAGCCAGGATAGTTGATCCAAACTGACCAAAGGGCTATTCCATACCATATGATGTCATGCCCAGTATATAAACTGGGGGGAGTTGGCCAGGGGGGAGCAGTCGCTGCTCGGGGACCGGCTGGGCGTCGGTCGGCGGGTGGTGAGCGGTTGTATCACTTTTTTTTTCCTCCCTTGGGTTTTGTTCCCCTCTCTCTCTTGTTGTTTTCCTTCTCATTACAATTAATTATTATTATTACTATTATTTTGTCCCAATTATTAAACTGTTCTTATCTCAACCCACGAGTTTTCTCACTTTTGCTCTTCCGATTCTCTCCCCCATCCCACCGGGGGGGAGTGAGCAAGCGGCTGCGTGGTGCTTAGTTGCCGTCTGGGGCTAAACCACGACATGCAGGCTCATCATACTTGTATAGTGAGTAAAGAGTATTTGAGGTCTGACTGACCAACATTTGTAAAGCATACCACTTTGTTATGCTTTACATGGAAGGTATGCATATATGGAAGGTATGCATATACACTTCCTTCTTGAATGAAGTCTACAATGAAATCTTAGGTGTAGAAGTTAGGTTGTCTCTTGAAGTCTTATTTGGAAACAAAAGAAGATAAGATAATAATGAGTGCTGCTCTTATTTTGTTTTGTTCTGTGAAAACTTCTTTTTAGGTAATGTAAGCATTTCAGTTACACACAAGAGAGGAAGCAGGCATGTCAGCTCTTTGTCCACCACCGTCTCCTGCAGTTGCTAAAACAGAGATCTCTTTGAATGGCGAGTCACCTTTATTAGCTGCCACTTTTGCCTACTGGGACAATATTCTTGGCCCCCGAGTGCGGCATATCTGGGCCCCAAAGACAGAACAGGTACTTCTCAGTGATGGTGAAATAACTTTTCTCGCTAACCACACCCTGAATGGAGAAATACTTCGGAATGCAGAAAGCGGTGCAATAGATGTGAAGTTCTTCGTCTTGGCAGAAAAAAGGGTAATCATTGTGTCATTAATTTTTGATGGAAACTGGAATGGAGACAGAAGCACATATGGGCTATCAATTATACTTCCACAAAGTGAACTTGGCTTCTACCTGCCACTTCACAGAGTGTGCGTGGATAGGTTAACACATATTATAAGGAAAGGAAGAATATGGATGCATAAGGTAGGTTTATTGTTCATTACTAAAAACAGTTGTCCAAGTTGTCTTGAGAAAAAGCAAGAATTAAGATTCTGTGACACCTGTTATGTAGCAATTCAGACACAAAAACTCAGAGGAGGCTGACCTCTCTACAAGTATACAATTTTGAAGGTTAAAAGTTATCAATATGTCAGCAAATTCAAGGCTGGGGGTTTTAGCCATGTGGTTTATCCTGGTAATATTATATAACTTGTACCAGGCTATCTAGGTGAAATAGGTATCCTGCACAGTTTTTCATCTCTCTGAATTTGATGACAATTGTTGCTTTTAACTGTGTTAATTAGTGTATTTACACTAGAGAGAATCATAAGTTTACTGTGTTTCAAATCTTTGTTTTCACTGTTGAGGTCCAGAAAAGGGAACTGATGCAATTAATGTTGTCGTTGTTACAGTTTTATTTTTCAAAAAAAGAGTATCAGTGAACAGTTTGGCAGGTGTTAAATTGTGTAAAACTAATGGGAGAACCACAAAGATACATCGACTTTAGTCCAAATATTTCTACTTTTGAAATTCAAAAAGGAAAACATGCTAAATTTTTCTGAAGAATTGCAACTCTTACCTTTGGGTACATTATGGATATTTCATCATTAACTGAAAATTGTTATGTATTTTTGTTTAAAATAAATAACATTCTAATAATAAAATTTAAAATCTCTGTCGTCTTCATGGACTACAAGTTGTCTTAGAGCAGTAGATTGCACGTCAGCTGTAATGTGTATGGCGATGCATGTTTGTCTGATAAAGTTTTTGTTCCTCTTCTGTTTTGAGACCTCTAGTCAACATACTTTAAACTTCCTTTTTGAGTGCTCTTATCTGAACTAATTAAGATTCCAGAAATAATAAGCTGATGTTAATTTTTGTGGTGATGTTTCCTTTTTGCTACATGGACAAATGTCATTGATTTTTGCTGTATTGCCTGACGATGGCTGCCAGTGTTTTCTGTTGCATTGGGTCTTGATACTTCTGGGGTTTATTTTTCAGAGAAAGGATAGGACATAAAGTTCATTTTCAATATAGTAGAAACACAAGTATTTCATTCCTAATCTAGTGTTCTAAAAGCCTGCTGGATGTTACTGCTTTTGATGTAAGTGAATGCTATCTCATGTTCTTGATTACATTGCTTCTCTGTCAGTCAGTGTCCTCTGTCCTGACTTCTAATGTGAGTGGTCAAATAAGAATTGCCCCTCATTCTTAACTATAGTAATTCTTCTCTCTTTTTGGACATTGATCCATATCAGTATGTTTCCACAGTAGAAATAGCCTTCAAGTGGCGTTGAGAATGACAAAAAGATATTTTATACGTTTCCCCAGAAACTAGTCATTAAGATCTTCATTCTTTTTCAGATGTTCTTGAAGCAGATAGGTCAACTGGGTTAGCTGAGAGAGTGATACATTCTGAAACAGACATTTATTGTCTTTCTTTTCTTTTTTCTTTTTTTGTTCTTTTGAGGAAGATCAAAGATCCCTGCATATATCTGCAGTTCTGCAGCCTTACCTAGAAGAGAGAAAACTGCTTTGAAAATGTAGATTAAAATTTAGGCATAAGTTGTAGAACAATAATATTGAATTAAAACAGGCTCATTTTGTAGTTTGTGTTTTGAGGCAGTTCAGCAGCTAACAAAAAATGTTGAAGTTGTACCTGAAAGGAACTATTTATCTGTTCTGGTATTTCTAATGGTTGTGGTTATCAGCTCTCATGAGTTCTGTGTAAAGCTGGACAACAGTTACAGCTATACTTTAGAAGAGAAGAAACCTTCTGAACTCAAGGACGAGGAGAAACATGGAACAGTGTTCAGGCTGGCAGAGAAAGACAAGCCACTCCAAGCAAGTCATCTATATGGGATTAGAAACCCCTTTTATCTACTTCAATTTTATGTTCCAGATGCTTGTCTAATAGTTTTGAGCAGTTATATTTCTAAAAAGAAGTGTCTTACACCATTTGTTCAGCCTTATCTTCAGGAAGACTGACTTCTTTTAAAGCAAAGGATCTTCATTGTCAAGGATGTCTTACTTCACTGACACTGAACTCAAGGATGGAGGTGCCCCAAAGGAATGTGCCTTGTTCCAGTATTGTTTTTCACAGATGCTTCTTTTAGATGGTTAGACAAGTTTTATTGCTGTTTTAGGGCAAGTTGCTGCAGCTTGTTCCCTATTCATCTGCTCAAAAAAAGTTATGTAAACTCTTTTCCCACTCGAAGTTGATCAACTTTGAGTAGTTCAGTCACAGAAAACTAATGAGTAACCAATAAAAATGCAATAACCTGTCAGCATCTACCAAATACATCATTAGTTCTCGCAGCATCTTCCATTTTTTGTGTATTGTATTGATTGTTCCAGTGATTAATGCTGAGTTCTCTTTGTGAATAATAACATTATTCCATTGTAAGTTGCATTTTGAATGCAACTGCTGCATCAGCTGCTGATGAGTCTGTTTTGAGAACTTTGTCCAGTGTCCTGTACATTGTGTTTTGTGTACTTTAAGGTTTCATCTCTCCTGTACTTGGTTATAGAACAATATTTCAAAAACTTGTCAATGTCTCAAGATGTGGGGGGAAAAAAAAAGTCTTGTTTTTCCTACCCTTCCCAAAGAAATACTTTTTCTCATTCTGGAGATCTAATTTTTCTCTGGCTGCATCAGGAACCATCAGTCTGTACCTTATCCATTTGAAAATAAAAATCCATACATAAAGTGGAATTCTGCACCATAATCTGATCATTTGGCATTTTCTTGATCTGTAATGAAGAAACTTAATGTTTTGTCATTGTCACCACACCCTCCCTTTCCTCCTACTCCTGCCCAAGCATGTGAGAGGTTTGGTGGGGGGCAGAGCAGGGAGCATTGATCTGTTTAAAATGACATCACTTCCCACTAATGTCAACTCTGTAAAAGAAAAAAGACTTGAACATCGAAATTTGAATCTAAGAAGCGTGACTCCACAGGGAAGAAACTGTACCATTTGACTGTTGTGTGCATACATATATAAACAAATACCAGAGCGTTTATGTTTAACTGCTTCTCTTGCTCAGGAGAGGCAAGAACATTTCCAGAAGATTGTCTTGGAAGGCACGGAGAGAATGGAGGATCAGGTAAGGGCCATCTGGTTGATGTGTATGGCACACCATCGCAAAACTATTTGACTGCATCTGGTGACTGTAGAAGTTGGTGCTGCTTCTTATTTTTGGGATCCAGGAAGATACTTTGGACTGGCTCATGACCTGCCATGCACAGGAGGCAAAGTTTCTGAAGATAGGATGATGGAAGCTGTGAAAAAGTTGAAGGAAAATATATTTCATCACTTTATGGGTAAAGTGGAAATCTATGAAGAATATTACCTTTCAGAAAAGGAAAGTCATTTACTTGAACTTGAAGCTCTGTAAAGGTAGTAGCTTCCATAGATTCATGCTCGCCTCCTCTCAAGGATGGTTTTTCACTAGGTCGTTACCTTTTCGAGTTACAGAGATGTACAGAGTCTGTCATGTTGGAATGTGGTTGGAGACCTAATGGATAAGACTGTGAAAAGAATTTGGTTTCTGAAACTGTAAATATGAAGTTGTGGCTTCAGTTTCTTGTGATAGATAAATCAGATAAGTAATTTTGTATGTTAATAACTAATATGCCTGGTTTTGGTGTCCTGTCATTGTTAAAACATCAAACTTGGATCTAAAATGCTTAACAGGAATTGCACGCAATATGGTGTGATCAAATTAGCTCACTTCAAATACTTCTTGTCTAGGCCAGTCAAACTGATAGTGAAAATTAGCATAGGACCCTGGAAATATATTTTAGACATGATGTTGAGAAGCAAAATGTATGTTTCCAGTTCATAATTATTGATGAGCAAAGCCCAAGAAGTCTATGCATCAATTTCCGCTCATACCACACTTCCAAACAATAGGAAGTTAAAGGTGTTTTGCATGTCATATTGCAAGTTCATGTTAGTAGTAACTTCTAATACTGCACAATGTGCTTTTACTTCAAGCATTTTATTTATTGTGCAGGGCCAGAGCATCATTCCAATGCTGACAGGAGAAGTCATTCCTGTAATGGAACTCCTTTCATCTATGAAGTCACACAGTGTTCCAGAAGAAATAGACGTAAGTCCTTGTGTTCTTCGCATTCTGAATAAAAAAGTGGCTTTGGCACTCTGGTTTGATACTTTCTTTGGCAGACAAAACCCCACAGTTGTCATAAATTCTTGTATGCTTCAGTTGTTTCACATCAAGTTCTCCTAAGTGGTGTAGGGAATGGTTTAACATAACTGGTTTAGTTTGGTAAACACAACAGTATACTAGCAGTGGTTTTTATGGTAAGCACTTACCAAAATTGACTGTGTAGGATTATACCGGTTTTAAGAGTGGAGTGGAAAGGCTATTTGATGCAAAACAAAATGAATGAGGAGGTAAATGGTTTTAATGTTGATACCTGTTTCAGCGTGGTTTAGTGTTCTCATGGAAGAAGTAAAAGTGATCTCACATGCACTAACTCAAAGTATTCTGGACAAGGTTATAGAAGAAAACACTGGGAGGAATCTGACTTGTGACTGGTGAAGAACGTTGGATAATCGAGTGACTTTCTCATTTTCAAAATGCTTTGGCTGAAGTCAGAAGGTCTTTTTAAGGTTGTGCTTTTTTGGGCAGTCTTACAACTTAGCTTAAATAGTTCCCAGACAGTTCCCACCTATCATTAAAAACAAAAATCAGTTAATTGGAAGGTGCTGCAGATCCTTGTCTAACCTTTGTTTATATTTACTTGCGTTTCAGATAAGTGACACAGTGCTAAATGATGATGACATTGGGGATAGTTGCCATGAAGGATTTCTTCTCAAGTATGAATTTCAGTTTTGATTTATGCTGTAGTAAATGGTTTAAACTTGTGTGTGTGTATATATCACTCTATCTGTATGTGCATGTGAACATGGATTAGATTAGTTTTCTTTATAGGAGGGGGGAGGATGACATGTATTTGCCTTTTGAGATTTTTGTCTATAAAATGCTGTAGAAGTTGCTGTCTTTTTAGAAGAATGGCTCTGGGCTAATACCTGCATCTCTGTAGACTATGTTGTCACACAGTTATTTGCTTGATAATAGAACTCCTATCAAACACAGTTTTTCTTTGATACTTTTGTTTAATTTTATGAGAATATAAGTCAAAAGTCTTTCATTTTTATGAAATACCAAAAAACCTGGGTTGTGTTTACTGCATAAACTATGAATAAGAGTCATTAATGGTATGGCATGTAGAATGCTTATTATTAAATTGTGTATTTCTCTTTTCCCCCCTGTCTTTAATGTATAAGTGGAGGTAGTTGCACTTGAGAGCAAGTTGGTCTCTTCCTGTGGGAAAGCATATTTCATAGATTTTTAATTGATGTTCTGTTACGTTTCAGAACGTCTCCGGTGTAACTGCATTCATTTATGTAGTGCTTAGTGCCATCTATTTATACAGCATCACATATCATTTCAGTACTACAGAAATTCATGTGTTAAATTAACTAATTCTTTACAATAATTTAGTATTTCATTCCATAGAGAATTTGGGAAATAATGAAGTGAATATCATGGAATGGATTATTGTAGACAAATAGAGCCATTGCTCCTACAATGATGAGCTATTCTCATACCAGATGGAGATTTATTGGGAAGGTAGTAGACTGCAGGGTGTCAGTTATCTCTTCTTGCTACTTCTTCTCCCTCGAAATTTTGTCCTGAAAAGAAAAGAATAACTTGGCCATTCATGTGAAGGGTCCAAATGTCTGCTTTTTAGCTTATCTGCAAAGCTTATCAGTTCATTTACTTTCAGATTTCACATCTTAAATAGAGTGTTGTATGGATTTATACATGTCATCGAATAAAAATTGGATTAAACTAAATAAACTGCCATGTCAACAGTACCAACCTCTGAAATAAGCAGTCATGCTTTCTTAGTAACTTCTAAATAAAACCAAACATCTATTTCTGCCCCAAAGGAAGAATTTGTAAGTATTCAGATGGCCTTAAATTTAACTCTTAGAATATACTTGATAAGATAAATAGTAGTAGGTCCACCATAAAGTCCACCTGTAGAATCTCAGAGGCTGCGTGTAGCTATTATAGTCCTTATCAATTAGAGGTATTTATTAGAATCGGTTAATGACATAAAATGCATCCTTCAGTAAGATAGCATAAATGCACTTTTGTATATTCACAGATATTGGAGAAAAGTTTTTAATAGTATCTAGACTTTCTAGGGTATCAGCTTTTTGAAGCTGTGAGCCAGGTGTTGGTTTGAGAAAGTGCAGGGGGAAAGAGAGGATGAGGATAAGAAACCTCAACAGAAGTTTCTGAAGGACAAGTTGAGTTGTCAAGGTTAGTCCCAGGTATATTTACTGCAGCCTCCAAACTTAAGATAAACTAAACCATATCTGTGCTGCTGGCAACTCACAAGACAAGATCACTCAACTTCCAGCATGCCTGTGTGTATTCTGAGGGACTTAAGCTTGCGATGTTCTCTTGCCCATGTAGTTACCAAGAGTAGAACAATTTACCTGCCAAGTCTCCCAAAACTGGCTTCTGATCCACGGTTTCAGAAAGTGAGGACAACTATGGAATAGATCTTCTTTCAAGATATTTTCAAATCCCTCATTGTTAATATGTCTTCTGCTACTTTAGGTGAATTGTTTTATACAGATTCTGTAATACAGTTAGATAGTAGCAGTAGACAGCTTTTGCTTACTCTGTAACTGGTGTTTGGAGGTTCTGAGTGACAGTCTTTTTATTCATCAAAATGAAAATGTAGATACTGTTAAACTTCTGGATTTCAGCAGTAACCACGCAGCTGCGTGAGGTCCTATGGGTGTGGACCTACAGATATGGGCCTATATTTATAGTAGGAACACGTCATTCTTCTTGTGAAGATGATAATTTTTTTATTTGAAAAGTCTGATTAAATGTATTAATCTATGTTTGTTTGTATTTGCAGTGCAATTAGTTCACACCTGCAGACCTGTGGTTGTTCTGTAGTTGTAGGAAGCAGCGCAGAAAAAGTTAATAAGGTAATGCACTTTCTAATAAACCAAACTTAAATGCTCATTATTAAGACTGTTAGTGTGTTATTCGGAACAAGGTTTATCTATAAACATATTTGAGGTTGAAGAAGGAAGAAATACTGTTGTCTGATTATCTTACTTCAGCTGATTGGTCTAGCAGTTGATAATTCTGCCTGAAAATTGCCTTATCAGTTGTATTCTGGCAACTATAAGAAAACCATTGTATTTAATTCAATTGATACTGTATATAAATGAGTAGTGAATGAGTCTGAGCTTTTAAAATTAGGTTTATTAGCTAAAATGTACATATTGAAGAGATCTGAACTAGCTTGCCCAGTCCAGCTGTGTCAACGGGTACTGTCTGTGTACTCTTAAGAAGTATCTGCATAATTTCTCTTACACTGGGAATAAATGTACTTCTGCATCATGAACTGCTTGTGTTTCATGGAACCTCAAAGCTGTTGAGTCTGTAGTCACACACACGTGTTGAAACAGGCAAGCTTACTAGGACGTTAAACCATTCCAGCAATTCCAGCATTTTTTTCTTTGTAGCTGTGTTTGTGTTGACTTCAGCCTGTTTAAAAGTTAATTGGTAAGTAAGTGTATGGTTTAACTGGTATATCTTCAATTAGGTTTGACTCAGCTTTCCAGAACAACCAGAAAGAGGAAAAGTACACAGAGTACTGTGTACTTGTGTACAAGAAAACACTCAGTGTGTCACACTTGCTGTGTGTACATCGGTAGGGACGATGTTTAGGAGCTTTCAGGTTTAGGAGCTTTCAGGTTTAACGGGGAAGAGTATATACATCATTATGGTCTATTTGGGTGGAAAAAAGGTCACTCTTGGAAGCTGTCATTTCAGAACAAGAAAATAATTACATTTTTGTGGTAGACTTTTTTTTTCCATTCTGTTTTTTTTATAAGCTTGTTATGAAATATTTAATTTGAACGAATATGAAACTGTCACCTGCACTGCTTTTCCTCTAATATTTTGGTGTAAATGGAGAGTTTCTTGATGCTTATTTTAAGCTTAGCCAGTATGTGAAGGAAAAATCAAATGAGGATGTTTTCCTTATTCAGAATTAATCAAGTACTTTTTTCATATACAGCTTTTTGATTATACCAAAATGCTAGTTTCAGATAAATTGAAAGCAATTCCTGGAAGAGATACACTTGTGTTTACTGTCCATTGAAATATTTCTTAAAGAATATTTCTTTTTAGCGTAGTGCAATGTATCAACGTTTTATTCAGAGAGATTTCCCTTTGACTTGCATTTAATTAGGGTGTTACTCCATCCCTTCTAATAAAAACACTGAAGTTAATTTTCAGTTAGGATATTCAGAGACAAATCATGAAGAAAATGTTGTTTTCTTTCTGAGAAAATGTATTTCACTAAATCAAGTGCCTCTCTACATTCACAGCTGAGTCCTTTAATAAAACTCTTTGATTCAGAATATCCCCGCAACTGGGAATGAAAAGAAGGGTTTCATAAAAGTGTGCAATCCTAGAGCCTTCAGGTATTAGGTGCCACTGCACTTAATGAGTATACCAATACTGCTGTGAGGTTAAGGTTCTGTGTAGTTACGTAGCATTACAAGTTTTCAGTTTACACTGGGGCCTCTGGGCCATGCAATAACAATAGTTCCATGTCCTGAGACCATGACAAAGGTCCTATAGTGGTACATGTGGAGAAGCAGTATATTCAGATAACTTCATTTTCTGATAGGGAATGTTTTTGTATATTGGGCTTTTCTGTCTAATTATGTTTTTAATTGTGATGTACTAATTATTGAGCTCTGGTTTATTTTGTAAGACTGAAACCTTCCTTTGAGGAAAAACTCATTTTAATTCTTGAAGTTTATGCCCTTTTTCCTACATATATGTATGTACCTGTGTGTATTGCTTCAATGTGAAATAAAAATTAAGAACAGTGGGCCTGATGAAATATATCATGTATTAATTGTAGACTATACATATTATGTGTTATGTATTTTATAGTATGTAGGGCTCCTTGCTGCCGTGAAATAGAATAATCTTCTTTTTAAAAAATTCAAGGCACCTTTAGTAAACCCATGTTTTGAAATAAGCAGTTCATGATGCTTTATAAAAATTGGGGGGAGAGGGAATGCATTGTTTTGTGTGTATTGGCAGTGATGGTAAAGCACCTCTGATCAAATGAACAGTAAATGCTGATACTCAAATTAAAAATAATCACAAGCAACAGGGGAGCCAGAGAAAAGAAAATTCTCAGTTCCTAGCTGAAATCAGCTAACCACAGTTAATATGTATTGTTTCAGGGATGTAAGATTTGCACATGATTAAGTTAGCATAATAGAGGAAATGTTAAAGGCTTAAGTGGTTATAAATAGCTTAAAGTTTATAGTTCATAAAATAATTAAAAGGCTTTAAGGTCTAAATGGTTATGAGTATGTAAAATAACGTATTCATAAGCTAGGCACTATAGGAAGAACACAGTCTAGAAGAATGTGAGTCTCAAGATACATCCAGGGTAAATTTCATAAATTCTACAGAGGTTCTTATCAGCAGTGTGCTCTTTGTGTCATGGTGCAATTGTTCTGAAGTAATTGCTTTCTTCATGGCATACTTCAGCTTTCCTTAAAGTAAAAAAGCACCTATTGCATCTTGCTGAAGTGGCAAAAAGCCAAGTCAGAAACTAGGTTGTCATTGTTTTAGGTACTGCATAAACACATTGTGCAAGGATAGAGCCTTCTCAAACACCTTACAGACACACGTAGGACACCACAGGTTAAGACTGAAAGATTAGTAGAATGGAATACATCTTAGTATTTGGAGGTGATTACTTGTAGCTGTTGCAGCACAGGAGTTTGAAAGCAGATAATGAAGTACCTTTGTTGCTTTTAATGGAGAGTTTGAGGAAATTACTGAGGCAATAAGCATGGATACTTATTTAGGAAATTGACTGTGCCTGATTGGAGACAATAGCTGCTGTTTCAATATGGAATTAATAAAATAAGAGGCTTAAAAGGCTAGGAAGTAACTTGTGTTTATGTAATAGAAGAGGTGGCAGAAGGGAAAAGTGATTTGTTCTACGTAGTTGGCTAAAAGACAAACTTTGCCAAAAAGTGTTGGATTTTTTCTTCATTTGACAAGAAGTTGGAATAATATGGCTTACAGCCTAATAATTTAAGCATGTTGCTATTCTGTGACATTGATAAAGGTTTGGCTTTTCTAATAAGCATGATGAACTTTTTTGTTCGTCATTTGAAATGCCTAATACATTCTAGTCAGAAATTGCATTTGAAGATCAGTTCATTCTTTACATTTTCATGTTTTTCAAAACTGTTCTTTTTAATGCAGATTGTGAGAACATTGTGTCTATTTCTTACGCCGTCAGAGCGGAAGTGTTCCAGACTCTGTAGAAATGAGTCTTCTTTCAAATATGAGTCAGGACTTTTCGTTCAAGGCTTACTCAAAGTAAGTATGCTTAGGAAAGTCCTATCCTTATGTCGTTTAAGAACATTCTTCAATACGATATGCACACGCATACACACATGCATGTTCAAAGAAATATGTCATCTTCCCTTGATTCCTTTCTGGCACTACAGCTTCCTTTGTAACTATTTGCATGTTAAAATTCCAAGTCAGTCTTTTCTCTGACACATGTATTTCTTGAGTGTTGTCCAGAATTGTTCCTATACTTTGAGGTACAGTAATAATACTCTTCTGCTTACTTGGGACTAGAATCACAAAAGGCATTAAGTTTTTGTGTTGTACCAAAACCAAAAAAGAACAGTCCATCTGTCCTACAGCTTCCAAGTATTTTAAAAGGGCTGTAGCAATGGGTGAAGATGAATAGAAAAATAATGCTTCTTGCTCTAGTGAGCAGGCTTAACTTACCAGATAAATATAATACTGTAATGTTAACAGGCTCACGAACCAGATGATGCAATACTGTAATACACAGGTTACCTCAGTATCTGTTTTTACTGTTATATTAAGGGAATCATCCAGTAAGAAGGACTTTTTACTGGGCTACAGCCACCAGTTCTCTCAACAAAACATGTCAAACAAATGGGATTTAAAATTTAGGCATGATGCTTTAATATTGTTTTGTTCCAATACAGCTTTGTTTTTTTTAAAAAAAGTAACTAGAAGAATAATTTTTTTTTTCACTAAAACAGGATGCAACAGGAAGCTTTGTGTTGCCCTTCCGTCAAGTAATGTATGCCCCATATCCTACTACACATATAGATGTAGATGTCAATACAGTGAAGCAGATGCCCCCTTGTCATGAACACATCTATAACCAACGACGATATATGAGATCCGAGCTGACAGCATTTTGGAGAGCTAATTCAGATGAAGAAATGTCTCAAGATCATATTATCCACACAGATGAGAGTTTCACACCTGATTTGTATGTACTCCTCTCTCACTACTCTCAAAGTTACTTGATTTGGGACAAGAGAGTAAGGTAGTACAAAGTGTACTTTATTAGAAAGTACATGAGGGTTTTATGCTTTTAAGAAGCTCCCTCAGCTCTGGTAGTTGCATTCGTTTTGGAGGAATTTACAAGTTCCGTCAGTAGTTTTGTTGCATTAAATGTTAATGAAATTCATTTTCAGTGATATTTATGACTACGTGATGTTAATTTTGTTGCCTGTTTTAAATAGGGGTATAACAAAGCTAAGTGTATTTGACAGGGCCCAATGGCTTTCCTGGGTTTAGTTAATTTCATCTGAAAGTTTTGTGTTCAAATGCTGTATAAGCTTTTAAAGTAGCAGGTTTATAATTCACTAAAATTTTGAATTCACTTCTAATTTCTGCCAGATTGCAAACAGTAATGCTATTGCTGTGTACAACTGCTGGACAGTTAGTGTCCCTTCATGGCATTACCTCACGTTTGTTTGCTTTCTTTTCTATAGAAATGTCTTTCAAGATATCCTGCATCGAGATACATTAGTAAAAGCCTTCCTGGATCAGGTAATCTTTGCTTTTTCAGAAAGAACAAGAGCTAAAGTTCAGTGTTTTGAGCCCTAGTAACAGATAATTTAACATTAATAGATAATTTGTTGGCTTGGTAGCTTTTTTTCATACTAGTGCTATGTCTTCTCTGCATAACTAGAGAGAAAAATACTTGTGTAATTTGTAATATTAGTATAACACTGAAACTCCTTCTGAAAAACAATTCACATTTTCTATTGCTGTGCAACAATGTCTACAATTACAGTATTGAGAAAGCTACCTGACTGGGCTTAATTTCAGATCATTTTAAAAAGGAAAATAATACTTTATCCAAACAGAATTGTAAAACAGCTTAATTGATTGCATCTGAGCAGCTAGAAAACTAAGAATGAGTGTTGAGCATATCTACAAATCTGCTGTTAATGTACCTGCTTTGCTATAATTAAGGATATGTTACATGTGTATGCAATGTTTCTTTATATTCCACATTCTTAAAATGATTCCTCAGTTTCCATGTCTACCTAATTTTCTGGTATAATTTTTAACAGATCTTTCATCTGAAGCCTGGCTTGTCTCTAAGGAGTACTTTCCTTGCACAATTTCTGCTAGTCCTTCACAGAAAAGCCTTAACTTTAATAAAATACATAGAGGATGACACGTAAGTGAACAGATAATAGAAAGCAGGCTTTGAGAAACTTCCTCTGTTCTTTTTTACAACACCCTTTTTTATTTTCTTGCAGGCAAAAAGGAAAAAAACCTTTTAAGTCTCTTCGTAGCTTAAAGATAGATCTTGACTTAACAGCAGAGGGCGATCTTAACATAATAATGGCTTTGGCCGAGAAGATTAAACCAGGTCTACATTCCTTTATCTTTGGGAGGCCGTTCTACACTAGCGTACAAGAACGTGATATGCTCATGACATTTTAAAGTTCTCCACTGCTAACATGTAATATTGCAGTCTTGCATGGCACGAAAAGAAATCTGTCAATGTGACCACCACGCTTGTGACAATCATTGACTGGATTGAGGATGGAGCATTAGGAGCACAGTAACACTACAGTCTGCCTGAAGCAGGAGGGGATTTCATTAGAGGGAGTATCAGCTTAGCTAGACAAGCATGATTTTAACGAATCATCTCTTCTGTGTGCTTTTTTTAACAGTAAAAGTAAATGTTACCAGAGGTTCCTTTGCCATATGGGCTTAGTAGGTAAATTTGAACATGTTTCATTTTCTTTCCCCAGAGACTTCCTTCAGTGTGTGTCAGTTTTTCCCTTTTCTGCTCTGTCAGTATTTTTAGTGTTTCCACAGAAAACAATACATACGTCCAATCTAATCATGGAGGTTGTGGAATAGGCGCCTTCCAAGAGTTTCAAAGAGTTTGTAAGAGTATTTGTTCTTGTGTATGTGGTACAAATCTGAACTATGTCTTCCCTCATCTCCCTTTTTAACACTACTGGCTCCTTCATTTAGAGCATTTAAAGGTGTTTGGGATTTTTAATATACTACAAAGTGCTATTCTTGTGTGCAAACTGTTGACTATTAGCAGCTTAAATAGCAGCACTCTGCACATGGGACCTGCGTCATTATTTAAGCAGCTTTGTGCATGTAAGTGCCAACCAGGATACTCTGTCACAGCTTATTGGGCCATCCTGCAGTGAAGTGTTCAGTGACCCAGCATAATTGAGCTCTTTCAAAACACAAAACAGAAAACCTGTGTCATTCAGCAGCAGTTGTCAGTCTTTCTGTCTGTAAACTGCTGATGGTTCTTCCATTTCCGGTTAGAATAAGTTTCAGATGAAAGTATTGAACCTTCCCAAAGAACACCAAGGTGATAGCCAAAATAAAAGATAAAACAGTGATTTTTTTACATTGCCATTAATGTATTTAGTAATCCTTAATTCAGAGATGAGCCCAGCTATGAACTAATGGGATTAGCATTTTACTAAGTGAATTCTAGTCAATAAGCTTGCCAGTCTTCTTAGTTCATCTTAGCACATCTCCAACTTTGCTTTGCTTGAAAATAAAAACTACATTTTCTGTATGTATGCCTCAACCTTTCTTTCTCAGTAGCATGTATAGCAGTGTGGTGTCAGGTTAATCCAGACCCGTTTTTTTGAGGTTTGACACATGGTTGGTGTGTGTTACAGTGAAATTACTGGTACATCTGTACTACATGTTGTTGTATTTCTTCTCTTTTTGGACAAACCCAGGAATATATTTGTGTCATGTTTTAGCATAACCTCATAACTCAATATTCATTGTGAAAGAGCTGCACTTGTGATTGGAGAAGCCACTGTTGCTTTATTGCTTAAATTGTTTATAGCACTCTTTGGTGAACAGGTTTCTGTTTTCAGGATAGCTTTTTAGTGTCTCTTTCATGCAGCGAGGCATAAAAGTTAACAGAAGTTAGATTCACAACTTTTCCTGAAATGTCCAATACTCAGATTTTAAAAGGAATACTGTCCTTTATTTAGATGTCCAGAATTCCCTTACCTTTCCTGAAAGACTAAGATTCACAATTAAGTATTTAGAGCTTCTGAAAGATGTGGAATTGAGCCCCAGCTGCACACCATTTTTGTGAATTAACATCATCAGTGTTACCTGGTTGATTCAAGTCATTACATTTTGTGGAGCCATTTTTTTGCTGTACATGTATGTAGGACTCGCAGTGACCTCAGCGCTTCATCAAAAGAACTTGTCGGAGTTATGCTGACATACATTACTTGTGCTGAGATTCTGTTTGTCTTCCTACCATTATTATTTCCTTCCGTGTCTTTAATCAGTTGATCCATTAGAAAACAGCCTGATTGTGCTAAGTGTTTACTCTCATGTCTAAGAGTGTGAAAAAGATGTAATAAACACTGCTGAAACTTCTAATGTAGAAGTTGTGTTGAAGTCTAAAGAGCTTTAAATGTGTGGCTGAAATTAATCATTTCAGCTTGATGGGCACTGGAAACCTAACATTGACACTAGTAACTAATAAAGCTGTTTGTTTACTGAAGATGCTGTCACTTTTTGAAATTACTAAAAGCTGGAAACTTTCTCAATTGCTACTTTTGTTGCACAGCTGTCACAAGTGCACTGTCACAAGTGCAGAATGTATAGCGAAGTAAGTTACTAAATGCATCTGTATGTTGTGTGGTAAATCTTGCTCAGGAAACAAAGTATTCTAATAAAATTCATGCACAATTTTTGACTTGAATTGCTGCTGATTTTTTTCATAGAATTTCTGTTCTGTATCTGATAGAGTCATTATCTTTTATCCTTTGAAATCAGAAATTTTTTCCTTCTTGTTAAATTAAAAATTATGCTGAGGTGGTGAATCATAGACTGGCATTGATAGAAGGTCATATGTTACTTAGTTCCTCCGTTTCTGTTAAGGACTTTCAGGCTGGAGACCGGTGTGACTTGCTATGCCTCTGATGTGCTCAAATAAGAATTTAGCCTCTACTTTTAAAAAGTTTTCTAATTTCTCACATATAGGATTAAAAATGTTTTAAGGAGTTCACTTATATCTAGCAGCCAGTGAATACTTTTCTTCAGGATTTTAGTTCCTTACAGTTAAAAGAATAGGGCAAGTTTATTTCTTCCAGTTTGTTTTGAAAGGGAAGTAGTGTTTTAGAGCATTTTTAGCACTCATTATTTGATATTGTCCAGTGGTACAGGACGCTAGGATCAAAAGACATAATCAATTATGTGAATTATTGCAGATGAGGCCAAAGAGAAGGAATAGATTATATCCATGTTTGTTGAAAAGACAAACAAAATGAATTATATACGCCGGACTTGGTATTTGTTAAGGAGGATCAGGCCCTAGTTTACATCACAGCAAGTATGAGAGTAAATCAACATCATTGGCTGCTGCAGCAGCAGAGAAAGTTAAGAAATATCGACAACTAAAAGATCAAATTCAAGAATTGATGAATACCAGTACTATCAGATTTGTAAGATTTCTGTTAGGGGCACGTGGAAAATGGTATCGAGGCAATTACAAGTTGGTAATAGAATTGGGACTCTCCACTTCCTGACAGGAAAAGGTTGCTCGTTGCTTATCGAATCGGGCGCTGTTTTCTTCACCGGACATTGTACATATATTTGTTAGTCAAGCACGGACTATTGTAAGATCTTAATGAACTCTTGAATTGTAACTGTATCTTTTAATGAATTGTTAATAAACTGATTCTTTCTATCTATCTATTTGAGGCAGGAGCTGGACCCGCCAGCAGTGCCAGTGGTGACAGAAATGCCAACAAAAGCTGCCGAGGGTGACAAAAGCTTGTGTTAGGGTATTGATAGTATGTAGGGATGTTATGGGCTTGGAATCATGACACGTTATCTATCCTGCCAAAATACATTAATTATTAGTCTTTACTTAGGTGGACAGGCCACGTTTCCTTAAGCCAGAAAAGGAACATGTATAATTTTATATAATGTTCGATAAATAGCACCTTTTCCCTGATCCTGATTCCTGGTCTTTGCATACCTATAAAGGTAGCAGAGAAAGACATCCACTGGAATGTCTTATTTGTTAGGACCACAGAGGATATTCACAGTCTATATATCAGTATGTTGTAATGTCAGTTTTATTCCAGAGCAAAATGGGTATTTTGGTAATGTTCTTAACCCTGAGCCACCAGTATGATACGCCAATACAGGCTGCCAGGACTTCTACACTCCATTCTTTACTGGGAGAAGGTGCTAGAAAGATTTCCTGTTCTCAGATCTGTGAACGCAAAGGAAAATGGTCCAAAATGTGAGGGCTATCTCATACAGGCATGTCGCTCACCTCTACTGTCTAATCAGAGCCTACAAACACCGTACTTTGTCCTCTCTTTAACAGTAAAGAGGCATAAACCATATGCATTAGGATGCAGAGTAGTTTTTTGGATATGAACAGAACATGGTTGCGTTGCTTACCTCTGTCCTCACACAGAGCTACGCTCTAACTGTTAGGCCTCCTACTTGGGCAAAACACCAAGGAAGCTCCATGGCAGCATGTCCTTATTTACAACGTTGTTCATGTGGTATTTTGGTTACAGGATGTAATTATCTCGCTTCTGAAAGCCATGCTGTTCATATGCATGTCCAAAGGTTTCAAACACAGAAGACTTCAATTAAAGTTCAGAAGTATAAAAAAAGGACACAATCCTGACAATGATGGTTGAGTAAGTCTCACTTCAGTTCTAACTAGAAGAATAGAGCTACCCTGCAAGAACTTCTAACCTTTGATTAGCATAGGGCAGCTTTTCAAAGGAAAAGGTCAGTGGAAAGAGAAAATTCTACTCAAACGGCATGGAACGGCAACTGGTAATTGTTCCCTTCTGTTAGATGTTCCTATCTTTATTGTCATGTAGATGGAGGGAGGTCCCCAACAACTGGAAAAGGGCCAAAAGACAATCTGGGGAACTGCAGGTTGACCAGTTTCACTCAGGTGTTGGAAAACCATGGCACATGTCCTCTTGGAGCACATGTTTTGCCACATGAGGGAGAAGAAAGTGATGGGGAACTGTCAGCATGGCTTGACCAAGAGTGAATTCACCCACCTCATTGCCCTCTGTGATAAAATGACTGGATTTGTGGACAAATGGAGAACAGGGGATATCATTTATGTTGACTTCAGCAAGGCTTCCAGCACTGTCCCACAGTGCCCTTGTAGCCAAGCTGGATGCTGGGCTCGGGGGGGGCGGGGGGTAAATGCCTGGCTGGGCGGTCGCGCTCAGAGGTGGTGGTCACTGGGCCATGTCTGCCTGGAGAGTGGTGCCCCGTGGGGTCCCACAAGGTCTGCCTGGGGCCTGTCCTGTTTAACATTTCTGTCCGTGACCTGCGAAGGTGACCCAGTGGCCCTGTCAGGTGTGCAGGTGACGCCAAACTGGGGGCACCAGTCAACATGCACAAGGGCAGGGTGGCTGTCCAGAGGGACCTGGACCGGTGGGAGGAAAGGACAAGGCCCCCATGCGCTTGGGGCAGGCGGAGCCCTGGCAGCCATGCCAGTGAGGCCAGGGGCAGCTCTGGGGACAAGGCCCCGGCAGGCAGCGAGCTGGCAGAGCCACAGAGGCTGGAGATAGGGGAAAGCTTTTCCCCCACAAGAACAGCTGGGCAGTGGGGCCAGGCCCAAGGAGATGGTGCTGTCTCCCTCCTTGGAGGGCTTCCAGCCCCCCCAGGATAAAGCCCTGAGCCTTGGTCTGACCCCATGGCCGGGCCTGCTCTGGGCAGGGGCTCAGACTGGAGACCTCCTGAAGTTTCTGCTGGCCCGAACTGCCCTGCAGTGCTACGGTCTGGCAGGCAGGCTGCAGTCACTGTTGCGTGGAACCAGAGAACAGCTGAGGTGGGCTGTGACCTCTGGAGGGTAGTGGGTCCAACCCGCTGCTGGGACCCAGCCAGCTTCCATCGACATTGCTCATGGCATCGTCTGCTCAGTTCTGAGTGCCTCCAGTGGCACAGATAAAAGCAGGGGCTGAATAAACTCCACTGTGAGAGCACAGGTGTGCAAAAGCTGAAAGGTGGCCCTGGAGCCACCAGTGAAACTCTGGGTGCACTAGTATATGAAACCCAGAAAGGAAAGTTTAGGTATCAGGAATATGGTATCCATAGGGTCTAGCACACACATTAACATTAATGGCAGCATATCCTTTACTTGAAACATGAGGGCTAATCAGGACTTTTTCTAGAAACATCTATCTGTATCAAGGAAGCAAAGACTTTTAAGAGAGAGAAATGTAGACATATAAGCAAGGGTAATTAGGTAAAATCACTTAAGATATTTTTGGCTGAGTGTCAAAGTAAAAGCTTGATGCTGTGAAGCAGTGATATCTCAAACACAAACATCTGAAGCTTCATCCCTAACCCGTAGCTAACAATAAGCCAAAATGTTTGAAAATGTACAACAGCCAAAAGCTAATTTGTGAAACTAAGTTCAATGCGAGCTTCTCTTCCATTTAGAAAATTGTCTCATTATAGTCCAGCAGAGTGTCCTTTCCAGCTTCAGTTAAATATGAGTAACAGTTGCCAGACTTTTGGTTTTCAGTAGAAGCAGCAACATAAGAAATTACAGGTCAGGGAATACTGAAATTTAGTACTGAAGCTTATACATACAGTAATTCAATATTTCTGCCAAAATGTTCCGTAGTGCAGCTGACTGATGAAACTGCAGTTTCAGCCTTCTGCATTCATCCGTAGGGATGCAAAGCAGTTTGTCCTTGCTGAGATTTCTGCCTGTCTCAGGCTGCTTCTTCACTGGAGATTAATCCTGCATCACTTTGTCTCCTGCTGGCATTCGCTGCCCTGCCTCTGTGACAGCAGTATTTGGAAATTTCTGATAACCTAGATTCTGGAGGAAGAACATTCTGGCATTTGGGGTTTTTTTTAGTAGCCAAGGGCAGCTGCACAGAAAAACCACACACAGTACAAAGGACTTGGACAATACGTAATGACTAATTAACTTCATGCCAGCTTTTGGCAGGGAATTGGGCACTGGCAGGCTGAGGAACATTTTGGGTTCAGTCTGCTTTTCGCATTGTTACTGCCAGGGTCTGACACTTCCCATTCAGGTAGGAGATTTGAGAGGTAGCTGATGCAAACATTAATCAACAAATGATTGATGATTAATGATCACACTAGAAGGAAATGGGTTGGACAGCACAATTCTCAGTGATCTAGGCAATCAGATATACCAGCTTGTAATTAAATAACAATGCAGAGTATTAGGCTTGACTATGAAACTGTTACTTACAGGTTTAAAGTCCAGTGAAACACATAAACATGTAATCGCAATCAAATTACAATTCTGTTAGTGTGGAGGTGCAAATCAATTTCCTCCCACACCAAATCTGACAGACACAGACCTGATAGTAGGTTGTCCACAGAGGGTCCCTCTGGCATCCCAGTGGGCTGGGGCATGCAGGTCAGCATCCTGCTGTCTGCAGGTGTTTGTGCTCCTCCTTCCACCTTCCTTTTTTTCTCTGCCTGATTTCATACCTTACTTCCTATTCTTTCTTATTTTGAGCTGACTTTTTTGCCATCCTTGCATCTTCATTCCCCCACCAAGCTCCTCTCAGCACCCCACACCTGATTGCTTTTCCTCATCGGTCCTAGTTTTGCTACATCTGTGCCCAAATTTGGTATTTCTGATACTGTTACTTAGGCAATATTGGGCATATGTGGCTTTACCAACAATACAGCTCAGTATGAGTGGCTTTGCAACCCAAAGTTCCCCTACTGTTGTTCACTTCAGCCTGGCTGGACTTACTTTACCTTTTTCAATTCCTAGATGTAATTACTTTACATTAGCCTCCACCTCCCTGCATGGCTCCTATTAAGCACGAGCAGGTTCTCACCGTATGCACCAACTGTTTAGACACCAGGGCAGCAGAGTAACTTGTTTTTCACACTTCTGATGCAGGCTGCCGTGGGTCCCTCATGGGACCTTGGCTGCTGTGGAGCTGCGTGCCCCACCGGACCTCTGGTGTGCTGAGGCCAAGGGGGTTGTGAGCTCTGGAGTGTGCAGGAAGCCGAATGAATGAAGCCATGAGGCACCTTTCGGTGCCAGGACCTCCAGGATGGGGAAACAGAGAGGCCCTAACAAGACTCCTTATGGAGTACAGGAGCATGGGGGGTAGTGGCACAGCACCTCACAAGCTTGTGGTTATGGTTTGGGGATCCATGATCTTAGCATGTCTTGACTGCAGTGCACTCATGGATTTTTGATTTCCTGTGCCTCCATCAAATAAACTTGCTCTTTGATGCCAGCTGGTAGTTGTCATGGTGGCTCTGTAAAACGTGAATTGGACGTTAGACCATTTCACCATCCCTCAAGATCTCCACAAAAAGGCAGCTGTATTTCTGAATGGTTTTTAGGATAGTTGCAGCCCACACAACTGTAGCATCTGGCTGAGCTGTATTTACAGCTATCTGTATTTCGGGCAAAATTTTCACATAGCTGTAAAACATATACAAATAAAATGTAAACTATGAAGATATGGCAAAAGTATAACAAAGCATTCCAGTCTCCTTTCTGATAATGCATTTCAGAAAAAAAAATCAACAAAAAAAGAATTTCATAACTAATAGACTCCATTAACTTTCAGAATGTCCCTTTTCAAACTAATCACCTATTTTTCATTCCCATCTTTGCATATTTCAATAGATTTCTTTGTCCATTTGTAAACAAACCTACCACTCTCTCACATGTGAAAAGAAATGTCTGTTTGTTTGACTGGTCTTATGGATGTGGTGGTGACGTGATGTCTTTAATTAGTTACAGAGAAGTGCCAGCTTGTAAATGTGCTTATTACAGAAAAAAGTAGCTGAATCTATAGGACTAGCTTTACACACTAATGTCAGGGTATAGCTACTTTTTTAATTATGGAGTTTTGTTAATCAAGAGTGTGTACATGTAAAAAATTGCGCAGTGCTTGAGCGGATGGTTGTGGTGGTGGAGGCTGCATTAAATGTTCCAGCATTTTATGTGGCTTTGTTGTGCCTTCTCTGCTGGTAATTTTATTTGACAGTGCAAATTCACAAACTGAATACCAGAGGTGCCTTTCATTTTGCTAAAAACTTCCATTTTTTAGTCCCTTTGTTTTTGTTAATTTCTGATGCTTAGTAATGACACATATTACAAAACCAATGCATTGGGATAGATGCCAAAAGGTATGTGTGTTGGATTAAGCATGACCCTTCTACAAAGGATAATATTTGGAAGTTGCAGCAATTTTGGCTGCCTTGGGCAGCCAAGAGCTACCAGAGTGATGCTGAAGCCACAGGCTGCAATCAGAGCAAAACCTGACAGCAACAGTTTTGAAACAGAGCTTCAGCCCTTTTTCTGAAAGCTGCAGGCCAGTCCCCATCTGTGCGAGGAGGCAGGTGCTCCTGGTGGTCTCAGCTGTTTGCTGAGCTTCCCGCACCTGCTCTTGGTTCCAAGCAAGACTATGAAATGAACTTAAAAAAACCCAAAAATACTGGAGTCTAGCACACAGGAAGAGGGATTAAGTTATTTTGCAGGAGATTGAAGAAAGAATCCAAGAGGCAACAGTTTGGTGCTCTGAGCCCCAGCCCGAATGTGGCTCATCCAATGAGCAGGAGCAGGATGGGAACCCACATCACCTCCCAGCAGCCCCTGTTATTCAAATTCTGCCTTTTGGCTCTACAGCTCAGTGAGGGACAGAGAGGTTTTCCTATGGAAGGGGGAGATTTCCCGTGGCCTTGCAACAGTTTAAATGGGGAAGAATTAAGTATTTTTCACTTGAGGCCTTTTGCCTGAACTCCAAAGAGCCTGATTGTGCGGAGACTGAAAACATTTTTGCTTTTAAACCCAAATAGGGCTACTTGTTTCCTGAAACACAAGCCAGTGTTATTCTGCTGTGCAATGAAAGAGTGATTCTTCGGGCTGTGAAAAGGAGGCTTTTGGATAACTTGGGTGCCAGGGGTCACAAAGGCATCCTCTGCCCTGCTCAGTGCAGAGAGACCTCCTATCTACCTGCACGCAGCTGCTAGAAACAGCTTTGCTGCAGTCGGTGGAGCCTGTGACAGAACCAATTGAGGAGCAGCCGGTGGGATTTCAAACGCTCTCTGTTTGCAAAGAGAATTCACAGAATATTTTGAGGAAGAAGCTGGGAAGAACAGCACAATGACACAGCAAAAGCAAACTGCGTGGTTATGGCTGTGCTGAAAGGGCAGCATTCACTCCAGTGCAAACAAAGGATTTGGGTGGAAGAAGGAGGACTTGAAGTGGTTAGGCATGAAATTCTTCCCAAGTGGGAAGGTTAAAAAAAAAGATCCATCCATGGAGGTCAGGAAAACTGAGCCAAAGCCTTCTTGGAAGGGGAGGACCAAGAACGAAAGGATGCTGGGGAGGGCAGAGCAGCGAGAGACCATCAGTGGTGTGCTGGGGAGCCCAGTGGTCAAAAGGTGCAAAGGGAGGCTAAGAATGTCAAAGCTGTATGTGATAACCATAGCACTGAGATGAAAACTATGGATGCATTCACAGGGCACAGAACAGCCTTAGTGGGTGTGTGGTTACTCAAATGCAAGCTTGTTGCTTTGTTACACTATGTTAGCACTTGATGAAATGCTGTGGGAGTGGTTTCATAGAGCAAAATAATTGGTGCTGAGGACCTGAAGTTCACACTGTACGTGTTTCAGCAGTTTCACTTCAGACAAGCTTTAGTTCCATCCCATACAGACTGCTCGCTAGCTGCTGGAGTGCCTCTTCCCATTCAGTTTAATGGGATGCAATCCCTTTTATGCAGTCCATTAGGTAAGCCAAACCACAGTGAGGAAGGATGGATGATCAGGTGAATGATTTTAGGAGAGTATTCCTGGTGTGAACTGAAACACTGCTGCAGTACCCTCTGACCAGGCAGGTGATCAGAAGTAATGGGTACGAGTGTGCTCATATGAAACTAGAAGGGAAGAAGAATAACAGAAAGCAGAAAATGGGAAAAGGAAAAGGGGAGAAGGAAAGAATAAGTTATCCAGGAAGCTCCTAAAGAGGAGAGAGGAATACCAACAGGCCTTTATGTTCAAAGGTAGCACGGCATAGGGCAGAAGTTAATCTGTTTTGAGATCTGTGCCTCTGGTTAGAAAAAAATGGTCTGTTTTTATCATAAATGCATTTGACTTTTCATCATTAAAAAAAGTCTGAGTGGCAGAAACCAAATAGATATTAGAATGATCATATTTATGTGCCTCTAGTTTTTTCTTCACATCTGGTTTGGATTACTATACTTTTCTTTCTAGTGGTAGAAGATTATTGAAATGCATTTATCAGATTCCTTCCTCCTTTCTCCCTCCCTCCCAGCTAATCACTGAATGCAGGCAACATTTTTATTTCTAGCAGAAAATTGATGCAGCATGCATCAAAAAAAGCAGGCAGAAACATGCCTCAGCAAATATTTCTGCATGTGCTTTATTATGAGAAGATTTTTTAAAAACTATTGTAATATATCTAAATGCTTGTAAAGCCATACAGCTTGATCATAGGCTATTGAAGTGGACTGAAAAACATCTATTGATATCAGCCATGGGATGAGGCTGTAGAAAAACTTAGTATGTTTAAGTTTTTCACAGTTTGTTTGAAATAGTCTACATAAAGGAACTCATTACTATGTTAATTGCTGTAGGTTTCCTGTGTTTCTGATGCAGACTGATTTAATTCCACTTCCACTTAGTTTTACAGGGTTCCTCTCTAAGGGCTTTGTGTGCTGCAGCATCTCCAGTTTTCAGAAGTTTGGCTTCTCATTAGAAAAATCCTGCAGTACAGAGAAGCAAGGCATCTTGGAGCCATCTCACACTTGCTTGTGGGTAGAAATTGTGGAATGCTGACTATTCTGCATGTCAAATCTCGCCAATGGCTGGAGAAAAATAAAGCCATTATTAAAAACAGCATTGTTATTTTTTTCCAACAAAAGCAAGACCCATCTGGTTCTTATACTGTTTGAGACCATGTCTATAAGGTTAAGCAGTGCAGCCTTTGCTGACTTAAGGATGGACTTCAGAACCAGGATATTTTTAGTGTTTCATGTTTGAAATCTGCTTGGCTCAGAGCAGGGGGGAGGCTGTAGGTGAGGGGAGGAAAGACAACCAAGGGCAAGATCTATGTGTTTCCATGATCCGCAAGGCAGGAGAGAGCTAAATGCCATCCACCACAAGCTGGAAGGACTTTGCTTACATCGTGGCAGCATCTCAGGGTTTCAGCTTGGTGTGCTAAGCATATCTGAAAAAACAGCTCTGGTGACTGTACACAGTCTGGTGACTGTCCACCTGGCTAGTGTGGGTTTTAGACAGCTTTTTGATGCTCTGGGTTGTCAGCCTTACTTTTCTCATTAAGAGATTGCTCTGATGAGTACAAATGACTCTACAGGCAGGCGGCTGCAGAGATAAAAGGTGATGAGTTTTATACCTCATTAATCAGTGTTAAGTGATTGTGGTGAGCCACTTGAACCCAGCTAAAGATGGTCCAGAACAGGAATTATTCAAGGTCTGCTATGTTTTAACACTAATTTGCTTTAATAAGTGATTTCTCTGAAGAAGACATTTCATTTGCTGTTAAGTTTTCTCGGGAGTATATGATAACTGCTCCTAATAGTGTTCTGGGTTAAAGGGTGGTCGAAAAAGCTCTTGAAAGTAGAAAATTTTAGTTAACAGAACAGCTGGTTTTTGTCCCAAGTGCAGACATGTCCCAAAGTCAGTTTTAGCCAAGTCATGGCTTGTCAGTAAGAAAGCTAGGCTTTCCTCTAGAAGGCATATCTACAGCACAGTATTTCATAGCCTTGATGACACAAACATGTCATTAAGGATCACCTAATGACAGGATTGCTCATTTGGACACTCAAAACCAGCAATGAAACCCTGTGGTGTTTCCATAACACTGATCTTTATTCAGTCAGTGGGGGCAAAAAGACCAGCCTAAGTTCTTCCCTGTCCTTCTCCCTTGCAGTTAAGCCCCTCTGTTAAGCACAGAGCCTTGCTGGCTGCGTAGCAAAAGTGCTCACACAGTCACTCTTGAATCTTTCTGATGTGAGGTGACATGTATATTTCTGATATCCAGCTTCTCTGCTCCCTTTTCTGGCCATAGTGGTTTTCAGGAGGAAGGGAAGGGGAAATGGAAGCAGAAGTGGAAGCAGAAGATAAAGGAGAAAGTAAACAAGGCACTTACTAATTACCTTCCTGGAAATCTGCCATATAACTAGCTTTCATTAAGGCACTTAGAAACAGTGAGATGAGAACTGTAAATCATTGTAACAGTTTTTGTAAAACTATTACTAGCCAAAAAAAACCCCCAAAACCAGCATGTGAACAAAAAGAAAACAAATATGACAGAATTCTAATTTTTTTGAGTAATTCAGTTGCTTGTATATGCAACTAACAAAACCAGAAAAACAATTCTTTGTAAAAGCTGTTTCATTTGAAATTACTTTGTTTGCCCTTCATTGTCTATACAGCAAGTGCTGAACTGTGAAAGTTGTAATGGAAGTAACTTCTCTTAAGCTTTTTACTCTTTAACTTCAAAGCTTGCAAGGACATTTTTGACACTCTGTGTTATTTGGTTTTTACAAGGAGTGTTATGGCCTGTAGAAGTGGCAGTCTCACTTGCTGAAAAGCCAAACATAAACTGAAATTTCTTTGTTCTTTAATCTCAGGCATTCTGAATCCTTGCATGTTTCTGCATGCAGTTTACTATACCCTTGGACCCCATTGAGATACAATGATCACAGAACTAGTTGGACTGGAGTAGTCCTGATGGAACCGTCTCACACTTCAAGTAACTCATGAAAGTTATTTAGTGAATATAAATTCAGAAACACCCCAGAATTACATACACCTGTAAAAATATACCAAGAAAACTTTGTCTCTGATGTAATATAAGAGTGAATTATAGTATTTTCAGATTAGGATTCAGCTCTTCCTTTGGTTCCTCCTTCTCTGTAGGAGGTGGAGTTGGGATTTCACAGTCTGGATCCTGGTTTGTGAATGGACATCACTTTCAGGGTGTTTCAGATACCTCTTCTGTCTCTTTACTTTGGAGGTTCCTGTAAAGAATGTTCTGTCATGAGCTAGCTCACCTCAAGATCTTAGACAATTAGACATTAGAAAATAAAGACCATTAGACAATAAAGACCTCACTGAATTAATGGTTTGATTGGATTTAAAAGACACATCTCTTTGGACCCAGCAGATTCAGAGAGGTTCAGGGGACCATGCATGAATCTAAAATCCTGATGGAACTTGGTGAGCAAAACCAGTGGTCCCATACTGACTTTCTAGAAACTAAAGCTGTGAGATTGTAATTCATGATGGCAGGAACAGGAACATCTTGCATCAGTTTAGTAAAAAATGGCAATACAAGTACTTGTGATTAAAAATTCATATGGAATTTATACATAAGGATACTTTGGGGCTGACACCGATGTTTTTTCTCTTCAGTTTCAAACCATTTTCTAGAGTATAAAGTCTCTGACTCAGAGGCCACTGGAGGTTTCCAGTACTAGAAAGGACCGTCTTTTTTGTGTCATGTGCCTACGGATGGAAGGAATTAAAGTATTGCCATATTCTCTATCTTACTGTGCACATACTGCACAGTCAGCAAGGACAGAGTAGTGTGGATGGAGCTTTCTCAGTTCAGGCTGTGGCAACTGCAACTTGACTTTTTTTCTTCACTTTCCTTTTATGTTCAGCGTGATTTGAAGTCCTTCCCATTAGACTGATGTAAAAGGTTTTTTTGGTCATCTGGATACGGATAACTAGTGATTAGTTTATGAAGTCTAGGAATGCATTTACATAAACATTGGCAATTTAGTCACCCTGAAACCAAATTAAGGTGTCTGGACAGGGCTTCATGCTCAGGTCTGTAGAATCCTGCTGGAGTTACACCAAGAAGATTTCTGCATGCAGGCAGGGCCCACTTATGCACATTTTATTTCATTTATTCAAACCCCTCTGCTTTTCCTTAGAGAATTATATTTCCTAGGCAAATTGTACCACTGCAGATAATCCACAGGGATGTCTAGACTAGCTCTGCATTTTGAAATGCATTCCCCACCCCCTTCCATTAGTCCTCTTCACCACCTGGAATGCACAGTCTTATCTTGTGATGGATTAGCCCACATTTCCATATTTCAGGGAGATGAAGGGGCATGCTGTTACCTGCTCTTTAATGAATAAGTACATCATATTTCACCTATGGTCATGAAATTGGTGCTCTGAGAGATAGGACTATTATTAAAGCTAGTAACAATTTAAAAAAGGAAGTCGTGCTTTAAGATGAGATTTTAGACTATGAATACTGCTTCTATTATCAAGTGAGTCCTTGATGTTTGAAGGAGACAGTCACCTTGAAAAATGTAAGCCTTGTGGTTTAACTATGTTTTGGAGCTGTATTTACCTGATTCCTTTAGTTTACAAAGGAGTCTCTTGTGTACTTTTGAAGGCAATACTGGGCCCTTGCCTTTCCTTCAACTGCTGTGGTAGGAATAACTTTGCAAAACTTGTAGGACCCAGGTGATATTGCTGTATGTGCAATGAAGAGTTATTGTGTTCTTCTGGATGTCCCTATAGATCCACTCAGTGAAACGGAGTGCAGACAGAAAAAAATGACCCTGCCCTGCTAGCCAGCACATGTAAGGTTAGCCAACACACCCCTGCAGAAAGCTGAAATGCACTGAGGCTGCAGCCTTCAGGGTGAAAGAGAGAACTGGGTGACAAGTCAAGAATGAACTTTAATACTTTCTGATCCCACTGCAGTATGCAATGGGTCTGAGCCCTTCTTGGGGGCACCAGCCCACCCGTCTCGGTGCCTGCTCTTCAAACAAGTGCATCTCTTTCACTGAACTGGCACTTTGTCCATGCTTTGGCCTGTAAGGCAACCTTCCTTGTATGGAAGATGGTAGAGTTATCTTTAGATAAGAGAGTGAACTAAGGGTGTAGTACCTTTTTTTTTTTAAGAGAAACACATGACATGGTGCTCCATGGTCTGTCTTGTCATAATAGTCTGAATTCAAATTTAAACTATTTAGCGTTCTGGATTTGTTGAGCCCTCAGTGAAAAATTCCAAGAGTATATTTTATTTAGGTATATTTTACAAGATATAAACACCGGAAACGTCTTTCCAAGGATTGAATAGTCTTCCTAATTTATAATAATGTTCAAAATAACAGAATTTCATCATCTAGATATTCTACCAGCTGATGCTACTGCACTCAGCACCTAAACTAATTATATGCTACAAAGAGCTTCTAACCTTCCTTCTCCCAGTTGTCAGACTAGAAAATAGGCTTTAATAACACATCTCGGAGTTCAGTCTGGGGAGAAGCAGACCTGAATATCCAAGTGCCCTTGCCACCCACTTCTCTTTTATATCAAGGCTTCTCAAAGTTGAGTGCCTCTTCTGCTGATAAAATAACCCAGATCCAAAACAATTAGAACCTTGAAAGCTTTGAATTTTCCCTGGAGGCTTCCAGGCAGCCAGTGCAGCTGTCTGAGCAGCAGTGTAATGCTCTCCTGTCATAAAGTCCCACTTAATAAGTGGGCTGCCAGGTTCCAAATTAGCTTTGGCATCCGAATGGTGTCATTAAATAAAAGGAGAGATTAGGGCTAGACAGGGAATAGGCCCGCCTGAATCCGAAACAACATTAATCCACAGGTTTTCCAGTTGCATATACGTCTTTTTGAAAAGTGCTGAAGTGCTATGTCAACACTCAACAGGTAAGATTAAATGCCAAGCAAAAATATTTATCATTGTGTGTATGGAGGTCTTTTAAAGTGTATGGTCATATCCAGACTGTTCTGATGTGTCATTTATAACACATGGTATCCAAGAGATACCATGAAATTTTCTGTAACCCAGATATGTTGTCAAGTGTTTAGTGATAAAGCATGGCAGACATTGGCTTACAGTGAGTTCCCCTTCAAAAAGTGGTTGAAATAATTGAAGAGTAGTGAAATTCTGCACAATGTCAATTTTTTGCTTTCTTTCCTAAGGTATTTGCCCCATAATGGCAGGCCAAGCTAATACAGCATGGACTTACTGAGTTTTGCATGAAACATAATCCAGAGTGTGTTCAAAAAGGGCATAACTTCTTTATTAAATACTGGGATCACCAGGAACTTGGGCAAAGAGGGAAGTTTGCAGGACTTTGCATATGGTCCTTTGATGATCTGTTCTAACCACAGGTGGAGGAGGGATCATGGTAGCTTTAAGCAGGAGCTGAGAAGTTCCATGGGAAACCTCTACGAGTGGAGGGAAATAGATCAGGAGAAAACCTGGAGACAGATCTAGCAGCAGCCATGCTTAGGGGAGTATTTTAAGTAGCTCTTGTACACCAGGAGGGAGCCAGGCTGGATTCTGAGTACGAGTGATACTCCTCTTGCCTCTTTCCATAGCATTGTAGCTCTATATTTCTTTCATCTCTGTGTGTCCTATGGTAAACAGAACATTTTCTTTCTCATTTCCTACTGTAGCAAATGCTGGTGGATAGGTTGGGCCTAGGTGGGAATATAAGCTTGTCTGATGGTTGATGTTACCTGGACATCTCCTTGCATCCTCTCCTGAAAAGGTTGTGCATTGCATCCTCTCACATAAAACACTGCCAGCAAGGGCTGAAAGAGAGGGCTCCACTTTGCAGGGCTCTGGTCATTAGTTCAGCTGGTGTCCTCAGGTTACCCAGCATCCAGCCAGTCCTGTCTGGTGCTTTAGAGGCTATAATGGTTTTCACCTGTTGGAGAGATAACAATTCTATCCTTCAGCTATATGGGATCACTGGGGAAAGCTGTTTTTGGCTGTGCCTTTTCTGTAATGTGACTTGAGTGGTTGAAAACAAAATCCTCAATCAAATAGCTCTTAATGGAGCTGGAAACTGAACCAATGCGTGCTTTGTGGACCTAAAAGAGTGCCTTCATGTTACATTAATGTTATAGCAATCCCAGGAGGAGATACAATTTTGCCACTAGTTCCAGGAAAGCATTGTTTCTGCTGTTTGTCCTCAAGCAATCTTAACCATTTAGGTGGTCACACTGGCTGAAAGGCCTTGGCGTTTGAAGGCTAACTTTTGTGTCTTCCGTCAGCTTCTGATAGAAAGAGCAATTCGCTATTTTAATCCTGAGCTGAAATTATATCTGCTTTGTTGGAGGGGAAGGGGAGAGGAAGCAAGGATTCACAAAAAAATATAAGGAGGGGACTTCTGTTTTGTCACAAGGCAGTAAGATTATAGCACTTTCTGATCCACACATTTTTGGCAAATAAATCCTAAAGAGATGTCGCAACTATAAGAGCAGAATTACGTTCAGAGAGCAGCTTGAATACAGTCATTGTCCTGAGAGAAGCCTTGATCAGTGTCTGAGTTACAGGAAATGGTAATTGGATTTTGCTGTTTACTTTTTGCTGGGTAAGAATGGCAAATAATACTCTAATCTTAAAGGGACAAAAGGCACTGAGTTCCACTCTTGGTCATCTTCATATAAATGTTTAATCTCTTCATTGCTAGAGGTGGAAGATTTTTTTGGTTTATGCTGCTAAGATTGGGCAAAACTTGTTTCCATGTACTTCAAGATAAAATCTGGAAGACATTACCTAATGCCAGCAGAGGGGTTATATTTTGCATTGGAGACTTCTAGAAAAGTTTTCTTAACGCAGAAGCAAGGCTAATAATTTGGTCACATGCTGCCTCTTCCCTCTAGGTACTGTGTTCCCTCCTTGATTTTAGCATCACTCACACTGTTTAGTGAACACCAAAGAGATTGTGTTACTGTAGAAATGCACAAGTCCCTGCCTCTCCCCATAAGCTGTCAGCCACAGAAACCTGTGAGAATATCCCACAGGTGAGCAGAAACAGGCAAGCAGCAGAGGTAAACAAGATGATTCATGCAGGGCTCTTGACCTCAGCAGTGTTTTGCTTTCACTCCTGAAACCACTAGCAAATTTAGTCTGCGGGTGTTCAGCTTCTCCCCAAATGAAACAGGATTCCTTCTGCGAGACAGTGCCGTGGGTTTTGACAGCAATAACTGTATCTGAGTACCCTACCCACAGGTTATCACCGGTGTCAGACCTCAGTTAAATATAGGTTATTTCCCACCCCACCCCCCCCCATATTTTCAGCTCAGGCATCATGCTCTTGAGGCAGTTATGTCAGACCTGGAGTAAATGCAGGCAACCAAAATGGCACGTATGCACCAAAATGTGCTCAGGCCTCTGGCACGGCAATGAGGCCACCAAATGTTCTTGCTAATGCCATTCAGCTGCTGGAAACGAACTGTTCTATGGGCAACTATAATTATCAGGACAATCAGCAGAGGGAATAGCTGTCTTTCTGAATCACTGAAGCAGAAAATGAGCTTTTGACAGGATCATCATAATCTCTGGCCAACATCAACAAAAAGGATTCCAGCCCTAATGAAGCTGTTGTGGGGCCATCCAATGGCTTTATTCAGAGTTCTTATATCTTCCCTTCTTGTGTCCTGCCTCTCACCAGGTCTGGGAACAGTGAGCTCTGGTTGCAAGTAGCAGCCATTATGCAGGAGCTGATTGTGGATGCTCTGTGAGCCACCCGTAAGAACTGCAAAGCTAGTCTTATAGTGCTTTTTATATCACTATATTCTCTGCTGCTGCTTGCCACCATAGTGCATATAGTGGAACATCTCCAAATTGCAGAAAGCCCTCTTAAGTTAAAGAAAAAAAAAAATTGAAAATAAGTCAATATATGTAAAAGTTGCTCCTGTGTCCACTCATGATAATGAGGACACTGTTTGAAATCCCCCCTGCCAAACCATGTCCTTTTACCAGGTATATCAGTGGGAGATGTCCAGGGTGTGATGCTTTGGAATAAGTGAAAAATCAGGCCTGGTGGCACAGTTCCTAAATATAACAGAGAGAAGATTTACTGCTGTAACATTTCTGCTTAATGCCAACAACTTCAGTGTATGTTCACCATACTTCAAAAAAACCACAGTAACATGTGAGTCTAGGGACCCTGGAGTAGAGTATTTAGATTTTCTATTAAGAATATTTACAGCATGTGGAAGCATATTAGATGTATTGCCATATTAAAAAAAAAAAGAATAGAAATTCTACATCTTGTTTTTTATGGGAAAGAAACAGTTTCTTTCTATTTGTAACCACAGGTGCACATGTGTATGGTGGGGAGGGTAAATTGTCTATCAGTCCCGTACAGGAGAGGGGAGGAGACCACACTTTTAGGTCTGAGTTGTTCTAGCTGTGTAAAGCAGGTGGCTAGGAAGTAGAAATAAAGCTAGGAATGAATGCATGGAAGAGATGCATTTGTTTGCAAGCCATATAGTGGTGGTACCTGCTCCTGAGAGCAGATCTGCCCTCACTGCACTTCAGACTCTTCCTCAGTAACATTAGCATCAGCTTGCCTTCAACACAGGCACAGACATCTCAGCAGTGTAGCCACAGCTGTTTGCAGTCCAAGCCACTGCAGGCCAACCTACTGCTTGTTGTGGCCTTGCCTAGGTTGGTGAATGTTCTTTATGTTACTATAACTATTTGAGAAGCAGCTATGCTAGATCTGTGCCATGCGTAGGAATTTCAAGGGGATAGTATGGTGTGAAAGAGGATTACTGTGTTGAATTTGCCTTTATGGCAGCAGGCCTTTACTGTGCAGTAATTTGGGGTTAAGTCAGAACTTAATGCTTGGTACTGTAGAGCACTGTTATGCTGTGAACAATGAAGAGCTGTTAAAATCATGAGCCAGTCATGATGGATACTGATGTGAAGTACCCTATGGGCTACCAACAGAAAGAATTGCAGGGAGGTATAATCCTGTAAGAAAGTATATTTAATTTTGCATGCATTGTGGCTTTAACGTATTCAGAATTTCATTGATTCTCTGTGTGTGTTGATTTCTTTGTCTGTTTTCAATTTTTTTTGCTGTATCATTTTTCTATAGATGGCACAAGAGAGCCAAGTCATCCTGGTGATTAAAAAAGGGGAAAACTCTTTTAAAGGTGACCATAGAGGAAGATCTCCTCTACAGATATGAAGGGCACATAGTGTTCTCTTCCCTCTTTCAAGATACTCTGCTGCATAAACACATTCAAGTCAGTGAGCCAAAAATGCTAAGAAGGTAGGCATATCCCATTATGGTACTTTGCTCTAATCTCTCCTCCTTCCCTCCTCACATCACAAGACACCCTTTGTACCCTGGGTATTAGTTTTAATAGCTGGAAAAAATTACTTAAAAAAAAAAAAGGGGCTTTTTGTTTGACTTGTAAGAGAACTTTCAAACACAATACCTCTGATAGCAGCTTAGTTACATGTCACTGGTTATATGCTCAGAGGGTGTAGCATGGCATAGTCCTGTGGTTTCAGTAAAGCTCTGTAACTTTTAGTCAGTAGTAAGACCAGTCCTAATATACACAGTCCTAATAAAGAACTGGATGTTGGTAAACACAAAGACAAACTTACTTCAAAAACAGAGTGAGTTGTTTAAGGTACATTTCCAAGATTTTTTAAATTACACTATTTTGAAACTTCACATGCCTACAGCCCCTGACATGAGAGCCTGCTATAATCTACTTCAGTGCAAAATCAGCTGGTCTGAACTGCCATTGACAGTGGCTGAGCTAAAGGAAGATACTTTATTTTTCAGTAAAGTGGACCCAGCTTTGGGGGTATTAATCATCACCAAATGGGAGGTAATAAGCTGCTGCGGACAATAAATTCTTAAATGCCCCAGTTGATTCTGTGAGCCAGTATTTAGCAATGGCCTTCTTTGGCTTGGTTTAAGCTGATTCAGGGCCTTGACATAAAACTAAATCAGTAAGTTCAATACAGGATGGAGTAAAAATTATCTCCAAGTTTAAATTAGGTTTAACAAAGCCACAGCAATTTCCTGTAGGCTCAAATCAAAACCATAAGCTGGCCACTTGAAAAAGGAAAGAGGATGAGGCAGGCTCTAATTTTATCCTGCTTTCCCAAGAAAACAGAGTTTATGATAGCATCTTGGTTACATACACGTTTCTGTTCTTCTCACTGTCCCCAGATTAATTTTGATTTTGCTAGGCAGTTTTGTAAAAATGATTAAGGGATACAAATCTCAAAGATGGTATGTTCCAGCAACTCCTATGCAAATTTTTGCCAGGGTAGACAAATAGAAGTGCACAAATTTTATGATCTACCAAGGAGGCAACATGAATTTAGTCATATCAGCCATGAAAACCCAAAACAAAACAAAAAAACAGACAGAAAAGAGCCATAGGAAAATAACCCTTGTAAGCTCCACTTGCAAGATCTTGGTTCTTTCAGAGCATCCAAGCGCATCTAGCACCAAACAGAGCAACATCACAACAGGTTGTTCCTGCTAGTTTAAATTGTTTGTACCACTATGATCTGACCCATCTGTGTCCTTCCCCATTCTGGATTCCCAACACTGGAAGATACTCAGCAGTCCTCAACCATTTGATGCTGAATTAAATTGCATTTCAGTTTGTTCATACAGATAACAATTAATCTGAAGACCTGGTCACTTTTTTTTTTTTTTGAGCTGTGTATTTTGTGTGGTAGGAAGAGGAAAGACCCTGACTTCAGCACCTTTGCTGTATGTCCTTAGAATAATAGGGCATACATGACTGAATCGATTCCCGGTTAAATTCTGCTGAAGTAAATTGACTGATTGGATGCACGGTCCTGGCTTCTGGCTTCTCTCCCAGCAGCAAAGGAACCACTTCCATCAAGAGTGTTGGTGAACGTGGCTGTGGTAATGATGTAGTGTACAACATGACTACAGAGAAGGGAGGTGCAGGCATCTTCCTGTTTGGAAAGTCAGCTGTCCTTGATGTGCTTGTAAGCACTTTGTCCCTTTCACCTCTTGCTCTTGCTGGAGTACAGTAACACCTCTAGCAATTTGTGATGGTTAGAAAAGAAGAAAGAGGTTGTGGACTGAAGTTCAGGAAAAGAATCATGTCTGTAGTATGTCCTTTCTGGGCTCTAGTTTGTCACCAAAAATAAACTCTTCCTAGGCAAAACTGGCAGGTTCTTGATACACTTTAATGATTATGAATCACAGAAAAGATAATGCTATCCTCAAAGACACTGTCTATCCTTGTTTGGGTATATAAAACAAAATGCATCTTGTCAACCACACCTACTGCATTTTTAAAACATCCTTCTGTGCAGCGTTTAGAGGGGCGCAAACTTTAAAATTTTGGGGATACTGAGACAATGGGAAAACTATAGCTTGTGTAGGTCGCTCAGTTGTTTTTAATAGGGAACTTGTCTGAAAATTGTTTTACTGTGTTGCTGCGTTTTGACCTGGCATTGTCCCAATATTATGTTTAAGCCTTTCCAAATAGTTTAGGAAATTTTGAGTGTGGCATTTTCTCTTTTTTACCTACTCCTTCTTAGGGATCTGATCCCACAAACTCTCTGTACATGTATTTTACTGTCTTCAATTTCCTACATAGGGATATGGGATAGAGTAACAACGTCAAACCAGGCTGCAGCTCAGGAAAGAGGACAGACTGACTCACTGCCTGAAAGCAGGGAATTGGTAACGAAATAAAAAGCAGTTCTATCAGTGACTTAAACCTGCTTATTCTCTTATCAGAAAGATTATTTCTACTGCTATTTGTTCAGATAGCTCTGTGAGAAACACCTAACAGCTGCCACACTAAAACAAAAAAAATTGTTTGAAAAAGGGTCACTTCTCAGGCTGTTCTTGCTGTGTTTGTGAAGGTACAAGGGTTGCTTCCACTATCTTTATTTGCACATGTTTGGAAAGAACAGTTAATCAGTCGCAATACGGTATTTCCTCCAAGCAACTCAGTCTCCTCCCCGCCCAGTCACAAACTGCTGGCAGCTTCTTAGTTACCCATTCACCTTTTCTTCTCTGGTTTGGCAGCCAGTAGTTCCTAAGCCAAGCTCTTGCCTAAGAGGCCACAGATTCAGCCTTTCCCTCAGGCCAGTTGAGGTTCTGCTTTGCCTCTTCCACATGGGAGCTGCTGCCCCACTCCCTCCCATTTGCAGAGAGACAGAAGTTGGGTCCTTCTGTGATGGTACGGTTGGGGTGCATAAGCGGGGGAAAAAGAGGCCACCTTCGTTTGCCTTTTGCAGTGGGAAAGGAGGCAACGCCAGTCTTCAAGAAACCTTGTTGACTTGTTGCGATCTGCTGCAAACCTGTGAAATGGGCAGCCCTCTCCCCCATGCCTTCCAAGATATGATTCTTCCAGAGGAGAGACTGACCGGTCCCCAGGGACATTTATCAATGATTGCCATGATGTTTTTGTTCTCAGAAGAATGCCTTCAGTTTTGCATGGTTCTTTGTCTTGCATCTTCATTAGGCTGTGTGGTTCCTCATGGGTTTCTGCTGCTTGAAAAGAGGGGAATTTGGTTTTTGTTCACTCAGTCTTAGTGAAAACAGCATTTCCCAAACTCAGTCAGCATTGCTGTTGGGTTTGAAATTTTTCCACTTAAGAATAAAGAGTTTGGCACACAGCTATTTTATTTTGAGTTGGGTGGCGTTGAAATGGGTCTCTGCTGTTACCATCTCTTTCTCTCTGCCCTCCCCCCCCCCTTTTTTTTTGCCAGTGGAAAAGATGGGTCAGATGGGAAGGTCTTTGTTGGCATGAAAGAGAAAGACCTTTTTGTCCAAGCTGTATACATATATACTCAGCTGGGAGAAGGTGTTTTGTTGTGGTTTTTTTTCCTCGTGAGACAATCAAATCACTGTGACTGCAGAGGTGGACTTAGCTATACAAACGGTTGTGTATCAGCCTACTCCCATAAATGCCATGGATTAGATAAACCAAAAATCCCTTTAACTAATAAAACAGCAACACAAATACGATTATTTATCTTACCCTCCTACCCTGAGGGAAGAGACCGTGGTCTTTGGTCTGTGCTGATGTGGTAATGCGATACCGTTGTGGAGGGCAAACTCCTCCAGAGCACTGCGTCCACGAGGAGCCCTGTAAAAGCAGGTTGTGGGGGTTGAGATTTTCCTGCTGCTTGGTACAGGCCCCACTACAGGTCAAAGTTCTGCATTCCTTGCCGAGACTGAGGTAAGTTTTCCCCTAACCTCTGCTAAGTACGGGGTGGGATTAGGCCTCTTCCCGGTAGCCGTGGGGAAGGGGGCTGCCCCTCAGACGGGGGCCGCAGGCGAGGGGGCTGCTGCGGCGTGGGCTGGGAGGCCTCGGGGCGCCCTGGGAGCTGACGGGAGCCGCCGCCGGGGCTGCGCCCCCCGCCCCCGAGCCCGGCGGGGCGTTCCCCGGAGGGCGGGCACCGGTGCCGCGGCGGGGCCGGCCGGCCGGCAGGCGGGGGGGCAGCGCCGCCATTTCGGCCGCTACCGCCGCTGGCCGCTCCGCGCCCGCCAGGGGGCGGCCTCCACCGAGGGCCGCGCCGAGCGTGTGGGGCCGCGCGGCGGGAGCCCGGGGCCGGGGGGCGCGGGCCTGGCGGTGGGCAGCGCCCGGCCGCTGCCGGGGCTCGTGGTGCGCGGAGGGGCCGCGCGGGGCCGTCGCGTCCTTGCCCTGGCTGTCCGGCGAGGAAGGCACCTGGGCGGGCGGCGGCGCCCGGAGAGGCGGAGGTAAGGCGGGGGCGGCGGGTCGGGTCGGTCCCTGTGAGGGAAGAGGTCGGTCCCGCCGCCCCACGAACTTCCCGCTGTGAGGGGGTCGCCGACTGGGACGCGCTCCCAGCGCTCCGGCCGCCCGCCCGTTCCCCATCCCGCTCAGCCCAACTGGAGGTGTCCCCCCCCAGCCCCCAGCTCCTCCCAGCTCGGGGGGGGGGGAGGCCCACACCTGCCAAACGCGGGGGCCCGGCCAGTGCCCGCCCCCGCCGGGGAGGGTCTCCCGCTCCCCCGGGACGGCTGTGCGCCGCCAGCCCGGGGCCTCCTGTTTCGGGAGGTGGCGGCGGGGGGAACCCGCCCCCTGTCCCGGCCGAAACGGCAGGTGGGCGCCGTATGAGGACCAGACGGTCCCTGTGAGGGACGCTTGGCTCCCCGTCACTAGCACTGCGTAGGTACAGCAGCCGACTGGCCTGAAGCCTGTGGAAAGGTGCATTTTCTTTAGGGATTTTCTTTCTTTTTGCTTGTTTGTTTTTCCCCTCCTCACCCTGTGTCCGAAAGGTAGGTCGCTGCGTGCTTTCCTCCAGAGCTCCAGGGGTTTGCTCGGTCTTGCTCAGGGAGCTGCTTGCTGGCTCTGTGGACCTGTTGCTGCACGGTGCATGCCTGAAAGCTGGCGGGATCAAGCCACACCTGGGCAGGGTGTGGGGGGGCTGCTGCTGCCCGCTGTGTCAGGCATCGGGCGGGCGAGGGTGCACTCATATTAAAGAGAGAAAGGAGGAGGCAAGTAGTCGTCAGACTTGGGTTTGGATTGTCTTTCCCTCTCCACCCTATTTATTTAAACCCAGTATGGTGTCCCCCTCCCAGCCCACTCGTCCTGCTGCCTTTCTGCACCATGCTGTGATGCGGGGAAGTGAGATCCAGAGCCCTGCCTGCTGGTCCTGTTGTACTCGTGTTGAGCAAAGGGATGGGACCCTCAGCACGATGGGCTGGGAGTTTGTCTTCTGTTATGGCAAATGCTGAGGCAGAGCCTGTTAAAAACAGCAATTTTGCTGCAGTTCTTTTAATGTTGAGGATGAAGTTAGTGTCTCAAGAAGCCTGCCCTGCAACTGATCTGCCAGGTCTTTTAGTTGTGGAGAGACAGGCTCAGGGTGCCGGATTTTGCTTTTAGTTTGCAAGGTTGCTCAGTGAAAAATGGTTTGTGTTAAACTCCTTGTTCACCGGTGGAACACGGGATTTGAAATCTCTGCAAGTCTTTGCAGCATCATGATGCAACAACCTGACAGCTGGTCTCAGAGGCTGAGCGAGGACTTGTTATGCAGAAATGAGTAATTGCCAGTGTGAGGACCAGCAAACTCTAGAGGTACCCACTGTTGGCTTAAAAGAGGACAGCTGCAATGCAAGCATGGAGCAGTCCTGCTTGGCAGGGGCTCCTGGAGAGTCCTGCTTGCAGCTGATTGACCCTGCAGATCATCTGTCTGTCTTCTGGCAAGACTGCTACTAGCTGGCATTTGAAGATGTAGAGGCCTTCTTGCTCCCACACGGTGGTCAGATCAACCTGTTCTGGGGCTGGCTGTGGGCAGCTCTCATAAACAAAATGTTCCGAGTGATGCAGAGGTGTGTCCTAAACCAAGTTTGGAGCAAGAACAGGTTACCTGTATGATAATCAGACAGGTAAAGGGTGGTTGAGGATCCTTCCCACGCTTGCTTAGATTGCAGTGACTTCTTATATAGACAACAGGATTGTTTCTGTTCTCCAAGCCATTTAATTGTGTTTTTACACATAGATATAATTTGTATATAATGAGGGATACTCAGGAGAAAATCTTCCAGACATTCTTCTCAGACTGGAGAGTTTATGGGCCAGATGCTCTGTAGTAGGTAGACAGGGAGCCTGTTTCCCCCTCTTCCACCATAGCAAAACATGTTATTTTAAGATTTGCAGACTCTTCTGAGTGGACCAACATTTGTGACAGTTTTGCTTCTCCACTCTGTGGGGTAGAGAGAACAGCGTTCCTGGCACAAAAAAAGGAGAAACTGTTCTTTTGTAACAGAGAGTATGCACATCTCAAAGAGGGGGGTAGGGTAGAAAGAAAAAAAACACAAGGTAGACAGGGTACAATCAAGCAATACTGAGGTCCGGCAAGTGCTAAAGAGCAAAAGGAGATGGATGCAGAATAGCATGATGTTGTTTGGCATCAAGCAGCTTGGAATGATGATTTAATGCTGTTTGCCACAGTGTTGGTGTAGTAGCTGGTGCTGCTTAGAGTGCATTAGTAAGTGATGTGAAACTTGGGACTGGACCAAATCACTTTAGCTCCTTTGCTGATGCTTCTGTCACGGTAAATGTTTCTTTATCAACTGCCAGCAAAGTACCCAGCATCGTTTGAGTTCCCTGAGGAAGGTACTCTTGTTCTGGAACAGAAACTAAGAGAAGCAGAGAGGGCCCAGTGCCCTGGGAACATGGATCATAGAGTCATTTGGAATAGCAATTGTTTAAAAAAGTTACAAGAAAAACTTAGTACTGTTCTTTGTTGAATATTCAGTCTTTATCATGAGCCAGGTAAACTGAGATCTCAGATGGAATAGTTTATAGACAAAACACAATGTTATTTTCATTTTTCTGTTTTAGGATATTATCTCAGGATTAGATGCTTCAGTAGTACCTTTGACAGTCTTGTGAGCCTCTTCTGAGCCAAGGACTTAGGCCGGTCTGGGTCAGATGGAGATAGAAAGCTGAAATTAGTAAGATATAACTGGAATTTTAATGCTAACCACTGTACAATTAAATTTACTTCCAGAGAAATTACCAGTGTACTACTGCAGTAAGCTTCTTTGGTGATGGGTAATTGGCACATTAGAATATTACAGGAAAAACGCTTAAAAATGAACTGTGGGTATGGCTGAAGATCTAATGGTCAGTTGTACACAGAGTAACTGAGAGGTTCTTTTAAAGGAGTTTGGACCAGCTAACAACAGAAGAGGAGGTTTTGCTCACTGTTCTCCTGTGGTTGTTATGCAGTCTTGCTGCCACATTCCCCTTTCTCTTTTGTGCTGGTTCTCATATGTAGTGGGCATTCTTCCCTGCTTTACTTTAAATCTTTACCTTGAAACAAAAGCATGGATTTTGTTTGTTTGTTTGTTTTGTTTGGATAATTTCCTGTTGGTCTGGTGAGCTCAGGAAAAGGTTCAAGAGGTGTTAGAGCAGGACAAGAATGTGGGATTGAAAAGTGGGAAGGAGGAAGCGAGGGTATAAAATTGGGTCATTGTGTCTTGTGAACCATAATTTTAGTTCGATTTACCCCAAAAAGATAAAAAGGGACTTAGGCTAACCAAATAGCTTCATGGGAACACACTTTTTAAGAGCAGGGGGCTCTTCAGTCAAGGCTTTCCAAGATCTGTTTGATCTAGGAAATCTGTGTTCAGATTTAATTTAAAATACCTGCCACTTTTGCTGCTGAGGGTGTTTCCTTACCACACCAATACAATCAGGAAAAAAAGGATTTTCTATTTTTGTGTGAAGAGTGAACATACCCTCAGGCTATCAAAAGATGCAAGTTTTTAATCCAGAAAGAATGTAGCAAATTCTGTGGCTAGTAACATGCAGTATATCCAGGTAATTGGTAATAGAGGACCTCTCCCGTCTTAAAAACAAGTTTCCCCACTGTAGTGAGCATTAGGTTTGGATTCTTGTTTTTGTAATTTTATACTTATTACCATTTGGGGGTACAAAAAATAAAAATATACCTGTCATCATTATGCAGCTCTGAAGTTCTAAAACAAATGCTAGCAGATAGATGAGTGCAGTCTCTAAATCAAGGACTGGAGGGAGTACTGAACAGGCATATAAAACAGCTTGAGGAGGCTTGACACCAGCCCGTGACTGGGTAGTACTCTCAGTGTGCTGAAACCAAAGAAGTGTGGCTGAGGGCTGTAAGAAGTGAAGTTCCATTTTATTTCTCACCCTTTGGTCATGCATTCCTTACTCCAGCTCTAAATCTTGGGAGAACTGCAGTTTGTCTTTTCCATCTCACAACTGTCTATGTTTAAAAGTGATCCAACCTTTCATTGACCAGTGCAATGTGGTACAAATGCTAGCACTGAACATTTCAGATGGTGCTTCCCTGAAGAATTGGGACTTCCACTTTTTCTTCTTTTACCCAGGAAAATAGTCAAGAAACTGTCCAGTCAGAAGATCTTGAAACGTAGTCAAATTTTTTCTTAAAAGAAATTTTAAGTGACTTTGAATCTCTGTACTAATTCTAAGAGTCTTAGAATACCATTTTTACTTTCTCATTTTACTGTCTTTTTTCCCTTTGTTCTCATATGGAAGTACCCACTGACATGCTAATAGAGTGCTTGATAAGGTAGCCATTGAAGTGGTGTGTATCCACAGTGGTATCAAAACCAACAATCTAAAAAAACTTGAACAAATAGACATGTTTTTGTATCTTTGGGTCTCCAGTTACAGTAATCATAACAAGTTACAAAAGTTACAAAAAGTTTTATTGTAAAAGCTACATGTAACAACAGTAGTCTAGAATTTTTCATAGAAAAGTACAGTAATTCCTTTCTAAATACTCCTGTAAGGAAAAAGGTCAAGATCTAAAGTTATTTGACTTTCTTTGTTAAAGATTGTTTAAAGTTACTTGACCATATTCAGTCTTGGACAGTGCAGCTCTTTCCACAGGAATGGAAAGTTGCGTATGTATCCTCATTGAGGGTTAACACTGAATTTGAGACAGGAAATGTGAAAATAGTATTGTCTACAATAATTTCTTTTTTCTTCTGTAAGATATAATTAACTTTAACTTGTAAAAGCAAAGGGTTTTTTTGCAGAAAGCTAGCATAGACAGTTCTTAAACACCTGTTCCCTGTAAATGCTTAGATGACATCAGTCAGTTAAGCTTACCTGGATACCCCAAATTACCACCTAATGAGTGTATGGCTTTACAACCTCTCTATTTCCCCCTTAAAAAAAACCCCTGCATCCTGAAATGTGGATCGCAATTGACAGTAAAGCATGCATGAGTTAATAGGCATATCTGCTTTAGATTCATCAAAGCACCTCCCCAGAAGAGCAGATGAAGGAAGCGAATGTTTCCACATTGTCCAGGGATGGGCTTTTGCTCATGGTGCTGTCATTACCTAGCCAAAATACACTGTGATCCTATGAAGACTTCATGGATTTTAGTAGGTTGTGTCCAGTCATATCTGCTTGAAGTCTGTGCCGACTCTTGGCTTTTCAGAGACTGAATCCAAGTGCAGATTTGAGCAAAGAGAAGTATGTCCAGCATAGATCTAGGTACATAGGTACAACTTGACATCATCCTTGCATGATGCATTATGCATGGGGAAACCTCAAGTTTATGGGCTTCAGTTCAGCCACTTCCTTTAGTTGGGTATCCAAAATTGGGCTGTATTAATTCCCCACAGTAACCATCCATTAAAAGCAGCAAATTAAAAAAAAAAAAAAATCAGAATTAAATGTGCTTGAATATATTTTGCTGCCATCAAACATCACTATGGTGTCAACGTAGCTGCAAAGTGCTTAACAAAACAGAGATTCCAGAGATTGATTAATGAGGTTGTTGGGAGTTTAACATTAACTATGTGCCAAATTGATCTTATGCTCCCTATACAACCAGTTAAAGAACTGAGCTCTTACATTGGTGATTGAAAGTAGACTTACATTTAGGAGTCTGAAACCCATTCTCTCCTCCCCCTGTTTCTGTAAAATAGGAGCATGAGAAAGTGAAGTGAGTGGGCTTGATCTCCTTAGCTCAATGTCTAATTCCCAGGAATAATAATACCATTCCATTAACATAGCTACAGCCAGAATTAGGTGCCTCCTCCACCCCCCCCCCCAAAGTGCAAAGACATTTTGGTATATATATTCCAATTAAATAAAGAAAAGACATGGCACTAAAGTTGCTGTCCAGCCCTCAGACTTCTCAGGCAAAATGTTGAGACTCTGTCCTCAGGTAATGATAACAGCATATTGAAATTTTTCTCTTCAGAATATTCTCTTTTTCTTCCCCAGTCCCATATAGTCACAGAAATATTGTAACTCTTTTCCTCTTACATTCCAATCCAACATATTCCATTTATGATAAACATATTTTAGGAATCAGATATGCCTAGCAATCTGAGGTGGGAAAAAATCCATGTCAGAACTCATCCAGTCTTCTAATGTATCGGGAGTGGTACTGAGACCAAGGGTATTCAAGGTCTCTTGAGTACCAGTTAAACTGATGAAGATGGTGACTTGAAGCACTGCTTGGCTCTGCCTGTACAAGGGAAAGAAAGGTGGGAGAGGAGTGGAAGAAATTTATTTACATCTGTGTCCACATAGTAAGTATTTTCAGATTAATCTTGTCTGCTTGTGAACTCAAAGCAGATAGAACAGATACATATTTTATATAGTGTTGTGAACCAACATATCCTAAAAATCCATCCTGCAGTTTTTGAGTATTCTGCAGTTATTGAATATGCTGTATAGAAAGATGGATTTTACATCCCCATAGGATATAGAGATGTGTCTACTTGCAAAATAAGGATCAAAGCTGGGGATTGACTTTTCTACCTCAGAAGGTCTACCCATCATTATTTTTGAGTTTAAAGAGGTCCAAGCCAGGTTAAATTCTCATCTGTTTTGTAAATTAAGATCTTTGTAGCATACAGGACTCCAGGAAGGTCTGTCTTCCTTATGCATGTCTGCATCTTGTACTTTTTTCTGCATTAGTGAAGTGATGCAAAAGTAAAATCTGTGCAGTGTCCAAATGCAAGAGTTTCAGGCTGTAAAACAATTGGCATATTCTGTGGAAAGACCACAAAACTTTTTTATAGTGCAAAGAGAGAATACAGAGGAGCAATATCCACTTGTTTTTTAAAGAGCTTATCTTCTACAGAAGTGGTGATACAAAGTGCCCCTTCACTTGAGTATTCTACGTGTTTAAGTTAGAGCACTGAATGCTTTTTGAAAACAAGCCCCAATTATGAATTTGAAAATTATTAAAATGTGGAAATTAAAAACCTATCAAAAAGGGAAAAATTATCAGATTCTTACAAAGAATCCAAAAATAGAAGATGTTACCTCTTTATGACGTGTGTTTTTTCATAAGACTGTCAAAAAATATAAGGCATGTTCTCAATTCCATTTGGACTGCTTCCCAGGAACAGTGGCTGTATTGCTTATCTTTGAGGAAATTGGTGATTCTTTGGAAGTACTTTTTCACGCTGAATATAGTGCTTTTTAGGATCCATGTTTGAAAGCTGTTTCTTGCTTTTGATAGCTCTTCTGACAAACATATCTCTAATTCTTCAATTTGCTGATGAATTCCATTTTGAAATTTCTGAATTTCTGTATTCCAAGCACCATCAGGAAGATTTTTGCTAAATAGTTGGAAGATCTGTTGGAGGATCTCATAGATGATCATTGTGACGTTCTTCTGTGTGACCTTGGTAATCTCCATGGGGAATCTGAAATCAGTTGTTTCGCTAAGACATTGCTGAGAAAAATAGCCACCCATTTTGCACAGAAAGTTCATGTTGTGGTAGTTCACTTTGGTTCTTTGGAAAAGGCAAACTGGATGCGAGAGTTTGATGTACAATGCCAATGTAATGCAAACTCGTAGTAAACTTCTCTGAAGCAAGATGTTCATGCTGATGAAGTAGTCAGCACTATTTCCTTGCCTTTTTGCAGATCCGTAAACTTGCAGTTTCTTGGTTGTCTTGTCTGTGCTCACATGCTTTTCTTTCATGTCTCTGAATTTATTTCCTCTGTATGACTTGCTGAGTATTACTCATTTTGTAGGAATTACATTTTTATCAGCTGTGATCCTGCCAGGGTTCACTGTTGATTTCAGTTTCAAACAGTTGTAAAGGTTTGCTCATTTCTGCTTTGACTGTATTTAATTGAAAAAAGAGTAAGTGAGTCAATCTGGTCAGTCAGAGAACATGAACAGATTAGGAGGTTAGAATCTGGTAAGGGCATTTCATCTTCTCATATTCTTACTAGAACAGGCAGCTTTGCTTTATGCTGAGAAATTTTACTTTTATGCTTAAGTTGGCCAAGACTGTGAAAAAGAGTCACATCCCCAGCTAACAGATAATGCAGATATGCGCTCTAAGTAAAATGTAATTTTATTGATTTAAAAACAAATGTCTTTTTTGGTAGGACAAATTGTTTTGTTTGGGGAGTGGCTTAAACTTTATTAGCAAAATAACCCTGTTGTTGACACAAACATTGACTCATTAGGGGCATATGTTGCTATCACTTTGTTGGCAAAAAAAGAAGTATATACAACTCTTAAAACAGATGCCTTTTCTCCAAAATCTCTAATCATTCGCTGCTCAGAGAAGCTTTCTTCTACTTAATCACTTGATGAATCAGCCTAAATTTTTAGAGCCGTAAAGGCAGGCATGCTTTTACGTAAAGAAGAGGAATTCCTTCCATTTCAGAGTAAGAAAACTTCTGTGGTAAAGCCTCCTCCTGTGAAGACAAGGTCTCAAAGAGACTGAATTACTCATGTTGGTAGCAAAATGTGCTATCTTCAGGACCACCCTAGCCAGTGTAATGCTGGAATGTGTGTCCCAGTGTCTGGCCAGTGTACTTCTCTGAATATGAAGTCTTTGGACCAGCTTGTAGTAGGACTGCAGGTAGCCACCGGCATGTTAATCTTAAGTGCCCAAAACAGTCTCAGCCTTTTGTGATGACAGTTCTGCGATAGTGCTACGTAAGCACTGTGGCTTGAAATGAAAGTGCTTGGTTGGTTCCTGAATATGCACTAGCAAAGTGCCATGTTTCTAGGTACTGCTGGCTTCCTCTAGTGCAGTACTAGCCCTTTTAACTGGTTCCTGTAATCACAATATGAGAACTCACTGGTGATTGAAAAGGAAGACTGGGTTGAATATTAAGATAAGCAAAAGTTACAAGGCATTTGGCAGGCAGATTTGCTTCTCTTCTTGTGGGAATCTTTAAGGATTGCTAAATCTATATGTGAACCAAAGTGATTTGGTCACTGAAGTGTACAGAGTTTAGAAAGCCAGGGGATGTGCCCTTACGTAATTCAGCTTGCATAATTACAGGGATATTTGAAAAAGAATATGGAAAACGTTGAAGCTCAGGAATGTTTGATGTCAGCATCAAAGGAACTCCTGGATGCTCTTGAGATTATAAAGTATTTTGTTAAAAAAAAAAAATCCTGTTGATGCTTGGGAGGACCTGTTGTAATGTGGCAGACTGAAAGATTGCTATGGATAAGCAGTTTCTTTAGCAAGCCACAGGATGACTTCACCAGTTATACTGTAGGACCCTACTAATATATTAATGCTCCTGTGTTTATTATTCTTGGTTTGCTACTGCTGATGCTAATGCTGTAGTAATATTGTGATATTGTCATAAATTATCTACACCCAGAGATCTTCAGAGAAGTTAATTTATGAATGAAATTGTGGGGAGGATGGTTTTGTGTTTGAAAGACTGGACAGAGCATCAAGAAGGCTATGGTAGATTTGATGCATGGATTTGCCACAGATGCCTTTTGGTGTGACATTGAATTACTTTCTCTTTCAGTTCTTAGATTTTTTTTAAAGACAGCATTATTACATTTCTCTTGCTCTTTGTTTGCTATATCTGTTTGTATTCCTTAGCACATTTAAGATATGTATGACATCTAGTGTGTAAGGGATCTAAACTTAGTTGGAGTCATTGCCTTTGTTATATATTTTTTTGAAGTCTGTGCCTGTATCGAAATGATTTAAGCTAAACTGTAATTAGCATGTAATGTTAACATGTAGTGTTAGAAAGATCAGAATATCTAATTGAAATTTAGTGTAATAAAAGGTTACTGAAGCTTGTAATAGAGGCATGACTGAGTTCTCCTGAAATTGGATCGATCACAAAAGATCTCAGGACACAGGATGCATTTACTAGTCGTTACGCACAGTCTAAAGCAGCAGCAAATATGTTCCTCTGACTTTTTTTTACACTGACACAAAGTTAATGTTAAAAAAAGCAGGAAAGCTTTTCTTTTTTTGACTGAGGAGGTTATAGTGTCAGAAAATTCTGGCTTTAATACACTTGACTGAGCAGAACAGAAATAAGTAGCAGGCTGAATCAGATCTTGATGCATGGCTGGAAGTGTATAGTGAGAGATTAGTTATGTATGCTGAGCTGAAATGGGTTCACTCAAGGCATTATATGAGAATAATTCACATCAGATCCATGTCTAGGTTACAGCTAGAGTAATCACATTAAGAATGTCTATACAGTAATGCCAGAGAGATCAGAGTCTGATCCAGAAGCTTTATCATTGGGAACACGGTTTTAATGTCTGGCCACGATTTTGATAGTTTAGTTCAGAACTAAATGCTAATTCATCTCACCTGTAATTTGGCTCACTCGTTGCAGTAAAAATCTCAGGACAAAATTTCAATTTGGTGTATATTTGGATAGCGCTGTTGCATTAAATGGAACAACATCAATTTAAATCAGGTGAGGCCCATTCCTTTCATCTACTAAAGCAACATGAAAAACAGTTTAGTGTTGCATGGCAAAGCTGGATCTGATTCACTGTTAAAACAGTTTTATTCGGTTTACACACTGGAGAGCAGAGTCGCATCCCCAGTCATCGCTTGTTTCCTTCCATTGTGATTTCATAGGTGATCCATGAGCTATTTGGATGTTGTGAAAAAATACTAAAATTTAAAGGGGAGATTAAGCAATAATTAAGAGTCTTTTATCTGTTACTGGAGAAACTGAGGAAATTTTCTTAGGGGGGAAACAAAAAAAGGCAGCAACAAGGGAAAACCCATTCACAGTCACTTCTAGATGAGCTGATTGTAGATGGTAAAAGAGAGAATATATTAATTGTGGAAGAACCTTTTGGCCATCATTAGGGATCAGAGACCTGTTGGCTTTGTGCTGCTTATCTAGGGACAAGTAAAGATGGTTGCTTCCCAGGGAAGCTGAGTTGTCTCTACACAATACTGTATGTAACTCTCCTACTTTGAGGACATCTGTTTTACCCACATGAGGATTACCGTCTTCTAAATTAAAACTCTCCTTCCCTGGAAACACAGAGAGGAAGAAGTGATATATATATTCTACCTTGTAGTGCAAACCATCCACCCTAATACCAATGTTCTCACACTGACCCTTTCTTAACCCATTGCTGGCTGTTCCTGCAAACATGGAAATACTTTCCCTGTAGGAATGAGAAGAACAGCTTGAATGAGCAAATCAGGAGCTATGAATCTGTGCTCTTGTTTCAGTGCTTCAGGTTTTTCTAAGCTTGGCATTACATTCTTTCCTCTTAAACAGCTCTCTGGAGTTTGGTCAAGGGACCCAGAATCGCTGGAAGAACCACTTTGTCTCTAGTGAGATAGGAGGTGTTTGGTTGTTGTTTTTTAAAAAAATAATAATAATGTAAAAAATCACTCCATTACAGATTTTGTATATCTGTAACAAGTGTGAGCATCAACGTGTCATGTTGTTGTAGTCACATAGGCTGTCATGCTTCAGTGAAGGCTAAAGAACTTTTCTTGGACTTTGGATCCCATTTTGTGCCAAAGCAGCTGAGGACATGAAAATTTTGGGGCTCAGGTGGGAGCTGAAAACAAAATTCAGAGGTCAAAGCTAATGCAACAGGTCTAGTACAAAGGAGTAGGAGTCAACTGAATGGAACTGAGATCCCAGATTTGAATTAACCTAGGGGATGCCTAGGTTCAAAGTGCCCTTTAGTTTTCCTGTATTTTAACTGCATCTTTACCAGGTAGATACACCTAGTTACTACATGCCTTGGGAGTGTTATACAGCTTTACGCGGGCTCTGTGTCAAGGTTGTCTAGTGGAAGCATTGTGAGTAATGCTGAAGAAAAGGAAAAAAAAAAAAGGCTGAGGCCTGATAAATGCAAATCAGTTTTGAATCAGGATTACCCTAATTTCTGAGAGGGAGGCTTCTTTAATTTCTGGATTGTCTTTGTTTCACTCAGTATTGCCCTGTTTGCTTGCTTAAGAAGTAATGGTGATAAACTCTGTTAGTTTATAAGATAAAAACTTGTCTGCACCCCACAATGTAGCACAGAGAGAGATTGGCAGGTGCAGGAGCCTGAATAACACTTGCCTCAGCTGCTCCCAGCCCCATCACACGAGCCATCAGCCCAACAAAAGCCCATCTCTACAAACCCAGAGGAGCACAGGGGCACAGTGGCAGGCAGGAACCCAAATTAAGGACTTGCAGGAAGGGCCCCTCGCACGATTGTCCTGGGGGAGCCTCACCCCGATGGCCTGGGAGAGAAACACATCAAGGCGAGTCAATGCTGGAGCACTTTATGAACTTCCTGAGGGTTGCTGCCTAGAGATAGGGGACATATTATGGGATGCAGAGGAAGAGCACTTCAGGATTACACAGGACCTATTGTGGGATGTTTAGGGGAGGAACCAAAGGTAGAGAAAGGCATGCGTCTAGGTGTTTTGGGAAGGAACAAGCATATGAAAATAGAGGGATGAAGGGATAAAAAGGACTGGTCATGTTTAAACAGCAGCTGGTCAATACATTTCTCTGGTTTTCCCCTGCGTGTGAACAGCAGTATGTCCTCTCTTAATAAACTCCATTTCTAAGTATTTTCCTGGGTGAGGGACTGTATTCTGTAGGGGTGTGTTAGTATGGGGTCTAAGTGCCAGCACCTAGAGTCAGACCATAGGTTGGAGGGCCCATGTGTCATTGGTACCAGCAACTGGAGAGACCAGAATGAGTGGACTTAAGTGCCAGCAGCTGGACTGAGACCAGGGGTCAGAGATCTGTGTGTCTGTGGTGCCACTGACTGCAGTGAGTGAGGGCATGCGGTAAAGCGTGTGACTGCTAGCAACTATCAAGCTAGACTATCCAGTGAGTGGATATTGTGGTCTGAGAGCCATGTGCGTGTCTGTCTCTGAGGGTAAAGCCACAGGAGGGGCTGGCTTTTGTGGGGACCAAGGCAGTCTTGGTCATCTGCTGTGGAGCTCTGTATGTGTGTGCACGCACGTGTGTGAGGGGGTCCATACCAGCAAGTGGAGTGGGGCTGAAGACTTGGTGGTCCATATGTCCAGGTGCCAGGATCCAGAGACAGCTACAGAGCAGATGCTGTGTCTAAGCCCAGCTGCTGGAAGGATGCACTTTGTACATATGTGTATACGTATATATCCCCACTAGCAGACCTCCATCCTGCTTAGCAAGAGAGAGGAACGGAAGAAGCTGTTGGTATTCCTGTGACTGCTCTGTATGTATGCCTGTGTTGATCTGGACATGTGTATGTATATATATGTGCTGTACATGTGTTTATGTGTATGTGCTTACTGGGAATGCATGCTCCACCTCACTACTGGTGGGACCTGGGGGCATGGAGCTGTGGCAGCCTTGCCTCTGTTGGTCTGCTGGATTCTGCCCACCCTAACAAATTACAGTCATTTTCTCTCAGCTAGGGACCAGCAATTCCAGTAGGAAATCCACAGTCTCATCTAAGTGTTTATAAAGTACCCATCTCACCTCATTCATTTTACTGAGGGCTGTACAAGTGAAGGAACATTTGCAGGGATAAGAAGAAAAGATTGATCTTTATTGGAGTATCTGCCATGGGGAAAATGGAGAGGTCATAGCTTACCAGAAAAGCAGAGGTGGAATACCCTACAAAGGCTGTTTAGCTTTCCAAGGGAATTTCCATCTGGCTGTGCTCTCAGACTCTTTGTGTTAGATTTTTGCGACTCTAGTGTTCTCATCTGCTTGCAATCAATGGTAATAAACAGTTAGACTAGCATTATTGTTCATCTGTCTGTAAAAGGGTTATCTTGGCAGCCAATAAAATAGCAGTCATGAAAGCATGTCCACAGTGATAAGAGATAAAAGGTTCCTAATGCTTTCTCACTTGTACTAGTCAGTGCTGGTCTTGTTAAAATTGTGTGTTTGTGTGGTAAAATAAGAAACCAAAATGCCAGACTAGATTCCAGGAGAGAGACTCACTTGATTTTCCTGCTGAGCAGCATTTCTTTCTTTCTGGGAAGAGTGCAAACATCACTATATTTCTTCTCTCAGATGTGAAAAACCCTTAGGCCTGAATCACAGAATCCAAGAAACGTGATAGGGAAAGCTCCACCCAGCCAACTTGTTTACCCCCAGCTGCACAGGAAATGTTTCATGCTGCATGTGTTTTTAGAGATCTTTGTCAGTCAAATTACTCTTGGGAGCAAGCCTCTAATAGGGCACAGATGATGTCGAGCTTAGGGTGAAGTTTTACCACACACAGCCAAATTGATCTAATAGTTAGCTCCTACCCAAAGAGTTGGTCCTGTTTCTCTCCTGATTGGCCTCAGGACTGTTTCAGCTTGGGAAGCTAATGTGCCAATCCCCTTCCCTTTCTCTAAGAGAGGTGGTGGGGAGAAGGACGATTTTTTGCTTGCTTTTCTACCTTGAACTGTCTAATCAGAGTAGAGCTGGTGCTGGCACATTGGTAGGACCAGAAGAACATGGCTTTTAGCATGGGAGCAGTACCTGCTTTCATCAGCAGGCAGCATTTAGATCACCTGAGATGATATGTTTGGGCTTGGATGATCTGATCTTGCTGATTTCCCATGGTAAGGCCTCTGAGGAAAAAAAAAATATTTTCTTAGCTTTTAGAGTGATGTTGACAATTTGGATCAGGTCTCTTTGCCTTCAGACCTTTTTAAAAGGAGATGTGACACTAAGAGGCTGGAAACCTGGTATTCTGAGTTTAGGAGCCTGTGCTGTGTAGAAGGCAACCTGAAGTAGTCACGTGATCTTGTCTCATCATGACATCCACAAGTCCCATTTTGCAGGAGAGGGAAACATTAGCTATATTGCAGAGTGTCTCAGCTCCTCATTTCTAGTACTGAGTCCTGAGATTGGCTGCAGAATGTAGAACAGAGCAAAACTGTCTAAAACCAAACTAATAAAAAGCTACCTTACCAATTTAACCTGAGATTTTTGACTACTGTATGTGTGCTACAGACCTCTCTTACAAAGTTGATGCCACATACAAATCAGTCTGTGTTGTATCTTAGCCTGTGTGAGTATTAGAGGCTACAAATGTGAATTAATATTATTCCACTTTACAATATACGCATAGAATGATTCTGTAGGCTATTCTGTATCATGCTCGTAATAACAAATAACAGAGCATTTCTGGTCATTTACATCGGATGGAGGGCAACCACTGTTCTGATGTAATGAAAACTTCTTTGTATTGCTGACAAATCCTTTTTATTTCAGCATGGCAGTTTGCTTGTGAGAAATGTCTTGAACAATGTGGCATGACTGTAGGAAGACTGCTAACTGAGTAGTGATGCAGAATTGCCCAGACATGGTGACGTGAACCCTCAACTATATGTGCCAGGTGTGTTTATAATTTTTAAAATTTTACTTCATGAGCTAATGAAGACTGATTTCTGACCTCCTTTCACTTGATTCTCCAACTCCTTGTGTTCTGTCAAAGCTTTCAGAAGGTAAGACAGAGGACATACTGTAACTAATTTTCAACTCCACATGTGCTGAGTGATTAGGTTTTTCCTTAGTGAGGTCAGTAGGCTTGTTTCATCCCTGTCCAGCTGCTAATTTTGTCCTCCTCCTCTAGAGGATGGTATTTATTTTGAGGTTTGAACTGCTCTCTCAGACATCATGGAAGGTGGATGATGGTTCAGAAAGTTATCGTGGGAAGCAAGACAGACAGTTGGACTGTGTAGTGTCTTGTTTCTAGGAAATCGGTTGAGAAGTGTAATAGAGATAGAATTACATATTTTCCCTTAAAAAGTTGTTTAAAGTTAATAACACACATAGATATTATGTCTTTGGAATTAAGCATTATTGTCAAGTGTAGTTGCAGTGGACTTTTTGTGAACATGTGAAATATGGTGAGGACAGAGAGTATTGACATTGACTTGGTTTGACAACAGGAGTAATAACCATGCCAGCTTCTGCTTGTTTGTGGCTGGGTTTTTTTTTGTTTGTTTGGTTTTTTTTTCCTCCAGGTAAATGTTAGTCTTTCAGATTAGCTTTGTTTCCCACTGGGGAGATGGTCACATCATGAAAACAGTCATTACCAACAGTTCTGACAGCCTGCCTTGGTAACAATCTTGGCTAAAGGATTAAATGTTAAATGGTCACACAGACACTTCTCTTTGTGGTTGATGGATTATCAAGTAACAAAGTTGTTGTTGAAGGCTCTTATAAGCCTTGACAGGAATGTGTGATCACATAGGTTCCTGCAGCAGGGCAGATCCGAGTTGGGACTGGCTCATGTTGCTCCATGAAAATATGATTGTATCTGTTCCCTGTCTGCCATGTGCATAAGAGTGTTTGGGGTACCATCCATTCTCACACTTCACACTATATCAGAAATAGTTCAGACTTTCTGCTTGAAGATCCCCAATGAATCCAGTGACATTCAATTCATGTGCTGTGCAGACTGTGCCGCCAGAGTGAAGAACTATTTGTACTGTGCGTTTTGCTATTTAGGATTTTGCAGAAGTCTGTCTGTGAAAGAGCTGGCTGGGTGTCCTGAGGCCTCTTTGCTCAATAAGAGATTGTTTGGACTATATGGAAGGAGATCACTTCTGGAATTAGTGAACTGGTGCATGTGCCTTTTAATGCAGTGCAGTTATTAAGTAGTCTAGGCTTTCAGTGCCAGTGCTTATTTCGAAATTGCTCAGCACACACAACAGGCAACTGAGCAGGCTAGCGCATGGCAGATCAGTGTTTTGGACAGCATCTGAACACAGGAACTTCTAATGTGCCGAAACTGTGAACCAGTTCACCGTAAAGCTTATTTCAAACCCTATAGGAATGACAGCTTTAAAACCCTTGATAGAATAAAGAGTGTAGGTTACTGTGTTTCTGTCTGGACATTTGCATGTTAGGCAAGGAGAGGTACTATGGCAAACTGCCACAACATACTGCAATGCTATAAAGTTACTCGTCCCAGTTCCACAGTGATTGACACTGACTAAACCGCTACACCCTCACTCCAGAGGCCTAGTAGTCACCTTCTGTGAACCATGGTTCAGATTAGCTGTATGGACGTGTATCCGCACTGCAGTTGGAGTGGATGTTGAATGCTGCAAGCAGAAAGCAGCTGTGGGCCTCAAACCCCCACCTATTTCTAACAGTGAGGTTAACAAGTTTCTGGAGAGATTGGTGATTTCCTGGAAAAACTAAAACTAGGCCCAGTGAATGAGTCCCCTTTTAGTCCAGTACTCTTATTGACTGAAAAATAACCTGACCTGGAGACCCTGAGAGCTACAAACTTTCCTAAAGCTCCTTTCCTAAATGCCACTGTTGCTTTTGTAGAGATGTATAACAGAATCTTAGTACTGATGAGGAGAGAGAGGAATTCAAACCAATAACAGTATTTTATTGTCAGATGTACAACACACACCTACCATGTAACAACATACTGAAAGGGCTAAAAGTTTTTTATTATGAGTATGGGGCTGGGCTGCTGTTTATGCAGCAGGATTTATCTGCTGTGCAACTGTCATGGTTTAACCCCAGCTGGCAACTAAGCACCACGCAGCCACTCCCTCACTCCCCCCTGGTGGGATGGGGGAGAGAATCAGAAGAGTAAAAGTGAGAAAACTTGTGGGTTGAGATAAAGGCAGTTTAAGAGGTAAGGCAAAAGCCGCGCATGCAAGAAAAGCAAAACAAGGAATTCATTCACTCCTCCCCATGGGCAGGCCGGTGTTCAGCCATCTCCAGGAAAGCAGGGCTCCATCACGCGTAATGGTTACTTGGGAAGACGAACGCCATCACTCTGAACATCCCCCCCCTTTCTTTCTTCTTCCCCAGCTTTATATGCTGAGCGTGATACCATATGGTATGGAATAGCCCTTTGGTCAGCTATCCCAGCTGTGTCCCCTCCCAGCTTCTTGTGCACCCCCAGCCTCCTCGCTGGTGAGGTGGGGTGAGAAGCAGAAAAGGCCTTGACTGTGTAAGCGCTGCTCAGCAGTAACTGAAACATCAGTGTGTTATCAATGCTGTTTTCAGCACAAATCCAAAACATAACCCCATACTAGCTGCTGTGCAGAAAATTAACTCTACCCCAGCCAAAATGAGCACAGCAACACCTCTATATCAAAAGCGTGAAGCAACTGAAATGTCTCTTGCTGGTCCCAAACCACAGGTGTTACAAGGCAAACCCCTGAGATGCACCACTGTTTTGGCAGGTGTGTCAGTTTTGATTACGTGTGATGCTACATCAAGTTAAAATAATAAACTAGAAATGTTCTATAAGAAAAAATCTCACAGCAGTGGCATTGTTGTTTATACCATGGTAATCTAAGGACGAGGGAAGAGAATTACTTTCATTCAGTAGACACAGCTGAGAAAGTGACAGACAGGCTTTCTGGTAGAAAAGAGCAGAAGGAGTCCACACTATACTCCTTGCTTGTTATGTCATTGCTTAAAATGTAAAAATTATTCTGGTTGTCCTGCATTTTTTAATTGAAACAGGCACTTCTGGGTCTGAAAGCCTCTACTTGAAATAAAAGTCTTGTCTGCTACTGTGCAGTTAGTATCACACCTATTTTTCTGTTCACAATTTGGACATTAGAAGAAGAGGTGAAATGTGATATTAATTTTATGAAATAGAAATTTTAACCCTTTTAATACCTGGCTGAGCTCAGAACAGATTTCAGTTTAACCTAGTACTGTATGTAGTACTCTTCAAGACTGCAGAAGTGTTTTATAACAAGAATGGAGTATGATCTTTTTTCAGACTGGATTGACCCTGGTGTAAACAGAGCAGGGTTCTGGTTTGCACTGCAGACAGGTCGTTTGGTAGGACAGCATTTGTGTGGGTCTGGAATTCCCCCACAGTCCAAAGTCTTCTTTGGTAACTCTTAGGAGCAAAACTGAGTGGGACCAATTTTTAAAAGACAGTCACCACTTTGACAGTGCTATTCTGTTAGTGATGATAGGTGAGAGGACAGCCCAGTAAGTACATCATCTGAGAGAGATGAGAGGAGAGAGCAGTATTGGTAGTTACTTCTCTTCTCCTTTATTTATTTCTTCCTCTGCTGGGTCTGCTAGAAAGATGCCTTTATTTTTTACCAGCATTTAGGTCCCAGGCAACCAGGACAGCTGTACGCTGGACTGACCAGTTTGGGAACTGACGTTAAAAAAATCCTTGAGTTGTCAGCTGGGCCCTCCATGTCAAAGGAAAACAAGTAGTTGCACAATTCTGGTTACTAACAACACATTTGCTGTCTACAAACTCTTGTGTCTTGGCAAGGTGATGAAGAGAAGTAACTTCTGGGTAACCTGCATCAAATTTCTGTGGTGCTAAAAGGGTAAGCTTTTCCTTGCATTATTGCCCATTAAGAGTATTTTGATAAGTGGAGGGAAAGTGCTGTTCTGGCTTTACGGCTTTTTCTACCCATCTTGTCTCCTTGTTTTGGGCCACCTTTGCTTTGTAGAGATGTTATTTCATCCGCAAAGATGTTAACTTGATGTTAACTGTTTGTTAACTTGAGTGGTTTGTGGTTTGTTTCTTTTTTTTTTTTCTGTAGTTTATGCAGCAACTTAATTTAAAATGCTCCACAGGAAGGGTGTTGACAACTGCTGTTGCCTACCAAGCAACTAATAATTATATGATGCACCTGTTCGCTTCCAGCGTGGGGTAAGAAGGAAGGGGAACTCCCAGCACTGAGTGCTTAGCACTGACAGTCTTTTTTCTGGACAGAATTTGAGCTGAAGGATTAAGTTTTTGCACCTCTGTAAGGAGAGTTGGGATGGGATACTCACATAGACCTTTGGATCTTGAGCAGAGATCAATAGTAAGCTGTTTCTAAGGAGTTTAATTTCTTACAAGGAATATCCTTACAAGTAGTATATACCCTTATAAGTAATATCTTTATAAATATAATGCATATTTCTAATGAGGTCTTGAACAAAATAATTTCCTGAATTAAAATATTTTTTCCTTAATTTTGTTGTTATTGGCAGCACCAGAAGTGTTATTAGCAAATGGAGACCTGATTTCTTCCTTCAATGGGATAGTGATAATTCAGCTTGGAGGAGATGCGTTTTGTCCCCCTGATCTGAAGTACTTGGTGCCAGAAAACCGTTCACTGTGGCAGAGTCCAAACCCACACCCAAGTTGGAGGTGTACAGAAATCACTTGAGTAAGTTCAAAAATACAGAGGCCTTTACTCTAGGTGCCCCAAGGTGAATGAGTAACTGTTCTCTGTTAATCACAGATTGATGGACAGATGTGCTATGTTGGAAAGAAGCACAGGAATAGGAAGCAAGATGCTGGGCCTTGGAACCTCGAGAGGTTTTGCATTTTCTCTGATCAACTCAGTTTGCCCCTTGATACAATTTTTCTTTTTCTTCCTCAGAACTTACCGTTTTCAGACAGCAACCTTAGGCGATGTCTTATAAATCTCTTCAGTCTAAAATATTGCTGTTCCTTTGGAAAGTGGTACCGTTTCCAGAGCTAAGAAACAAGACAGTGAAGAAGAGATAGATGACTATCAAGCAGTTAGATGAAGGACTAGAGTACATGCAGGAGACAAAGGTGAACTCATAAAGTAAATCAAATTCATCCTGTACTCTTCCATCTGTCCTAAAAAAGGTAATGAGTCATGTCCATACTTTTTCCAATAACTTGAGATGGCACCTCCCACTTCTACTATTTTCTGCTCTGCTTGCAGGTTGAACATGCTATTTTAATAATTATGACCATGCCTATTCTAGTTTCATGACATTGAAACTTTAAGAGCAGTGCAATTTCCTAGCAGGTCAGAGAAAAAACTTCCTGAGGGATAAGAAGATGACAAGTTTGTACTATCGATTTTTCTGACATCTTAAAGTCCAGACTTACTTCACTTCCAGTGTGAATATATTAGATCCAGAGGAGTCCATTATCCAGTGGCAATTGGGACATACGTTGTTTCATTGAACAGGTTCAAGCTGAGTTAAACGGAGGTGCCAAAGTCCGCTTCAAGAACATGTTTGGGGTCTAGCTTTATGAATAGATGGCAACTCGGAATGAGGCAACTATGGTTTTCTTCCTTGGTCTGCTATTGGCTTGCTGTGTGACCTTGGGCAAATGACTTGCTCTCATGTTTCTTGCTTCTGCTGTTAAACACTTGAGGAGACAAATATTTTACACGAGAGACAGTGGAATTGGTTTTGATAAGAATTTTGTGGTTACATCTTACAGCAGAAAGAGGGGCCATTTGAAAACCAGGTCTTTCACTATTATAATAAAATGGCTCTTGTAATCTGATTTCTTTTTGGTTTATTGTACTGATAAAAGACACCAAACACAGCTTGATTACATTAATGATCTTTAAAGAATTATAAAGAAGAAAAATTCCTCTTGTGTGGTACAGCTCATTCTGCTTGCAGGTGTAGGCTTCTTACCTCTTAGCTTTTTCTGGTGCTTTGTGCTAGCAATTTACCAGGTTCTGCTGTGTCACCAAATGTGTCTGATTGCAGGGGCAGTGTGCTTCCATTGGGTATGTAGGGGATGAGAGTCCTAAAATGTAATGTAAAGCATGTTGAATACTGATGGCATTCCACTGTAATCCCTGAACAAGATCTTGATTTGACACTACTTTTAAGAGACCTTGTCTTGCAACAAAAATGCTTAGGCTGAAAAGCCCTCTGCTGAAGCGTCTTGTCCCTAGTGATGGAGGAAAAGAATAGAATGAGCTGCTAAAAAAATATGGCTGATCTCTGTAGTACACAGCACAGGGGTTGCATGATTTAACTCCCTTAGTGTCCTGACAGCAGAGGAATTAGCAAAAACAAATTTTTACTTGCAAAATCCTTGGGAATTTTGCATTCCTTCCTGACTGCATATCTAGGCAGCTTTTTTCTTTCTTTTACGAGGGATTTGGAGGAAGCAGAACTTTGCTTCTGCTTTTTGCTTTAGACAATCTTGAGTCCTGCTGTGTGCTGCTTTACAAAATACACTCACCCAAATGCAAGTGCTGGGTCACTTTTTTTAGGCAGAATTGCCTAATGTTATTAATGATCCATCTCTTACCAGTAGAACTGGAGCGTGAGCTGGGAGAAGCCTGTGTAACCCAGCCCTCCCACTCAAACAGATAGGTTTGCTGCAGACCCAGTCTCCAAAATTCTCAAGGCTGGCTGCTTTCCATCAAGACAGGCTGCAGAATCCACACGGGATGATGGATGAGAATCTGCTATGATGACCTCATTAACTGGTATCCTCTTTTCCGGGTACTGTCTTCTGCACCATACTGTAAACTAACATGGTAACAAAGCAGAACTTGCCATATAAATAAAGGCCTGGAAGGAGAGCTGTGCCAGTCATCACCAATAGAAGCCATCAGCTGCTATTTTCCAAAGTCTGGCATAACGCTGTTCTCGTCTAGGAACTAGTTAGGATTAAAAGATGGTCATAGCTTGAGGTCTTCTAAGAGAAAGTAAGGTAGGTATAAGGGATTAATTTATGCTGTAGTAGAAGGCTTTACACAATAATAGGGAGTGCATATGATTTATTAGATAAAGGATTTAGCCTTTAGAGTCTGAATTCAACTGGTTACAGCTTTTTAATGTAATGCCTAGTGCCTCATGGCAACCAATACAATGAAAATAAAATAAGGTGACTGGAAGGAGACTGTATTTGTAAGAGCATGGGTGGAGGCCATGTAAGACCATTTGAATTTAGCAGTCATTTACCTTGGATAGGTAAGATCAAGGATAGCTTCTGGGGAACTAGCAAGGAGGAGCAAGAAAGATATGTTAGTATCGGTGTTTTTCAGCAGGGCCAAATTGTTCAATAGGTTTCTAACAGCGTTGCTTAAAAATTGTTATCAAGTTCTCACCAGCATGTTCACACTCAATGGACTTTCAGGTGTTACATACCTTTGCAAGTAAAGTTACTTTAATGAAGGCCAGGAGGGCTTTCTCTCTGCCATGGTAGTGACTAATCTGCTTACATTTCTGAACAGTTTTTTATATTTTCTATCTGTCAATGGAGTTGCCTTGTGTTTAAGAGGAATAGGTCTGGAAAGAGTAACTTTGAAGTTTCAGTGCAGTATGTGTGAGGACACCAGTGGCTGCATTGAAACTATAAGGCCTCCAATGGGATTAGAGAGAAAGTGTCAGGGACTGGGGTTTTTTGTGATTGTCCTGTAGACTTTAAGTCGTGTGTGTGAGAATATTAGGTTTTATAATCTGTTGCAGCAATATCATCTGCTGTGGGAGGCATTTCCACTCTGCTGTATTAAAATTCAGTAGGGAAGTATTACTCTCTCTTTTTTGTGAAGACCCAATACAATATTTACATAATAATTATTCATTTCTAAAAATATCTTGCAGCAGAGAATCACACAATATTTTCCTTGGATATATTAATGAAACCTTGTCTTATGTATAAGCATTACTGTGCTTCTGTTAAGACAGTAGAAGAAAAATGGGCAAAGGAGCATGCCCCTAATATAATGATGTGCTAGTGATGAGGGCATGAAGGGATGTTAAGGATGGGATCTGCAACTTCCATCTCACACTGTAAGACTGCACATCTGGGGTCATTACTTTAGGTGACCTTTATTGTCAGAGGAGACAGATGCGCATTTTTAAGTTTGATGCATCTGATGTATTTTACATGTCAAGGAAAAGATGAGTCATGTCATAGAAATGTGTTTGTCTTCATTAACTATAATGGAAGTCGAGACAAGAACCACATGTGTCAAAATCTACAACAGAAATACCTACATTTGAACAGATGATTCCCTTCCGAAAGGTTCTAACTGTAACCCCTCTGTAACCCCTCTGTAACCTACCACTACGCTACACCTCCTCCCAGAAGAAATAAGTTCCCTGGGTTTATGTACTTTGCTATGACAATAACCCACATGGCTTACCTGAAAGCTTTAACTTTTGCCGTGTTCTCAGTCATGGCAGTGGCAGCTCTGCTTGCTCCTGCTGGACTACTATTTATCTGTGCTGGAACCACCAGTGTTCTGCATTAGGGGAACATTGGTTAGCCCGAGCATACTGCTGGACTGGTGTGTTCTAAAGGGCCAGAAGGCCTCCCTGGTTTTCCTGCTCTGAGGAGCGTAGTGTAGCAACACTTTGAGGACTGGACTGGGCTGGTAACCACAAAGCCAACACATTTCTGTGTCCTGGGTGTCTGGTGATAAAGCATCAGTGCTGGCTAGGTCAGGTGGCTTAGGTGATCAGGTTGTGCTCAGTATGAAATTGTCTCCCTGGCTGGAATTGTGTTGTCCCTGTAAGTCGTACAGTCAAAGTTAGTTCAATGCTAAGCCCTTTCAGAATTTAGCCTGGTTTGGGCGATGTCAATCCAGAGGCATGGTTACCTTACTCTCCCTTCTCCCGGTTTCCCACCCCATAAGCTACTGACAGGTAACTGAGAGTTGCTGGAGTTGTTTGTTAGGAACTTTGTTCGTACATTTACTTGATTTAATATGTGTGATTGTTTATTATGCCATATAATCTGACATTTGGTCCAGAAAGGTGGAGTTGCTGAGTAGTTATATATAATTACTAGATTTCTAAGGGAGGGTCATTAGCTGCTCTTAAAATGGGCTTGTGCTGAGCAATGCAGTAAATTAAGCTGATAGATATTACATTATTGTGTTGTTCATATTGTCCTGTCACATGTAAATTGTGGGGTTCAATTATGTCCTGATCACTGTGTTTATATTGCTGCAGTAGCACTATCGGGGATTAGTATTAAATTCAGCACAATCTGTACTGTTCTTAATGATCAAAGCTAAGCTTCTCTTCAGACAGGTCAGTCTTGTTTTATTAGTTAAACTAAAGGAAGGAATGTGTAATGGTCCAGTATATTTAATCTGATGTGAAAGTTGTTTTTCAAACATGTCTAGGACTCTTAAATGCCAAGGTTTGTTTTCAAAATCACTTGATGATGTGATGGGCACACAAAAAAATCAGATCCACTAAAAGTGTATATTTGCCATGATTTTTCATGTTGAAAGGCCAAATCTTTCTTGGCCCTATAGACTACTCTCCTACCACTTATGTTAGGTAGAAAGGAGACAGAATTACCATTAGTGGGCTGGTTTAGTACACTATTGTAGAAAGGAGCAATTGTGGGTGCATTTTCTGAAATGTTAAATCCTCATGAAGAATTGGCTCTTAAAGCTTCGTAGTTAGGAGGTCCTTAACATCCCATTGCATTGCATGGTTGACAGGTATAGTATTTCTGGAGGTGGTTTCTTCCTTTAACAAAAATAGTTAAAAGGGACTGTTACTACTTATCTTCCACAGGGTCATTGTCATAGTTTTCCTCTGGAAATAATATACTGCACTACTAGCAGATATTTATTTCAGATCTGTAAACATGAGTGAATGTGTATAGGTACGATAGCAGAGAAGGAGTGATACTCAAGTCTGCAAAAACTGACATGGAAACTGGATTTGAAATTTGAACTTAAGTGGAAACATGTTTACCCACAAAAAGATTTCTGCTTTACTTTAAGAAGGTGTCAGTTTGGTCGTGGGGGTAAATTGAAGTCTTTACGAGATAGTTTTGTGCTATTCTGTGCTCCTCTTTACCTCTGTCTTGGGGAAGCAAAGCATGCCTCAGTTCTTATTCTCTGCTTAGAGTAAGTATAGCTTAAATGAGAATTTGTCTTTATACTGAAAGTTTATTCCTGAAGATCTTTCTCTGTGCGTGCTAGTGTTTCAACTCAAAGCAGACAGCAGGATAATAGTAGGGGTTGTTTTGGTTTTCAGGGATACTGAGGCCTGAAACAAAGAGTTGATTCCTTGTATTCCCCATAGATGTCCCCTTTCCTCAGTCCATTTCATAATACCTTCACACAAAAAAGAAGTGCAGCTGAACCAATTCACTTGTTTGGGTTGCTGCCTGCACTCTTGGAACCTGTTCCAGCAAAGTCTTATCTTTTAATGCTCATGTGAACACTAGTGCCGCAGTGCACCATCTGCACCCTAGACTAATTGTATTCATCTGATAATGTCTTGGAAACCAAAACATTATGAAGTCTTAAGCAGACAAGAAGTGTAATGCTTGACATAATGTTTCCTGCATTTTTTTCAGTGAAGCTGTTCTGTAACATCTGCCTGATACTGGAATAAACCATGCAATTAATCTAACAGTCCTAATGACAAAGGGATGTGACAGATCAGAAGTGAGCATATAAGGTTACCCCTCACCCTTTAGCAACCATATGTTGAAATCTCTTTTGTGCAAGGCACAGTGCAGGTATGGAGTATGCAGTTTCACACTCTGGATACAGTATCTCTGCCATGCAGATGAAATATGAGTCACTACATCCAAAGAGCGCTGTCAACAAGCAAAAGTTTTATGTGTCCAGCCTACCATAGATGACAACTGTCCTGTGGGGTTTTGCAGGGTATTATGTCATTTGGCATAAGGGGTGTTGGATAGGTACCTGTGTGTTAGAAATTAAGGGTCACGTTCTGCCTCCACTGGTGCATCTCTTGAAATCTATAGAATGTGAAGGAAACCTATTATATCTCTGTAGGCCAGAACAGCTACGTATTACATCTATGTAACTCTCTGTAGATGTAATCTGCTTCACTAAATTACATTGGACTTTGAGTACTACAGTTTGCATGGGGCCTACCCAATTCCAGAAGAACCCTTATATTTGTATTATATTCTTAAGACTTATCAACCTGTTTATAATAAAGTAAATCTCAGCTAAGCCTTTAGAGAGGTCTGGATAGATTTATGAAAATTATCTGTTATCTTGTGTTGAAATATATCAGCATGACCATTTTACTGCTGTGAGCTTAATTTAACTCCTTCTGTTCAATCCAGTGATTGAAATATATTTGAATCTGGATGTATGCTTGCATTGCAAGATATCTGTTTATTTTTCCATATTCAGAACATTTCAGTTTTGCCTGTTGTCTAGGTTTTTTTCTTTCAGTAAGTAGTGGAAAATGTAGTGCCAGTGTTCATATTTGTTTTAATATAAAGAAGCTGGAGGTGAAAGAGAAGAGTGGTGATGCTTAGCAGAATTTAGAAAATCCTGATTTCTTGGCAATAGTAGATTATTCCATTGTAATTATAACTGGTGTAGTCAGTATTTGAAGTTTTCTCCTTTACTTATCATGTTCCTTGATAGTGATCATGTTCTCTAAATTTTTGTATCACTTATACCACACTTTTCATGCCAGCTTAAGCAGGTGTATTAAAGAACGAATCACAGAATAGTGGATTTTGTCTTGAATTCCCAGGTGTGCCACATGAGTCTGGCTCTGACCTAAATGGAGCTAATAATTTATTTCAGAGCAAGCAGGTGAAGAATTGGGTGATAGGCTCCGGTCTTACAAGTTGTGTAACTTGTAGTATGTTGTCCTGTTCTTAAAACAGGAAGTGCGCAAGAAGAATACTTCTCTAATTGCATGTACTCCCACACATGTACAATAATTTAATAATTGAATCTCTCTGCATATGATGATATAAAAAGCAGCAAACATGGGTGGTTTATACTTTCTTTGTATATGTGCCTGATTGTTTTTCATAGTTGAACCTAGGGTTAGAAACTCCATAGAGACAAAATGGGATGTAGCCAGCAGCCTTTGCTTTGGTGCCTGCTGACAGCCTTCTAAATTGCTGTTTAGCTGGCCCTTAGACTAAAGCCTGTTGTAGTTCCTGGACATGATTGTGAGAAGCACTAAGTAGAACAGTGAAGAAGGGGAGAGAGGAAAAAAGCACAAGGAAAATGAAGAGGATATTTTGGAACAAAGAGAGGACTGGGAGGGATAGAAATTCGTTATAGAGAAAAAACAGTTGGGGAAGGCATTTCCAAATCTTTGTCTGATCTTACAGCATTGCTGAGATGTGTGTTTTCAGCGTGTAAAGCAGTATGGGAGAAGCTGTCTATTAAACTACCATCCAAAGTGCTGTAATCATGGCATCTGCAGATGCACCTCTAGTGATTTGCACCTTGGTACTCCTTGGGTATTATCAGTGGTTCCTAAAGGAATATCTATAGTCTAAGTTTCAAGTCTTGCTGGAGCCAGAGTAGTGGTCTGCAAGACAGTGACTAGTGCTTGTGTAGAAACTTGGTTGTGTGGCTTGCCATCCTGGGTTCTCGTTTTTCTAAAGAAAACTTGGACTTCTGTCTTTGCTGTGTTAGGATAGGGATTCAGCCTTCTCAGTTAGTCACCTGGGTGGTATGCTGTTCAGAGAGCAGATGTATTATTATTTGGGAGTACTCTTGGGATCTGTGGTGATTGCTGCCTCAAAAATTATGATGGCATCTGCCTCTCTAATAGCAGATATTATGTGTGATACAGCTGGGTTTACTCACATGATTTGGGACTGGATCAAAACCATAATGTGTGGAATGCATGGGTGACAAAAGATGTGATTGAAATGGGATAAAGAAGAGCAAGGTAGCAATGCAATTTCCTAACCATTTATTTATGTAGCAACCAGAATGGTGAAAGCATCCTAAAGGGCAGTAGATCTAAGGCTGTTTTGGCTTAATGCCAATTTAGGAATAAATTACAAGAGCTAAAATTTGTGTGAACACAATCAGAATTGTCAGTATTATTAAAGATTCTGTAAAATTTGAATGGATAAATTAAAAAGTTAAAATAAATATAATAAAGCCATGTAGTAGAAGTGCTAAATATATAGTAAAGAGAAAATCTCATTGCCATTATCTTCTGGGTGTTGCAGGATGTGCATTTCTGGTAGGAAGTAGGAGAGGGAAAGAGATACAGAACCTGGGCATGGAGACATTCAACAATATAATAGATACTCGTTTATATTATGATGTGAGCCAGGGTATGGCATCTAGACCACAGTCTGGATGAATGGGTGAAAAGCATGTCGCTGATCCAAGTGCTTCCCATTTGGAAGACTGTACAAAAGGGAGGGGAGGGGAGGGTAGAAACCTCAGGTGCTAATCACATTCTAAGACCAAGCAATAAGTGATGTTTTGGGAGGATATTCTTTGGTGGTGTTTTTCTTCAGTTAAATACAATTAACTTGAATGTACAAATTATTATTTATGTAACTTTCTCCAAATTATCTGCAAAAATTGTATTTTGCAGCCCTCCTGGGAATACTTTTAAGTCAGTTTTCCAGAAGCAGAGTATTAGTGGGTAATGAAGTGCCATGTATTCAGATTCTCAAATGGGGAGTGAGCTGTTAAAAGAATAAGACAGAAGACTCAGAGTCTGAGTGCAGGTAGTGCAGATAGTGCAGGGCTGTTTACCCCAATTACTTCTCTCCGCATTTTGGTGGTTTTCCTGCTTCTGATCCCACAAAGCCTGTTGTCTCTCTTCAGTGATCTTCTGGGTTTTTTTTGCTATAATTATTCTGAACCAACGCCTGCTTCATATGTCTTAAGGCTTATGTGAGTGTGCAAGTCTTATGAAATCTTATTTTGAGGGAATAAGAATCTTACTGGTGTATGAGTTGTACGCATGTGTTTAGTGATATACTGGAGGTCTTGTGAATTCCTCCACTGCTGTAACCACCTGTTGGTTTGGATGTGTCTTTGATAAGACAACCTCTCCTGCAACATATGTTCCGCAACATCTACATGCTCTTAGCAAAACGTGCCAGGACTTAGGTGCCTTTTTAGCAGTTCCTTCTAAAGCTCTTCTGTCCAGCTCTGCTTTAGGAGATGTGAGAGCATAGGATAAGGTATGGTGGGAAGTGGCCTTAAAGTTTCAAGGGTTCATTAAGAAACATCACCACAGAACCTCCCTACTGACATTTTAGTTATGCCAGCAAATAAAAGTTTGTAATGGTGTTGCTCTGGTCGGGGCCTAAGACAGATGGAGACCTTCCTTTGGAGTCACAGCATGTGCTACACACAAGTATACAAGTAGAAACAAGAAGGTATCAGGTTTTCTTTTTTCTTAGTCAGAAATGGTTGGGGAGTTACTGAAACTGTAGTGTGCAAAACATGCTGTATAAACTAGTTCTGTAGGAGGAAGCTTAGCCACCTTGACAACTCCCACCTTCAAACTGTCCCAGCTTTACAGTCAATTGTTGATTAAAATCAGCAATTGGCTTTTAGTTAGAGCTAAACTGAGCAGTGCCAGCCTGTGGGGAACCACTCTAGTTCAAAGTAGAGTCCTTCAAATGGCACCTTCCAGAGACACTCAGCTGTGCTTTCCCTGTTTGGTGGCAGCTATGGCTGCACAGACCACAAGGAGTACTCCATTATTTTGCTTCAGAGTAAACTGCTTGCTATAATGGTCGGGAAATAACCCATCTTAACCCTCCCTGCTGGTCATTTTTGCACGTTGTATGACTAATGATTTTTGTTCCCTTCTTTCTGTAGTATTGGGTATTTACTGGCCACAGCTGTGGGCAACGTGGTTTGAAAAGGCAGATCCTTAGCTTGTAGTGAAGGAAGTTTTCCTCTTTTTATACCTGTTAAGACCTTGGTCCTACAACTCTGTCGCAGTACATTTTTTTGTGCATGGTTAGAAGCAGAGTACTGCATAGTGCAAAATGGTTATAGGAACACAAAAACCTGATCTCAGAGCTAGTGCTGGATGAGAGTTGCTCTGACCACAAACTGTAAAGAGTAATCAAATACTGTACTTCTGCCTATAAGGTGCTTACTGCAGGGGATACTTAAAAAACTACCCAAACCCTCCTTCCAGATCAGTTTTTGAGTAGAAGGTTTTTTTGCTGTGTTAAACGCCTTCTGAAGCACAGTATGGGTTAACCAGTATGTAGAAAAGCCTTTGAAAGTAGTTTAGTTCACTAGAAAGGTAAAGTAGAATCATAAACTGGAAAGTTATTCTTCGGTGTGTAGGGTGAAGAAGGCAGTTTCACAGTTGTTCCCTACAGCATATTGCTAGTGCATTGCTCCTCTAGTGCTGGTGCGTTATGGTCTGTGCAGAGCTATCCAGTCAATATGGTCCTGGCTACTTGCTATCTGCTAAACTGCATTAAAGGACAGCACGTTTTTTCTATCCTATACTCTCCCCAGGTGAACAATCCTTGTTACAGCAACAGTTGTATCATGAATTGGAGAGGAGGCTGGCTGTCCTCAGAGGAGGTAGTTGCTATCCTCAGTGTTCTTTCCAATATTGTTTGATATATCATGTCTCTGACTTAATTTACTTGCTTTCATTGTATTTCAGGTATCACAGATGGCAAAGAAAACACTGTTTTTTTTCTCCAAGTGAGTCCTGCAAGACTGCTGATTTAGAGCTCTGGAGTGTGGACGATTACGTCACCCCAGGTATTCTGTTTCTAGCCTGGTTTATGCAGGGGTGCATATATTTAGCAGATTCTCTGTTTTTCCCCTGTGCATAATAGTAGGTCATTTTGACCAAATTATAAGGTTGAACATGATAAAGTTGCAGGGTGGTGATCAGAGTGGTTTTCCAGAGAAAAATATCTTCAGCCATCAAGTCAGTTTAGTCCTGCAAGTTAAGACTAACATATAAATCAACACGGTGGATGATTTATTTCTTTTAATTTTGAAAGCACAGATCGTACAACTAGACACTTATGACCCACCACCACCTGCAGAGGCTATGCCTTGTTGACTGCATGCTGCTGAAGCCCAGTATGACTTGCCAAGTTGCAGGCTACCAGTAAACCAGAACCTTGACCTACAAAATCATCATCTCAGATCTGTGAAATCTTTTGTATTCTTCAAAAGACACATGTACAAATACCTTGACTTTATGTCTCCTTGGTATGAGTTTGAAAACATCCACGATCAGCTGTAGTTGCTGCCACTCTCCCTATCTGCCATATGGAACACTTTGATCCAAACCACAGGAAACAAAGATTTCTTCTGTTGTTTCATACACTTAGTTTTTCTGATAACCATGCAGAGCTGTGGTTTAAAGTCAATGGATTGGATCCTACCGCTGCTGGACCTCCATTTCAGGACAAGGTTTTAGATTTATGGTATAAATAATTGAAAGATATTAACAATTAAAGTATTGCGCTTTTTTTCATATTCCTCCATTTGTAAAGAACTATGCATTTTGCCTTGCCTTGATCAGCCCTGCTTTATAAAGACAAATAAATCCTGTCTTCCCTTTGTTAATAGTGAAGCTACCTTCGCTGTCCTCCTATTGGAGTGTTTAGTACCCATAGCAATCCCACTCAGTTTTGAGTTATTGGCAGTCAATTCGAGGGGCTGCATAGGTCAGGCTTGACCTCAGTTACTGACTCCCTATGATTTTAGGCAAATTTTGTCTCTCAGCAACATGGAGTTAAGGGCAATTTTTTGTAACTGAAAATCACCATGCCCATGTTGAGAATTATCAGGGTTTGTTAGAAAGGGTGCAGCGCACCAGTTGAAGATGCCATAGCCTCCTTGCAGATCTTCGGTTTGGAAAACATCTCTGAAATCCTGAGCTTCTTAGGGCAGTTGCTGAGGCACTGTGTCACCAACCTGCCTCTCCCCTGTTCACCCTCCCCACATTAACTTGAGCTTTGGTGGGAGAAGCCAGACTAAGGCTAAAGGGTCTGAATAGATGTCAGCTGACCATCTTACATCTGGTTTTCAGTATCTGTGCTTACAGGAAGTCCTATTTTCTCTATGGAGTGTTAGTTATTTGACTCTGCCAGCATAGTGTACGTAACATGACTCTGCCTTTGTATCTCTGTTTCTTTGCCTTCTTTCCCTGGACAAGAAAATGAGTGGTTTTAATTGAAATCTCACTAAGATGAACATATGATTTAGACTTTTTTCTTAAAGCAGACCACATACATGGCTTCCGAAAGCTAAGATTTAGACCGAAAATAAAACTGAGTTTGGCCACTGCATGCAGAGTAGGGCACCTGAAGTTCTAGGGGATAACCTGCTGCCTTCTAGCAGATAAGCCATTGTATTACCTTGTACAGAAAGACCTGCCCTCCGGTTGATCTGTACACAAAGGAGAAGAGTAAGGCCCTGACATGAGGTCTGAGACGACATTTTGTTGCGTATGTTTTGTTGTTCCCTATCGCTCACGTGACCTGACTGACATTTTTCAACAGACTTCTGTGGACTTAGTGTTAGGCTTTTGTATGGGAATTGTGTGGATGTTCTGAGAATGTAGGAGTGAGCAAGAAATCATATTTTAACTATCTCACTGTCTAATCAATTGTGCCAGTGCTTTTAAAACCCAGAATGTAGATTTAGGAGTGAATTAAGCTGAAGAGAACAAAAATATTTGTGAAGTTCAGCCATAGTTTAATAAGGAGTTCTTGTTGTCTTGTCAAAGGAGAGTATTCAGGGTGTAAAAGTAAAATTTTAGCTCTGTTGAAGTCAATATCAGAGCTCCCACCCACTTCAGCATAGTCAAAATTTCATCTTCAGAAACAGGTTGGAGTCAGAAATGAAACAAGCTGGAGGAGACAAATGTGTATTGTCATAGAGAATCACCATGTAATTTAACTTGTAGCTCTTCTTCAAGGCCATTAAAATTTGCTTACTCCTTTCACTTGTCCTCTGTATATTGTTTTTAAAGGAATGAAGGATAACAGTTCTCTGTTGCAGCAAATGCTGCAAGAAGCACGCTACAAAAGTGTAACAACCATATACTGTTGTGGTGAGGACTCCATCCACAGAGGTGGAAAGATTTTGGCAGAAGCAGGTTAGTGAGCTGGTTCTATGGCTACTCCTACCACAGTGAGTAAGCTGAACCACCCAATCCACCAGTATGGTAACTGTTTACAAGGGCGATGGTTCTAACAGCAGCTGGCAAAACAAGGCACATGTACTCATACAGGCTTTGCTTTATTAGTGGTGGAAGGACATAGCAGGTCACAAGGGCTTGATAACTGAAAGCAGAGACTGTTTGTATACTTAAAGAGAACGTGGTTTAGTGACTGTGCTTGCACATGTGCTAGCCACAGCCCAGACCAGTAAAAGCCTGTGAACCAGGGAGAGAACTGGACTAACCTGGGTGTGTAACAAAAAAACAGCATTCAAAGGGACTGTCAGAACTGCATGCTTAATGTGATCTGTCACTCGGTCAAACTTCAACCTCAGTAGCTGCCTGAGCTAAAGGGAGTTCCCCACCTGCTTTGAAGGTTTAGGAGGTCTGAAATGATCGTGGCAAACACTGGGATTCACTAAAGTGGCCGTGGCTGAAAAAGCACTCCCATGGGTTTCCTGTTCCAGCTGTCTCATCCTCTGCCTTCCACACAGACCTTTCCTTATGCTGTCCTCTTCCCTGTGTTGTGTGGCCAAGCAGGGGATTAAAGAAATTGATTGGGTTGAAAAATTGGTGGTTTGTTTAATTATTGCAGTTTACATCTTGGTCTCATACAGATCCCTGCAAGGGGATATATAAACACCTGGGCCAGGTATCATAGAGGAGATGGCAAGAAGGCAGGAACATGAAAGGGAAGGAGGTGAGGCAGGACTGACTTTTCAGAAAAAAATTGTAGTCTTACATACCCCTGCATGACTATCAGTCTGCAGAAGGTCAAGACCTTAAATTCGTGGATGACAGGAACGGAGGCTGAACTTTGGTGTAATCTAAACCATATATTTTTTGCAGTTTCTTTACTGTAGTTCTGAGAGATACCTATTTCAGCTCACCTTAAACTGTATGCTACAGTAAGGCCATATTCCTGACTGGATTGTCGTGGATGCTGTTTTAGTATAAACTTGCAGTGCAGAAGTAAGTGCCAGGGTATGCTCAGTATCTTCATGGTGATCAGTGTACCTTTCCAGAACTTCAGATGAGGTGTAATTACATTTAATACTTGTAAAAGGCACTAGAATGATACTGGTTGAGAGGTGAGTCCTCTGCTAAAATACCAACGTTTATCCCCATGGTGAGAAGCATGCTTCATTTGGGTTAATAAACAGGACTTACCACCTAAGATTTGAGCAGTCATATCTGATTCTGCTGCTGTCAAACAGCTGATGTACTTTGTCATAGAAATGACTGCTGTTTAAGTCAACTTCTGATTGTTTTGTACAAACAATTTTCCTAAAACGAAAGAGGGACTTCTCCTTTTTGTAGTCTGTATAGAAGGGAAATTTGTTGAAGGAAGTGGAATTAAATGGTTGTGAATAAAGCATTGGGATACTAAAATGCAATAGTTCGACCTAACATCGCCTCTGAAATATGCTCATGACAAATATGATGATAATATGATTAATGGCATTTGTCTAAAAAGGACTGCAAACATCATATTTTATCTCCTGACGCCTACCCAAGCCATTGGTACTCAGTCACAACAGAGGGACCGACCCTGTTCTTTAGCCATTTATTATTTTTCAATTTTATCTCTGTGAACATCTCTGTATTTTGGCAGAATCATAAAGCATCATTTCATTCCCTTTGTCAAATGTTGCTATAATATTAGCATAGCTTAGAGATTTTCAGGCAGAAGCTGGTCCAATTTAGTTATTGTTTGTCACACATTACAAAACTACATTCATTTTTAAAGCATCCAGTTTTATAGACAGTTATCCATTGCATTTTGCTTTCCCTTTCCAAACTTTTACCTTAGAAATGGGGTGGAGTGGTTATTAGTCTAAACAAGAAAAGAATCAAAGGTCATTTATATTTATTCCATTGAGCCTTGACGCTTCGAGTATGAAAATATTATTTATGCTGTTTTCTGTGATCTTTTACAATTGTGGCTTTTATTAGTCTCGTGAAATCACTTGGTCCTTTTTTTTCGCATGCACAAACAAATCAGAGGCTAGTTATTGCATGTCAAACAAACAGATGTTGCTCTGTGTGGGAACTGTTTCTGACTATGGGAAGGCTTCTTTCCAGTCAGTGCTTTCCACCTGAGTACCTTGAGGCTGCAGTGTTATTATTGTGGTTATCACATATGGATTAGTGTAAGGTAATCGTAGTACCTTTAGAGGAAAGGGAAGAACTTGGAGAAACCCCAGAATCCTTTCCTGGGGAGGACTTTAAGCCAAGTTCTGATTTTTTTTCCTAAAGTTTGTGGGACTTTTACCACAATAAAAAGAAGCAAATTCTCATCCTGAAGCATCAGTAAGCTTCCTTTCACTGGATGCTACCATTTACTATTGTTATTTTGTGTATTAATTGACATGCTCTAGGTTTCATGTTAATAACACAGAAACCATGGACAAAGGCTGCAGCAGGACGTTGCTGTCCTTAATAGTGATGGTTCTACTTGCAAACTTTCACTGTAGAAGCCATGGAGAAGCTATCCAAGCCAGCACCTGGGAAACTGAGACTTTATTTACACATAGCTGTGTATACTTCTTACAGTAATAATCAGAAACCCTTAATTCTGGGAGCTTAGTCTTTATGGAACTTGCAAGATTCTTGAGGATAGGGTGGAACGGAGGAAAAGATACACTAACCCTCAGAACCTGGTTCCTGTGTTTGTGTATGCTGCTTTTAAGAGACTTTTTCTCAGCAACCTAAATTTGCTTTGATCCTTTTTCCTTTCCCTTTCAACTCTGGCACAGCCATAAGGCAAATCTTAATCTCCTTGTGTACATTATAGGTTAGTAAGGGGAAGTTTTTTCGCCCATGAAGAATGTCTTCTCATATCACGAAGTTTTCACTATGAATACAAATAATTGCATAACTTTTTTTTCCTTGTGATTTCAGGTAAAACTTCGCTGAACTGCACAAATTTAAGTATGTAAATAAGATACATGGAATATTATTGTTCCTACTTACTTGGTTGATTTTTACTTTGTAGATAGGAAAGGTATTTTCAGATTTCAGGCCAGGCCTTTCCTTACTGAATAATTCTTTGTACTTCAGTGTGTTGAACAGAGAACCTGTTCATTGTGTAGTATAATACTGGCTCTCAAACAAGAGCCTGGAAGTAGAAAAAGTGTACATTAGCTCAATCAGAAGGGAGCATGGTATGTGTATGTGCCTCCATATAATGTATTTGCTGCCCCAGTTGTCTGATGTAGCCGTAGTAAAATGGCCCCTTGTATGGATAGTGAAGTATGAAGCCAAACATGAGAAGTCTACAGAATGTTGGACCTTAACAGGATTTGGATAAAATATGTGCTTTCCTAGAGGCTTCAGCTGGCTTTGGATCAGATTATGCAAGTGCTCAAAATGGAGACATATTTTGGAAAGAAAATGTAAAAATCAGCTGATGCAGAGCTGGTTTTCAGACAGTGTCTTGCTGGATAGACAGCTTACTTGATGCTGGAGAAGTCATGTCTCCTCACTTTCTTGATTAATAAAATGGGAAGTATACCAGCTACCTTCCCAGCAGCTCTCTAAAGCTTGCATAATGCTCACTAGAGTGCTGTGATGAAAGGTGTGTGTTTAAACAGTGTGCCATTTAACATTCTTATTACCTGTGATTTAATAGAAAGTATATGACAAAATGATGTAGTATGTTTTTAACTCAGCAGTGACTCAGACATGAGGGTGATCACGATGTGTGGTTTGTTGTGGGTGGTTTTTGTAGTAGTATCTGCAAGGGTAGGACTGGTTTATTATTTCCATATGTTGACTTGGTATACCTGATATTTAGACTGAGTTGCTGTGTTGTTGTCTCTATATGTGCGTGTTTCTACATAAGGCTGGGGACAGCATTGATTACTGTAGTGCTGATGCAATGGAGGAAGCTTGTGAGGATCTGGTTCTCTGCTCTGAGATCATCTCCAAATCTGCAGTTACCATCCTCAGTCATGGCTCTGCCAGCAAGGGAATTCACCCAACTGCGTTATTCATGCCATGGAATAGTCCCTCAGGAAAAGCTGTTGGTGACTGTCACACATCTTCAGAAATACATTGCTCTGAAAAGAAAGAAGAGAAGCTGAAGTGTTGGAAGGAGTTGTCTATCTGAGCTGCCCATACCAGGACAGACATATATTAAGAGTCTAGTTCAGAAGAGCATCCAGAACACTGGCTCTGTATACCATCAAACCAAACACCATGAGCCACAACGCCATTCTTTATGCCCTGTTGTATAGTTAGGACCTGTCATAAAAGATCAGAAGTTAGTTTCTATCGTGTTTGACACAGGTGCAAGTCAGGAGCAGTTCTGCTGACATTACTATGATATCAGAGGAGACTGCAAAATATTTGTTAGCAATAGTCTAATTTAATTTTACATTGAAGGAGGGTGGATGCTACTGTACCACAGATTTCAAGGAGTTATGATCTAATCTAACTAATACCACAACATTGTTCACAGTGTTTCATCTCTGAAGTAACTCTCCCAAGACCAATTGAGATAATGAAACTGGAAGTGTTTCTCATTCTTGTCAGATGAAAATTGTCATGGAAGTGAAAGTGCTGGCTGGCAAGCCAAGTTACATTCTCAGGGCGTTAAAAATCAGGAGGTTTTGCTCACCATTTGTTGTTGAGGTTATCTGATGAGTTTTCCTTTCCCTAATGCTATGCGATTTGCTTTGCAAGTCCAACACTGCAAAGTTTTAATTGACAGTATGTGATCTGGGGTGGAATGACAAACCTTTCATCACTGATTGTTGATTCAACCACAGTGCAGCAACACGTTGGAAGTCTAATGGCAAATGAGTTCCTGCAGTGGCTTAGTGATTCAGTCCAAAGCAGAGGAGTGGCCATCCTACCATTAACTACCACCACTTTATTGCCTAAGCAGTAAAAATGCTTTTAGAGCCCATAGACTCTGGCTAGAGCTTTCCCATTAGCTTCAGCCTCTGAAGGATCCAAACCTGAAGTGTCTGTGTTTAACGTCTGCTGAAAATCAGGTGAGCCTCTTCTTTTGTCTCTTGTGAGTAAAGTGAAAGCTTCTTTATTCTAGGGAAGTACGGTGATACTGTTTGTAACTGCTTAGAAAAGCCTAACAGAGCTGGTTGCTTGAGTGGGGGGAGTAAGGGCAGCTGCATAACCTGTAGGAAAGCAGTCTGTTTCGTAAGTGAGGGGGTGAGTCTCAAAATTCTTGTTTATTTCTTCATTCATTTTTGTTAGCTTTTGAGTGAAGACAAAGGTTAATCAGATAGCAAATACTCTCAGGAAACAGGATGCAAAAAAATATTTCAGAGGACTGATTCACCGCCGTATTTCTGTTCAGGTCATACACTTTTCTATTTTTTATTCTTGCACATGAAAATGCATGAGAAAGCAAGTCTATCCATCCCCTGGCTTTGCACAGCCTTCAGTCACATTTTAAGAGAGAGAAGAAAATCAGCTCTTAGCAGAGCTAAGTCTCTAATAGAAGTTAAACAGTGAGTTTGACTTCTACAGTCCAGCTTTGCAAAGACAGTATGTAGTTTTGTACTGTGTAAAGTGATAGAAAGATGAAAGAGGAAGAGCCTTAGCTTTTATTGCAAGATGCTGAACAGAAGACTCTCCAGACAGGAAATGTATAGGAAATTCTTGTTTGTTCTGATTCTGCCTTGGTGGGTTAAAGAACAGTTTCATCTGGCTGCATAGTAGAGTAGTCTTTTGGATGAGTCTTTGGATTGAATTTAACCGTGATGTATGTGTGCTTCCACAGACAATTTCAACATGTGACTCCAGGTACACAGAAGACTTGAGATAAAGACTGATTTGCTGAATGTTTTGGTTGCTTTTTCTCTGCATTAATTGGTTTTATGCAGACTTACTGAATGTATGGAGAGTAGTGGGAAAGAGTATGTATTTAATATGATTAATTGTATTTGCATATTCAGTAGAAAATAGCTTATAAAATATGGTGTCTTCTGTTTTTCTTGGAAAAGGTTTAACAGCAGTGAGTACTGTGCTTCAAAACGTGTCTTTTGAAGACGAGTTTTATTTGGTGCTCAGCTTGTTTTAAATAAAACTCTGTGCATGTTCTGGTGAATATTTACAGGTGAGGAAGGGAGTTAAAGTAGCCACATAAGAGTGCCAGGTATATTAAAGTGGGGAAAAAAGTAGTTACCCAACCTGTAAAACTCTGGAGCTAACATCCTTATTATTGCAAACTGGGACATTGGCTCCATGCCATCTCAAAGTGTGTCAGTCACAAGCTCAGTCTGTGCAGCAGTATCCACCTGTTCTTTGAAAGGCTTTTAAATAAACAAGTGACTGCCACAGAGCATTTGAGGGCTGGAGGTTGTGGGTCTTAGTAACAAACAACAAACTGCAGGCCTAAGTTGTCTCTTTAAAGCGCCTTCATTTCCTGCCAATGACACTTAACTGAATTGTTCCAAGGCTAGTTTTGTTTAAAGTCGTCTTTCCCCGACCATTGTCAGGTTTCAGGATCTCTGGATTTGAACACTCAGGATCTCTGTGTTTGAACATTACTCCGAGGGGCATGTCATATACAACAATAGTCTCCTTGGATTTCATCCCTGAACTTCTCATATTTTGCTGGCACAGAAAGAAGAACTGTTTATAAACTCATGATTGGAGTACCCCTCCATCATGCCATCAGCAAAAGGAAAAACAAGCACTTCTCTGCTGGTTTCATTTAGCTGCTGCTTGCTGGCAAATTGGCTGGATGCTAATCTTTCAGCTGTTTGGGAGAGGATTTTTTATGGCAGTTGTGTTCTATAGTGTGGGGACAGGGTCTAGCACACCAGATTTCTCTTTGCTTAGGTACGTGTTGCTTTCTTGAGGTGCTTAAGAAAAAAGAAGCACCTTTTTCTCTTCCTTTCTGCCCCTCAGCAAAGCTTTGGGAAACTGTCTTTGCAAGAATTTAGTGCTTTCCACACACAGCCTAGTAAAATTTTCATGGACATGATTTCTATTAAGGGAAACAGTGGAGCATACATAATCCCATGATGAGAATTCATCAGCCACTGACAGGGTAGGATTTTTGTAGTGCTGTGCAAATTTAAAACTTATTGTATTATTTAATTTAAATAACGCACAGCACGAAAATGTTTACTCTCTGTCTTTAATCATAAAACCTTCACTACTAAAACAAAAGCATAATTGAGATAGCCCCTATCTACCCTATCACCTACTAATTGCCTACATTTACTAATGATAATACTCTTCTGCACATGTATATATAACAACAAACAAGGCTCTAAGGCAGTAATATATTTTTTCAGTCAGACTGGCTGTTAAAACCGTTCTTTGTTGCCAGAGTAGGTTAGATGGAACAACACAAACTCTGTGCTCTTTCTTTTGTAAAAATGACAATGCCCTGTAGAGAAGATGAACAGAGATACAAAGGGGCAGCTTCACCATTGCTTTCTTATCATTCTACACAATCCAATAGAAAATTAAGACTGCTACTGAATTCCTGAAGGTGGGTCAAGAAAAAAAAATCTCTGTACAGTTCTGTGGGAAACAGGAATTATTTCTGTGCAATACTGTAGATTTCACTCTAATTACGGTTTATGAGATTTGCAAAATTAAAAATAGGGAACAGATATGGAAAAATCTTGCTCAGGGATTTTTTCATACAGAGAAGAGCACTGAAGCTATGGTGCATGCTTAGAGGCACGACCAGTCACTTTAGGAGCAGTTAGATAAGACTTCTGAATTGTAACATAGTATTTTGTCTGCTAAGTTTATACATACATTATGTATGGTATGCAGTCACTGTAAAAATGCAGGAAAATGAAAAGGTTGGTTCAAAAATTATCTAAAGATAGGAAGATTATACAATATTTACTGAATTCACATCTTTATGATAACTTAAGAGCCTCTATTTGGATATTTGGGTAGATATTTAAAAAGGACAGAGAAGTTAATTCCTTAATACTTCAAAATATAAGGCGCTTTTTTTTTCTTTCAAATGTTTATCAGGTTAGGGGTTGGCCAATTTTTAAGGCTAGACTCTTATATATTTGCTTTTCAGCTCATAAGTACTAGAAAATGATGGTAAAACAGTAACAAACTGATTGGGCCAGACTTGAGCTTAACACTAATGTATATTGTTTCCATATCCTTAGGAACATGAAGCCTTTCGGAAAGGTTTTCAAGAGGAAGAGCTAGTAGACTGCTCTGAAGTTGATACGAGCTTCTCTGAGAAAAAGAACAGGGCCTGGAGGACCTGTGATAGGGAGCAACTGTTTTCAGATACCTGCATTAAATCTCAGCCGTGCTTTTCTGCCAGCTGCTGCAGAGCAGAAGATTAGCAGACATGTCCATAGCACTCAAGCAAGTGTTTAATAAAGATAAGACTTTCCGCCCAAAACGCAAGTTTGAACCTGGAACCCAGAGGTTTGAACTTCACAAACGAGCACAGGCCTCTCTGAACTCAGGTGTGGACTTGAAAGCAGCTGTGCAGTTGCCCAGCGGAGAAGACCAAAATGACTGGGTGGCCGTCCATGTTGTTGACTTCTTCAACAGGATCAACCTCATTTATGGAACCATCTGTGAGTTCTGCACAGAGAGGACCTGCCCAGTGATGTCTGGAGGCCCTAAGTATGAATACCGGTGGCAGGATGACATGAAGTACAAGAAGCCCACAGCATTGCCAGCACCCCAATATATGAATCTTCTCATGGACTGGATCGAGGTGCAAATCAACAATGAGGATATATTCCCTACGAGTGTAGGTAAGTGCGAGGAAGAAGTCCTAAAGCATAAACTGCCTTTCATTCTGTGTACTAAGCATGTTCTCTGCCTGCCCGCCTTCTCTAGAATTCCCATCCAAAACTGAGGAATTGGGAAGTGAATTATTCTCCAAATTACTGTTGCTAAGACTATATATAACTACCAAGCTTTGCTGTGGTTTAACCAGACAGCCCAGATGAGAGAGCTGGTAAGGGCAGCACAATTTTCCTTTTATAGTTAGTTAACTATAGTTAACTATAGTTAGTTTTCCTGAAGAGTGGGGCAAGTAGGTGGGAAGTATCTTTGCTGGAATAGTTCCCTCTGGATGAGGAGGACTTTGCAGAAGAGTGCATTGTGTAGTGTAGGCAGTCTAAATCTTTAGCTATGGCTGCAGGTAATAAAAAAAGACAGGATGTTATACCTTAGAGATGTCAGTGTACTTATTTAATTTTTAGCAGTTTTAGTTAATGAGTCCTGATTCACTTCTTGCAAGTGGGAAAGCTGGGATCTTGCTGTAAGAAATGTGAGATGTTATATATAAGTAATTGTCCCAGATGAGTAACAAACAAGAAAAATGCTCATATGTTAAAATTAGTTCAGCTGAATATTTTGCAGTTTATACGCAGCTAGGGCCTGCAGCTAACTGTAGATGATACATCAAGAGGCTACGTCTGTCAGTATTTCCTGACCTTTGAAATACCTTGTTCTTGGCCTTGACAGCTATTTGTCTGGACAAACTTGTGGTTTGTTTCCCAGTTCCTATCACTTTTCTTTCTACACTAATAGGTAGAAAAAAGGCATCTTTTAATCTGGATTTTGCCAGCACAGCAAGAAGAAGGAGGATTTCAAAGGAAGCAGTACCATGTATTTTGTGTAGTGAAAAATGGGTTTGATTTCTCAAGCATTTGTTGTTTTATGTTTCTTCAGGGTGAATGATTTTTGGAATTGAAGGTGGGTTGAAGGTGCAGTGAAGTATGTGATTTTGCTTCCATTGGCATTTCTGCAGGCTTCTGTTGTACCAGGTTCACATCTTAGATTATTCCCATATTACTCTGTGCTCTTGCAGTTTGCATATGCAGAAAATGTGGTCTGTCTGCAAGCAGGGGGAGCAGGTAACACACTGGCATGCTGATGGGCTTTGCTGAACCAACAAATACTCTGTAACACACAAGTTTTTAGCTCTAGATGTTCCCCCCTCATGTTTGTAGTAAGATACATCTGGAGGAGCTTTTATCCTGAAGGCTCACCGATTGTAAGCCTAAGAATGGAATCAGTAAATACCCTTAATCTACTATTTTTGTCCTCCCAGCAGCTCCTGCTGTTGTAGATTAAATCAAATCTGAAGAAACTGAGGAAGGGGAAAGACCTGTGGTCCTTAGAGTGGGACTGGACTCTGATACAAGTCAGAACAGGAGTGCTTGATGTCTGTGAAAAATCTTCGTCTCACTCTGAATTGACCCAAAGGAAGGGGAAAAGTCTGCTTGAGCCTTCATGGAGTGGTGGACTGCACCATGGTTGTACTACAGACTCAGATGACTGTCCAGTCCCATAAAGAGATTTTATAGATACCCTTTGGAGTCTTATTCCATAGAACAGCACTTGCATCCATAGTCCACTCTCCCCTCCTCTTGAGCCTTTGTTGCAGATACCATAGTGGCCACCTGCACACTTCTAATTATTTTCTCAATTCACCGATTTGTGGTATGAAAATGTTGGTAAAATTGCTTGGGAGGCCTTAAATGTGACAATTTAGAAAAAGATGCACACGGCATTGAATTTGGCATTCTGGGTACCTCTTCTCTCAGCCAGTCACTACTTAGGCACCCAGAACGGTCAAAGGGAAGTTTGGGTCTATTCCTGGGTAAGTTACTTTTCTTTCAAGGGAATCTTTCTGATTTCTTTGCACCTCAATCCCCTACCTGTGAATTGGAGATGATACTACCTGCCAGCCTGTCTGAGTACTGCTTATAAAGCTGTTGAATGAAATGCAGTCGCTTAGCATGTATATTGTTACAAGTTTTGCTTTTCACAACTGATCAGAAAGAGAAGCATTGTTATTGTGTTGGGTACTGTTTGTTTCTCCCTGTTCTGCAGAAGCCTTTGGATAGATGCACCAGAGGCTTAGTATTAATGCAAACCTCTGTTTTCATTCAGATAAATTAATGACGGTCAAAATGACGATTGTTCATTCTTCAAAGCAGCTGAAATAGATCTGAAAGATGATACACTCAGATGTGAAAACAAAACAGCCTTAGGTACATCCTTACTAATAGTACAACAGTTTTAAAGCATTGAGTGGCTGTAACTTAAAGATATTAATCTATTGCTTTGAATCTTTGTAGCATATGGTCTACAGAGAATTGTTCCGGAAAAAGTGTGTGTCCAGTGGATGGGATTTGGGCTCACCTTTCTGTTAGCAAATGAGTTTGGTGAAGAGATCCGGAGTGGGATTCATAGGAGCTGTCCACAGAAACTTGAACACATTTTTCTCGGCTTAATCCTATTAAACTGGTCCTCTTTCATTTGACCTATCTTATGCAAACTGTCTAAAAAAGGATTTAAAGAACTGTGATTAAGTGCAGCTTTCATTGAGGAGCTACTTTCAAGGAAAATAACTTCAGGATAGGGATAGCCAGGCTTGGTGGGCTTTTTTTTTTGTGGTGGTGTTGATCCTCTGTGGTTTAAAAAAAACACAAATGCAGTTGAGTTATAAATTGTTACGAATGTTATCTTTAACCCTCTCGGTGTTTACATTGGCACGATGACCTCTGACCACTTACCAGTCTCTGTACTTGCTGTGGTCTGGTGTTATTTCCTCTCTGCTTTCTGCAGTCATTCTGGTCTATTCATTTGCTGGTAAAGAGCCTCTTCCTCTAGCCAGTCTCCTACTAATACTAAGCTGGCTGGCAGGAGAAAAGGGAGCTGGTACGGGAACAGAAGAGCTGTCAAGAGTTGTGTGCAGGTGACAAAAACAGGTGCTGAATATTAGGACAACTTCTTCGTATAGCAAAGCTTTAAGTACTGTCTTTGGAAAATGGCCTCACAGCCTGTAGAGGATTTTAGACGTGATTATGTCCTTGTTCTTATTTCCATTATTATCAATTTCCTTTATCCATGTTAAGTGGATTTAAGGCATGTAGGAGGCTGACAGCTCTGGAAACAAGTTCTGTATGTAACCACAGATACACCCTGACCTGTCTCAGCCCTCACTGAGTGGGAATGCAGGAACAGAATGGAGGAGAGTTCACTCTGTATGCCTGCTCAGGCCACTCTAGTGAAGCTATCCATATTAGTCCCCAGCATGAATTTTTGTACTGTGCTGGAGTTTTATTTAGCTTTAAGGTAAACTCTTTTTCTTCAGTAAATACTAGTTGCTCTTCCAGACACCTAGTATTCTCACTATTTAAACACCTTTCAAGGGATGCATTTCCCAGGCTCATATGGACAACTTAAATACTCCATAGCCTCAAAAGTACTTTCCCCCTGCCCTCCCTCCCCTTTTTTTTTAATCTCTGTGCTTTTTGGTAAACAGGCGGAAGAAATCATTTGGAGCGGGAAGCAGTAGACCCTTGGGACAGCTGCAGTTTTTGGTGAACTGCAGTTGTCAGCTTTCACCATACATGTTTGGGCAGTGTCAAAAAAGGAGCTGAGAAAGCAAGCAGCTCTCTACTGCTGTGCTCCCTTCAGGCCCTGATTCCCAAACAAGACAAATTCAGTTGCGTTAGGTTTTTTCTCTTCCTCATTGCAGCCTTAAATTGGGAGTCATTCTGTCTTGTTTGGATTTTCAGTGAATGGAATGATTTTTTTTTCCTGTTGTAAGAGTCGCTGGGAAAGATGTTCAGATATTTAAGGCCACAGGGGATTATTTCATTTAGTCTAATCTGACCTCCAGAGAATGTCACCATGTGATTTCTTCATCAGGTCCATAGTTTGAAATGAGAAGACAGTCAGAAGACAGAGAGTTTTGCTGAAATAAACAAGAACATGAACTTCTTTTCTTACTTGACATAATGAAAAACTTTTCCCAATGGGGACAATAAAGCAGTTAAGAGGGGGCCCAGAGAGGTTGTGCTGTCTCCATCCTTCAGGGTTTTCAAGACTAGGCTGGATAAAGCCCTGAGCAACCTGATCTGATCTGATGGCTATATAAAGCAGAAAGCTAGGATGCAGACCTCCCAAAATCTGTGCCAGCCTGAATTATCCTGTGATTCTTAATTCTAATTTCATCACTGACAGACTGCTTCAGGAACAACAGCTAAATTGAATAGAAAATGATTAAGCAATTTAAGAAGCTGCAATTTGGCATTTAATGGAAGTACAAAATCACTTTTAAGCTATGAGAGCTTTGTAGAGGAGGATTTCAAAGTTTATTAAGTTACTGTAATCAAATAGCCTAGTTATGTCTGATCAAAATGAAAACATAATTTTAAAGTTTTTAAAGCCTAGCACTTCAGCTGAAAAATTAATGTATCTTCAGAAATACACTGCCTGGTCCATGCTTAACTAGTAAATTTTGGTAGCTGGCAACTTCAGAGTTTTTGCAAAGAGCATGTATGTGACGCTGCTTCCAAAAGAGGAGCCCGGTATGTAACCACAATGCATCTACAAAAGCAGACCAAGACTCTGGAGGGCCCTCGTGGATGTGATTCAAAACAACCACTAAATCAAGAACTAAACTTTTTCAATTGTTTCTTACTAATATTGTGGTAGAATTTTTCTGGTACTCTAGCCAGTAATAATACTTACCACATGGGACACTTTTTCTGCAGGGGAGTAGCTGACTGGTGAATGTGAATAGAGACTCCTCAACTACTTTTACTGAGCAGAGGCCTCTTCACAATACAGCCTGTAGAAATGTGAGGAGAGTGGTTGACATCATTGACTTTGTCTTACAACTGTTCTTGTCTTACTGCTCTTCCAAAGTATGAGGAGGTGCTCATGGTGTGTGCAAAGTGGCGTTTGTGGGCCTTTGCTGTGTATACTTCATTCTTTGCAGCCATTGCAATTGCACCATCTAGGAACCACCATTGCTTCATGCACGTTTGCCCTGCAATAAAAAAATGTACAATCTCTACAGCTGGTTTGTTTCTTTTATTTTAAGACAAAGCTTTGCCAGGGGCTGAAGGGAAGGGTCAGATTGCTGGCTGTTAACTGGTCATTCAGTCACGAAGTGGTGGATGCATATAGCTGTAGGCTACCAGCTGAAGACTGTTGTAAATTCCAAACAATCCTTTCTGCTTTATACCTGTCAGACCAATGCTGGTTTTGGGCTAAACAAGAATTTTGTTTTGTAACACTTATCTTCTTTTCACTGTTGCTGCCCTTCCTTGGTGTCTCCTTCAGCACATGAAGTTCTTGCCAAGAACTTTGAGTTAATCTCTTGTGCAAATGAAATAAAGAAAATTCTACAAGACATAGACTATTGTATGGCTGTTGCTTTCCTCTAGTCATTAAACATTGTGAATTCTGTGCATATATGTATGTTACAGCAAAGTTATAGCAGCAGCACAGCTGTCCTTTTAGAAAGTTTGGCATCTTGAAATATATGTGACTGGAAAATTTCAGGTGGATATTTGACAACTAGATTATGTCAGAGCTTCCTCCCTCTTTTTCCTGTTCCTGTGGTCCAGGATCTAACAGGTGCTTCTATGTAAACTAAGCTGGCAGATGAATCAACCCACAAACCTAGTATACTTCAAGAGTGCCATCAAAGATGATTGATAAAAATTGTGTTGGCCCCATCTGCATAGTGAGTGATGCAGTTTACTAGATAGCTATCTATCTGGCTTTCTTAGCATTGCAATACTTTCTTGCTGACTGATTGTACTTTGGAGCAATTTGATTCCCTATTTTTGTCTGGTATCTAAAATGCCTTATTAGTCTAGGCATTCTGCTTATACAAGAATAGGGACTGAAGCTTAGGAGGAGTAGTCTAGACAATCCTCAAGCCCAATCATTGTTGACTGACAGGTGACTGCTCCCAAAGCTATCGTTCCCAGCTGTCTTCCCCAGTGTACCCTCTTGATCTGATGCTAGGTGTGCCATTTGAGGAACATATAGGTCTCCTTCCAGCTCAGACATATAAATTAACCCATTCTTCAGTCTAGTTTTGATAATAATAGAAAATATGTGCAATGGAAAGTACATGCAACTTGTTTAGCATAATCTGCTTTTCCACGAGAAGGATTTGGCACTGCTGGTGTGAATCAATGCTGCCTCACCTGGAGAATGCGTATTAGAAGGCTGATGCCTCATATGCCAAGTTTTCTGTATTATGGCAATCATTAAGGGCTAAAAAGCACTTTTACTAATACGTAGAAAAGCAGGTCTCAGCAGATCTCTTCTTCCATTCTATATGCTACAGAAACTTAAAAAAAAAAAGAATAAAAACTTAAGTGGTAGCATGGAGGGAAAGCTTGTGGGGAGGGGGATGTGTTAGCTGGCTCTGCAAAGGCTGAAAGGTTTCAGGATCTCTGCTCACTCATACTGCTTTGGGAGGAAGAAAGAAGTATGCAACACCTGCAAGAAGTGGTGTCTCACATGGGAGCTGGAGTGGTCTGTCCTGTAGCTGCCAAGTCCCTTGTTCTCAAAGAATTTAGCTCTCCAGCACATTGTGATTGCATACGCTGTGGGACATTACTTGAATTAGTCTCTCAGAGGATCTGCAACTCACAACAACAGCTTTTACCCTAACTGAACTTGTGACCTCTTCTCTTTAGCTGCCTTCACAGGGCGGCTGATGTCTATGGTGTATTAAGTCTGTGGCATACTGGGGCTGAGCTTGTGCCCAGCTCAAAAGTGTGGGAAATTCAATACCTTGAACATGCTTTGCCTTGGAGAGTGGGTTTCTGTGAACTGAGTAGTCTGCATACCACAGTGTTGTGTGCATTCCTTTCCCTGATGAACAAGGAGAATAGCTCCTTATTTGAAACCTTATAAAACAGACTTTGTCTGATATGCTGCAAGGCAGAATATGTGTGGGAGTGGCATTTACAGATCATAATAACTTTGCTGGTTCATTTTTTTGGACCTCAAATGAAATAAGATTCACAAGTATCAGCTTTCTTAGTGGCTACGTTTTGCCTATGTTTATTTTGCCAAATTTAAGTTGTTGTTTAAGCTCAGAAATATTGTAGAAAATTCATGGTAGTCCCTACTCCCAGAAAGTATTTTCATCCTTAAGGTCAATCTTTTGAGGACAACGCTGGTACTTTTGGGGCATGTTTTATGCAGAATCTAGCCAAGGGAAGAGGCGTATGTCAGTGGGGTCTTCAGCTGCCCCAGACGTATGGTGATACTTGTCAGAATGAAGTATGTTCTGTTTAAAGTATAATCTCAGTTTTACTTCACTGTGGAATGCCTTAGAACTTCAAAGTTCTAAGGCAACTTCTGGAAAGCCTAAGCAAGGGCAAGGTCTTCGCTTCAGCCAGAGGCGTACACACCAATACTGCCTTTAAGTTTGGCCACTTTCTTTCAAATATAATTTTGGGCTTCTAGATTCACGTAGAGTGTGTAAATAGAGCAAAATTAGAAACCTTAACAAGGGAAAATGCATTAGTTTCTTTTAAATGAGGTCCTCATGTCTTTTATAGGTATTTTTTGGAGGAAAGTCAAATATGTACTTAAAAATACATGGTTAAAAACCCCTTGTGTTGATAAAAGCCATGTGTGAGCCGTTATATCAGAAATAGTGTGGCCAGCAGGAGTAGGGAAGTGATCGTGCCCCTGTACTCAGCACTGGTGAGGCCGCACCTCGAATGCTGTGTTCAGTTTTGGGCCCCTCACTACAAGAGAGACATTGAGGTGCTGAAGCATGTCCAGAGAAGGGCAACGAAGCTGGTGAAGGGTCTAGAGCAGAAGTCTGATGGGGAGCAGCTGAGAGAACTGGGGTTGTTTAGCCTGGAGAAAAGGAGGCTGAGGGGAGACCTTATCGCTCTCTACAAGTACCTGAAAGGAGGTTGTAGAGAGGTGGGGGTCGGTCTCTTCTCCCAAGTAACAAGCAATAGGACAAGAGGAAATGGCCTCAAGTTGCGCCAGGGGAGGTTTAGATTGGATATTAGGAAATTTTACTTCACCGAAAGGGTTGTCAAGTACTGGACCAGGCTGCCTAGGGAAGTGGTTGAGTCACCGTCCCTGGAGGTATTTAAAAGATGTGTAGATGTGGTGCTTAGGGACATGGTGTAGTGGTGGACTTGGCAGTGTTAGGTTTATGGTTGGACTTGATGATCTTAAGGGTCTTTTCCAACCTAAATGATTCTATGATTCTATGGTTCTTTACTCTTTAAACACAAAAGCAAGAATGACATATTCAGATAATCTGAAATGTTTGTAAGCACAGTGTTCATCCTGATAATGCTGCAGAGAAAACCATCAAACTTTGTTAGTATTATTTATAAGTGTAAGTCACTTGTGTGCTTACCATTAAAGACAACTGTAGTAGTAGTACATTTCTGTGGCTAGCTATGCAGTCATTCTCTGCTTTGAGGAGCATACATGCTTGGAGAAAGAGAAGTCAGCAGGAGATTGTCATAAGAAAAATTATTCCCAGAGAAGGGCTGGTTAGCACGGCTCCTGCTAGAATTTATTTTTCTGCACCAGATTAGTTTGACCACTGTCTTCAGCTGAACACTCACTGGTAGTGCTGCGCATGACATGACTAGCCCTTGTCTACACAGCTGCATCTTATGGTTTATCTCTTCTTTATGAGTGTGTTTGCATGTGTTTACATTGGAAAAGGGCATGCCAAAAAAGGGAAAGCTGGGGAAGATGATGGTGGTTCTGAAGGGAGTTTATTTCAGTCTCAGAATGGCTCTGCTTTAACTTTGTGGTGGTTGGGTTCACCATTTCTGTGGTATGTGGACCACTGTAGTCCCTCACACAGAGGATTGTCAACAGTTGGTGCCTTAGCTATTCAGTACCTTGAAGAAAACAACTTGAAATCTCGACTCTGACGTGATCTTGAAGAAGGTAGCTGTATTCCTTCTACAGCATTGATTCTTAAGGATGATGAGAGGCCTGGTACCTTAACAGACAGGAGGCATAAAGTAGGAAGGACAACAGTCTCTCTCTTTTTTTTTTTTTTTTTTTAATGTAAGTTGGTGCAACCCTGAACACAAACATATAAGGTTGCTTAGGAGGTAGAGGAGAAGCAAAAAGCAGAGGCTAGTCTTTGCACCATTAAGGACCATGTCCATTTTATTAGAACAACTTTTCTACAGTACACTCAAACCTCCTGCTTATTCACTGTCCCTTTGTCCTCAGCAGAGGGGACCAAGGCTTGTAGTTTCTGTTCCACCAGACTGTGTTAGAGTCATTCAGCCATTCATTAAAATGGAACACATTTAAGCTTGATTATCTTCTACATTCAGGAAAAGCTGAATTGCTCTTGAAAGCAGGTTCAAATTGCCATTGGCTCATTAATGGAGAAGAGTGTGCTAGTATCTTTTGTTATAGCTACCAAGCTATCATCGCCTCCCAGGATTCACAGTTGGTGGTCTTTGTTCAGCTGAAGAAAGCCTAGCAGAAAGAAATGGAGATTAATAAGATGGGGATTGGGTCTAAAGTTGACCTTTAAATCATATGATCTTAACTTTTTTTTTTTTAACACTGGAGAGTGCCTGCAAAAACTTTGGGTTTATGTGTAACATTTATTAGACATGGTAATTCAACCAGTTCACATTCAGTGATCTTAAAATTAATGGATCAAACCCTGTTTTATTACACAGGTGTGAATCTAGTATGATACAAGTCAGTATGAACGCCAGTTATCAGAATTCTTCCATGTTCAAGCCAATAGTTGTTTTGCTTAGTAGTCATACTTAGTGGTAATGTAAAGCATCCTTCTTGTTTTTACTGATACTTGTGTACTGAGGGTCATCAGGATCTTCGATCAGAACATGTATAACAAGAACGGACCTTACTTTACCTTGTCTTACTATCATGTAATAGATACTTAATTGCTTTTTATCTAGTTAAACCAGGCATGTGCTGCTGATGCCAGCTACCATCCAACAGTAGTAAAGCAAGAAACACTCAATTAAATGGTGCGGTGTACACAAATATTAGTTAGTGATACTGCTGTAAAACATGTTTCTTCATTTTATGTTTCTGTAACGAGCAAGGTATTTTCAAATGAATGATTGTTTTCCTGTCAAAAATGGGTTTTGAGCATAGAATTGTTTGTATTAGCCAATTGTGCTGTTAATACTCCCGAAATGTGTTTTCTGCAATATTCTTGCTAATGGAAACTTCAAAAAGTAAGCAGCACAGAAGCTGTTTTTGGAGTGTATTTGTGTGTGTATAGCTCTACACTGAATGGTAGAAAAGAAAGTAACGGAAAACACCTGAACAACAGAACAAAACTGGATACTTGTCAGCTTATGCCCGATGCTTCAGTGGGGTGTATGTGTGCTCTGATTCTAACACTGCCAACTGTTACATGCTGGGGGACTGCCTGACTTCATGGAAATTAAAACAAAATTTAAAAGTTTTGGTAGGTTGTTTCTCTCTGCTTCTATGGGTCTACCCAAGCAGGGATAAAATGCTTTCATACACCTTTGTTAACCTGGAGAAATCCAAGCAGAAGTCGTTAAGTACTGGCTGCTGGCCTTCCACAGCTGCGATGCAAACACTTCTATCAATATCACCAACACAAGGCATGTCTGTAGGTGGTGAGTGAAGGTGTTTTTTTCCTTGATAATTGTGAGCTGTGTTTTTCAGTCCAGTGGTGCATGCAAGCATGTCTTTCTACATGACTTGCTTGCTTGCTGCTAAAACAACTGTCCTGTAGCTGCACGTGACATGTACAACTTTACATGTTCATGGTTTTTAAGCACTGTAGAACTCCATCAAGTCTCCCATCTACCCTCAAGGTACCTCTATGCAGCGCTGTTACCCCCACGAAAATCTGCTTACTATTTGTCTGTCGGAATTGCACAGATTACAACAGAAGCTGGAATTTCATTCATGTTCTCTTTCATTCTCCTTTTAACATACGTAGCTGCTGGTGTAACTGTTTGTCTATTTTTCCCTGTAAGCTGGGCAGTTTTGACTGGAACCCATCAGCCAACGCAGTCCAAGAACCGCTTGCAGTGAAGCAGGAAACAAAATGTGCATTCTGCATATGCCTTTTGGTGTTTGAAGCCAAAAGACGAAGGCCGATCTTACTGATGTAGCTGTGACAGGACAAGCACTTGTCCTGCAAAGAGATCTGAGGAGCCACAAAAGTAATGTGAAATAGTTATCTTCACTCTTACCTTCTACCAGCCATGTGGACAGAGCTGCATAAGCTGTATTAATTAAAGCAACAAACTTCCCTTCTCCTCCACTGATGGTTGATGTAGCTCCGTGTGCCTAAACAGTGCACTGTGAGATGCCAGACAACCGTTGTTACGCTGTAATTCACATTACAACGCAGAGAAAGGCTCTGCAGCCTGACAGTTGTTCTCAGGCTGAGTTGTAAGATCTGTGTCACAGGGATGAACAACTCTTACAGTAAAAATTCTTTGTTTATAGTAGGCCATGTGCCACAAAACTTACATGTACAGCATACGGACTGTGGGAATATCAAATAATTTTCAGTGTTTGATACTGTTTGTACAAGACCCAAAGTCTTGTGGTTACACATTTAACCTCAAAGAATGGTTTTCAAGTAGAGAAAACCACAAAGCCAAGGTCTAAATTGTTCCATTTCCCCTGATGACTGACACAAGATGCTCTCCAGCAGATGATGCACCACAGTGGTTGGTGCCTCCACATGCAAATGGATGTAGGAATTTCCTAAAACACAGACTTTTGTAGTGTTTCATGAGTCTCGCTTTTCAAAAGTTTTGCTTTACTTGGAAAATCCTCTGAGCCATGCTTAGAATGCTTGGAATAGGGGGTCATAGCAGGCCGTGGTACCTGGTGGGTGACTGTTTTGTATGACTGAGCAGAAAAACCCACTTACAGCAAAGTCAAAGATTAGAAAAGACCTGACAAATGCTCAGAGCATCTCAGCAACACAGTATGAAGTGAAACAGGCTTTACCGACAGTGCTGACACAGAGCATTTTTTTCTTCTTTCCATCTCACAGTGAGTCACATGTCTGAGGAACACCAGGGGGGCTGTGCCCTTTCGTAAGCTTGAAAATATACAGTGGAAACTTGTATTTACTTCTCATAATGTGCCTGAGTGGCACTTTGACTCATGAGAAACAAAAGGAAGGTTGCCGAGACATCTGGAATCAGAGATGATCAAAAAGGGAATAATCAAGCCCATTAAGAGTTGGAAGGGGAAAGGGAGGACAATGAACAGCTTGTCTTTGAAAGACAAAACTCTCATCTGGATATGGAAAGAAGTACCTTTTCTTTTAAGAAGCAGATGTTCAGCTGAACTGAGAAACATTATAGTTTACCAACAAATATATACTGTCAACATTAGCATGGTGAAATAATGGTAATTGTTGTTTGTACAGCATTAGCTCTAACCAGTTTTAATAGAAGGAAGTCAGTCCTCTAATAGACAAATCCCTAAAGCTTGAAGCTATAATACTCAGCATCGGAGACAATTCCAAACCACACTCTGGATGACATCAGACTTTTTAGAAAAGTGCCAGTGAATATTTGGGCATTAAAACAATACATCTGTTTAGCATTTATGTGCTTTAAAATTAGTTGCATACCATGGCTGCCTTTCTCTTGGTGTTTTAGGGCTTGGTTTTGGTATTTTTTTAAAGATCTAACTGTTGAAGAGCCCTATAAAGCAAGGTAAATGTTACTATTTCATTTGCCAAATAAGAGACCAAAGCTCAGGTAATCAAAGTAGTCTACATAACGTGTGAGTAGCTATTCAGACAGGAAATTTTGAGTAGAAGTTATTTTTCTTGAATTACAGAGTAGTTCATTGGTGGATCCAGAAACAGGTAGCATCAGTGATTCCAAGAATACTCTTGATCTGTTCTTAAACCCCTAGCTTTGTGTATGCATTTGGAGTAAAGGAAATTAAAACTGAAAGGCTTTAGAAAGACTCCAATCCCATGCATTTCTAGCCCTCCAGTAGAATGCTTCACAGAGTTTCTGGAGGAATTAAAATTGAAGATCAAACAGGGAAAGGTTTTGCCTAGGTGTTGGTTTACTCAGGACCTTGGTTCCAGATCCATGGCTTTTGAGCACATGGTTTGCAGAAAAGGCAAAGGAAGAAGAAAGGCTTAAAGTTCAAAGCAAGGGTCCATCCAGCCCAATAGAGGATGTCCATGGGAGAAGAGTGTAAGAAAAGGGGAAGGTGCTATTTCCCAGCTTCCAGCAATCCACATGGTAGAGATTGTCTCAGAGGTGTTTGAACATCCTTTGATCTGGGGGATTCTGGCAAGAATGAGGATCTCACAAATGGCAGTCCCACTGTTTTATCTTCATGGTGACTCCCTGTTCTGCTCATTTCAGTTTTCTGCTGGTTTGGGCTGCATTGAGAATTTCTGCCCATAAATTTTCCTGGTGAAGAAAAGAGCAATTGGAAGGTTTGGGTGAAGATACATCCTTCTGTTCTCCTTTGAAGTGAAAATAAGGGATCTAAAAGTTTATACCCATTTTGTCTTTCATTTACACCTGCAGTTCCTTTAAATACTTTATAAATTGTCTTTGGACAGGCATATTTTAAGAGCTCTTTATGTCACAGTAGCCGTCACATCCAAACCCAAAGTTTTTGAATAAAAATCAGTGCTTTTTTTAGTATTCAGGTTGTGTTGTAGCTTGAGCGAGTTGATTACCAGTTAACTAACAGTATATATTTTTGCTGCAGAGATCACAAACATTTGTAACTGTCCCAAGGCACAGCAACAGGTGTCAATAAGCTAAAAATAAAAAGATACAGTAATTTAATTGCCTTCTGAGAAACCAACAGCAGCAAAAGAGATAAAAAACCCCACAACTGAAGTTTGTTGACGCAAAAAAATCTGAGTTATTCACTCATGTGGACATTTGCCACCAGGATTGTGATAAAGTTTTAGTTTCGCATAGTCTATGCCTCCTGCAGATAATTGGGTTGCAGGACACGGAGGACTTAATTTTGAAGCTGCAGCTGCTTGCACATGAGCTGAAAAGCTTTTGCAGTAAAGCAAGCGATGATGTAAATATTCAAGATGAAAAAATTGTCACATGGAATGTAGCCTTCAGCTAAAATGAAGGATTTCCTTGTTATCTCTCCTGTCATCTGCCCAAACTTATCCTAGCATGTCTCCTATTATGAGGGCTCAGCTGCTAACACACACAAAACTTCTTTTCATTCCATTTAAAATATGTCTTAACAGTTCCTCTTTAAATAAAATTTAAAATTCTTTCCATTCTTGGAGTAAATGCTGGTGACAATGACACCTTCCTTGATTTTTGAGCAGGCTTTTCTTTATGTGAGTTTTTATAGGGCTAATTTACGAAAGTTACATTTGTTGTATCAGGATCTTGTTTTGTTGGTAGTGGAATTTCCCCTGACATTTTTTATCATCAGGTTGGGTTTTGTAAATATGGAGGGAACACAGTCAGGCTCTGACAAATGTCATTGACTTCCAGTGAGATTTCTGAATCAAAAATCTGAATCTTTTATAAAATCTTTCTAAGGCAGACTGATTCTATATGGCATAACTGGGAGCATTAAGCTAATGATTTCTGTCATTGGAAGTAATTCACAGTGTGTATGCCAAGATACAGAAATAGGTAAAAAAGCCCAGTTCTTTCCACCAGCTGCAGTCTGTATTCACTGCCTAGCCAAAGCTGTCCTAAAGGTCTGGGAAAATTTCTCCAACAGGTGGGGATCCTCAGACATACACCAGTACCATTGTAGTGAACCAAACCCAGTTTAGGGGGGATGTAGCATGGGACAACAAAACTGGATTTCTGCTTTGGCAAAAAGTTCTGTGTCAGGCAGCTGCAGCGATCCTGCAAAAAATTAGAGCCGCCTTTGAAAGCTATTTCATCTCTTGCTTTATCCTGCAATCAAACCCATAAAAGTTTACCTGAAATAGCAACAGCTAATGAACTGTACCTGCCTTTCAGCATCGTAGGGATGTATCGCTATGGAGGCCACACGAGCAGTTAGAGATCTCAGTAAAACACTGTTCCTTCAGAGAATTCAGAGTCCCCATTTTTTCTAATAGTCTGACTTTTGGAGTCTTACATTTTCAAATTGAGCAACTCATTTTCAGTCTTATTACATGTTACATATTGTGATAATGTAAACTGTCACCTGCTAAATTTCTGGCCTTGGTGTACTAAATAGACATTTATTTACAAACTTTTCCAGTGATAACTAACTTTCACTCTTCTTCCAGCAATGAGAAAACAAACCGCCCAGTGTCAGAGTCATATTCTGCCTTCACTGAGGTACACAAAAAGCTTGCTGAGCATGTACCTAAGTTATCTGCACCCCTGAATCTGTTCCCAGTCTCCAGGCTGTGCTGTTGATCTGAAGTGGAAGTACATGCATTCCTCCTGCTCTTGGGGAAGGAATTGCCCTCTGAACCTGTCAAGATGCTTATATTCAGTACTGTTTGGTCTAGGACTGGCACCGTAAGTTACTCTGTCAAAGTACTCCTACAGCTGTGGGAGTACAACTCGAAATGGAGTTCTGCAGTACAACTCCAGTACAACTCCTGGTTGGCAGATAGGAACAGACCTCCTCACCTCCTAATGTGGTCATGTTTAAATAGTTCCCTAGCAGCTCCAGTGTAAAGGTGTTCCTTGAAGGCCATGAGTGCAGCATGGTTAGACAGTGAGCACTCTGGCCCTGATCCTGTGGAGCTGTACTGGACAGAATTACGGAATCACAGAATAATCTAGGCTGTAAGAGACCTCTTGAGATCATCTAGTCCAACCTCCCTGCTCAAAACAGTGTCATGTAGTGCAGGTTGTCCAGTCCACGGCTGGAGAGTTCACAAACTTTCTGGGCAACCTGTTGCAGTGTTTGACCACCCTCACAGCAAAAAAGTGTTTTGTTGTGGTCAGATGGTATTTCATGTCTTAATTTGTGCCTGTTGCCTCTTGTCCTGTCAGTGGGCACTAGAGAGAAGAGTCTGCCCCCTCATCTTCATTCCCTCCCATCAGGTATTTATACACATAGCTAAGATCCCCTGCGTCTTCTCTTCTCCAGAGGGAAGAGTCCTACCTCTCAGCCTCTCCTCATATGAGAGATATTCCAGTCCCTTCATCATCTTTGTGGCCCTGCACTGGACTCAGTTCAGTTAAGTCCACGACTGTCTTCTGCTAGGGAGCCCAGAACTGGACCCAGCACTCCAGGTGCAGCCTCACCAGTGCTGAGTAGAGGGAAGGATCACCTCTTTTGACCTGCTGACAATGCTCTTGCTAATGCAGCCCACGATACTGTTGGCCTTTTTTGCTGTGAGGGTGTATTGCTGGCTCACGGTCAGCTTTGACTGCCAGAACCCAAAGGTCCTTCTCAGCAAAGCTGCTTTCCAGCCACTCAGCCCCCAGAGTGTACTGGTGCCTGGGTTGTTCCTTGCCAGGGGCAGGACTGTGCATTTACCCTTGTTTAACTTAATGAGATTCCTCTCTGCCTATTTGCAGCCTGTAGAGGTTTCTCTGAACAGCGGCACACCCATCTGGTGTATTAGCCGCTCCTCCCATCTTTGTATCATCTGCAAATTTCCCGCGGGCGTGCTCTGTCCCATCATCTAGATCATTAATGAAAATATTGAACAGTATTGGCCCCTGTGTTAAGCCCTGAGGTACGCAGCTAGTGACTTGCCTCCAAATGGACTTTGTGCTACTGGTAACAACCCTCCAGCCCCAGAAGTTCAGCCTGTTTTCAATCCACATTATTGTCCACTTATCTAACCTTTACTTTGTCAGCTTGTCTGTGATGACGTTATGGGATACAGTGGCTTCACTAGAGTCAAGGTAAAGAACATCAACTGCTCTCCCTATTATCTGCCTAGCTAGTGACATCATTGTAAAGGCCGTCAGGTTGGACAAGTGTGATTTCCCCTTGTAAATCCATGCTGACTACGCCCAGTCAGCTTCTTGTCCTTCACGTACTTGGAAATGCCCTCCAGGAGGATTTTCTCCCAGCACCTTCCCAGGGACTGAGGTGAGGCTGACTTGCCTGTAGTTTCCCACATCTTCCCACTTGCCCTTCTTGAAGACAGGAGTGATATTTGCTTTCTCCCAGTTTCCAGGGAAGCCCCCCAATCACCATGACCTTTCAAAGGTAATCAAGAGTGGCCTTGCAGTGACAGACAGTTCCCTCAGCACTTGTGGGTGCATCCCTTCAGGTCCCATGGACTTACATATGTCCAGTTTGTTTAACTTCTCCCTAACCTAGTCCTCCTGCACTGAAGGTAATTCTTTTTTCCATACTTTCCCTCTGGTCTCAGAGGCCTTGGATTTCTGAAAGCTGTTCTTACTAGTAAAGACTGAGCCCAAGAAGGCATTGAGTACCTTGTCATTTTCTGTAGAATTTGTCACTAGTTTCCATGCCCCATTCAACAGTGGACCCACATTTTCCCTAGTTTTCCTTTTGCTGTTTATGTACTTGTAAAATCCTTTATTGTTGCTGTTCACATACCTTGCCAGATTCAACTCCAGTTAGGAGCAACTTGCTCATCCATGCAGGCCTCCAGCAACAGTTGTTTGATTTCCTACTTGTCAGGACAGACCTTTCTTGACCTCATAAGAGGTGATCCTTGATTATCAGCCAGTCCTACTGGACCCCTCTTCTCTCCAGGATTGTATCCCATGGGATTCTTCCAAGCAGATCTCTGAAGAGGTTGAAGTGTGTTTTCATGTAATCAAGGGCTGCGGTCTTGATTTTTGCCCTGCTATCTGCTCTTAGGATCCTGACCTCCACTATCTCATAGGCACTGCAGCCAAGGCTGCCTCTGACTTTCACATTTTCTCTCCCCCCCCCCCCCCAGTTCTTCCTTCTTCATTAAGTATCAGGTCTGGCAGAGCACCTTTCCTTGTTGGCTCCTCCACTACCTGTGCCAGGAGGCTGCAATGCACTCAAAAAGTCTCCTAGATTGCTTAAGCCCTGCTGGACTGCCCCTCCAGCAGGTATCAGGGGGTTTAAAGTTCCCGTTAAGGACCAGAGCCTGTGAATGTTAAACCTCTTCCACTTGTTTGCAGAAGTTATCTACTTTTTCCTGAGCAGGCAGTCTATAGCAGATATCACCACAACAGTGCCCATGTTGGTCTGCCCACTAATCTTGACTCAGAAGCTCTTGACTGACTCCTGACCTGTCCCAAGGCAATGCTCTTTGCATTCCCAATGCTCTCACACAGCAGGTCACTCCCCTCCTCACCTTCCCTGCCTCTCCTTCCTTAAAAGCCTGAATCCCTCCGTTGCAGTCCTCTGGTTGTATCCACCGAAGTTTATAATGTGGTCACTTAAAACAAGTATTACAATTGCTGATGTGCTTATAACTACCTTTTAAATGGAATTTTGTGGCATGATCATAGATGACAAATTAGCCTAAAAGAGACCCTGCCAAAATGTTCCTTGCTGTAACCGGTGGATGGCAGCCCCCCTCTTTCAAAACCCCTTGGGATGGCGTAGCTGACTGATTCAGAAGGGCCGGGAGCAGTGCTGGGAGACACAGGCAGGTGACTCTCTGCAGAGGGATAACAGAAGGTGTGGCAAACAAAATCAGTTTTCTATAAAACCTCCCAGAGTATAGGTAGGTATACGCCCTTACTTGTTCAGAAAATACCTCTTGGATGATAGACCAGTGTCTTGTAGGCAAAGAGAAAAAGATAGGATGGAAACATGGACTATGAATCAGATCACAGATTCAGTTTGAATGATTTAAAACTGAAAATTGCCTTCACAGTAGTGTGGCTGATTACAAAAAGTATAGGATATTGAAGATGAGGCTTACTAGTTACAGATGAATTTGACTTTTTTTTCCCTTCAGTAATTATAATGAACATTCATATAAAACGGTATTTTGATTTTCATAATATTTTCTTCTTGAATAAAATGGCAGTGAACAATAGTTTATCTTGTTTATATTTTGGCTCTGTTTGGCTGCTACATGTCCCCAGCATTTTCCCCTATAATGTCTATGTTCACAGAATCACAGAATCACAGAATTGTATAGGTGGAAAAGACCTTTAAGATCATCGAGTCCAACCGTAAACCTAACACTACCAAGACCACCACTACACCATGTCCCTAAGCACCTCATCCAAACGTCTTTTAAATACCTCCAGGGATGGCGGCTCAACCACTTCCCTGGGCAGCCTGGTCCAATGCTTGATAACCCTTTCAGTGAAGTAAAATTTCCTAATATCCAGTCTAAACCTCCCCTGGCACAACTTGAGGCCATTTCCTCTTGTTCTATCACTTGTTACCTGGGAGAAGAGACCGACCCCACCTCTCTACAACCTCCTTTCAGGTAGTTGTAGAGAGCGATAAGGTCTCCCCTCAGCCTCCTTTTCTCCAGGCTAAACAACCCCAGTTCCCTCAGCCGCTCCTCATCAGACTTGTGCTCCAGACCCTTCACCAGCTTCGTTGCCCTTCTCTGGACACGCTCCAGCACCTCAATGTCTCTCTTGTAGTGAGGGGCCCAAAACTGAACACAGCATTCAAAGTGCGGCCTCACCAGTGCTGAGTACAGGGGCACGATCACTTCCCTAGTCCTGCTGGCCACGCTATTTTTGATACAAGCCAGGATGCCATTGGCTTTCTTGGCCACCTGGGAACACTGCTGGCTCATATTCAGGCGGCTGTCTACCAACACGCCCAGGTCCTTTTCTGCCTGGCAGCTTTCCAGCCACTCTTCCCCAAGCCTGTAGCATTGCATGGGGTTGCTGTGGCCCAAGTGCAGGACCTTGCACTTGGCCTTGTTAAACCCCATACAATTGGCCCCGGCCCATCGATCCAGCCTGTCCAGGTCCCTCTGTAGAGCCTTCCTACCCTCAAGCAGATCAACACTCCCGCACAGCTTGGTGTCATCTGCAAACTTACTGAGGGTGCACTCGATCCCTTCGTCCAGATCATTGATAAAGGTATTAAACAGGACTGTCCCCAACACAGAGCCCCGGGGAACACCGCTTGTGACCGGCCGCCAACTGGAGTAAACTCCATTCACCACCACTCTTTGGGCCCGGCCATCCAGCCAGTTCTTTACCCAGCAAAGAGTACACCCGTCCAAGCCATGAGCAGCCAGTTTCTCCAGGAGAATGCTGTGGGAAACCGTGTCAAAGGCTTTACTGAAGTCTCGATAGACAACATCCACAGCCTTTCCCTCATCTGCTAGGCGGGTCACCTTGTCCTAGAAGGAGATCAGGTTGGTCAAGCAGGACCTGCCTTTCCTAAACCCATGCTGGCTGGGCTTGATCCCTTGGTTATCCTCTACAGGCCGTGTGATGGCACTCAGGATGATCTGCTCCATCAGCTTCCCCGGTACCGAGGTCAGGCTGACAGGCCTGTAGTTCCCCGGGTCCTCCTTCCGGCCCTTCTTGAAGATGGGTGTCACATTCGCTAATCTCCAGTCAGCTGGGACCTCCCCAGTTAGCCAGGACTGCTGGTAAATGATGGAAAGGGGCTTGGTGAGCACTTCTGCCAGTTCCTTCAGTACTCTCGGGTGGATCCCATCAGGCCCCATAGACTTGTGAGTGTCTAAGCGGTGCAGCAGGTCACTAACCATTTCCCCCTGGATTATGGGGGCTCCATTCTGGTTCCCGTCCCTATCTTCCAACTGAGGGGGCTGGGTACCCAGAGAACAACTGGCCCTGCTATTAAAGACTGAGGCAAAGAAGGCATTAAGTACCTCAGCCTTTTCCTCATCCTTGGTCACTGTGTTCCCTCCCCCGTGTACTAGGGGCTGGAGATTCTCCTTAGCTCTCCTTTTGCTGCTAATGTATTTGAAGTATTTTTTGTTGTCTTTTACAGCAGCAGCCAGATTGAGCTCTAGCTCGGCTTTGGCCCTTCTAATTTTCTCCCTGCACAGCCTTGCTACACCTTTGTAGTCCTCCTGAGTTGCCTGCCCCTTCTTCATCTGGTCTGGATTTAATCACCCAGATAGGAATTAAAAACTGTGAACTTCCACCACCAATCCTGTTCCCCTGGGATTAAAGTTTTGACTTATAACCTACTTGTCAGAATATGATCCCCAAAAGGCAAGTAGTTTGTCTTCCCATGTGAACTTCCAATACCCTTTGCTGAGCAAAATGGACAATGCTTTCTTTTTTAAACTTTCTATTGTTAATTCCTGGTGACTGAGGGAGACAAAGAAATGAGCATGAGGACTCTCAGCTGCAGACTCCAGCTGCTAATTCAGCCAGCCAGCCAACCTCTGCTGGCTTTGGCAGATGGTTCTTTCTTAGCATGACATCTTTAATGGCCCACTTCCCCTTGTTGGCCAGGGACAAGCTGTAAAATCATCTAATGGTACTTAAAGATACCTATTAAACTTTCCATCTGCGTACCACATTTGAACTCCACACACTGCCTTTTTACTAACATGGTTTTCCCAAGAGAGACAGCCACAAAGATTCCAATTTATATTTAAGTTGGTTTTGAACATCATCTGCATTTTGAATTGTTTTTTTTCTAATTAAAAATTTTTTTTAAGCAGAAGTGCAAAACTCTCTGAATGTTTACTTTTAGCTTTGATGGACTGAATTGATGGTCTCAAAGGAAAAAGAAGAACCTGGAGTAGCTTTTGAAATCTCAGAAATTATTAATGATTTGAGCATGTCAGCGTGTGAATGCTAGAAAGGAGAGATTCTTTGAAGAAACCTTGTTTTCTGGATGCTCAGAATGTATAAAAGGGAGTACATGATTCAGGGCAACGGACAGTCTCTGAATCTAAGGCCATACTTAGCATTAGCTTCCAGCAGTGTGGAGAAACTTTACTGCCTGAAAGAATAAAGTAAAGAGCAGTAGGAAAGTTGTAAGTTTTCTGTGAGCTGGAAAGTGGGAGGGCCTGTTCACAAAAGTCTGATATGCTGAGGGCACCAGATTAGCTCTCAGTGTTGCCATACACCTGTGCATTACGTTGAAATAGCAGAAAATGGTTAAACTGCTATGGTTGATAGACGATGAATAACTGCCTAAGAAAGTCAAGCAGGCCAAGGGATTATTAGTGGGTGAGCAAACAGAATAAGGAGCAACAAGCCAGACACAGCTGAAGTAGATTGTACTCCAGCTTCAGTGGCAACTGAAACTGGTCTTTTCTTCCCAGAAAGATCTAACCATTCCTCTTAATGAGGTGTTACTGCAGGGAATGGGACGATAACTTTCTTACTGTTGCTTTGCTATAGGAAATAGGTATTCAGTGTTACTGTGTAGATCTGGCATGCTGGTGTTTTGTTTTGTCTCTTGAATCAATTGACCCAAACATTATGTTTATTAGTGAAATCCATCTCCCTGATTACCTTTTGTGTCTGTATTCATCTCCCTCTCCTCACACCCTGTATTTTTTCGTGTGAGCCTTTCCCAGCTGTATGACTGCATTTTGACAATGATCTGGATAACTGGTCATGGCAACATGGGTATGGCTGTGGCAAACAGAAAGGCTTTCAAAAAACTATGTCTATTTTCAGTAGACCCATCATCGTAGTGTCATTTTCTTGTGTACATTAGTTTCTCTTTCTCCGGGAAATTTGTTTCAGGGTGACTTGATTTGTTTTGACTCACTTTCGGAGCCTTGTCACATAAACTGTCTCAGTTTACCTCCTCATATGTAGATGGTTTTTCTGTTTTCTTTCAAGAACCAACACAACTGAAGAACACTGTATATGAAGGGTTTTCCCCATCTAGTCTTTGTTCTTTATCCGTTTTTGATGAATCCTCTTGAAAAAAGTGGTCTCTTGCTTGAGATAATACAATTTTGATATTTGCATACTAGAAGCTACTTTGCAGTGTTGAGACTGCAGGTGATAAATGCATAAAATATTGGCTAGAAAAGGAAGCCAAGGGTAGGAGTAAATAGTCAAATTCTTCCACTGTGGAACTGAAGAAGGTCAACAGTGGAGTTCTGCAGCCTGACATGCTGGGACTTTGATTGCTCAACATAGTCGTAGGTGAGCTGGGAAAAAGGGTGAGCAATGAGGTGATAACATTTGCTGATGTTATGAAGTTGTTCAAAGTAGCAGGACAGGGACTGACTTTGAAGGATTGCAGAAGGCAATACTGTGAGTTACTGAGCAATAGAAAAGCAGATATAATTCAGTGTAGAAAAGTAAGAAGTGGTGCATGTGGGAAAACAGTCCTGGTTTCTGTGTAAAATGATCATCTCTGAGGTGTCTGTTATGCAGATTAAGAAAGGCAGTTCAGTGCCAACCAAATGGTAAGAATTACTAGGAAATAAGTTGGGAGCACAACAAAAAGCATAATTATGCAATTGTGTAAATCCCTGTTTCTCCCACACCTTTTTGCAGTTCTCTCATCACAGAGAAGGTAATGTTAAAACTGGAAAAGTTTCAGCGAGGACAATGAGGATGAGCAAAGGTATAGAAATGCCTCTGAATTAGGAACAGAGGAGTTGACTTAGACATGTCTCCATAGAAAAGAGGCGAGCTGACAAGGAGGATGTAGTATGAGTGTTGCAGGGAGGGTTTGCCTGTTTACTGCCTCTTCTAACCCAAGAACTTGCCACAGAGAGTGAGGCATACAAGAAACACGGTGCCTGGCAGACTGCAGAGCACCATGCCAAAGGAAGCTGTAAGTGGAAGAACTACAGGCGGAGTTAATTAAAGGGTAGCTGGAGAGGCAGTTTGAAGAGACATCCATTGCAGGCTACTGAATAGACAACCTACAGTAGGCTCAGCAAATCGCTTGAGCAGAAAGTGATCAAAGGCAAGGAGGGCGTTAGGAGAAAGCATCATATATAGAATACTGGCCTGAACCAGAACAGTTGTTTTCATGTTATGTATGAAGAAAATAGCTTATTCTTCATTAAGTCCTTTGGGTGAAATGTATTCGCCTTTACATCTAATTCAGCTTGGACAAATAGGTAGAAACAAATAGAAGCAACATACCCCAAGCTGCTGCTCTTCTGAGTTGTCCGTTGTGCCCTTCTGACAGGCAGTGCTTTCCGTTGTGGCCTGCTTGTGAACCAGTACCCAAACTACTGCACTTTTCAGCACATTACAGTAAACCAGCTCCTATTTAACTTTTAGAAGTAGATCAGATATACATATCATAATAAAAGCGAAGTATGTGAAGTATGTGAGTGACAGGTTGAAGTGGTAGCCAGTTGATTTGCGGTGCCCCATGGTCTGTCTGCCTGATCTGTAAGTTTCAGAGAAGACAGACACATTTGTGGATGGTAAGCTGAAAGTCACCATTATGTTTGGCAGTGTAGTAGATCTTCTGAGTTACTAATGTAGTGCAACATTGAGCACTGAGTGCGATGGGCTTTTTTTCCCTCTCTTATTAGCTTTGTTACCAATACTCGTCTTAGATTTTCAAGGGGGTAACAGAAAGATAAGAAATTTTGTAACACTGCAGCGAGAAATGTTTGTTACACTAAGGCACCCCATATAGCTTGTACTTGTCACCTCATGTTGTGCACAGAATTAGTTTAAGAAGCTTTACCACTTTACAAAGGTAGGTGTTCAGCAGCCGTCACATAGTGTAGCAGCTCCTCTAGTTTACAGGAACAAAGCAACCAACTTGTTTAATAATTTTTTGGACTTCTTGAAGTACATCTTCCTCCTTTGAAGTATTCAGTCAAGCAGTACATTTTGCCACTATAAGGGACTAGTGATAATGACTACAGGATATATATATTTTTTTTTTTTTTTTTTTTTTGGTGCTTGGACAAGTCCCAGGAATCAGAAGGAATTCTGGACATAATTTTCCTGGGCTTCCATGCATACTAATTTTGTCACTGCAGGAGAAAGAACTACCCTTAGGCATTTTATGCAGCATCCAAAAGGGAGTCTTTGTAAAGGGTCTTTGTAAAGCTTTATGCAGAAGGTCTCAATGCAGAATAATTGTTCTATTTCTTCCTGGGGCTTGTATTTTTGTGAGGAACTACAGTTGTCCTTTTTGCAAATACTGTGATGGAGCAACCTCATTGTTTTCCTTTCCAGTTCTAAGCAGTATGTGTTTATCTACATGGATCACCCAGAAATCAGAATTTTCAGTATATTGTAGTAGCAGTTAGACTTCATGGCAATTTCAATATGCACTGCTTATTTATATCTCAATGCAGGGGTTAGAAGCGTAAGGATAACCTGAGGAAATCAGTTACAGTTTTGCCAATCCTCACATTCAAAGTATGTAAACCAGACCAAAAAGTGTCTAAGAAAAAATACTGTTTGTTAGTTTTTTCTGTCTTTTGTCAGACTAAGTCGTTCAGAGTTTTCTCATCACATAAGAGAATAATACAGTTTGTGGGCAAACAAAAGTGCTAAATTAATTTACAGCCATAAGAAAATTCACAAAAATAATCAGCTAATGAAGAAATTTGGTAAGGCATCAAAACCAAATCAGACTGTTAGACGGATAATTTGACTCTAGAAAGTTTTCTTTTATACATGACATCAAAGTGGAGGAGAAGGGCCAATCTTAGAGGCTGGCAGAGCTAAAGAGAGCTTTGCAATCCACCACTTGCATGGAGCACTATTTTGGTGTTAACATGAGAAAAATATAAAGGAAGTAGAGCAAAAGACAGAGTGAAAAAGGAAAGAAAGCACAAAGCAGGTGGGACATAACTTTGTGATTCCACAAAGCCCCACCTTCTATATTTAATATTACACCTATACTTACATCCACCCCTCTTCAGGTAAACACCCAAGAGCAAAGACATAAAATGGGCAATGGTAGTATTGGGGAATCTTGCCATCAGCTCTCCTTACGTTTTGTGTTTTTTATTTTTACTGACCCTCTGAGCTTTCTGACAACAGGAATGTGATGCTTTAATGCAATCACATACTCAAAGAATAGTTTAGGGAATTTACCTTCAGAGGTCATGTTATCTCCTCTTTCCTCCCAAACGATGGGGTTTCTAAAGCTATTACAAATCAGAATGGCAGAAATTGTCCTTCTTTGTCACACAGAGGCTTTGTCAGAAAAATTAAAGAGAAAGTTTTAATTGTATGTTCTCAGTTGGAACAGTTTAACTGAAAACAATAATTTAAAGATAAGTGGATCTGGAAGGTTGATTTGTATGCTGACTAATGAGGCTACATATTTTGCACTTGGGTTTCTCTCTAATATTTCTGGAGCTGCTGCATGTTCTCCTTTTTGCACCAGAAAGTTCAGCGGAGATACTGCAGCTGCTCTTAGTGCTTAGTAGTGAATCCTGAAAACATCTGTGCTGTAAACAGATTTTTTTTTTAATTGGCAGGGTGCCACAAACATGTCAGATTCAGGGATTGATGCAGCCTTTTTTCTAATCCGAAGTTTACTGCTAGGAAGGAAGTGGAAATGTTACAGACTGTACATACTGATTCATGATCTATACTCAGGGAGAGCTTTCTTTTTATATGTATGTGTATATATATTCTTCCATTTGCCTGATTGTTAAGCGATACTCTCCACAGTAGCGGCAACACTTCTGTTGGGACTTACTGTGACTCAATGGTGGCCTGGAGGAGCTCTAAAACTATAGCAAAGTTTTTTGTAAAGGACCATGCATAGCAAATTTTGGATGAATGAACACACAATGGGGTCAGTGTGATGTCTCTGTGTGCTCTTCAGTCATCTTGTATGCAAACTTAAACAAAACTTAAAAGGCACCTTTTGACTGAACCTTCAGTCTGTCTTAATAACTGAAAAAGACCAGATTTTAAAATGAATTTATTTTGTTTAGTCTTCTGGATTCTGTCTTTAGTGCTCATGTTTCAAACTTTGTTTCTGCAGAATCAAGAAGGCTCAAACCTTGCATTTAATTTTGGCATGCATATTAAATATGTTGCGTATACATGTATATAAAACTGGCCCAATTTTTCACATAGCCAAATGATTCCAGGAGCTTAAGTGCTGCAAGAAAAAATGTCCACGTAGGAACACTTGTGATGGTGCCATAAGAGTTCCCCATATTCCCTAAGGCAGCATGATCTCCTAAGCCCTTGGAGAGGTCTGGGTACAAAGTCAGTCATTTTTTAATGTCTTGCAGCCTTCACAATGTTTGGAATATGTTGACCACACTCCAAGACTGGTTAGCACATTGTCCTGGGAATAGTCCCGCTGAAAAAGCATTCTGAATCAGGAGCAGGAGTGGAAGACTCTAATCACGGTGGTGCTTTCAGGGGAAAAATAAACAGACTAACAACGACCTCAAGTCTGTGGAGAGCAATGCAGTTGTATCCATTGGATTCAGGGTAAACTTAAGTCAGTTTCCGTAAGTAGAAATTTAGAAGCTGTACTAGAATGTATAATAATGGACCGTCCATACTGATGCAGTGCTGCTGTTGAACATTTTTTCATATTTACTCATTTCTTGTTAATACAAAAGGTGACATCTCTGGGAAACAATGAGTGGATTCCTAACCATGGTATAGCCAGAAAGTATGACTTGATGCAGAAATTAGTATGTGAAGTTCTATACCCTTGCATATTGAGCAACACTCCACTGTAGTGTCAGTCTGTTATGGCCAAATGGAGTATAACAGCCATCTCTTTCTTCTTCCCACTTCTATTCTGTCTAGGTTTTTACCCTCAATATAGCATGTTTGTTGCAGGAGTTTTTTGAACACAGCCTGTAATCATTTTTCTTTGAATGTCATTGTATTTTCCCGCACAGATCCATGCTGAATCAAAGTTGTGGGCCGCAGAACCTCCTTAATACTTTCTCTTTTTCCTCAGAGTCATGTGTTAATTCTTAAATGTAATAGATGAACCTGCTGGATCTCAGGGCATGCACAAATAACCGCTTGCCTAAAGGGTATATTGTCTAAGTTCACAATTATTTAGTTAGTGTTTGTAGAAATCTACTTTTGAGGTTCAGCGAGCCTATGTGTATTTGCAGATGAAGGCACTGTATTGAAACTGTAGGCATGTAACAGCACATCACTTAGATCCCTTCCTGTGCTTCCACTTCTCATGCAGTAGCCTCTTGCAGTGCACCAACAGCGCGTACTATGCTATTGTTAAAATTTAAATGTTTTGCTCAGTGTTTTGCTCTTGTCCTGACGGAACTATGTGATCCAAGCAGAGAAAATCATGTACTTGGTCTCTGCAGACCATCAGTTTTATCTCATTACAGTTACTAGCAAGGAACTCCTTGCTGTGAAAATGTATGAGTTTATTGCCATTGGTCTTTGAACAGTCCCACTTTCACAGCCATGTTGAGCTGTTATTGTCAGCAGAATCACAACTGCTGCTGCGTGTATCTCTGAGATAGAAGGAAAGAAAAAGGCACAATGCCTTGAGCATGTGAACTCTAGAGCCTCTCTGTACCTTCTGTCACAGGTGGACTTCTCCAGTATACTTACAACAAATTGCACCCCATTATGTTATCCCACAAGTGTGAGGCCGTTTACCCAGTGTGTGAGATGCCAATATACACGCAGGGCAGAGGTATTTTATTTCATGTCTGCACAGAGACGGGTGCTAGGTGGTAGCTCCACAAAGCTAGCACAAAGTTCAGTCATACAGGTACAGTATTTATACAGTCTAGTTATGCATATGCATAAGTAATTACACAAAGCAGTTTTCTACTGGTGTACATTTCTCTTATTTCAACTTAAAGCTACAGTGCTACTTTAATATTCTGCGCGTGCTCAAAGGTGAGGGGTCTCTGCTTGGGCCAGGGTCTCCAGCTCAAGGGGTGTGACTTTTAGTGTTATAATGAGGATAGTTCACATGAGGGTGCTTCTTGCCACACTTCTACTAGTTGTTTCAGATGATTCCCCAAACATCTTAATTAGCTTACATATTTCTCCAGGACTGTAGGACTCACGAGGTCCGTAATTCCCAAGGACCGTAATTCTTGTTTAGACATTCCACTTTCCAGTGGGTAAGTTGGCAGGCTGGCCTATTCACTCTCATGAAGACCTAATGTTTTAAGACACACTGAACTGGAAATCCTGAGGGTGAGAGGAGGCTTTAAGAGACTAGTATTGATGCCATCCTCAGGATTTTAGAAATCAAAAAATATAAACAGGTCTTTTGTGAGTAAGCAGGAGGAAATAAGAAATCAATTTTCTCTGTGATTTATTAATGTTTTTTGTTCCATGGAAGAACCAGCTTGAGCCCAGCACCTACAGATACTCTTCAAAATGCAAAAGTGAAACCCTTTTGAAGTCTGTCCTTGCCTGCCAGCACACTGACCTGTCAGAACTCTGCTAGTAACCATGTATCAGAGAAATGGGTCAGTAGTAGTTTGAAGCTCCCCATCCAGTTTCTTGGTAGTCCTTTTTTCAGTAATGCACAGCTGACTTCACTCCAGGTGCTAGTAGCTAATTTGTCTTTGACAGCACTGAGATGTAGGTGCTCTTACACAGTTCATTGGTGCTCAGAGCCTAAACACACAAACTCAAAGCCTGCAAGCACAAAAGAGGTGGCAACTAGCACCTGTGCTACTGTGTGCCTCTTCTTTAAGGATGCTTAAGGATAATTGCTGAGCCAAGACCAAATTCACCCATTGTCCTGCTTTACAGACAGGAAATTTTAAGTGTCCAGATACATAAAGCTGCCAGCTCTCTGTGAGGTTTTGCACACAAGTTTTATCTGTCCTTCAATGTCTTAGCTTTCAGGCTATGTTAGTTACAGTGTGACCATATACATGCCCATAAACTTAAAAGGTGATTGATGTTATAAACTGTATGAGCAGTGGCAGAGATCATGTAAACTTAAGTTAAACCTATAGGTAAAAACATATAGACATTAAAACACTAAACTTGAAGATAAATGAATGTTTCCTCCTCAGGTGATTAATGTTAGACATATAGATAAATCAGTCTCTTCAGCAAGAAACTTAAAAGTATATGTTTAGCTTTATTACTGAAGTGGAATAATCACCCTTGCTAGTATAAGTGCACTTAGTGTTACTGTAGGTTTCTAAAGCTGTGCTAAAAACAACAAAAAATCCATGTAAATCCCACCTTCAGTTAAATTGTCTCCACATAATACAAACAATGTGGGGTTTTGAGCAGTATTTCAATTTCAGATATAAGGTGAAAGGAAAGGCAGAAGTGTAGATGGTATCTGTTGTGCATCGGAGGCGTGCAGTGGGGGTATATACTGCTTTTCTAGCATACATAAAAAATATTTTATTAATTTGTATGGAAAGCAGGCACCGTAAAGAAACATTTTATGATTCTGTGCTTGAATTTCTTTAAGCTTTTCATTTATGAAAACTAAGGCCTGATGAGTGTTTTCTTGTTCTTCTTGTGAATGATATAAAAGTAATTCCTGCAGAACTAGCTTCTAGCTTCTAGAAAAAGATATTAAGCTAAAATAATCTTTGCCTTATTTTCCTTTCAGTTCTGTGACATTCAGTAGGCATTAAATGGAATAACAGGAAATGTTTACAGGCAGTTTTCAAGACCCAAAGAAGAATTCATGCAGCTGAAGCTGTTGCAATGTAGAAATGTTCTTTATATTATAGTTAAAAGGTCTGTTGATAAGATGGTGTTGCCCATGACTAGTGGGGCCTGAGGTGTTTCTCCTAAAGGTAGTGTTCGGGGCTGTCAAAGATCTTTGATATTCCAGGCTTTGGTGAGTGGGAATTGGATGGTGGATGCTGAGTTAGGGAAGGATTCAGAGTGTATTAACCCTGTAAAATGCCTGTTACAAAGAAAATTTTACTCTAGTGAAGTCAGGGTGCCTCCCTTTCTCAGCTGAATTTGATAATAGAACAAATCAACTTATTTTTGGCTAGTTATGTTTTAAAATATTCCATTAATTTGTTCTCTTTGAAAACTGTTGGTCCTGTAGTGCATTTGATTTTTACTAACTTATTTTCATTCCAAATTTGTGTTAGCACATGAATATTACAGAATTAGTTGGTTAAGGTCTTTGAAACTTTTGAAATGGTTTCTGTAATTGTCCTTTGCTAGTGACTTTAAAATAATACCATGCTGCTTACCTTCATGATGCTTTAAAAGAAATAGGGTACTCTTGCTCATTGATTTTCCAGACTCATTTTCAATGAAATCAGTGGTAAAGCTTATTTTGGTTTCCAGGTGCCAGATGGAGCCCTAGGCATCTGAAGAGGCAGATCTTATCTATTCATGACATATTGGAAGAATTTGTTTAAATGATAGTAGCTCCTTTGCATTGGCAATGGTAGGTTTTGAGTGCCTTGTAAATCCAAGTGTCGTTGGCCTGTACTTTAATAGTAAAGATGGTCTTATAGGGGTATATGCAACCAAAATATTCAAATCCTCTTTATATGTTCCTCTTTTGGTATTACACTGGATCCAAAACCTGTCAGTCAATGGTAGCTTTTACACAGGCTTCACAGTGTGAGTGTGTGTGGGTGTGTTTGCATGTGTGGAGTTGTGTGTGTGTGCGCGCATGTCTGCTGACATAACCTGAAATCTCTTGGAAAGTGCTGTCATCTGTGAGCATAAAGTCCCGTGTACTCTGTTTCCTATTCCAGAATGATTTGAAATGGGTTTCCTTTTATGAGATGAATATGTTACTGCAAAATGCAGGAGCGCTTCCAGGAGCAAGACTTGACCCACTGGGCTACAGAGTCATGCTATGTCTTCCGCTGCCTTTCTGACATTGCAAGTCTTCTATTCCTTTCAGCACAGTGGCTTCAAGATGGCTTGAAGAGTGCAACTGCCCAGATTCATCAGTTTTCTGTTGATAAACATACTTCCCTGCAAAACAGTAGAAAGAGAATTGAGTGTCCCTAGGTCTGGAAATACTGACAAAAAACCTGAGTGATATATAAAAGACAGACAACACTATCTTCTCCAGCTCTGCTCTGAAAAGAAAACAGTCACCACTGCCTTTGGTACTGAACCTGATGCAACCAGTGCATACCAGGCATGCGCTGAGCATTCCTCAGAGGAAAGCTGGATATCCTGTTTAGTATTTAAACATCAGATAGTGTTTACATGGGAGGGAGGGACTGACCTCTTCCAGTAAGACAGTTCTGAGATGGGAACCAAAGGGAACCAAAACTTTGGGTGCCTGAGGAGGCCCTCAGTTGTGCAAGGGCATGGATTGGCAGCAGCTGAAGACAGAGTAGCTAAGGTTGCAGTTACAGACTTCTGAAGAGTGAATCTGGCTTAGATCTCTGATGTTTGAGAGTGCTTAACTGTGCTGGGAGGGGGTTGCTTGGCTCTTTTTTCTTCAGGTGATGGGTTCATTCAATTTTACAACCCTTTAACTGTTGTAAAAACAGAGTAGTGAAAAGCATCTGTTGTGTTACCCCCAGATCCGATGTTATAAAAGCAAAAATAGTTAAACATGTAAAAGCAGATTTAAAAGCCCCGACTGGCTCTTGCTTTTCAGCCTGCAGAATTCTCTCCCAGGATGCCAGACTTTATTCCAGGCTGCACTGTTGTAAATCAGGATTAACTCAAGGAAAGTCAGGGACCAGGATTCTGTTCTTTGGTTTTTTTGTCCTTAGTTTTCTGGATCAGAACTTCTGATCTTCCACTAAACTTCCCTTGCATGCTGCTATATACTTGTCTTTCCCTTTCTCAAGAAAGAGCTACATTTTACTGGAGGAAAAAATAACGTATTTAAAACTTCTAAATCACCTCTCTAAGGAACTATCCATATGCACTGAGGATATTCTGATACACATACAAGATTCCTAAGTCAGCGCAGATATCAAAGGGCCAGAAAATGACTTGCATTAGGAGACACAAGGGCTGTGGTCTGAGGTGTTAGAACTGCCTGAATGTTTCTTCTAATGTCCCACTGAAAACGAATTTAGCACAGTAATCATCTGAAGAACGAATGTTTCTTTTGTGATATTAACCTTTCAACTACAGTTACCTGTTAATGTTATGCCATGAGTTTTGGCAGATGTAAGGCCTCTGTTTTTCAGTTAACTGCTGGAACATCTGTGTCTTGGGGACAGGAGGCTGTTTTGTCTGATTCTGACTGCATCTGCAAGACCATGCTGCTTGCTGCTTCTGGTAATGTTTCATATTGCTGCATCTTGCTGCATCAGTAAGCCCTAGAAGGGCCCTTAGAACAGCACGTTTCTTCCAGTGTCCCTGTGAAATTAATGGGGAATCAGAATGTTTGTTTCCTGAAGACATCAGAAGTTAATAACAAAAATAAAAGCCATGCTGGCCAGTGGTGCACTCAGCATGGAAAGCCAAAAACCATGTCATAACCCAGAAATTGTTAGACCATGGTAAGTATTGTAGGAGCAAAGCTATTAACAAACCCCTGCCAGGTGGGGAGGAAAGTTTTTCCATTGATATCTTGGCCAGGCTCCAGTGTTCGTACCTACTTTTTCCTTACATTCACTCATCAGGTTAATAAACTCTCTTTTCCCATCCTAAGCTGTTATACTGCCAAATGGCTGCTATATTTTCTGTCTCGGAAGAGGCTGCATTTTGTTCACCTGTATTATAGTTTCTGCTAAGGCAGGGAGAGCTCTAAATTATTCTAATGGATCTCCAAGCCTATTTTAGACTATGTAAATATTAATGCCATATAAAGTTGTTCAAATGCAATGCTCCAACAAATCTCATTTTGTTACTATGGTGAAGATGGATCTTCCAGGGCAGATGAGTTATACTGTCACACAACCATGACTCTACAGCTTTTTATGGCATTCAGTGTTCACATTGCCTTGAAGACCTGCAGATCTATTCTAATCAGTTTAGCAGCCTGATTATTGTCTGGGGTAAAACTAGCCTTTGTAGAGGCAGCAAGAGTGTTCTGCTCTCTGGCATTGCACTGTTTCTCTTCTGTTCCTCTGCAGCAGCAGAAGTAGAAGTAGTAACAGGGTGGAAGTCAGATTGTAGTCAGGAACAGCGATTGTAAATTTGCTTAAAATCCAAGGGATCTGGCTTATGCAGTGCAAGGATTTAGGTCCCTCTGTCCTCTGATTTCAGGGAGGGTCAATTCAGGTCCTTTGCATACTTAGGTGTTTCACAGCATTTGCATTATAAGACACCTCTTCTGGTGAAATTGTTAATTAAATGGCAAAATTTGTGCCATCGCCCATTTCTTGATATACAGCAGCAGGGAGAGCTGTTGTGGATGTTCAGGTAGTGCAAAGCCTCAAACAATTTTCTGATCTGTACCCCGTTCCATTTAGAGTTCTCTCCAGGACAGCACATGAGTACCTTTGTTGAAGATCTGACTGCTGATTTATTTATTCTGACTCAAGATTAAGACTGTTAGAGGCAGTCCTGCTTAAAAAGAGAAAAGGACACCATTTTACTTAGCCATATAATCTAAAGACTGTTTTCCTTTCTTCTGCTCTCTCTGATACAAGAGCAGAAAGGAGGGGAGTATCAGGAGGATGTAGGTACATGGTAGTCTAGTTTATCCCTAATATTTTGCAGCTGTCTGTTTATTTATGCGAGGAACAAAGTCCAGCAACTGACATTGTTTTCATTGGCCGTTGAGACAGACACTTCCTCGACTAACACATTGAGATAACATTAAACATCTGCTTGGATCAGGATAGGAGTTTTTGCAGCAAAGCTTCCAGCAATAGCTGAGGGCATCTTTTGCAAATTTTTGTACTTGGGGCAGGGATAGGAGAAGGAAAACACGGAGGGACAAGGGGAGGAAGGGTATGGTTCAGGTGCCTTCTCCCAGTTGTTACTTTCTGGGAACACTTTTTTCTTGCTCCTTATTATAAAACTGGAAAAAATTCTTACTTTACCAGGTTGGTATGTTTTTAAGCTGTGTTTGCAATAGTATAGTGTCAGTCCTTTTGCCAATGGAGAAGGGAGTCTCTCTTTTTTCTCACATGAATATTTTTTAAAAAAAGAATGAATTATGACTGTGGCCTGTAAAAGGATTTTCAAATGTGCAGCAAAATTTCTGTGCAGAATTGTCAAAGAGCTTACCAGCTTCCCTTGAGTAAAGCAAGACTTCAAACCACACAAATACAGAAGGTCAAAAACACTCATTCATCTGGCATCACAGAAGATTTAACTGAGCAAGTCGTTTTCATTGCGTGTTAGCCGTTTTCATTGCGTGTTAGTCGTTTTCATTGCGTGTTAGGAGTGTGAGCCAGTCGAGAACTGCATGTAACATTACAGGCAAAAAGTCTGGGTTGTTCTCTCTGGTTCCTCAGCATCGACTTTCTGGGACTATATACTTTCTGACTCTTGCCTAGAGATGATGAATCGGGCAACAAAGACAAACCGTATCATGACTTTTCTTCTGTTTCCTCTCTAACCTGTGCAACTGACCTACTTCAGGGGAGGTGTGGTACGTGTTGAAGTAAGAAGGTTCAAGATTGTCGTATATCAAATGAGACAGACTTTTTGCCTGTTGTATTCCTCTCAGACCTTTAGTTACCCTCCTTTATCCCCACATAATTTAGTTTCTTTAACTTTTAGTCTCTCTGTCTTATCCCACCATTTTTTTACATTATACAAAGAACAGGTTTTGTATCAGCAGGGTTTAAATGAGGACTTTCATCATGGCATTAAAACATCTATGTTTTAAACCAACAGAACATTAACTTACTGGTAATCACTGCACAAGATGGTCAGCATACTTTTCTATGTTACTGTGAACAGCCTTTTGAGCAGATAGCAGTCATAATACTTCTTTTGGAGAGCGAGTGTCAAGAGAGGAGGGCCAGGACACTGTCTGCAGTTGTCATGTATGTGGAATACTCAAAGAAATTAGACAACAGATCAATGGCATGACTCACTTTGTTAGCACTGTGCTATGTGTCCATTTGGTGATGGATAGAGTAGATCTGGATGCTCACGCTGGTGCAGGAGCAAATTACCTGATAGCAAATTAAGAACATGTAAGGAATGAAGTCGATAGCCTACAGAGAGCTGTGGGTATAAGGCTGTTTTCAAAAAGAAGGGGAAAATCCTTCCATTTTTCTGATGGAAAAGAGCTTCATAAATTGATCAGGCAAGTTGAGTTTTGGAAGTTGTAGAAAGTCCTGCTCATGTTAGGAGTAGCCTTTTCTAGCAAGTCAACAGAAGCAAAAAGGTCAAGGGAGTACGGGGAGGTTGGAGCACAGGGAAAACAACGTGATTGTCTCCCTGTGCTGCTGTGGTGCCTCTGTCACCAGGGTATATGGGTGCAGCTTTTCTGCAGGAGGCAGCTGTACAGCACTGGCACGTACCGCACACACTCCAGAGAGGTATGGGTACAGTCATGCTGGCCATGTTTGTTACTGGGTGTACCATGCCTATCTACCCCCCACTGAATTGTTTCCCAATTGCATATATAACCCAGAGTTAAAGGAGCTTCTACAGGGACTGGGACATTTGAAAGCTGCTTGCACATTCTTGGGACATAATGGAGAGCTCTGGGGATTTGAACACCAGGTTAACAAAAAGGACCCTTTTGTTACTTTATTCTCATACAGCAGCACGGGGCCTACAGCATCTCAGCCTACAGATGAGTCAAGGCTGCCAGTTCACTCATCTAGAAATATTTTTTTCAGCAAGCAGCAGCTAGCTCAAAAGTTTCAGTGTCATCTTTGTGTTTCTTTGCCTTTTAATAACCATAACTCAGCAATCTAATTTGGTGTTTTTACATTCTGTTTTTTTACAGTATCACCTTGCAGATAGTAAGACAGTCATCTTTCTTCTTGGAATTTTTTTTCACTGCTAAAAAGAATCCAAAGTTTAAATAAATACTTGGACCTTTGGAAGGTTTCTTTTTCTCTCTCTTCCTCTCCTTTTTTAACTACAAAGTTCCAGGAAAGGACTTCTTAAACCTGGACTCCATTTTAAATGAGGGCTGGGAGGGGGAGAAGGCAAAAGCTGTTGTGGCTGAGCTGAAGGACAGAGAATAGGCTCCCTAACAAGTCAAGGGTCTAAATCTAAGCAAGTCCATTCCCAAGAGCCACTCGTAATGATTATGTTCTGTGGTTGATTTATTTATAACTATAGCAGTTGCAGTGGGAACAAAACATTAGGCCAAATTCTGACCTCAGAATATAAATCTAGAATCATTTCACTCTGGTTTTTAAAATTTTGATGGCATTACTTTGGATTCAGTCTACTGTAACTGAGATCAGAATCTGTTCTGTTGTATTGGAATTTTTTTTTCTTTGAGACTGCGTTTCTACTCTCCTTTTGTCTAATTTTGAACACAAAGAGCAGCAGAGTGTATGTTTAAACTAGTGCTGCAGCCACGTCCATATGCTCATCTGTACCTTGAGGCTGACCAGACTTTGAACCTCCTCTGTACTCCAGGGACAGACTGGCTGGCAGGCTCTCCAAGGCTGAGGAGTCTAGCTCACTGCACAATTGCTTTCAGTGGTTCAAGGAGGCACTTTTTAACTATTTAGGACACCGTGTCAGTTTGTAAACCAGTTTTGCAGGAACAGGAGAGATGTCAGAGAGCCTTTATGGATTCTGCTGTACTCACATGATAAATCTGTGATAGCAGCAGTGTTTCACTATTTATTTAAGAGTAAATGAAACAGGTAGACCTTTGCAAAATTGGAGAAGTTCTGCAATGGCAAGTCAAACTACACAGCCTGTCTGAAAACTGAATGCACGCGAGGAGCAGTGGGAACACTGCAAGTTTATTATGCACCCTAGGCTGTTCTGCACCAGTTATTTTTTTTCTGGGTGTTATTTACGTGTCCTCAAATTGACTGCCTAACACATCGAAAAAGCTGTCAGATGGAAGTCCTCACTCGCAGCAGAAACAGTGCTCTACGGCCTTTGCACTTACTGCCTGTAAGTGTTAAGTGGGAACATGGGCTGCAGAGAAGTTAAAGGATTTGTCAGCTTGGTTTGTTCAGCTCATTTTAGTCAGTTAATACAGAAGTATGAGTTTCTTCATTATGGTAACACTCTTCAGTAACAATCATATGTCAGCCTGTGGAAGATGAAACTAATAATTCTCCATTTTGGGACATGCCTGTTCTGGATCGGAAAATATACTGCCTTCAAGAATTCATCTCTCAGTTCAGTGAACCAGCTTGCAGTGACAAGTGCCAGCTATTCCCCTTTCCCCTTTTTAAAGACTTAACATTTTCTTGGGTATATTTTTAAAATTCTGGTTTGGGTAGCTTTTACAAAAATGTAAAGCAGGCTGCTGCTGTAATCATTCCTGAATTTAGCCATGCTCTGATGGCTGGAATGCGATACCCCTCGTTAATAAGCAGCTAACTAGGTTTCTGTTATGTTTTTTGGTAGACTGTATTTATTTTGCCCTTGGAAATAACAACGATAGTTTGTTATAATCCAGGTTTTCGGCTAATTGCATGGAGTTTTGATTCAAATATTGCCAAGACATCTGGACATATTACCATTTCCGTAGCTTAGCAATGTCTCAGTTCATGGCTTGAGCATTTAGGCCTCCTCTTCTATGACCTTCGATGTTAGCTTTAGCATTGAGATGAATGGATGTGAGAACCAAAAGCAAACATTTCTTAAGGAGATAAAGTAGTTGTGCTGTGATAGGTGCAGCTATTTCTCTGGTCCCTGATTTGTACATCAGGAGTAAGAAGGGCTGCACTGCCTCTCTAAAGCTGCTTGAAATTACATCGAAAGGATTTGCCTTTGATGAACCCAGTACAGGCCAAAAAACCCTAAGACGTTTTCCCGCATTATCTGAACCTCAGCAATGACAAATGTAGAGGCAGTTCAGGGATACACTGAGCAGGGCGCTTCTGCATGCTGATGTGCTTCCTCACTTGCATGCTAACAGACATAGCAGTGTTCACATCTGCAATGGATATACCCTGGTATGTCCTTGGCCAGGGAATCTAAAACAAGGCACATGTTTCTGTTGATGGGACCCAGACTGGTTACAGCCACAGTTGATAATTTATGTAGTCTGTAATCAAAAATCTGTTGTCAGCACGGAAATTCTCACTGTATGTCCTCACATCCCCCTCAGTGAAACTGGGCAATTTGACCACTAATTCACCACTCTTACAAGTGCTGAGCAATATGTAACAGGGGACTAAAATTTGAAAACTAGAAAGCTTGCAATAGTGTTAATTTAATACCTCCGTCCTCTTTCTGCAAATAATAAACTTTTTTCTTGTTGAGAGCATGAGCTGGGCTTCTAAGGAGTATGGGACTGGTTAGCTGTGGGTGTTTTGTTTTTTTTTTTTTTAAAGAAACAATAACTACAGTTATGTAGTTCAAATCTGACTAAAACATGAACTATAACTAAAAAATTAGGACAATGTACAACAAAGCAAAGTAGCAGTAGAGTTTCAAGCATGGCACTAAAGTCACCATGTCTGAGGCACAGTCATAGAAGGAGATGAACCATTCAGCTTTTTGGGGCAGCTCAGTGGTACGCAATGCCATGCAAGATCCATCTTTAATGAAGGGTGGTTTTGAAGGAATTATTGGTGCCACATTGTGGATGCCTGGCTGTTTACTTGCAAGTGTTGCTTTTGCTGCTGCTTTGGAGTCTCCAGCTGCAAAGTGTTCTAACTTCTAAGGTATTTTGGAAGAGCTGTTCCTGTGTCTCTTCAAGTGTTTTCCTATTAAAAGAGCAATCGGATAGGTACACATAACTGGGAGGAAGGTGAAAGCAAAGGGTTCTATCCTTCAGTCAGTTATTTCAAATTTGTTATTAAGTTTGATGCTGTGAAATGCCACTGTTGAATAAGATGAGTAGGAGAGTGACTATCACTTCTAGGACGAGCTCTGGATGTATCAATATGGGGAACAGCCACCTCAGGATGTAAAGCTATTGATGTTAATGGGACAGTATGCACTCTAGAGAAAATCACATTTCTGAACATTACAATACTGAATATTCCTCCATTATATTATTCAGGGAAGAAGGACCAGTACCTGTCGGTCTTGATCCATTAAAGTTGCTTAAGTATTTGGTTATCTTTGGTGCTAGTGATCACATAAATGTATGCATTAAGTGATCTTCTGGATTGGAAAGGAGGCCTAGGAAGTCATAACCTAGTTTGCAGTTACAAACTCACGCTTTGCTCCAAAGCTGTTGTCTTGGGAGGATGACAGGATGGTTATGACAACCCTGCCTTCTCTATTCACAGGTGTTCCCTTTCCAAAGAACTTCCTTCAGATCTGCAAGAAGATACTCTGCCGGCTTTTTCGGGTGTTTGTTCACGTCTACATCCATCACTTTGACCGTATCATCCTTATGGGGGCTGAGGCCCACGTCAATACCTGTTACAAGCATTTTTATTACTTTGTGACAGAGCTCAACCTCATAGACCGCAAAGAACTAGAGCCTTTGGTAAGTGTGGAGTCTGGGGGAAAGCTCTAGGAAATTTTCCTCCTCCCTTCACTGAGCCTTTCCCACACTTGTTGCAGTGGGTTTCCTCTGGGAATAAGGTCCATGGTTGAACACAGGCAATTTAAAGGGATGAACTCTTGCCTCTGTCCATAGACCCATTCCATATGCTGCAGTATTTGTGAGATGCTCAGTAGGCTCAGTAGAAAAAGTGCAACGTATTTTGTATAGAAAAATACAAGGTGGGAAATACTGCCATTTGAAAATAGAAGTTCGTTTGTCTTCTGCTTCTTCCTGTACTATATATTTTATGTATAATTTTATTCTGTCTTTTTTCATTGGTCAGTAACAGCATGGTAGTCATAGCGGTCACTTGAATGCATGGGAAGGGAACAGTGGTCTATGTAAAGGTGAATTGTAGTGGTTTTTTTGTCTTTAAGTAGACGTTTGTGAAGGTATTGAGTGTGTAGATCCAGAGCACACTCTGGATCTAAGTGAGACAGATGACGTGAGACACAGATTCAGACAATTAGCAGAGTAACAAAACTGGACACTTCCTTTTGGACTGAAATAGATCAAAATTAAATTCATTGTTTCTAAAAGTAAGGCTCCAGAAATGGAACACTTTTGCTGTTGCTTGCAAATGCAAATAAAATAAAAGCGTAAGCCAAGAACAAAAAATAGGGTGCAATTCAGAAAGCAGTTTATGCACAAACCCTCACTGTGGGCATTTAGCCAACTTTAAAAGGGATCAGGGCAACATTTCTCCATGGGTCAGAATTTGGAAAATGCTGTGTTGTACAGTTTATTGATGAAGTGCTAGAACCACTGGGATTTTTTTTTTTTTCCACACAATCACAGAATGGCTGAGGTTGGCTGGCACCTATGGATATCATGTAGTCCAAATCCCTGCTCAAAGCAGTGTCACCTAGAGAGGGCTGCCCAGGACCACGTCAGGTTTTCAGTTGTTCCACGTAAAGGCGCATTGCAAAGAGGCATATAGCATAGCTGGTATGCAACACTTCTGAAAGTGTGGCAAAGTGATGTTTGCCTGTGTTTCTGCAGGAACTGGAGCTGTTGCAGGTGTGGTACATGTATATGCTTATGTTGATTGAAGGAGAGCCTGTAAAGAGAGACAAAATGGATGATCTTGTTTGCAGCAGTTCACAAGGCCCACTGAAAGACACTGCGTATGGCATATATTGATAACTTGCAATGTATCTGTGGTTTCTTTCTAGATAAGAGAACTTAATATGTCCTCTAAATGTGTCCTAAGGGATAGAAGGAGGCCCTGCAAAAGGGAACTTCCCTGCCAGACTAGTGATCCCAGGTTAGCTGTAGCTGTTAAATGCTGAGGATGTGTCACAAGCAAGATCCAAGGCAGGGTACCTCAGAGGTAGGAAGAGAGGCGATCATTGCTTGCTTTGGAATACAGAGAGCACAAAAATGATTTAATGCTGCAGTTGGTGGTTAGCAATATTCCTGCACTAAGCAGACAGACAAAGATTTGGGGCCAAACGGGTGCAGGAGGTGGCCCAAGTCCAGCAGCAGAGCAAGCTAGGAGCGTGCTCCAACTGGTGTGTGCTTTCCCCTTGCATTCCAGCATTCCCTCCCTTCACAAAATTATCCTTACGATCATCATATGATGCAGTATTATTAACTTTGCTGGGATGCAGGGTCTCCCAGAAAAATGTTTCACCTGCACTGGGGAGGCACCATGTCAGCAAACTGACAAAGCTCCACCTGTTTCCATCTTCCTGTCCTCGACTTGCATGGGTGTCAGCAATGTGGAAACGCAGAAAAAAAGTATGTCTGTATTTTTGTCTTCAGCTGGGCAGAGAGAAGGGAAGGAGTTGCCAAACAAAAGCAGACATTACAAATAATCTTGAATTTTAATGCGGTAGTTGAGGACAACCTGTGCCCTGGCAGGTTCACCATGGCAGGAAATGAGCCCACATTGTCTCCCTTAATTAGAAAATGGGCCAAGAGCTGATTAAATAAACAGACTGCCACATGCTTTAATAAACAGGAAGGCAACTGATTTATCAACATAACTTCAAGAAGGGAGAATAATTGGGGAAGCAGGCAGTAGATGAGTAGTAATATTAGCCTGCAGGACTTACGCTCTTTGTTTAAAATAGATTTTATCAGCCTTTTGCAACTCCATGCAGCAGTTATAAAATCAAATCAAGCAAATGAGTTAAATAGGGTTTCCCCTCCCATTCGGGAGTTGCATAACTTGTCCTTTCTGCAGTCAGAGGGGCTATAGTTTAAAATGCTACCTGTCTTTTTCCCATCCCCATCACTATGTTAATTTGACAGATCCCCAAGTCTTTCATAGAGCTGTTTTATGTGGGGACAAAAAAGGAAGCTGGCACAGTCACTGACCCCGCAGGTGGTCCTGAGGAAAAAAACTCATGTCCAATTGGTTAATTTGGGGGAAAGAAGTCTGAAAGCATATCTGCCCTTTCCTGCAGCTAACAGGCAGAGAAGGCAATCTGCACCGCAAGAGCTCTCAGAAAACCTTTAAGGCACACCTCCATGGGGAGGCTATCAGGAAATCAGCTAAAGTTTGAATTTTAAGATGTGACATCTTCTTTGTGCTGGCTCCCTGTGTGACCAGCTTTATTTTCCACTGTCAGTAGTTCACCTTAATTAACTTCTGAGCCTCCTTCCCATGGCCAAAACTGTCTAGCGGAGTGGTGTCTATTACCTCCATCCCGCCCTCACCCTGTGTAGGTGACTGCTTGTATAGGGTGCTTTAAACGCTTCATCTAAATATGCTTTTCAGTGAGAATCTTAATGCAGCTGCCTCAGCACAGTAACTTACTGTTCAAATGGCAGCCCAGCTATGGCAAGTAATGCCCCTCTACTTCCTTCCTGTGATCCATTTTCTCTAACAACAGATTTCATAGTATGTAGGACTTAAGAAATACGCCAGCGTACTTTATAAGCACATCATGAGCAAAACGGTCTTGGATCGGGGAATTTTACTTAATTTATTGACAGTTACAAAACTTTTGATTACAGATCTGGGTATTGAGGAAAAAAAGAGAATTAAACAAAACACTTGGTGAAGAAGCACCTTTCTCCCCCAGGCTCTAACTCAGTAAAAAACTTCTCTTCCCCCCTTCTGGGTCTCAACTCACCTTGGTTTTGCTACATGTTACACTCAGCTGCTCCTAATCCCTTTGGTGAGGTGAGGGGCAATGCAGGAGACCGGGGATGTGTGTACTGCTTCTTGCGTCTTACTTGTTTTCCTCCACTCCAGCATGGGTTTACCATGGGACACAGTCCCTCCGCGGTGTCCCTGCTCTGGTGTGGGTTGCCCATGACCCAGAGTCCCTTCAGGGGTGTGCCTGCTCTGGCACAGGGCACTTCCTTCCAAGAGTACATATCCAGCCACGTCCCCAACAGTGCCACCAGCCATGTGTCCTGTCTTCTTAGTGTCTGCTGCTTTCGTAAATATCTGTGAGCAGAGGCAACGTGCTTCTCTGACTGGTTGAAGTTTTGGCACATGATGGGTTATTTGCAGTGGTTTCAGTGGCAGCTGGAAGTAGCTGTGACTGGCACAGGGCAGTTCATGGCCTCCCGCCACAACAAGTCACCCCTGTATCCCCCTGATACCAAAACCCTGCCAGTTATGCCCAGTAAAAAGCATCCTCTGCAAAATAAGTCATATGCAGTCTGTTGGTTAAAGCCTTGCTTTCTGTTTCCACTTTTGTTGTGCATTTCTTGCCTATCTCTGGGTAATAGCTCTCTTCATGAGTTTTCCCATGGGGAATATAAGAATATATAGCATTTGACAGAAGTATTGTGAGCCTGAATTCAACAGTGTTTGCAAGGTACTCTGATGCCACAAAATAAGAGTTGTAATAAGAGTAGAGCTTGCTCCTAGTTCACCGTTCTACCTTCAGCAGCAAGTTGGATACTTGACACATACAAAAGCAATGGGAAGACCAAAACTTCCTGTGTTCTTTAACTTGGTGTTCGCTGATTTGCTTTGCTGTTGCTTTAGGAGTTCCACTGGTGAAAACGGGGAGTGTGCAGGTACCACGTCGTCATGCTTCCTAGCTCTGTAGACTTCACGTGAAACTAGCAGTCTGTTAGTCTGGGCTCTGGACTACAGATCCAGACCCTTGTTCCCCTTCTCTTGCAGGGCGTAGATTGGATATCTTCAGAACTACTTCATAGAACACTTCATATCTATTAAAGTGTTCTCAATATATGCAACCATATACTCCATCCCCACTTGTGAAAGGTGTAACTCTTTGTAGTTAAGATATAACTTGAGACCTGTTTTTGATATATTTTGCTGGGACAGGTCACTCATCAGCTTTTTTTACTTTTAAGGAATACAAGCAGCTGTATGCAAGGCAACATAATCCCTTCCAAATAGTTTTTTATTTCTTTAGCTCAACACAGCGTAAATTATCATAAATCTGATTTTCCCTTAAAGACAGGTGAGTATCTTCTCTGATATGCATCACTTCCCTTTACTCCCATCTCAGAAAAGAAAGGCTAACTAGCAGGAATAAAGTACTGCTACAGGTAGAGCAGGTCCCCCCTAAAGGAGTCTATCATTTGAAAGTGTCTTCTAGCGATGTGGCAGCATCAGGTCACAGAAGAAGTTTCGCTGGTGTATATAACACTGTTTCAAAGAAAAATAATTCCTCCTTACATTCTTTGGTGTGAAGGGGTGGGTGTCTTTTTTAGCAGGTGGTGACCACCTTCAGATGCCTGGTGTTGTGGTTTAGCCCCAGTTGGCAATTAAGTACCACCCAACCACTCGCTTATCCTCCACGCCAGTGGGATGGGGGAGAAAACTGGAAGAGCAAAAGTAAGCAAACTTGTGGGTTGAGGTAAGAACAGTTTAATAATTGGAACAAAATAACAACAATAACAACAACAACAACAATAATAATAATAATAGTAGTAATGAGAAGGAAAACAAGAGAGTGAGAGAGGAATAAAACTCAGAAAAAAACAAGTGCTTCAACCGCTCACCACCCACCGACTGATGCCCAGCCATTCCCTGAGCAGCGATGACGCCCCCCCCGGCCAACTCCCCCCAATTTCTATACTGAGCATGATGTCATATGGTATGGAATAGCCCTTTGGCCAGTTTGGCTCTGCCCCCTCCCAGCTTCTTGTGCACCTGGCAGAGCATGGGAAGCTGAAAACTCCTTGACTAGTGTAAATATTACTTAGCAACAACTAAAACATCAGTGTGTTATCAATATTATTATCATACTAAAATTCAAAACACAGCACTATACCAGCTACTAGGAAGAAAATTAACTCTATCCCAGCCGAAACCAGGACACCTGGTTTGGCTTGGTGATTGCAGAGCCCGTTTACTGCTGCACTCCAAGCTTAGCTGGAGCAGGCACAGATCCTGTCGTGAAGCCTGAGGATCAGTGCAGCTACAGCAACATGACCTCTAGAAAGGGCAGGGGGAAGAAAAAATTAAAACCTTCTGAAAAGCAGTAACGTTAATGCCAGAGAGGCATTAAACCACAAGGTGGGTTGGTTTTTTTTCCCCAGCAGGAAGGTGTCTGTCAGACAGACAGAGGCAAAGAATCCAGAAGCTATACTTCCCCTTCAGTCATGTAAGAGCTTTCTGATTCAGAGGCTGTGACTGAATCTCAGTGCAAAGCATTTTGTCAGATAACAGTTAGTTGGTGATGAAGCCAAGTCTCCTCCCAACTTCTCAGCATCAATCTGTGTGTATTGCAGTATCTTGTTTTGAGTTCTAAATCTGTGCATTTTAATTTGCCTGGTATTTCACTGTGCCTTGTGTTTGTCAGAATTAAGTTGAAAAAAAAAAAATCTAAAAATGTGGTGAGGTTTCAGTGTTAAATTTGGAGGTCTGAGCATGGTGTAATTCACTTGGAGGAACAAGGTTCCCAAGATGCATTTATTTTTTTTTAAACTTGTAGGAGGTGTGGACCTAGCTCATTTTCTCACTATTGAGCATTACTCATAAACATAACCTGAAATTTTATCTCTAAAGAGGAGAGAGAGGGCAAAAAAAAAAAGATATTTGGTCTTTTTGCTGTGCAAATCTGTGCAAGGTCATACAGGGCCTGAGAATGTGTGCAGGGCTTGTATATTCAATATGTACTCTGAAACTCGTGTTCTAATAAAAAATCTAGGTGGCAAACCCAAGTATATTTCATTGCTCCATGGCCACCCGGTTACAGAACTGTGGGCAGGTCAAGCATTCGTATCGTGTCAATGAGCAGTGGGAAGTGATGCGCAAGAAGGACCCTGCCAAATAGGAAGGAATGATTGATGTGGTTTGAGTACATTTGCTTCTCTCAAAGCTATTAGGAATTGTCAAATGCACAAATCTGTTTGCCAGAGATACCAGTATATGCCGGTTTTGTGCATTTTTCTCTTTAACCAATGTAGTGTCCTCTTACAGAGCAAAGAGTACCTTTTGTGCTCTTTTAGAAATATTCAAAAATATATTGCAAATCAGTCAGATTCCCAGCAGATTCCTACATAACTTTGGAAACTATTGATGGCAGTGAAATTTCCCTCTGAGGACAGGGGTAAAAGCAGAATATGGCCATCTGCTTTGCTCATTCTCCAGAAGTCTTCTTTTTTATAAGTCCCAACCTGTGAAAACTTTGACCTTTTTCTCAGAAGTAATTTTTTATAAACATTTTGTTTATGAGAACAGAAAGTAATAATTACACTTGAATGAAGAAAAATAGAGAAGGATATTATTTACATCTGCTGTTCTGATAACTGTTAAAATGCTGATTTGATTTAGATGCAGAGACAATCAGCCATGGTAGCAAGTGGATAGCATTGGGGCTGGAATTGATGTCAGTCAGTGGAGCTGAGTGTATAAAAATGATGAAGCTGGTAATTGCCTCCATGAAGATGGAGTTCATCTGCAGGATGGAGTTCATAAGCAAAGACAGTAAGGTTTTCTTGCCTTATTCTCTATTATTCTCAGTGTAAAAGCTTCCCTTCCATTGGCTTTATAGCATGATTGGCTTCTGATAACATTTTCGTCCAATATTTGGAGCTGCTTAAAAGTAACCATCTAAATGTTTTTTCCCATCTCTATAGAAAACTGTCTTTCTGAATGGAATTTCTAGTGCTTGTCCAGGCAGTCTACTGAGTAAATCATTAAACTCTGTTTGGTTGTTTGGGTTTTTTTTCTTTTTCCCCCTAGGAAGCAGTATTATGTATTATTTGCAAAAACCTATTATGGTCTGGGTGATAGACGATTTCAAAGTTAAATATGTTCAGGAAATTACATATTGAGGTTTCTGTAATGACCGTAACTCTATCTTCCTATATTTTATGATTCAGAGCTGCATTGATGCCCTGATGACACTGACATGAATCTGAGGCACTTTCTTTTCAGTCAGTGGAATTATTCCAGATCTTCCCATAAAATTCAGAGAAGAATCTAGCCCTGCAGTCACAGGTCATATGTTCATGTGCTGTTTTTCCACCAACACTAGTATTACACAATATGCTGCTTTGTGTGCTGCTGTAGGGTGCTCTGCATCCCATGAATGTATTAATTGACAGGTTTGTAGGCATGTTTAGCAGAACAACCAAAAACTACAAGGGGAAAAGGAAGAGTTATTTTTGTACTTACAGCCAGGATGTCAGCAGTGCTGCCATATGTGTGGCATTGTTTGCGAAAAGACAGTGTTTCCATCTCCAGGCTTTTCAGCCAGTATCTTCCATAATCTATTAAAAAAAACCAAAACCCAAACCTAAGGTATAGTTCCACAATCATTTTAAGCCAAGATGAATGCAGTCTGAAGCTGGAAATTGTGATCCTGCCCTTCCGCTCACTGGATAGTCCTCTCTCCTTCCCTGTGTCAGAGCTAGCCTTTTTGTTACCATAGTCAGATCCAGGGATGGATCAGCTGAGTACCAGCTCAACCAAAACTAGTGTTTTTCATAGAATCATAGAATGGTTTGGGTTGGAAGGGACCTTTAAAGTACATCTAGTCCAATCCCCCTGCAGTGAGCAGGGACATCTTCAACTAGATCAGGTTGCCCAGAGCCCCATCCAACCTGACCTTGAATGTTTCCAGAGATGGGGCATCTACTGCCTCTCTGGGCAATCTGTTCCAGGGTTTCACCACCCTCATTGTAAAAAATGTCTTCCCTATATTTAGTCTGAATCTACCCTCTTTTAGTTTAAAACCATTACCCCTTGTCCCATTGCTACAGGCCCTACTGAAAAGACTGTCCCCATCTTTCTTATAAGCCCCATTTAAATATTGAGAGGCTGCAATAAGGTCTCCCCAGCGCCTTCTCTTCTCCAGGCTGAACAACCCCAACTCTCTCAGCCTGTCCTCATAGGAGAGATGTTCCAGCCCTCTGATCATTTTTGTGGGCCTCTTCTGGACCCGCTCCAACAGCTCCATGTCTCCTGCATTGACGACTCCAGAGCTGGACGCAGTACTCCAGGTGGGGTCTCACCAGAGCAGAGTAGAGGGGCAGAATCACCTTGCTCAACCTGCTGGCCATGCTTCTGTTGATGCAGCCCAGGATACAGTTGGCCTTCTGGGCTGCGAGCGCACATTGCTGGCTCATGTCCAGTTTTTCATCTACCAGTACCCCCAAGTCCTTCTCTGTAGGGCTGCTCTTAATCCCTTCATCCTCCAGCCTGTGTTGATACCTGGGGTTGCCCCGACCCAGGTGTAGATGGTGCTCAGGTGAACACTTAAGAGTTACTCTTGTATGCTTTTTCCTTTGCCAGAGGTACAGCAAGGCATAAATACCAGTCCTCCAGCTCTGCCACTACTGTGCGTGAGGCCCAAGTAGCTGATGTTATACATCCAATTTACTACAAACAGTATGTCTTTTCACAAAATAATTAGCAGCTTTGCTGCATCTTTGTCTATACCACAAAAAATGTTTACTCATAAGGCAATTCGTTGCCAGAAATGCCATAGACATAGCAGAAGTACTGTAAACATAGCCTGTCTGGCACTAGCCCCATCCAGCACTCACAGTAGAAAAATCGGCAGTAGCAGGCTTAACAAAACATGGCAAAGTATTGGCATTTTGACGAGGGTACGCTCAGTTGAAACACAGCTGAGTTAAACAGATTGATTAAATGAGAATTCTATAGACAAATTTTTCAAGTATATATTTTAAAATAAAAGTATACCTTTCTTAATTCACTTGATTTTTTTCCAAATTAATGTTTTGTCTGCTTAGCTAATTGTTTATGGTTATGGTGAAAATTAGAATTTGCACTTTTCCCATCCATTTTCTCCGTATGTCCATATACAATCTTCATGAAAGCAGTGATGGCACCCATAAATCAATAGACTGTGAAATATAAATTATTTGCCAGTCAGCAGAGGACAGTTTGAGCTGAAAAGTAGAGGAGAACTAATTTCATTAAAGTGTGTTCTTCTTATCACTATCCTTTATAGCTACCCAATTCTATTTTTATATTGCTGGTCATTGCCATCAAACTACTGCACTTCAGATCATTCTGAAGTGTCCTGTATTATACCACTTACAAGAAGCAAGACAACAATAATATTAACACACTGTTTTAAGGGTATCTCTGGCTCTATATTCTTCTAGATTTCCCAGTGTGTTCTGTGTGCTGTCTGGATGGCTTAAGCTTCAGGCAGGGAACACATAAGGTTTCATCTTGTTCAGAGTCATAAATGCTGCTCATGCTGCAGAAAGGTAACTGATCATTCCCTAATTAATCTATCATTAACAGATTGTGGCCCAAAAATCTATCAGTGAAGCTTCTGTACGAAAGCTTTTCTTTCTGCTTTTCTCATTGCCTTGACATTGGGGCATTCAGAGGGAGAGCTGGCAGCCCCCTGCCACTCTGATAAGAACAGGCAAGCCCATCCCAAGTAGCTCCTTCTGGAGAAGCTGGCACCTAGCTTTCCCATCCCTTCTCTGACGTGCTTTTGTCTATCCTCCCACAAAATTGCACGCTGTGCCCTCTACTAGATGGAATTGACTATCAGCCTCTCTTAATGCAAAATTAATTTGCTAAATATTTACCATGTGCCTTGTAGAAAACTGTGTCCAGCAGTTACCTGTGCCAGTAGGTGCCGAACTGAGTCAGAGGTTGTTTACCTGTGTGTGTGCATGTGTGTGTTCAGTGGCTCTCTCTAGCCATGTAATGTAGGCATGCAGCTATTCTAAAACTATTCAAAATTCAGGTACTTGTGTGTTCACAAGTACAATTCACAATATGAATTTATCTAATAATTTAGTTTTCCTACAAGGTTGTTGCTTATAGTTGCTTTAAATTCTGTTACTCATCACAAAAGGGTAGGTTGACTTACTGTTTGTTCAGGTATTATCCAAAATTAGATAAATACTCATTGAGCCAACTTTAAAGTAGGCATAATTTTCTTTCTTTTTTTCCCTCCTGGTTGTTTGCTTTAGTAAAAGAGTCCCCATTCAGGCAAGGCTTGTCACTGCTGCTAACTAGCCAGCAGTATTTTTTTCTTCTTAAAAAAAAAGGAAAAAAAAAAAGAAGAAATTAAGCATTCCCTGCCCCCAGTCCAGTTTTTCCACTTCAATGAGATATGTTGATAATATCCCACAGCATTTCTTTTACATGGTACATATGATGAGAATATCTCAACAAATGGATCTGATCACTAGCTGAACAAGAAACCAGTGGTAGCTAAATAAATGCCATCTTTTCCATCTCCTCCATTTCCTGCAAGAAATTAGGGGGAAATGAGAACTCTAGGCTTAACATTGATGAAAAATAGGATTCTCAACTTTGATGCTCAAAGAAAATAGAGTCATAAGATGCACTGCAGTGCCAGAGTTTCTGAGTAAATAGTTTCTGGCATGCGTGTTTTTAATTACTTATTTTTATCACATCAGCAGCTTTGCTTGCACTGAACCCAAGCACACACTGCTGAGAACAGGAGGGCAGAAGGACTTTCCTACTGACAATTTTCTGTGTGTCATTGACTTATCAGAGGTTTTGGAGTGGTTCTTATTGGTGCTATGGGTTAACTGCTCTGCCATCTCGTGCTTTGACACAATTATCTCTCTTTTGTGGGTATGTAAGTACAGGTGTCCGTTGCTGGTGAGGAGTACACCACGTAAGTCATGTTTTAAAATTTAGCTAATGAATGTAAATTATAGCCTGTTGAATAAAAAGGGCTTCTCCAAATTAATCCACATTTCACAGTTTGTAATAAACAACACCACATTTGTACTTCAAAGAGATTATTAATACATGATAAAAAGAGGTATAGTTAACAGTCCAGAATAAACTAAGAACAGGAAACTTTTAAAGAAGCTTATTCCTCCAAATGTCTTCAATTTTGCAAAACATTAAAAGAGCAGAAACTAACTGCAAAATAGCATCCGCTACTGTTGCACTTCTATTTCTTTTTTTTTTTTTTTTTTACAATGAACTCCTACGAGATTGCTGTAATACAAAAGACACGGCACACAAAACATGTTTTCTGTAATTATTTAATTCATTTTGAGCTTCTGATGAGTTAATGTGAATCTTGCCTACTCAATAGGTTGTTACTCTGTGCTAGCTCAGTATGTGTGGGGAGCAGCTGGCTTGGTTACAACAAGAAGTAGAAAAAACAGTAGAAAAAGGCAATTGTGGTTGCAAAACCACAAAAAAATGACAGGGGCATTCCAGATCAAGTATGATATCAAAAAAGGAATTTGAAACTATTTGCTTTATAATGGATACATAAGTGTTTTCATCTGCTCTACTCACGTGTGAGCTTCCTGCACGTGGTCTTGCCCCTGTGTTTAGATTCTGAGCTGAATCAGAGCCAAAATTGCTCCTTAGTAACCGCCATGTGTTACCTTACTCTGCCTGTTCTAATAACTTGTAGCCGAGATGAATCAGAGTTGCAGTTCATGCCCCATCAAGGAAGAACCCTGGAGAATAGCTGTAGATAGAATCACGAAGTGGCAAAACTGATAAGACTTTAATCAAATAGCTTTTCCATCTACAATTTGTATGGGTCCATTTACACTAGTTCTTATACCAATTAGCAAAAGGGGTCCTTGCGGATTGTCTGTGCTCTGTGTGGAAGGCACACTAACAGCAAGTGGAGACTGGGAAAAGCTTTATCACCAGCATTGTGAAAAGTATGATGGGACCTCCTCCACCATGGTTCCTGTAATGCTTTTGGAAATGCTTTTGTCGTGTCTGCATTAGCATCTCAACTGTTCTTATTACTATGGAGAAAACTACTGCTGTTCATCCTCTTCGACAAAACATCATCTCCCAGTTTAGATATATCCTGTGCTTCTCTGAATAACGTAGATCTGCTGCCCTTACTAGACTGAAACAAGGAGGCAATCCACTGATTGAGTGTTGTCAATCTTCACTAATAAAAGACTGAGCAAAAAACCCCAACAGCAGCAAAAATTCAGATTTCCTAGAACTCAAAAAAACTTGAAATTTTGTATACGTGTTCAACGAATATCTATAATTTCCTTTCTTTAACACGCAACTGCTTAATCCAGTAGTCTAACTGGCATCAAAAGGCAATTGTGAAGACATTATTAAGAACAACTTTCAGGAAAGCTATTCTACCTAACTAAAAATATGTGTTTTCATAATTTGAACAGTATTTGTTGAGTGACTCTATTAATTTTATTGAGTGTTGATCTGGGCTCTTATTTTTCTTTCTAAACCCACACGAAACAGAAAACTCAGAAACAGCAAGTCCAATTTTTCTAATTGCCAAGAGAAGAAAATCTAGTGCCACGTGAACTTGGCAGTTTTGTAAAAAAAAAAGAAAAGATGTATTTATTGTCCCATTTAAATAGATCTGTTAGTGTATAAAATTATTTATGTAAAATATCTACTATATGCAACAAAATTGTAGTTCGTAGTAGAGAACTAACATGTCTCCTGATAAATTTTATGCAAAATTTTATACTAGGGATTGTGTTACTGTTTGCTTATTCACTCTGCATGACCTCAGTGCCAAAAGCAGCACATTTAAAGTCCATTTAATAGGGTAAGATACACTAAAACCAACCACAGAAAGACTTTTGTTTTATTGTTACAGAAGACAAAAACATGCAGAAGGTGGAAGTACCTGCTTGGAATACAATGTCTTTAAGCAAGTCGGTCATCCAAATGCATGTTCTGTGTATCTACCTGGATCTAACCCTACTGACAGGTGCATTTCGCAGTGTAATTTCCTGATCCTGTTCCTGCTTGCAGTTACTTGATAAAATGCCTTTGTCATCAGTGATAAGGGATTACATTTGCAGACAGGAGTATTATCTGTGTCCTGCAAACATCACCATACAAATTCAGGAGTAATCAAGTAGGATTATTATCAGGCTGTCCTTAGCTTCAAAATAACTACCCTGAAGCCTAACAGACTGTATGAGGGATTAATTTAGTCCTGTGCATCATGATAATTGAGACTCATTCAAGTGGAGGACATCCTGAAACCTAACAAGGGAAATACCCGAATGATCAATATGCCCATTGGATAGCAATTACCAGTCTGTACAGGGGCAACTAAAGAAGAAGAGGAAATATTTTTTTAGTAACTTTGGAGAAAACAATTTCTAAATGAAGATTCAAGGCATGGCTCTAACTAGAAATGCCAGAAAAAAAAGCAGTTTTGCAAATGACTTAGCTGTTACAAATCTGGCTTCAGCCTTCCTATCCTGGTCAATTAGCTGTCTGAATATAGATTAGTTGTGCAGCACAGGATCTTAGACCGCGTGATCTGTACTATTCCATAGTAAACAGCCTCTTTTGTGACCAGGATACAAAGAGCTTTGTCCACGTGATGATTATTTGTCAATTGTTGAAATCTCTGTGAAGAAAACAACAAAAAAAGTTGCAGAAGTCATAGCCATTTGTACTTTGAAGAACAGTATGTAAAATGTTCTTTTAAACCTTTTGCTTCTTCATCTACTTACTCTGTGGTTCTGATTTGAAAAACGAAAAGACTGTGAACTGGCTCCATAGGTACATCGCTGACCCTCTCTGTGTATATATATGGGATTCCCCTTGGGTGTGGCTTGCTTTTCTGTCTGTGAGTGTAGGGAGGAGAAAGGTATGTCCCAGTCATGCTTATGTCTGCTCCAGCAGAGCCTTCTAATCATGAACCACAGATCAGAAGGGTTGTTTGTGTATTACCTTCCTGCCCAACATCATGTATTTATTCACAGGATTGTTACACAGGTATTAAGTTCCTCAACCATAAGAATATGGTTAAGGCTGGGCAATGCTTTTTTGGGGGTTGCAGTGTTTGAAGACATGAGTACATGACAGGCTATATGTGGAAAGTTGTTTTCTCTCAATAAGTTCAGACAAGTGAATGGTGTCCGTTGCTGGCATCTCCTTGCTGTCGGCTGCTTGGTCAGGTCTTCCAAGCTGCTGGGTACCTCTGGGTAGGGTATCCTGCCCGTCAGAAGGTAATATATTTCTTCTAACCAATTCTCTGCTGAGACACTTGCATCCACATCTTCAACCCTCACCATGTTTAAAACAGTTGTAGAGGGCTAAAACAAGCTGTTGCCACATGATCCTTAGGCTTGCCAACTGGCAGTGGGAGGAGGTGAGGAGGGGGAATGGCAAGCCCCGCTGGGCTGCGGTTTGGGGAACTGGAAGTGAGGGTGGGACACAGGCACTGAACGAGGATTCAAATCTTTAAAGCAGCCCTGGTTTTAGTGAAGGTGATTATTGCATTTATTAAATTTTCTGGTGTTCTTACAGAATACTATTATTTATACTATTTACTCCTGTCACTTCACCCACTTTCCCATCAGCTTTTGCACAAGACAGATTGCAAATCCCTTGCTTCCATTAAATACCAGTACAAAGGTGATGTCTGGTTTTTTATGCCTTATGTTTTGCCAACTGCATATTTGACTCATGCAAGCATAGAAACACCATTTTCTTAGAAGAACATAATTCTTTATTCGGGAACTAATTCTTGTAACCCATTCAGATTTGATCAGCATCTCCCCATAGGTAGGTTTATCGCATTAAAAGAGATTTCTCCAGCTACTCATGCATGCTGTAAGATGTTGGATTTTTTCCATTCTTTTCCTGTTTGTTTAAAGGTGAAATGAGGAGCAGAAATTAAAATAGTTAGGTATTAAAATAGTTACGTGCTGAATGTATCTGACGTGCGTTAGAGCAGTAGGGAGGGGAGAAGACCAGACATCCATCAGAGATAAAGATGAATTACCCATTTAAGACTGTGTGTTGCTTTTTTCCCTTCTTCTGGGATATCATGTTGGTACTCCCTGAAAAATATTGAGGAATGCAGCCTTCTGTGAAATCACAAATACTAACAAAACAGACAGATTTCTGGTGCTTACAAAGTGCCTTGTTAGCCTTAACTCCAGCAAGTGAGGAAGTACTTTAACGCCTTGACAAAGAATAGCAAATGTTTCTCTTTATATTACTTAGAATTTAGTTCTGTTTTAAGTTCTCCTCAGTGGCTGGTCTGTGGACATATTCAACACACAGATAGGGCCCAGATTTTATTTTCTGTTTTGTATTTTGACTTTTAAAAACAGCATTTATTTCTGTCTTCATTTTTTGAGTTAATTGTGTAATCCAAAATTGAGAACAGGAACTAGTCTGAATGCAGCGGTACAGAATAATGCTCTGGAATTTCTTGTAATTTGTTTTCAAGAGGAAGGGCATGTGGTATCAAAAGCTCTGGTATGGAGAGTTCCTGTTAACGATGTTTAGGGTGTTCAGTCAGCCTTCTCAGAAGAGTCAGTCAACAGCTAGTTGTCATTTTCTGTGTTTGGGAAGTACCCTCATGTGCTTTTAATTGATAATTGTTAGTCAAGAACATAGCTCTACACCTTTCACAAACTAAAATGAACAGTAAAGTTCCAGAGAAGCACAAAACCAGGAAGACTCAGGAAAGTCTGAAGAAGACTTGGCTTTGAGTTTGTGTTAAAGGCAGTGCTCACCTACGGGCTGTGTACCACCAGAATAACCAAGGAGCCAGATCTCTGCGGAGGTTTGAGGCGGACCTCTCCGCTGGGTTAGGTGGAGCGGGACTGTGTGCTCAGCTCCCTGGTGCCCATCAGAATCAGTGAGAGGTTTGCCAGCAGGGTCTGTGAAGAGCCGGTGATTAGTTTTTAAAGGTAAGTATCTCAGAGGGGGTGTTTGGCAAGCAGGAGCGGTTTGCTCTGTAAAAGGCTCAGCAGTAGGCTCTGCAGCACACAGCATACCTCATGCTGCTGCCCAGCCAAGGCTGGACGCTGTGGGTACGACCCTTCCTCTCAGCCTCACAAGTATTTTGAGTGAAGCTAACTTTTTCTTTGCCAGCTTCATAATTATATCAGTCTCTTTGAGAAACCATTTCCTGTTTGTTTTTCTTCTCTATTGCAAATTCCTCTAAGAAAAAAACAGCTAGAAGTAGGTCACTCTCACAAAGCATGTACCAATTCACTGTTATAAAGATCATGTTGTTTGGTTTTTTTTAAAAAAAGCACATCTAGTTCATTGTCATTGGCTGAAATCAGTAAAAGCTTAGGCACACATATGCAGGCATGCAATGTGACCATATGTCTGTACTTCTATGTCCTTCATTTACTGATAACAATACAGATCAATACAGGAAAAGTTTCTGTGCATCAGAGATGATGATGTTTTGTAAGTTTTAACATTTTTCTGACTACAACTTTGGTGAGCATTTCCAAAACCAAAGCCAAGCAGGTGTTGAAACAGAAGGCCTGTTAAGTAGAAGCAGGGAGAAAACTGCAGAGCCATTGGCAGCAACATTCTCCTGACAGGGTGGGGGGAATAGGATTTAGGGGAAAGACAGTGAATGTAAGGGACTGTGAATATAACTGTATAACCAAACAAAAATCCAGGAATGAAGGGAGGGAGAGGCTTGGTGAGAATTTGTATTACTAAAAAAATAAATTCTGCTTGAAGAGAAAAGTTAGGAATGGAATGGTAGGTTCATGCTTCATGACTCTTGAGCAATGAAACACTCACAGCGGCACATAGCTGAAACATTTCAGAAACTCACATGGCGAACTGGTTTAAAGCCCTCTAGTTTACATCTTATGCATAGATTATCTGGGCTCCTAGTCCTTCCTTTGCCTGGACACATTTATCCATGTCTAAACTGCTGCCTCTGATCGTATTTTTTTCTTTAAGGTAAGAATGGAGATGCATTTTGCATGATGAATGTGTTGCTTATGATGTTTTATTATTCTATTGGGAAGCAGTTTGCCTCCCACTTCACCTGAAGGAGGGTAGCCAAGTTTACAATGACTCTGATACTGTCCACGTTACCCTCTTTACTGCTCTTCTAACAGGATAAGATGCTACTGTCTGACTGCAAATAGCTGTTCAGCAGCAGCTGCAGAAAGAAGTGGTGGTGTTCTACCTCGCAGACCTATTAGCTGTGGTTATTGGTAGTACAGGATGGACATGCAGACACTAAGTATATGTAAATTTAGGGGTCTGCAAAGCTTAACGCTGCCTCATTAATTAGCACCTCATTAATCTTCAGGTAAGGGAAATAAAGGAATAATTTAAAATCCGGGAAGAAAACACAGACTTTGGAAACGAGTACTCCCTTCCTGGGCATGTTTTAGCTCCTTTCCACTTGCGGCAGATTTTGCTGAGGAAGGTGCTGAAGAGTCTGCGCAAAGCTTGTGCCTCCTCAGCCCATAGCAGAAAGCCTGGCACCACAAGCCTGGTACCCCCCTGCGGAGGCAGCTCCGAGGACAGACTGCTGGGGAGTGGCCGGCGCAGCACCTGGCATCCTCGGCTCGGAAAACCAGCTCTGAAACCGTGTCAGGCCCTGTCGGTAAAACTTCTGCGTGCTGTCAAACCACATCACGGCTTGTGGCCCCTGCCCTGCCCTGCCCTCCCCGGGAAGAGCTTCCTGAGGGCTTCAGATCAAACTGAGTGCAGCTGGGTTTTACCAGCTTCTAGATGCCTACTTTGGTTGGAGCTAGTTATCATGGTGTTGATGTGGTGGTAAATTATATGCTGCTCTTCAGTATTTCCTAGCATAGTTGCTTTTTCTGATCTCTCAAAGAAGAGGGAGAGGCATTTTGTATCTGCTTATGTATAAAACAGTAGGAAGCTGTCCAACAGTGCACTGAATTATATGAAGTTCTGCATTTGGTGTTTGTTGCTCTGAAGGAATAAGCCTAATTGCAACTGTTTAAAAGAAAAACAAAACAAAACAACCCAAAAAAACCTCACAGAACATTTAAGGAGAAAAAAGGACAGATTTTTCCATGAACATTCACCTTTGTCACCTTTAACAAATTAGAGAAGAAGCAACTGCTAGATCAGATTACTGTGTGGATCACCGTGGAGATCACACATTACTGTATGAATTACTGTACTAATTACCATTGTCTTTATAACAGCTGCAAATGACAATATTCCATTCTATTACATGCATGACAGCAAAATAACAAGTGATATAAGATGTTTATGAACCTACAAGAAATGAAAACTTAATTAAAGCTCTGGAAAGGGGAAAAAGTCCTACAATTCCACGTAGGATTCTAGATGGAGAAAAGCACAGAGTAAGATACAGTTACAAGACTGCCAGGAAGCCCTTTACATTAGATATTAATCATCTTATAAATTATAGCAAATTATTCAAGCAAGTTAAGAGGATTTTCAGAAACTTCTGATAACTTGGTAAATCTAAATAGATTTACGATAGAAATGCTACATGGTCTGGAGAGGCTATGAAAGAGGGGCTAAAGGGACAACCTGCACAACTATGGTGACCCTTAGATGCGGCAGCTTCTCAGCCTTGACAACAAACGGCACACCTGAATGCTGCGTATGCAGATGGTTGTTGGGCAGACCATCTGATACATCTTTCCAGAAAATCTGCTGACAAATATAAAGAGTTTTATAGAATAGGGCAGCCAGTTACCACAGAGTTTGTATCAGAGTGCTTGTAAATCAGATCAAATAAAATCCTATATGGATCCCAAACCCCAGTTCCTAATGGAGTCTATGAATGCTCCAAGACCCCATCCTAGAGACAAATGCCACAGCTCTGGTCAAGTCTTAAAGAAGATTTGTGTCCATGTGCCCTTTGTGTCCATGTGTAAGCAGAAATAACTAGGCAAAGAATGTATTCTCCATGTTTCCTGTTGGCTGCAGGTTCAATGACAACGATTGGAATCCTTTTTCTTACATTAAGATAAAAGGTTTGCTGCTTTGGCAGGTGATTTACTTCTTTTTTGTGGGATGCAGTACCATTTACCCGACATGGCTAGGGAATTAGTAGGGTATTAAAGCTGTCAAAAATGACAAAATGCTGCATGCTAATTGCCAGTTATTTTCATTGTCCTTGAAAGTGATGGGGAGGAGCAGAACCATGGTGGCATATAAAACCACATGAATTTGCAGAGATGCAGAAATGTTAACTGGAAAGAGGTGTGTGCACACTTTACAACAAATGCCATTTGCTTTTTAATCTCCCCTTCTTGTTTTACAGAAAGAGATGACAACCAGGATGTGTAACTAGAAAGTTACCCACTGAAGAAAAGCGAAGTCCAATTTCCTTCTTACTGAAGAGTTCAAGAATGTGACAGCCCTCACGGACTAAGCCTGCTTGTTAATCCGTGAAAGCAGGAAAGTTGGGAACCACAGTTACTTCCACAAATGCTTCCCACCACTTTCAGTGTTCTTAACCCTGAATATGCTGCTAGGAACCTCGTCTGAGTGACATGGGTTATTGAGAAAAAGAAAAATCAACTTCATATTCGTTCTAGCTCCTTCGTTAGGGATAAGAACCTCTTCAGCCATGAACGATGACAGACTGTGCTCCTGCTGCTAAAGCTTTACTGAAATTCAGATCCCTGGGCTGACCTCCAGATTAGTTGTTTTGAAACAAAACTTTATTGTTAGCTGCAATGTTGTTTTCTTTTTCTTTTGTTTCTTGGTATGTGCTTTGTTTCCTAAGTGCAGCAGACTATTAAGATGGTCTGGAATCACAGAAGACTTTTAGCCTTTAATGCCCCCCACCCCTCACCAGCCACCCAAGGCTTGGCCACCATTCCCAAATGCCAGCGAGCCTTGTGTTTCCAGGAACACAGCCGTGTCCTTCAGCTAATCAGGCAGTTTGTGCTTCATTGTGGCTCATAATTGGGTGACAGTGGGACAGTTTCTGATCTCAATTACATGAGTAGGAATCCAGATATAGCTCTGCAGTGTTGAAGTCTTTTCTTTGAATTCATACTGTGACTGACAGCAAATCTGCTCAGTATCTCTGCATTACATAAAAAGCAGCTATAGTCAATGTTTTCCTGAAGTAGCCTATGAAGTACACCAGTCTATCATGTAATTTGATATCCTCCTGTCCTCTTAGAAAAAGGATCCCTCTCATTCACCTTAAAATTTCATCTTTTCAGGGAAAAAGAAATTTAATTTCAGTAACTGGGAGGAGGACACAGTAAAGATGAGTCCTATAAAGGTTAGAGCAGGAGGGACTAAGTGAAGGTCTCTGTTGCATCTAAACAGTGTCCAGCAGCGTGGCTTGCTTCCACACTGGACTAACACAGACTTTTCTTCCAGTACTCAGTCCAACTTAACTAACACATGTATGGACAGCCTGGAAGTAATTCCATTCCATTCCATTGCAGTAAATCAAGTCTTCTATGCCAAATATGGCCTGGTAACAGGCTTTCTTCTACAAAAAAATTAAAGCAATACTTAACAGAGAGATCACAACAGAGATACAGCTGAATAAATGGGAATCAAGTGGAACACACCTATATATTCTGTGCCTTCTAATGAATTTTGCACATTTGTGTTATTGTGAAAGATTACTCCTTCCTGAGTAAGTGCTGAACCCTGTTGCTGCCCTCCCCTCAAGTGAGTTAGGTATGTTTACACCTTCTGAGACAGTATCAGAAGCAAATCTCATAGAGTATCCAGTGAGTGGAATATTTAAAATAGAGGGATAGCAGACACTAAAGAATAACAGCAAACCTTTTCTAGCTCATATTGTGGTACATTCTGATTTGCTTGCCTGCTTGCTTAAAATAAGGCTTGTTAATGTTAGTGATCACATCCTTTCTGGGACAAGTGAACATTCAGTGTAGCTACGGTGGAGGCTTTGCCTGTGAACATGCAGTGTAGCTACAGTGGAGGCTTTTCTGCATCTTTAGAATTATGCAAGCAGCATTATCCTTTGCTTTCAAGGGGATTGGACTGAAGTGTTCCTATCTCCTTCAGTGGTCTTTGCAATCAGGTTAATTCTTTGGGGATTGGAATGCATACACAGATAATTTCTGTCCTGCTGGCACTTTTGCAGGATATAACTAGCTTGTGGAATTCATTGCCACAGCTACTTGCTGAGCTTAGTTGCCTCATTTTAAAGAAGATGAGAAATGTTACATCTTTGGAAGAAGGTATGTGGTATGTGTGGATGACAACTGCCTGGAATTACAACATCAGTTGCATATGAAAGGGTTTCTCATACACCTCCGAAGTGCCTGGGCTGTTGCACTGTTGCAGATGGAGCTGTACCCGATACAGTGCTCTTGAATTTCACTGTGGTCAGTTGCCATCTGGTGTTCTTATGGCTGGGCAGTACTGCAATGCTATATTTTAAAGATTAGCATGAAGATGCAAATGTGTGGAATTTTGTGCATAAAGATCAAAGTCACTACATAAATTTAAAAACATGGTATTTTATGCATAAAATAATTTATTCTTCATTTTATTATGCTACTTACCGTATGCTGGTTTGAGTCTATTCACTGTAGCTCAGTCTGAAGATGAAGCAGAATTTGTTCCCAGTTACTCTGAATTATTTTTTAATAACTTTTTTGTGAATGCATTAATTTTGTGAATGCAAAACTTATCTGTTAGAGTATTTTCCTTTTTCTAAAACTGTTTTTCATAAACTCTTGTGTTTCCTTTTCTACTACAGCATACTGTACGAGGCAAAGGAGGGAAATGCAGAGTTGAACCTTAGAGGATTTGTGTTTGACCTGGCTAAAATTTCTGTAATGGGAAAAGCCCATTACAACCCAGGAGCTGAACCAGCCACAAAAAAGTGCAAAATGTACTTGTTTTGGTTGCTTATTCTGCTGGGGAGAACATGGAGTTTGCTAAGTGATGAAATAAACTTCTTCCAAATGGCAGGGCTTGGCCTTCGGCTGAATATCTCCCAACAGGTACTCTTGCTTCCACTGCAGAGGTGTTCAGCCACAGCCTGGCCATCTCATGCCATGGGCCATTTCTCCTTTTCCTGTGCCTGGTATTTGATACCCCAATAAGAATAACGTCTGGAACGTGGCATCACTACGTAAAAGTATCATATTACCCCTTCCCATAGCAGAGAGAGGGGCAGTGTCCTGTTGGATCTCGTGCTCAAGAATTCCAGCTTCATCAGTAGTTTGCTCAGGGCCACATCTGGACAGAATTGTGTTTTGGTTGTTAATTGCAAGCCTGATTTATGTGATTCCTCAGGATATGTAATGAGAACTGAGTTTAAACATGATTGTATGCAGAGGTACCCATTTCACCTACTGAGAAAAACTTTCTACCTGATCTTAATTATATATGTTCCTAACCATTCCAGCATTTCATATGGTTCTGGGATTTGGCAGGGAGAAAAGGGGTTGTTGTTTATCTTTAGTTTGGGGGATTTTTTTTTAATCACCTTTCTAGTGTTTCAATCAGGTCTTGTTTTTCTTACCTAAACAATTTTTTTTTAGTCTTAAGAGATGCTGTTAGTGTTAAGCTTCAAGGCACTATAATAGGGATCACTTCAGCTGACTGAGACCACAGTCAGCTTTACTTCAGAGTGTGAAAGGTTCCTGTGATACCAAAATTGCCTTCAGTGATTAAAGACTTAATAGCTTTCATTGATTGTCTCTGTAATAAGGGATTTTGTAATGAACTTCTGCTTTGTGTGAATATAGACTAGTGTCACTGTAGTGACAAATGTAACATGAAACAAATCTTAACATAACCTCCCTTATGTTTTATGAAGGATGGAGTTCCAGGGTCTATCAAAGAGGGTTGTTTTTTACTGATACACAGCAGTGAAATTGATTATTTCCATCAGATTTGAGAGAAGTTGGGTCTTTACGAAAACTTGAGTTCTCTCCAAGAACTCAAGCTCTAAGCAGCAAAACTTATACCAGTCAAGGTACTTAATTCTCCCGACCAATGGATTCATTAAGAACAAGACAGGGAGAGAGGAGGAGAACAGTTAATGAGTAACTCTATGGGGACCTACAGACAACCACTCAAGACATGCAGAAAGCTAAGGGGTAAACATTGTCCCATGATTAAGTGCAGGAAAATTCCTGGGGCTCTGTGGAAAGGACACAGAGAACGGTACCCTTTGTAGTCGGGGAGCCACTATTGCCAAGTCTCTGTTAACATTAGACTAAAAGGGTCTTTTACCACCTTTGTACTTTGGGTTGAATAAATGACACATTCTGGAGCCCTCTCACAAAAAGCCATTCCTTCCTTTCGCTTTTTACCTTTTCTGCATGTTCTTCAGGTTTCTCACATTTTCCAGGAGTGAGGTCTCGTAGCTGTCCTTCTGCCTTTTAATCCCTTCGTAGCTTCCTGAAGGACAATGTGTTACAACAAGTAGCTTTCTCACTTCTCTCTGTGCCTCCAGAAAGATACCTCTCACCTGCGCCCTCTGAAGAGAGACGACCAAGGGTTGGTTTTCCATTGTCCCTTCACAAGAGCAGAAGCAGGGAGCAGGAGGTACCTGCAAGCACTGCAAAACAGGATGCACTATGTATAAAACGGGAATATGCTTGCTATTATATAACATGCTTTAAGTGCTTTAGAAAGAGGATAAAGCTGGGGGACCCAGTATAGACAAGTGGTCAGTGTTCAGACATTTTTTCCTATATATTGGAAGAAATTAAAGACATTTTTAGTAATTATGGAGATTATTCCAAGGGCAAAGCAAGCCAAATCAGTAATAACCTGGGAGTGGTATACATTTAAATCTAAAATGATCAAACTTGATTTTTCATGTATTTCATGCTAAATAGGCAATGATTTTCAAGGTTTAGCCAAATAAGTTGGAGCTATCAAAGTAGTTGTTTCTTTTCTGTTTTAGTAAGTTTTCCTGTTTTAAAGATAGATATAATATAATAAAAGAGTTATAATAACATTCTCCCAGGGAAAAAAATAAATTACTTGTCCAGTCTAATACGTGTGTGTGTGTGTATGTGCATGCATGCATATATATATGTGTATATATATATGTTTGGGTGGGGATATGGATGTGGAAGTATCAGTGGGTGCATATGTACACTCCCTGCTCTTCCCCACAGAATACATCTTATTATTTTGGTAATTTTTAAGGGGGATGCATCTTTCTAAGAAATAAGTGGTTGATTCCTTTTCATTCTCAATGCATCAGCACTGTTTGGTACATTAATTTTTTTTAATGATGTCAGATGTGTCTTAGGCTCTTTTAGTTCTGTTTGTTATTAAATGGTGGCTCACCTGTATGGGAAGAGAGACTTACACTAACTTTTGTAGTCATTAAAGGAAAGATTACTTTTCAAATCAATCCTAGTGGATGAAGGGATGAAATCCAAATATGAATAAAAGAAACATAACCTTGCGAAGTGTTGTGAAGTTGTTTGGGGTCTAACTCTTCAGCAAGAAAAATGCATGTGGTTTTCATACCACGGGGTAGAATTTCCTGGCAGGCTCACAGGACTTAGAGGTGAGTGAGATCCGTCACTGCCAATGCACCCACTTCTTCAGCCCTCCTGGCACCAATACAATGCCAAGAAAAATCAACCAAATGTCATGCTAATGAAAACTGCCCAGCCTCTCACCAACAGCAGCGGGATCAGACTAGCCATGCAAGTAGCCTTTCTTTAGCTAAGCTGACCTGATAGTTCTTGCCTGTCAGTTCTTCGAGCTTGGGTAACTCATGGGTTTCATCATGTTCTTCAGCTGGTTCCTGATGGGACACTCCAAGACAGGAGGGACATGCAAGTAACACCAAGCCAGTTCAAGGCAAAGTTTCATCTCCTAAACACAGAACCAAAGAGCTTTGGCTAGAATTTGTCTGCCCCAGAAGGAAATTGAGGTCTAATAGGATGACAGAAACTATCTCCAGCATATGTACTTACAGCTCATTGAACTGTTCTCTTTGTCCTTTGGCCTGATTCCTAAAACATATATAACCATATATATATATATATACACACTATTATACATAAAGCTACTATGTACTGAATATTGAGTCAGTTATGGAGCTTGAGGGGAGCAGGAGCATAGGGGTTGAGAATGGCTGCTGGCTATGTAAAGACAGCACACAGGAGAAGTGGAGCTGATGCTGTACTTTGGGTGTCTCCCTCCAATGGCGTGGAGGAGCTGAAGATTAGAGGTGCTGGAACTAATGGATTAACGAAAACAGCTGCTGAGGGAAGCTAAGGAATTTGGCAGAGCTGAAAGAAGCCCAATGGCAAGGGTAGCAGGAAGGTTCTCGGGGCAGCATGTGCATATCGATACACGAGAGGGCTGTGCCACCATTCAGAGGGCCGTCAGTAGGTTGGAGAAAAAGGCCAACAGGAACCTCATGAAGTTTAATAAAGCGAAATGCAAAGTCCTTTACTTTGGGAGGAACAGCCCCAGGCATCAGTATATGCAGGGGGCCACCCAGCTGGAAAGCAGCTTGGCAGGGAAGGACCTGGCAGTCCTGGTGGACACCAAGCCGACCATGACCCAGCAATCTGCCTTCATGGCAAACAAGGCCAACAGCCTCCTGGGATGCATTAGAAGGAGTGTTACCATCAGGCCACGGGCTGATCCTTCCCCCGTGTTCAGCCCTGGTAAGACATGCCTGGAGTGCTGGGTCCAGTCCTGGGCTCACCAGTACAAGAGACAGTACAGACTGGAGCAAGTGCAGAAAAGGGCCACGAGGATGATGAATGAACTGGAGCATCTCTCGCACAAGGAGAGGCTGAAAGAGACAGGACTGTTTAGCCTGGAGAAGGCCCCTAGGGGATGTTATCCACATGTATAAATATTTGATGAGGTCAGTGAAGAAGGCAGACTTTTCTCAGTGGGATCCAATGACAGAAGCAATGGACACAAACTGAAAGGTAAACTCCTACTAAACATAAAGAAAACCTTTTTCTCCGTGAGGGTGGTCAAACACTGGAGCAGGGTGCCCAAACACTGGAGCAGGGTGCCTAGAGAGGTTGTGGGGTCTCCATCCTTGGGGATATTAAAAAACCCAACTGGACACAACCCTGAGCAACCTGTTCCAAGTGACCCTGCTCTGAGTATGGGGTTGGACTAGCAACCTCCAGCACTGCCTCCAGGCTCAGTGGTGTGGTGAGCCTGCGCTTACAGCAGTGTATATAGGCTCCTTAGTCTGCCGTTGTCAGTTTCCCTGTCTAGGCTAGAAGACACCTATGCTGTCAGGGGCAAGAGGTGCCCTAAACTCTTCCCCTCTCCAGCTTTGCTGCATGCCTCACTCTTTCTCCCCAGCCTGACTCCGTAAAGCAATGAAAGCTGAACAGCAAGTGGAAGGCACCTCCTGGGTCAGCTGAGGAGCGAAGCAGCAGGGGACAAGTGAGACTGGCTATTACATCCCACACACCCTGCTACACTGGAGAAGTTGTCTCAGCTGTGTCATTGCCACTGCAACTGGGATGATGATTCCCTGCTGCTGCACAATATGATGGCAAAATAGGATTCAGCGTCTCCTTTCTATTCCATACTGCTCTTCACAGTCCTCAGAGCCGGCATAAAATAAAAGTGAGGCAAACACAGCAGGTGACATGGTGAAAAAAAAACAGATCTGCCTGATTAAAAAAATGGTTCTGACATACAACAAATGGACCTCATGATCTGAGCCCTTGGATTGTATTTAATATGTCACTCCAATTAAAGCAGTTCAAGTAAATTGACTGGTCATCTGAAGATGTCACCCACCTGATGCACACATTTTGGTAAGTGGAGCCATTCTAGCACCATTAGTAGCAGAGTAAAAGCCACACATTACTCATACCCTTAAAAGCCATACTGTAGGTAATTACTAACCATTCACTAATAAGTATGGCACAAGGGGTAGCAGTAGTTAGGAGGGGAGGTGGCGTCTCATTGCATAAACAGTAAATCAAGCCTCTCTCCTGCTGGAAGGCAAATTATATCACATTCTAGCATTGAACAAAAAAAACCCCCACCACAACAACGACACAAAACCAAAAATCAACCATTCTAAAATTTGACATTTATATTGTATCAGCAGGAGTTGTGTCACGCAGTACCCCTAGAGCACTACAAAATCTTGCCAGGCTAGTCAGCTCTGCAAATCAGGACACTTTTGTTTAGCTCAGTGTTAAGCACCTGTCATGTTACTTTCTGCCTTAAAATGAGCAACTTCTATTAGCTGGCAGTACTCATAGGTGTCACTGCTGTTCATAGCAAGAGGCTGACTTGCAAGAAGTGGTATTGCTCTCACCAAGCGAGGGAAGCAGTTTGCTGAACACACCCACCTTCATGTGGATGGAGCAACAAAAGAGCAAAGTGGCTGGGAACCTACTGAGCTTAGCTGCATCCTTTACTGCTGGTAGCCTCCGGCTCAGCGGTGCTGTCATTTTAGACAAATCATCAAACAATTTGTTTTCTACCCAGTGGAGTCCATATTCATGAGGGAAAAGAGAGTCAGCAGATGCAGTGATAGTAGCAGAATTCAGGCCAGGTTTGGAAGACCTCCTCAGTCTGCAGATAGGTCTAAAGTCAGCTGTGAGTGATTATCCAAGCTTTGTGCTGGCGTGCTGCACTGGAGTGCATTTCAGTCACAGTCCCTGAGTCTTTCAGGCTCTCCTAGGCTCAAGCCATAAAAATCATCAGATGTTTCCACAAATTGTTCTGTTCTGATCCCAACAGACAAGTGCTTAGCAAACTAAATGCACGTGCACTTTATACTATGTTAACAGAAAAAAGAAAACCAAACCACCACCTGTTTTGACTTTCTGAGACTTTCTCTTAGGAAATGATCAGAGAAATACTCTAACAGTGCAGTCTAGTAACTACCACACTTACCAGTAGTTTCAGTGACACACATATGTAAGGCCTGCACAGTTAAGCCCAAGAATTGTCACCTGCCCTCCCAGTTGCCACCATAGTAACCATATTAATAATATGCCCAATTAATCTGCCTACTTGCTTAATTTTTAAGTAGCTATGATACGATCAAGTGTGAGGAGAGAAATGGTATATACTAGTTGACAAACTCTTCAGGGATAAAAACCCAAAATCCTAATCTTCTAATACATTGAATTTATCTTTCTCAAACAGGGTAGTATGCAATAAATTTATGAGCTGGTGCATGTAACCTGAGAAGCAGAGCTGGTTTCCTTAGTAAGCAGGTTTTGCTGACAGGACATCCTTCATTAACTGTTCTTGTGCTAGATATTCCTAGCAGAAACAAAATCAGTATAAGAAAAGAAAATTACACAAACATTGTATTGTTTTGTTTTAGTGGTGGTGTTTGGAGCCCATCAATCAGCCAACCTGCTGGTGATGTACTTCTAAGCTGATCATCCATGGCAGTGAAATCAGACTTGCCTAGCCTATGTTTCTAGCTCTGAGTTACTTGGACATGACATACAGTTATAAAAACGGGAGGAAGGTTAGTCTAAAGGAAGGGGCTCAGCTGGCTCAAAAGACTCAGTTTATAAGTGGCACTCGTGTAACCAGTGCATGATCCTGAGTTTTGTGATGCGTGGCTGACCCTCAAAATATCTGTTCCAAATAAAGCATAGAAAATTGAATTTTACTGGTAGATGAGTGCCTGAATGCCTGTTGGGGTTCCCATCTCGAACAACCTGAATTCTCCTGCAGACAAGCAGGAACTGTGGTAAAGCTGCCACCTTAGTCTGACACAGCATTTTGTTGCTATTAGCTAACATTTCACAAGCTGATTTCATTGGATGGACCTACATGAATCAATCTTTATGCCAGCCCATTGGAAAAAACAATTCCAAGATACAAAGTACAGCAGAGAAGAAACATATCTTAGCAAAGAAAAAAAAAAAAAAAAACCAAAACAACAAAACAACCTGGTGGGTTTACTCTGCAGGGCTGGAGAGTCATGTCGAAGCTCAGCCTGTACTGCTGGTTTTAACACTGACATGTCAGGTGCGGGGAAACACAACGTCTTCAGTTTGTTACTCCTGATTTGTGGGCTCTCGCATTTCCACAAGTTGTCATGATGCAAACTGGTCTCTGAAAAGTGATCAAACAACTGGAACAAGAACATAACAAAACTCAAAACTCGCACCTGAATTCAAAGAAAGGTCTGAAAGTTTGACCTCTATAAAGCAAGTGGTATGAAAAGCCTTACTGCAGCAGCTCACTCATTAACAGACTGTAATAAGAAATGGGACTAAACTTTATTGCCATTTCCTGTTCTTAGTTTGGAGGTGGTTTTGCAGGATTCAAAGTGGACCGGATGCATTAATTCAAAACACTTAATTGTTCTAACAGGTTAGCTGTTCCCTGAGGGTCTGTGGCCCAGCCAGAGGCTCATTATTAGATCCAGCTAGGATTTGTTATGTGCCACCTTCAGAAGGATGAAAAAAAGCTTCTGCCTTGCTCAGAATGAATGAGAGCAAAGCAACCAGCAGTGAGAGTGAGTAAAGGAGAAAGCTTTTTGTTTGAATCAATAAAAGAATAAAAGACCATAAAGAGAGCTAAGTATGGTATTTAGCTTTTCCTAGTGAAACAGCTGGAAACTGTTACCAATTCCTTTTTTCCAAGTGGAAACTCTGAAAGAGTATTTTTTCTATTCTTCTAATTCCTATGTGTATGTACAAATTTCAGCTGTTGCCCATGTACTTTTATATTTAAATAAAATGAAATCAGAATGTCTCTCCTGTGGCTGTTTTGACTGTCCAGACATCAAGCACTTCAGGTTGGGTTTTCTTGGGGTCTGGGGTTTTTTTGTTTTCTTTTTGTTTTTTGTTAAGTGTCTGTGCTGCACTGCCTCTGGCCTTCTGTTCTGAACCTAGGGTTATATGAAAAAAACAAGTAAATGTCCAAATCTTTTTATCTTGTTCTTTCTGTAGGCTAAAGTCATCAAGCCTTTTTCTTGGTTGTCAAACCCAAGTTCATACAAGTAAATCCCTAAAATCCTGCTCAGAGTAAAGCTATGGCAAGGAATCAGCATGCTAGAAATGGCACTGGAGCTGCCAATGCTTAAGGTTGCTGTGTAACCACTATATAGCTTTTTAGTTTTGAGATGGAAAAAGCTGCATTTTCTTTCAAAGTGAAATGTAACATACTGTGTTTGCAGATTTTAACTAAACATCTAATTCTGTGATTGATGGGCAGAATGAAATAGACCTAAGAGTCTTCTGAGCAGAAATTAGTTCATAGGTGAGTATGAAGTTCCTCACATTATATTCTGTTCTGGGCTTTTGATTCCTTCTTTGTTTTTTTGGTTTTTGGTTGGAGCGTTTTTTTGTGTGTGTTTGTGGGTTTCTTTGTTAGTAACTCCTCTAGTACTTGTTTTGGGAAAAATCAACTAAGGAAATCATAGAAAATGACATCATTTGGCCCAAGAACATCCTCCACAGGCAGGAGGTACTATAAACACTGGTGAACACTCAACTGGTCCCCTTCTGGAGCATTCAACGAGGGTGAAGAGAAGAAGAGATACTCCTAAACAGAATATATATTTATGGGTGGACAGTAATGCATTTTCAAAGGCCATGACATGAAATTAACAAGATGGATCTCATTAACTTTGATCCTGTAGCAATGCTTATTCATTAAGATGGCAGGCAGTATAATTATTTCTTGAAAAATGAAAATGGAAGAGAATCTGTGATCTATGGTAAAAGGAGAAGAGCAAGAAAATTAGGTTGTTGTAGATCAATTGCAAGACAGCTAAGAACTAGTATCCTGAAATTAAACCTGTTATAGATTATCTGTATAATACAGAGGTACACATATCTCTTAATTTGCTCTGTATGGAAGCAAAATACCTACATAACCAATCTGGATAATTTCAGTGTCCTGTTGTTAAAGTTGGAAGGTGGTTTAGGCCATGTAAGTAAACACATGTCAATTTTGAAAATAATTTGGGACATTCCTAAATAAGGGACAATTTAAATCTGTTGTTGTGCTACCTCAGAAACCTAAATCACGTGTCTGCTACTTTTGATATCAGTAACTTCTGCAAGAAAATAAAAGGTACCTCAGAATCCACTTGGTGACTATTATGCTGTCATTTAGTGTTTGCCCAGTACTCTGACTTGGCTGGCCTCAATACTCAAACAGCATTACTGAATAATTAGTACATGCTACACTAAGAAGTACAATTGCGGTACTTTAACTTCAGTTATGGCCCATGTGTGTTCTCCAGCAAGTCAGTAATTTAAACAGCAGTGAAGATGCTTATACAGATACTTTACCATGCATTTGCAGGAGATGGTACACTCCAGGCCTCCCTGGCAGCATCACTTGGTGTCCATGAGGAGGAACATGGAGGGTACTAGTCCAGGGGCTGGACAGGCACCAGCAGTCTCTCCACAATGTCCAAGCCTTTGTCTAGGAGCAGCTGCCCCCTACAGCAGGCCAGGTCAGCAGATGGGGCACCCATCCCAGTGGCAGAGAGTCTCTCACACTTCCTCCTGGTGCAGCTTCAGGGCTCAGGCTCTGCTGGCTTGCCTGCTTCATTGGACACAGCTCCGAGCCCCTCCACTGTTGCTAGGACACTGAACTTGCTCTGTAGCTGAAGATCTACAGGTGGAGCAGGAGTGGTCCTCCTGGTGCAAGAAGTCACCAGCTCCCAGCCTTCACCATCGAGGGAGTCTACATTTTCCAGCTTGATAAGCACAGACTCTGCCTACCCCTCCTTTGGGACAGCTGGATGTTCGGGCTTGTCGTGGTTTAACCCTAGCCAGCAACTAAGCCCCACAAAGCCGCTTGCTCACCTTCCCCCCCACAGTGGGATGGCAGAGAGAAGCGTAAGGGCAAAAGTAAGAAAACTCGTGGGTTGAGATAAGAACAGTTTAATAATTGAAATAAAATAATATATAATAATAATAATGATAATAGTAATAATAATAATAAATTGTAGTGGAAAAGGAACACAACAAAAGACAGAGAGGAACAAAACCCAGCAAAAACAAGTGATACAACCACTCACCACCCGCTGACTGATGCCCAGCCGGTCCCCGAGCAGTGATCACTGCCCCCCGGCCAACTGCCCCCAGTTCCTATACTGCACATGATGCCATATGGTATGGAATAGCCCTTTGGTCAGTTTGGCTCTTCCCCCTCCTGGCTTCTTGTGCACCTGGCAGAGCATGGGAAGCTGAAAAGTCCTTGACAAGTGTAAGCACTGCTTAGTAAAAACTCAAACATCAGTGTGTTATCAACATTATTCTCATACTAAATCCAAAACACAGCACTATACCAGCTACTGGGAAGAAAATTAACTCTATCCCAGCCAAAACCAGGACAAGGCTCTTGTTTGGATATGGCCCAGTTAAGCTCTTTCTTGATGGACCTGAGACTGTGCAGCTTGTTGACCTTCTTTTGCTGCTCCTTTACCTGGCAACAGAGATCCTCCACCAGCAGACACCCCCTGGTGAGCAAGGGCACCATCACCCCCACCCTGGCCTCAGTGAGGCCCCAGTCTTCTGCACTGCATTCAGCCCCACACCTGGAGACCTGCATCCTACTATGAGAGTCCCACCTAGGTCACGATCAGGAGCAGTTGCTCCAGTGGGTGCTCAGGACTGTGACCGGTGGTGCATCACCACCATTGCTGAGCACACGTTCATGGCTCTCAGCAGAGTTCCTGCGTCCTTCTGCACAAACTGTTGTGCAAACTGCTGGACCTCTGGGCTCCCTCTGTTAGCTGCACTCATTGAAGTGTTGAAAGAGCAATACACTGATTCCAAGGCAACTTGCAGTGTAAAGGGGAAGAATAATTTGAAGCTAGTGGCCTTGGTTTAAACATTGGCAAGGATGGAGGTTTTTTCCTTCTCTTTTTTCCCCTCCTCCTCTATGTTCATCACCACCTTCTTGTTCTTCCATTCAGTTTTCACCCTCCCCATAGCAGCAATACCAGGAGGATAAGGAGTACTCTTCCAGTGTGGTGATACAACATCATTGGACCCTGGGGTAAAAGACTGTTGATGACCATCCAGAGTTTCTTGTTACTTCTTCACCTCAGTCCCCTCCCTCCAGTATCTTCCAAAATGTTGGTTTAGATGTTTGTTTTTTTCCATAGCCTCCATTTTACCATGTGTCCAGTTCTGCTCACTCAACTTCTCAGCTCAAAATCACATTTGCTCATGTCTTGCAGTACAAACTTCCTGGTAGCTCTTAATGTTGCTTTATGTCCCTGTTTGTTAGCTAGTCAATCAATTACTTCTAGGCTGCTTTGACTATGGACCCTAATTTTTAGTGCAAACACGCTATGCTTAATCATAGGGCTCCCATTCTGTTTAACTTGAATTCCTTGTGGACAGATCTGTGCACTACCTGCAATGAGTGTGTAAGGAATTATCGCATGCAAGTCTCCTCTGTGTTATTCCTCTCACCTGTAGTGAGGGATTTATCACTAGAACACAGTCTGCCTCAGACAGAGGTTGAACCTTTCTTTGTCTCCAGAGGGAGATGTACTTGTCTCTGATGTTAAAAAAGACATGTCATGTTTTACACCAAAAAGGGTTCAAGTGCTCATGTCTGAATCTAAGTTTGAAAAAGTAGTTACTGTTATAACCAAAACTGAATGCCTCTAGGAAGGGCGATGGCTGTAAGATCCCAGTTCATCTTACTGAGCCAAAAGCCATTTTACTGAACTGCCAAAAGCTACAGACTGTATCTGTATGTGCCACACCAGAAATGCTCTTCCTTCTCATCTTTGCATTATTCTATCAACTTTAAAATTCTTGCTTATGTGAGTAACATGGGTCAACGGTAAGTCAGATTATGTCGGTGTTGATTAAATAAGTATTTACAAACTATGGACTTTCGTTTTCCTAGTATAATTATATTGTTCTCAGCCTTCAGGTTTTCTTCATATTTTTGTTCTGCAACACTCTTTCAGCACATTTTTTCATTTGCCTTTTAAAAACCTGACTTTTCTTTCTGTAGTCAGCAGAGGGAGCTATGTCACTTACTTAAGTAAGACCTTAGCGGTTTTTTCTTTGAATCTTCTTTTTTGCCCTTTTTTCAGGGCACATAAGCTAGAAAGATTCTCATGCCTTAAAATTTCTTTAAAAGGCTCTGGCACAGTGGCAGTCACATAGGTAATCTGACAAAGTGTTACGGATCAGGAATAGGATACCTTTCCTGGTTTTTAATTTAAAATGAACCATGCCAAATATTACTAGAAGTCTATATTCTGCATTATTAAACAAAGAACACTGTATTTTGAAGCAATGAAGTCTTCAAAGAGTTTGGACAAAAGCCTTGTAATCAGAAACATGGTTTGAAACTGTTGTAGCTTACAGTCAAGCAAAAATAATAGGTGAGAACTGAAAGTTGTGTTGAATCTTATGCTTGTAGATCAAGTCACAGGGTGTATGTTGCAATAAGACTCTTCAGCAGGAGAGGGCTTTTTTTTTTTTTTAAATAGGATCTATTACAAATGACAGTGTGAAATGCACCTCATCCCCTTAGCAACCTACAGCACGGTTTAACAGCGTGGAGTTATGTGGGAGAGGAGCTGTTCAGTCCTTCTACATCCACAGGGCCTTCTGCAGCTTCATTTGTAAGACTAAAGAATAATCATATTCTCTTAATTAAGTGTCCTCTTTACTCCAGTATAATTTGTGGGGTCTTTCCAGAGGGGCATGGTTACCTTCTCTTCTGACTGCCTTATGACAGCTCTCAGCATGATGATGACATCACAGTACCCCACCTTTGAAGGCATATCCCACATCTCATGACTAAGAAGGGCAGCCATAGAGACCAGGATAATCTGGAGCAGTAGCACTGTTTCCACTATGAAAGTAATTTTGCTTGTCTTTTTACCCCTCCTAACTTCTGCAGAGACTACCAGAAAATTTATTTCACCTGACGGTATGTTCTAATCAAAACTTTGTTCTGGTAAAAATCATTACAGTGCATACATTCTGCTAGATATAAAAAAAGACAGAAGGTATTTCTTCCTTTCATTATTTTTTAGTTAAATGAAGTTTTTCCTCAGAGAGCTTAATCAGACCATTCCCTTCCACTGTGGTAGCACTGTTGTTTTGAAAACATATTCTACAGTTTGCCTTGTTCTGCCTGTGTGCAGGTGCAAAAGTGCATAGGAGGCAAAAGTGCATAGAGCTTGTCCAGCACGTCCAGCAACCACACAGCAGCCAGTCAGAACATAACCATTAGAGCTGGTAACACCAGAGAGAAGAGCATCTGCTCACAATTCTGTGAACCAAGGAACAAGTTGAACTGAGAATTGCACAAGGTTTGCCCCTGAGCTTTCTAATAGTGCAGTAAATACTGCAGATACACAACAGAGTTCAGTCATCTGCAAAACAGTAACACTGAAACACTCTTGAGTATTTCTCTGGCTGGATCTGGTTCAGATTCACTGTTTCACAAAGGGAAAGGGGAAAAAAAATGTTTCACAAGGTAAAAAAGGACTGTTGGTTTCCTGACCATTGCAGCCGTTATCTTACACTCCAGACCCAAGACTGGAATATTGTTTTCTTAGCATATACAATTTTTTGTCCTGAGTGAGAAATACTCTGATTGGCATGCTCTACTGTAAAGGCTGCAGATTAGAGCAAAGTGGGAGCCTGATGCCAGAGACAGCTCCTGAATGTCAGTGTATGTACATAGCTGTTGGAAACAGGCCATAGTTAGAAATACAGTATCATATGACTACTGAGATCTTAATTAAATAATAACAGCATTTTTAAAAAGTGAATAGTATTGCTTTATAATTTATTAAACTGGTTTTAGTCACTTGTTGCAGCAAACATATTTTGCAGCCTGCCAAATCACCAGCAAATATAGTTTTTAAAAAAAACCATGTATTTGACTAAGCAGTTATTGACCAAGCATTTTCTGGATTACTCCAAAGTAGCACTACCTGGAGATTATTTGGAAGAGGAGAAGGAAGAAGATGACGATGATGAAAAAACCACTAATATTGAACAAAGTCCTGGTAAGAAGATTATAGAAACTAGTAAAATGAAATTAAGTTGCAAAGTATAGATATTCTGTCACTTCAGGATCAGGTATTCCAAATTTTATGTGAAGTGGAATTCTCCCTTTTATAGAATGTGAACTTAATGTTTGCAGTCCCTGCTCATAATATTGTTTCACGGAGTTGCTGTCTCCACAGAAACCAAATGAATGGCTTATACCTTCACACAAATTCGGTGGGGAGTTTGTAGTAACAGGATTGCATAAATGCATCTTGGACCCTGTTAGCTATGTCCTTGAAACAGAACCCTGTTCTTTGATCATGCAATGGCATGCCTAGTGCTTATAGATGGGACAGAAATGAAAAGCCTGTCTGCGGTGGGACAGAGGAAAGAGCAGACTATAGAACGTCTCAAGGATGAAGTCAGCTTGGCTCTTTTTCTGGCAACATTTGAAATATGTATGAAAGATTTGTAATAACAGAGCATGATAATGTTAAAGAATGGAATTATAAAATACCCCTGTAAGGAAAAGATTTTAGTTAACTGTTTCTTCCTCTAATGCACCAGTAAGGGGAAGATGGAAGAGAGAGGAACTGTGCTGTGCTATTCAGTCCTGAACTAAGTACATTCAAAATTTGTACTATTTATTTATAAGCATGTTGTAGACTGGAAACACAAAAGGTTATGAATAAAAAAATAGAGGAAGAAACATGTTATATGTGTCCTTCACAACACTCATTTCAATTGCAATTTAGGCAGTTACAGAATAGTGCGGTTTCTCTGTAAAAATTACTGCATTTAATGAGCCACAAATCAGCTAAAGCACAACTAGGTAATTTGAAAACCATCTCTTTCATTTGGGTGTGATTGTTTTTGTGAATACACCCATTTTGCTCTTTGGAAAATGACAGACTTATAAGGCAAAGATAGGCGTTTAACTTAATATGCATTCATTTAGAAATTTCTGCAAGGACATTTGTGTCCCAGCTTGATGGTGGAGAGGATCTGTTAAAGAAGAGTATGCAGAATTTGCAGGAGAAATGTAAGTAGCAGAAGATACCATCTAAAGAGTGGGAATGTATATACAGCTGCTTAAGTAGTAATAAGGTCCAGAAAGAAGAGCCTGGCACACATATCAGGCAGCTAGGCATCTCAAATGATATCTTGTGTTGCATTCATTTGTTACTGATGCAACTGTTCTAAGAACAAGACAAATTGACAAGAGGTTAGGTGAAGACATCCTAAATTAGTCCCAAACTACTAAACAAAATTACAGAATGACAGGGGAGAGAGGAGAATGAATGTCCTGCTGCCCTCCAACCTTTTAACAAAATACATTCACAGACATAATTTGACCTGTGGGTCAGATCCCATGGGTTCCCACTTCATTTCACTATGTTTCAGTAATCTTATCCTATCTACTGCTCACTGGTGACCTTTGTGATCACCAACACAGTTTACAGTTCATGTTTAAAGAGAGCCCACATCTGAATTAATGGCAGAAAATAAGTAAAGCCACAGTATCTGTCAGCACACATGGCACTGTGTACAGATTGACATAGTCTCTTTCCACTTCTGCCTGTATCATTCCTTTAAGATATTTCTGTTACAATTTAGACTTAACAATTGAGGATTATGAAAATGGACTATAATAGTAATGTATTTTTTTGCTGAGTGACGAACTGCATATAGAAAGTGACATACTGGTGCTGGTTATTACACTCATCAACTCTGCCAAGAAGCATGAAAGGTGGTCTCATGTACAAACTGTTAACCCATCCAGAACACGACAGGCAAATGACACACTGTCTTCCATACATGGCCAACAAAAATCAAATAGGAATCTGGAAAATGCTTCTGCAAAAATAGCTCTGCCTTAAAATTTATACATAGACTAGAGATTCACTCCTAAGAGATTCACTGTGGCTAACTTCAGCTTCTTTATTATTACTGCTTGTAGCAAAACGCATCTCCACCAAAGGAGCAGAAGAGAAGAGTTCTCAGGAAGAGCAGGCACAAGGTAACCACTAATTGGTGTTTTCATTGGGGTTTCTAGTATTATACCATCACACTAAAAAAAAAAATCTGTTTTGACGTGCTGATCTGACATGATTTTCCCAGTTTCACTGAGCTCAAGACCAGGTATTCTTTTGCTATTTGTAAATTCACACCATAGCTATTTCAAGTTCCCAATTTTTTAAACACTGCAGAATTGCAAAGTACTAGAGAATAAAACATACGGGTTTTTTTTCTAAAGAAAGCAGTTCTTACCACTTTTCCAATCATGTTTGCTAGTGAACTACATTAATTTCTGATTTTTCTAGCTTTTAGACTTTTAACAATAATGCAGCAGGTTTCCTAGGCATGCTTCCTCTCCTTCCCTTTCATCTCAGATGTTGAATTTTCTGATTTTTCTTTTTCTTCTTTATCTTAGGAATAATCTTTGCAGCTGTTTTTTTTTTTTACAAATCAAGAATCCAGATTTGGACTCCATTACCTTAGCACTCTCACACAGAGCCACAAAAAAGAATGACCTTTGGATGGTATGGTACAGGACTCAGCAAAGGATTAAATATAAGTTCAATTTGTCTAACTAGATAGTATAAAAACAACAGCAATTCTAAATTTGGTGGGCAAAAATGAAATGAAAAAGCAAGTTGAAATCAAGAGACTTTGTCACATTTCAATAGGAGAATCACAGAAGAAGTAAAAATCATTAGGCAAGCCCTGTCTTTGAGACACGCACTTATTAGCAGGTAAAGAAACTGAAGTCCCAAGACGATGAAACTTAGCATGGGCCATATTAGCAAGTTATAGAAAAAAAGTAATGCAAATAAGTACTTTGAATCTGAAAACATGCTTCTATCACAAAACCTTGAAGAATGCTTTACTTTGTTTATCTCTTGTTTTCCTACCTCCAGTTACATTTTAGTACTACTTTGAAACTGAGGGAAAATGTTAAACATATTCACAAGTATATGGATGAAGTTAAGTTTCTACTGACCTTTGTGTGCAAAGGTACCATCTGGCCTCTGAGATTGTATGGTTTTTATCCATATTGATTCATGAATGAAACAGGAGTATATGCTTTCTCTATCTGGGGCAAAATAAATTAGCTTGTTTCTATTTCTGAATAGCTAGAAAAATATACCAACCTTGTTTCATTTTCTAACAAAGGGCTAATAAGCACAAGCATTTCTATAAACCAAACTATAAGGAAAGAAATTATCCTAAAAGGTTTGTCTGTTTGTTGTGAGTTTGTATATAGGATGTATAAAAGTGAAATAAAACACTGTTGCTCAAATGTAAAGTTTTCCTTGTGTAATACTGGAATATTACTATATCTTACATTTTTCAGATCCAAGAGCCAAATTTATCAACATTTATGAGGATGTCTCTGAAAGTAATAGAAGAGCACAAACAAGGATTTTCACCTTGATAGATAAAAGTAGCTTTATGACTGGTTTGGAACCCTTTTTTGACTGAGAATTAGTCACCATTTAAAAACTACATAGTGCTAAAAGCAAAAGATATGATTGGTACTGCTTATTAGAACAAACTGCACTTAGGAAAGTTAACAAGATCTAGGAGAAACTGAGGGGGGTTTAGATCTATACAAACTATAGCAAAACGAGGATACATAGATAGCTGTAAAAAGCAGTAAAAAACCTTAAAATATTAAAAGACAGAGTGACTAGCTCACTGGAGACAGCTCTGAGTTTCATTCCTTTTCACAGGCAAGACAAGTAACAATGTTGCAATCAAGTGTGTTATAGCAGTCACACATAAACTGTTTTAAATCCTTCTAGAACAGCCAACTGCTTGCAAATTATTTATAATCCCACTTGTTTTTCTTGAAACAAAAGAATTAGCTATATATTTAAATAACAGATGGAAATGCAGAAAAGAGATTATTTGTTAATTGCATCAAAGACATTTTTATCATCAAACAAGAGCACATAATCAAGTTCCTGATCTCAATGACATCAGATACCATCCAAGCAATGTATTTTTCCAAGAAATGCCAAGTAAGAATATAGTATAGCAGTCTTGATGGCTTTTGCACACAGTAAATTAGGAATATGTAGAATTGATGGTTCCACAGATGCTTAAGACCACCCCATCTCCTGGGTGGGGTGGTCTTAAGCCCACCTGAGTTAACTCAGGTGGGCTTAAGAATACTAGCATCTCCACAGTCCCTGGGGCCTGCTAAACTTCTGTCAGAATTACTCTTTATGATGGATACAAATCATGCCTAGAAAGATTGGAAGATGTGCTTTGGGCCAATTCATCGACAACTAAATGGATTTGGGTTTTCACAGAATGAGTCCTTTTATTAAGAAATGTTTATTTTTATTTTATTTGCAAATCACATAGATATAATCTGTTTCTATGTACGTTGACTTGTTCAGGACCTTACCTGTGTGCATACTAGTGGTGTGGTGTGCTTTATTGTTGTAGTGTCAGAAAATGCTGATTTGCTTCGAAGGAACACAGCTCAAGAAACCAGCCAGGAAGATTTTAAAGTAAATATAATGCTTGCTGTGTCATGTACAACTCTTGCCTGCTCCTTAATATTTATGATCTGCTGCTGTATGGCTTTCATCAAGTACAGAATGGAAAAAGGGTAAGTTTTCCAATCATGTGCTGTGCTTTACTCTATTATTTGGATAGTAAAGTAAGGTGCTACTCTAAACACAGGATTAAAGACTATGCAAAAATGTGATAAAAGCTCAGAAAGGCTGTATACACATATAGTTAATTTGCTTACTTTTCCCCCACAAATGAAAAGTGAAGGTAGAAATTATTAAAAAATAGAAAATTATATTATTACCAAGAGTGTATGTACTAAACATTTCCTTATAAGTTGAGATGCTCCCCTTCGTCAGTTCAAATCTTGAAAAAAAAGAAAGTTCAGTAATTTATTATCCATCTTCAGTGGTATCTGTTAAGTTTCTATTAGATCCCTCTGGTTAGAATAACATAATGATTTTTGTTCTGTGTTTTAGGAATTTTTGTTGCATATTCAGATGCTCATGTGAACAACAGAGACCAGCTTCTGCATCTTACTTTGGCCCTCTGAAGGGAGTTCCTGATTCTCTAGTTTCCAGAGCTGCAGAAAGCAGCCTGTGGTGTGAGAAAACAGCAACAGACATACAGACTAATGGGAAAAGCACAAAATCAGAAACATTACCTATCAAAAATTCTGTAGTTGATTTACCACCGATTTCTCATGCATCAAGTCTCAGCAGTATTCCTTTGTATGAAGACTTAAATGGAGACCACAACTAAATAGAATCTCATTGACAGTGACTGACAAGCTCTCTCACTCAGATGCTGGTATATGTGCAACTATGTTTATATAAACAGTATGTGTGTACTCACATGTACATTTCACAATAGGACAGAATAAACTTTACATTCTGATAAGACAGAGATGTGTAATTAAAATTTGATCAAAAACATTTGCAGGCAAACATTAACTGCTTCAGAACCAAGCACCAGGAGATACAACCATGGCCAGAAGACAGCTCCACATTATTCCTCAAGTTAAAAAGGAACAGCTGAAACGCAATGAGTTCTTGAAATGAATTCAAGCAATCCAACATTAGCAGCACACACTGAATAGGAATGTAGTGATGGATCTCTGAACAATAATTACTTTTTAAAGTAGGATTTTTTTGAGCACTAATTAACTAATTTTTTTAAAAATATCCTTTGTTTGGGAAAGTTATTTGAACGTATGTGCATTTTGGAATGTTTGTGTACATAACAGCCCTGTATGTTGTTTGTATGTATGCAATAACATGCAAGCCCAAATAACAGCAAGGCAAGTATTTTTAACAGAAGAAAAAAATCTGTTGGTATATCTTTCAAGAGAACACAATTTTTCTACTTCCTCTGCTTTTTACACACTGCCCCAAACCCAGAATATCAAGCCTGTCTTTGCTGCTCCCAGATGGTAGCAACAATTCTTCAGTTAACACTACTCCGACATGGGGAAGGAAAGTGCAATGAGAACCACAGGGTCAGCATTAGAGACTGGTCTATAAAGACATTTGAAGCAGTGGGGCACGAAAACCCACGGTTTCCCGATTACAGCCAAAATGTATTGTCTTCAAGGCAATGCAATTGATTTAGAAAAATTGCTTGGCCATGGTCTTCAGAAGGCAGCTCAAAATGTAAAGTTTTTACATTTTGTAAATGTAAAAAAGGTAAAAAATGTAAAAAAGAGTTCCAGGCACTCTTCCATTAGCTTTCAGGATCCTGTGCACAGAAGTAGCTATAATGACTTAAGTTTTGAAAATAATTTATCCCGCAATGCAGAAGTACAAGACAGCAATGCAAGACAACTTTTTCTTCATTCTTTCTTATATTTCAGTATTTAGTCATTACCTTCTTTGGCACCTGACAGAGCAGATTTCCTTTTTCCAGCCATGTTACTGGCCAGCAGGGGATAGTTACATTAGCAGTCCATTTTCAGTTCATTTCTTCATTCTTTTTCCTGTTATTATTTTCATGTTTTCCATGTTTTGAAATTGTCCTTGACTATCTGAAATTAAAGTTTTGCCTCAGGGGTGGTACTCAAGCTCAACCCACCTGTATGACTTGACAGTGTCAATCATCCAACCTACCAGAATTAATAAGAAAAGCATACAGAACAGTACATAAAACATGATGGTGCTGTCCACGAATTCCCAGTTAATTCACATTGTGAATAACGAGTGCAATTCTGGTCCCTTACAGTTAAAAGCAAGAGACAAACCCAGAAAAGTTTCAAGGTAAGTTGACAAGAATCATCAAAAGAATGGAACTGCTTCCACAACGGCAACCATAAAAGTAAGCTTGAAAAGAGTATGTGTTGGTGGGAGGGGAGGGTCTATTATAAATATTGAGTGCCACGGATAAAACACATAGCAATTGACTGTCCATTCCAGTAAGAAAAGCAAGAAGCATCAAAAGAAACCCCTAGGAGCCAGGTTCAAAGTATGTAACAGATGTCGTCCTTGCAGGGGGTACTGAGCAGACTAGACAAGCCATTGCTGCCACTCAACAGACAAGCTCCCCTAACCCCCTGTGCAGAGGCCTCTAGGGAAGACTTGCATACTCCTGCCTTGTTTTTACAGCTCCCTAGCCACCTGGTTCCTGGCCTCTGCTGGAAGCAGAGCACTGGGACAGATGGAAGTGAACTCACCCCGGCATCTGTTCTCAGTGGCGAGCTGCGGGCCGCGCTGCTCGTCCCAGATGCGGCGGATCCGGTCATTACAGCCCACAGCGCCCAGGAAGCCCCTCAGCAGGCGGGCGGGTAGTTCCCCTTCAGCTGGGGCAGAACGGCTGTCCGGACCCGAGTGCTGCTAACGGCAGCCTAGACACACAGCTCACCCATAGCCGCCGACAGCCGGGGCACGGCACACGCCGGACAGACCAGTACCTCCCCGCAAAGAGCAGGTGTCCCCGCAGCGCCGCACACTCTCTTTTCTCACCAGCGACGGCTGCAGACCGGCACCGCCGCTCCGCTGACCGCGCTGCGGACAGGACCGGTCCGTCCGCAGCCGCTCCCGGGTGTGAAGCAGCTGATCCGCACGGCTCCAGCTCCTTCCTTTTCCCTCAGCGGGTGCCCGGTGCAGGCGGGACACTCGCTCCTCACACCGCCACGGCAAACACTGACTGACGCCTTCATCCCTTCGCCGAGACGCCTCCTCACGGGCCGGCTCCCCGCCGTGAGGGCTGCGGGAGGGCCCCGTGCCCCTCCGCCTTCGCCAGCTCCTACCGCGGACCCCGTTACCGCCAGACGGGGCGGCGGCGGCACGGCACGGCCGCCACCCCCCTTCCCACTCCCTCACAGCTCCCGGCGGGGACGGGGCTGGGGGCTGTGGGCCACGCCCCCTCCACGCCCCACCGCTCCGCTCCCATTGGGCGGATGGGGCCGCGCGCCGCCGGCATAGCGCTGAGGCGCGGGGCGCGGGGCGAGGCGCTTCTCTCGCGCTCTCCCGCGCTTTCCCTCACACGCCAGCGGCTCCGGATGATGCGCCCCGCCAGCTGCTTCGGGGCCTCCCTCTGCCCCTTCGACGGCGCCGCGGGTGGCGGCTGCCGGCGGCCTCACTGCCGCTACTGGCACCGGCACCGCCACCGCCACCGGCAGCGCCACCGGCAGCGCCACCGGCACGAGGCGTCACGCAGCGGGGAGCCGCCCGCAGCCGCACCGCAGCCTGCCGCCGCCGGCCGTTCCCGGGGTGAGGACGGCGGGAAGGATGGCCGGGCCTGTCCCGTCTCGCCGCGCCTCTTCAGGGGCTGTGGGCGGCGGGCAGCAGCCGGGGGCTGCCGTGCTGAGGGAGGAGGGCCTCGCCGGTTCTGGGGGGACGGGGGGTTGCTTTCCAGGTGGCGACGGTATCGTTAGAGGCGGTGGTGGTGGGTGCTCGAAGGCACTGAGGTGTGGGCATGGCTTGGTTCCTGCTGTTTGAGAATGGTAGTTAAATAAAGAGCTGTAGTGCTGTGTGTGAGAGCTGAAGAGTGAAATGACACGATTGGGGGTCTTTGTGGTCTTGCTCTGTCTTTGCTCTTAGGAGAAAAAATATTAATTAAAGACCCCCAACTTGGCAAACAGAAGTGACAATACTAGGATTATAATATGTGCTGGTGCTTGTGCCTGGGCTTAGGCCTCAAGAAGCTGGACTCGGGTGGATTGCTTAAACCACTGTGTGATAGTATAATAAATGCTGATGACTTCTCACTTTCTTGGTAGGAGGATGTCATCTTTCCTTCGTGGTGTGTGACCCTTAGCCCTTGTAATGAAGAGCAGAAGTTGTAATATGAATTGCTTTTAATCTTTGTAAGGCACTTACAGGATGAGCAGTCTGCTGATGTCATGTCTGTGTCTTTTAAGCAGATGCTACTGATTTTCTGCCTTCACAGCTCAGGACTGCCAGAACTTCAGTCACAGTGCAGGTTCTCACTCTGTATGTAGTCTCTTTCTGTGCAGCAGGAGCTTTCATTTCCACACAAAGTACCTGGGTTTTCACAGTCACCTGTAAATAGTAATGTGTTATTTCAGTCTCAAACATTTCTGTGCTAGAGCATAAAGAACTGCAGCCTGGAAAAAATACTGGGATAATTTGATGGTTGCTAAGATCTGTGGCGGTCAGGGGAGCACAAAAAAACTGTGGAGTCATTCCCTTCCTGACTTCCACTTGCTGATTTTGGAGGTAGCTAGCTGTGCAGCACGATGTGACTTGTCGAAGGCTGAGTCCATAGGTGTTTCCTTTCGAGTGACCAATATCTGTCATTAAATGGCTTCTGCAGTTTCTAGCAAGCTTGAAGCTTGAACCCTGAAGGTCCGCTCAGGCTCTAGTTAGTCAAAGAATAATCCTATAACACGGATTACTACATAGTCTAAATGGTATCTCACCTATATAAAAGGTGAGATATTTGTATTTCTGATAAGAACAGTTACCAGCTCATAGTGGCTCAGAGTATTTCTTTGAGGTAGAGAGGTGTACTGGTTTTGGCTGGGATGGAGTAAGTTTTCTTTGTAGCTCTGTATGGTGCTAAGTTTTGGGCTTCTGACCAAAACAACGTTGATAACATGCCTATGTTTTGGTTATTGCTGAAGCGTGTTTGCACAGCCTCAAGGGCTTCTCTGTTTCTCACGCTGCCCTACCAGCAAGTAGTCTGGGGGTGGGCAAGAAGTTGGGAAGTGACACAGCTGGGGCAGCTGACCCAGACTAACCAAAGGGAAACCATATGATGTGCTTGGCAATGAAAGCTGGGAAAAGCAGGAAGAAGGGGAGACATTTGAAGTAATAGTTAGGCACAATGAAGCCCTTCTTTCCTGGAAGTGGCTAAACACCTGCCTGCCGATGGGAAGTAGTGCATTAATTCCTTATTTTGCTTTGCTTGTGTGCACAGCTTCATTTTACCTATTAAACTGTCTTTATCTCAACTCCTGAGTTTTCTCACTTTTACTCTTCAGATTCTCTGCCCCATCCCACTGGGGAAGTGAGAGAGCAGCTGCATGGGGCTCAGCTGCCAGGCAGGGTTAACCCACAACAGGGTAGTGAGGCTTTGTGGTACCACCCTATTTTAGTGTATTGTTATTGTGTTGATGCCAAAATTCCTTATTTTTGAGTAACCTGGAAAGGATCCCATTCACTAACAAAATGTGACTTCCTAGTAATTCCCTGAAATGCTTCGTAATTACTGATATAATCACTGTTGAAATCAAATGGTGACATGTGTTTTTAAATGACAATGTAAACAGTGTTGTTAAAATACACGACTGATGCTAACGGATCTCTTGGATGACAGGGTCTGTATACAATTAATAAAATTTTGGGAGGGTAATAACCACTACATTTTGTGATTTGCCAGAATATCCATGTGAGGATGGAGATAGTGCCTTGAGAAAGTGTCAGGCTGAGTTTTGATAAGCAGTCTACAGCTTATAAAAGCTAAAAAGGTAATGGTTAGTCACTTAAATCTGCAGTTGGAAAACTTGACTTTCAAGGCTGCTTAAAGTTTGTGCACAATTATAAATATGCCTGGCTTGAAATGTTACTGGATGTTTGGGACAATGAGACTCGTAGTCCTATGCATAATTAATAAAATAGATTATTTCTTTATCCTCAGCTAAAATCTGTAGATTGCAGTTTAGGATTACTTAGTTTAAGGTCATTATCTGTCTTTCCTCAAAGAGAGGCAGGTGATTTACAAAAACCCAAAAGGGTTAAAATAGCAGTACATTCAGTCAACAATGAAATTGAGGAACAGAAGGAACTCTCACAGTACAGTCTTCCCAATTAAATGATTATAAACACTTTAACCCTTGAAAATGATCTTAAGGTAAGATACTTTCTCCTAAGGAAACCATTGTAGTGTATTTTTTAGCACAACACATCATGTGGTTTTTGTTTCCTGGGATATACAAATAATGGCTGTTGTTTTTTAATTAGAAAAATACATTGTTGAATGTAATTGTCCAGCAACTGTTCTTGAATATAATTTTCTACAAAATTGTTCTGCAGGTGTCTCTCTCTCTTATGTAACAAATGAGGATAAAAATGCTAAGCAGCAGTATAAGCCAACAGAAGTGTTTCCATATGAAAATCAAGATGGGAATTCAAAGATGTCTCCATTTAGGAGTAGTGTATTCACAAAGAGGTCGAGAAACGCTTCCCCAGTGAAACTTGAAATAAAACTTGAAGAATCTGATGATGAATGTGATCTTGTCATTGATGTGCCACCACAAACTGTTAATAAAAAGCCAAGAATAAGCAGGAACTATACAAATGAGAACACAGACAAGGAACTGGCTGGTGTAATATGTGCAGAAAAATTACATGATAGTGTTATAGCAGACGTTCTTGAGTGTACAGAAGAAAAAGCAGAGAAAATTATCACTTTGTGGAAGAATGGCAGAGGTTTAAATAAATCTGAAAAACTTGGCAATGTTTCTCTGAAAGCAAATGAGATTTTGCCTGATGCAAACATTGATATATTGAAGGTTTTGGAGGAAAGAGATGCCCTTGCTTATACTGAGGAGAAACGTGTATCTTCAGCTGCTTCTATTGAGGCAGACATGCAGACGGGAATTCTGAAGCAAGGCAATGCAGAAACCAATATATTGGTCGAAGCATTTCTTCAGGAGCATACTACCAATGAAGACTATGTGAGCAGTGGAAGACTAACACAGTCTGTCATGTGTACTGGTCACTCTTCTAAAGACGAAACCACAATTGAAAGACCTTATAAGGAAATAATAAATACAAAGGAGAGCCAGAGCACAGAAGAAAATGGAGGTAATGATAGCCCAGAAGATACATACCCATATCCAACTTACTACTTAAACAAGAAAGAAAATGAACTAACTCTGCTGAGCTCATCCACTGAGGAAGCAGAACCCAGTGGGGAGGACACAGAGCTCTCTGAATCAGATGATCCTTTAGAGGAGTGTCGGAGAATTTTTGATGAGTTTGAAAGAGAAGCACGAAAGAAGGATGGTGATAAGCAGGTATTTTGTTTCCCTTTCAGTGCTTGAGGTTTTTTCTGAGCATATGAGGAGAGGATGTGATACAAAGTCAAGTTCAAATACTCTTTCCAAAACGTGTCTTAGTAAAGGTTAAATACTTGAGTCTTCAACACTAGTAGATGAAGTCATAAGAAACACTTACGACTCTCTAGTTTGACAATGGGCGATCTGTATATTTCCTGAAGTAGAAAATTGTTCTGAATAGATCCCTGCCTTACTTTTACTGTAATAAGGAAGGTTTTAGAGTCAATTGTGTATTTAGAAGCCTCCTGTTCTTCTTATAAACAAATACAGGAACTTTGAGTACCACTGCCTCAGCTTCAAAGCACTGTGGCTTAACTGTTCTGAATGTAAAATACTGTCTAATACTGATGGAATTGTAATTTTCCTGGGAGTTTTTTGACTGAATATCCTGAAACATTGGAGTGAATGGGTCATGAGGGTATTACTGAAGTCTAGAGCTTCATAATGGTTGGTCTAAATAGTCTGTTCTTGTTTTTAATAGGCCTATGGAGGAAATGCAGATCTCAGTTTATTAGAAACCAAAGTAAATATTCCTGGACAAAAGAGAAGAATTGCACACACGGCAAAATATGATGTGAGTTATAATCTTGTAATAAACTGCAGGTCAACATAGCTTTACTTAGTATCTGTAGACTCATGTTGAACTTCAGGTTGGCTGGATCTTGTAATCTAATTGTAAAAATATTTTGAAATGAATTAGAACAAATGTCTCATCAACTCTTCTGTTAAAAGTTGTAGCAAAAATTGTAGTACTTAGAGTTGGTTCCTGATGCAGGCGAAGTAAGCTGCCCAGGGTAGCTGAGGGTAATGAGTATTGAAAAGTCAGTTTGGAGTGGAGGTTTGTACTATGAGATTACAGATACAGTACTTGGAAACCTAAAGTGGCTTTTGCTTTCCCTGCTTTTACAGTGCTTTAGGTGGCAATATTAATAGCAGGCATAATTCTTTAAGCCCCCTCCACCACCCCTGAGCTCTTTCAGCTTGGCGTTTTCCTTCCAGGGACAGCATCCTGAGCTCTGAATCTGATAGTAAAATTCAGTTTTAAGAAGCAGTGTGTTAACTTTAACACTGTCTTGCTATGATTTGGAACTGCTTGAATATTAACTCTGGTTTTCTGTATGTGTGTATCAGGTACGTAACAAAAATGTAATGGTACCTTTGAAAGCACCTCCTTGGCAGCAGGGTCGTGGTGCAGGAATTCAGCAGGCACACTGGGAGGCAACGGAGTTTGCAGCTGCAGTTAAAAGGGGACAAGCTTTTATTGCTACAACTTCTCAACAGAAGAAAACTACATCTGGATTGTCAGCTGCTCGATTTCAACACATTGGACCAATGGGTATGACAGCTTGATCTGTAGGTTTGACAAACTAACCTTCCTTTTGCTTCAGTTAGGCATCACTTGAATGTGTTCATTTTGTTCTGGTGAATGTTAGCTGTGAGTTGAATAATGGTGAGCACTTAGCTTGTGCAGATAGGTGCCTTATCCAGCTACAAGGCTATATTTGAAGTCTTGGTAGCTGCAGTGGAAAGGGGACCGAGCAGGATGCCTGCGAGTCAAATGCGGGCACCTTGGCTCCAGAATCTCATGACAAATTTTTATTTCTGAGATCTGTAGCTTCCCTGACTTTAAAAATGCAAAGCAATACTTCAAGGCACTTACTGATTGCATTGGAAGATGAGGTTAGAATGGTGGTTTTCCTGATTTTTTTTCCTTTTTTTTTTTCTTCTTATCATGCTTTTTTTGCAGGGGAGGGCAAAGGGACAGGGAAGGCAGGCCAGCAGGTGTTTAAAAATCATAGTCATTACACCTTGAAAATAGCTGTTAACTTGACTTCTGTGGCTGCTTTATTCCAACATCTTCAAACTGATACACGATCTCAAAAATACTGGAGAAGACTTTGCATAAAATCTATTGGCAAAAGTGAAGTCTTAATATGTTTCCTGATGTTCCAGGTTTGCTTCTGTGCATTAGTTTACTTTTACCCTTCTTTGACAAAGCAGCTGTGAAATACCTGTGTTCCAGATTAATGTGATTTAAATAAGAAACCTTACCATTAGAGTTTAGATTCAGTCCGTATCTTCCGTGTGTTTCAGCCTCTTTAAATTTCGTTGAAGCTCAGCCCATTGAAACCAGCAGTGGTCAACTGCATACACTGCTGGAAGGAAATGTTGCAACAGCAAGGCCCTGTGGACTTTCTGTTAGTTCATTCAAAAGGACCACTCTTGTGCCATGCAAGGTACTGTAGAGTTACTGCAGCAGAACTGGATATATGAATGGGAACAGAAGTGGATTTAATGGGAACAGAAGTTAATTTCAAACAGTATTTTATAATGTAGACCCAGTAATGTGATATTCCAGTATAGCTCTTTAAAAAAAATTACTTTGTTTCCTCTGTGCTTTAATCAAGTTGCTATGCAAATTGTATTTTCATTTTCCTTGGTTGTACTAGCCAGCACTACAGGAATGTAAGCTATAAATGTTAATCCAAGTGGTTGTGATGGGAGAGTTAAGTACTAGTTTGTTTTCAGTCAAGTCATGCTTGCGCGTTGGTTATTTTCTCTTAAAACTTCATACTGTGTATGGTGGCAGATGATAGCTGATGAAGGGCTTTATTTGGCTTCGAGAGGTACCCTTATAAATTAAAGGGCTTTCAAGGAACTTGTCAAGAAGTTAATGCAGGCATGTTTTGGTTTGTTAGTGCGAACTTTGCTTTGTAATTTTGAGTGGCAGAGTTTCTCTTCTCAGAAAAATTACGCTAACCTTGCTTTTTTTTGAAGTAGAGGTCACTGAAGATTCCTGGAGTGAGTTTTGCTTTCCGATTAAAAATGTCCAATATTATAGCTTCAGTCAGTTTGGTTATTGACATTTTTAAAAGATATTAAGTATGGATTACTTCATGCTTCGTATCTCCAGTGTGTACCTTCTTGTTTCCTAAATAGAATACTGCATGCCCCAATAATGGTGACACTAGGTTGTGACAATGATACGCATTGCCTTTGTTCCCTTTATGCAAAAATTACCTTCTCCCTGGTGGTAGCACACACATTTAAATGCTGCTCTTAAAGGATCTTCCTTAGCAAATAAATGTGGTATAGACATATTACTCCTTTTTTGATATACACAATGCATCTTTTTATCTGTTTGGACCTTTTTGGGTGTGACAGTACCATGGTTAACCTAACTTACTGGCAGATTTTTGAATGTGATGATTTTAACTTCTGTGCTTAATGTGAAAATAAGCATGTTGTGATAAGCAAAACCTCTACATTGCATTGCCTAACAAAGTCTATAGGTTCCTAAAAACAAACTCATTTTTTTCAGTCTAGTTCACTGGGTCCTTAGTTTACGCTCTGAGTGAAGCACTGCCTGAAATAAAGGTCAGATGGAGAGCATGACTTAAATCATAACTGAACTGCTAGTGCTTGCTGAAGGACTGAACATCCTCTGAGGAAAAAAGTTAAAAAAATAGTTTTAATACCTCACATAACTTTGAGCAAAGACTACTTTGTTTAGTTCAAGCAGGGAAGACCTCTATCAGCTACTATTGCTGATGGTTGTTTCTGGCTCCCTGTCATATGCAATTCCAGTTTTCCAAATAGCTATTCAGAAATTTTTGATTTTTATTTATTTATTTTCTTTGGGGATGGGCAAAAGAATGTTTGAACTGGTTTTAGTTCTTTGGGCTATTTGTTACATATTGACCACATTAGTATGTTTGGTTTTTTTAAGGTTTCTACTCAGCAAAGGCCTTCCATTCCAGAATCAGGATCCAAAGTACCATTTGAGACAAGACAGCGATATGTCAGGTTTTTTTTTGCAGAATGCATCAAAATTTGTAGCACAGTGAATGAAGCTATGGACAAGGTTTGTAATGTTTTATAGATCTTTGCAATTCCACTTCTGAATTAAGTCAGTAAGTCTTATCTTGCACACTGTGTTGGTGGGGTTTTTTATTTGATTTTTTTTTTAAGGCAAATATTTCAGATTTTTCAGTAGGCAGAAATTAAAATGTACTTGATCTTATACTTGCCAGTGTTACCAATCAGTTTCAGTTTTCACCAAATAAAACCATTTGTCTTTAGCACTGCTAATTAGCTTCCAAAAAGACGTGTTATTTTAGTATTAAAAAGGAAAGGTTTTTCTTTTGCAAATGCAAAATAAAAATCTTTTTGTGAATACTGGAGGCTTCCTGGAATGTAATAATGACTTTGAGACCTATTCAGGGTAGCAGTAAAACATGTTTGAAGAACAACTATAAATTTCTCAATCATTTTGAGCCTTTGATCTTGTATTTACTGTTTACACCACACAAAGTGCTACTCAAGGTTATAGCCAACAGATATGGTCTGACAGGCACAAATATCTGGAGCTTAACCTTTAGGTCATCTAAATTTCTTGCAAGCTGGAAATCAGAAGACTTTCTGGAGGTGTCCTGATAAGGCTCTGTATGTATATTTAATTATACGTTGAATGAAAGCTGGTAAAACATCAGATGTTACTACTCTGCCATTTACAGTGTGTTCTCTGTATTATGCAGTATACCTTTGTATGCCTGACTCTTCATTCTAAGTAATGTTTCTTTTACCTTCCCTTTTACTTTCTCCTGTGTTATTTCTCAGCTTCATCAGTTCTCCACTTTCTCTTTTCCTCAGCTGAGAGGTTGTAACTTGTGAATTGTACTTGCTGTAGTGATTGTTAGAAGGCAGTGTTTATGCCTGAAATGAGCTTCTCTTTTGTTGACTACGCAGGTAGTGTAAACAGTGAAATAAAATCAGGGAAGAAGCATTTTTCTTCTCTCAGAAGATTAATGAACATAGTCCTTATTTCGAGTGTGCTTCTTCAGAGTTAAAAGGTGCTGGACCTTCCTTTCGCTTCAGTTTCTTATGACTTTACAGAAATAAAATGAAGGAAACATTTCTTCACCTAAAAAAGTAATAATGCCTCCTTTGAAGCAGGATCAGAAAAAGCTGTCTAGCCACAGGAATGGTTACCCTAAGAGTGTTCAAATTCACACAAGGATTAGATTTAAATTCTGAGTTGGAGCACTGATTTCCCCTGCAGATCTTTGCTTCATAAGTACTGAATTTGTCTTTCTAGGTGTCTCATCCATCTGAATTTGTGACTCCTGTTGCACTTCATATTTAGGACACTACTTGCATGTGTATCTACCTCTAGGTTCAGAATCTCAGATTCTAAATGGCAGTGCTTTTTGTAGAGCATACAGTACTCCACTAACACTCAATCTCTTTTCTTTTTTTTAAATATAGGCCCTGATAGAAGAACAATCTGTTTATGATCGTTGTGGCAGTAAAAAAATGTACCTGAATTTTGCTGTGAAGACTCTGAAAAAGCTGAGAGATCATGGTAGTTTTGCTTTCAATGAAGATTTTTTTAAATGGGTTGTAAGTCTAGAACTTAGAACAGCAGAGAAATGTCTTAAAAGGATTATTTAGTTTAACTTTAGTAAAGATATTTCTGTATATTTAAATCCTTTTGTAGAAATGTATCACTGAAATAAATGGATGTTTTGATTTATAAATATTTGCTTAGGATATTAACAGGAAATCTAAAATGGAGGAGAAATGGTAAAAATATGTTTTCCTGTATTCAGGGCAACTTAGTAGCAGCAGATCTTCCAGTGGTGCTGGATCCATAAAGTCAGAGGAAGAGAAAGGTAAAGGGAGATGTCAGTTCTCCACTTTAGCCTATAAATGGGCTTATTTCAGCATCAAAATGTTGCTTTGTTTTTGGTCAAGCTTTATCTATTAGCTACTGCAAAGTTTTCCAACACAATTCCCTATTTATATCTGAAGGCTCCTTCTTAGGGGAAAAAGGTTGAACTTTTGTTTGAAAAGAGCATGTTGTTTACTATTGCATGCCTAGCCTGTCTGGGATAGCAAGTGAATTAACTTCCCTATTGTTTAGTGTCTTTGTTTCGAATAATGCTTCACCTCTAATCACTTCTAATTGCTCTGAGGTACAAGCATATAGTTTTTGCATGTAAACTATAGTGCCTATCTTGTAATTTCAGTTGGGTTTTATTTTGGAAGTACTAGGATATTTAAGTGCTACTTACATTTGTTCTAATATTGCTTAAGCTTTGGGTTTGTTTACTTTTAGGTTTTTGGTTCGGTTTTTTTTTAGCATTTACAGGTGGTGCTCTATATGAACTTTTAAAAGATTATCTTCTGACTGAGGAACAGTTGGATGAAAATAACTTCCCTCGACCAAACCCTGAAAAAAGTGGTGGTGCTATACTTACTGGGGTTGTAAAAAATGCTGCATATGATGGTAAGTGCCTACTAGACTGCAATAAAATTGAATTTCAGTCAGTGGTTCAGAGGACAGTAAAATACACAGGTATAAAATTATACGTTACAGCAGTGTTCCATATTTAGTGCCTGCACAACAAGTGAATTCACAAGCTTTCATAGCTAAACCATGAAGCTTCATAGGTCTTTCTTAATTTTTGTTTCAACGTAATAATTGAAGAAGTTGCAGGTAAACTTGAATTTCTTATTGTGCTATAGAGGAACTTTTTTTAATACATGGCTAATCTTGGGAGGCTGCTTACGTATTGATACTCTGCTTTTGCAATTACTGTTCATGTAACTTATTTTACACTTCAATTGAGCATTTTCTAACTTTATGGTAAGCCAGCTAGGAAATATAATTTTTTTTTTTTTTTTTAAGCTCTCAAAAGAGTGTGCTGTAGGTGTGGCGAAGTATATGCTGTTACTTCTTCAGGAGAATATAGACGTAAAGAAGAATGCAACTATCATTCTGGTAGAGTATTGGAACAAAAAGGTAGGTATCCTTGGCATTCAATCTTTGTGGAAGCTGTTAAAAGTTATAACATCTCATGTCAAAACTCGACAAGATCATAGTATGAAACTTTTTTGCACAAGGTTCAACTGAGATACATTCTGCTGTACTTTTGGGAATGTGGCCTGTTTTCTCTGAATATGCCATAACTTTAGGAAAACTGATGTTAATAAAACCATGTGGGAAGAAGGTGGAGAAATGTTCATTGTGTGGTCTTGTACTGAGTTCTAAGTGAACCTTGTCATCTTTTCTGAGAGACACCTTAAATACTCAGAAGCCACATTAAGTATTTCCTTCAGGGAGAACCTTCTAGAACATACTACAACTTTCTCTCTCCCATTCATTGGTAAACCTTGTCTTGTGGTAAACCTTGAAAACCTTGTCTTGGCCGGGGGGGGGAATGATGTACAGTTTGTAATCTTGGCATAGGTGGGACTTACTTCTTTCCACAGTGCAGTCTCAGGAGACAATGGAAAAGAAATTTGAGAGGAGGAGTGAGGGTACTGATTTGTTTTTGCCATTGCTAGTTGCTGCAAAAACTGCTGAATTTTCGACTTTTCTTTTTGGCAGTTCCTGGTGGCATGGAAAAACACTATAGCTGTTGTGAGAGAATAGTTGGATCTGCTGGATGTCAGATTGCAAAGGTAGGAATAATGTTCTCAGAAGGTTTAAATAATGAAGTATCTCAGTTTTGCTTTCTGTGTCCTTTGACTTAAAGCTGGGTCATAGCTTTCTGTGAACAGTTTGGTATAAGCCTTTTAGGTTTACTTACTAGCATTTAGTAAATTGTGTGGCAAATATTGACAAGAAGTATTATATATATAATATATATATATTTATGCTCCTGAGTCTGTTAGAGAAACAAATTGTCTGGCAATTTGGGTAAGATATCTAGCAAACTTGCACTTAAATACTAATGGAAATTTTGCAGCTTCATGTTCATGATGGAAGAAGGGAGAAATTGGACGGCTTCATGAAGACATTAATTAAATCACCGCCTTTTGATGGAAACTATGGTGTATATGCTCTGGACTGTGAGACGGTATGAGCAACCTAAAAAGTTTGGTTCAGTTAATAGAAAACTATATTGCTGTTTATGAAGCAATTTCCTAGCTGTAGTAGTTTGGAACTCATGTCTCTGAGGTCTGCAGAACTCTGACTAGTAACTCTACATGACTAGACCTTCAGTCTTACTAGTCACTCTACGTGACTAAACCTTTAATGTTGAATATGTAGTGAGCAAAATCGTTTGGATCTGTTGAGTTGGTAGCCAGTTCTGCTTTCTGTACAACTTACATAATGTAAGGAAATGTCATTGCTGTGTAAATGCTCGTTAAATTTACTTTTTTCTTTAGTGTTACACAACCCACGGCTTGGAACTAACTAGAGTGACAGTGGTCGATGCCAAGCTACAGGTTGTCTATGATACGTTTGTTAAACCAGATGGTAAAGTTGTAGACTACGATATAAGGTATGCTAATTAGTCTATAGTACTTCAGGATTAGACTTAATAAATTGGCAGATAACTGTATAAGAAGAAACATGCCTCTCTTAAATGTCTATTTCTAGTAACATAAATCAAAGACCTTCAGTCAGGAATGAGGCTTTTGTTCTTACAAGCTCAATTAAGAATGATTTTTCTCTTTGCCTAGTTCAATTTATTTTTTTCCACATTTGAAGACTTTTTCTCCCTTCCTCCAAAAAAAAAAAAAAAAAAATTAAGTTAAACCTCCCAGAACTTGCTAAATTCCCTAAGGGGTTAGAAGCAAATGCAAATTTCATCTATAAATGTTGTCTCACAGAAAAGCAGTATAGTCATAAGCCATGCATTGAGACCATCAGACTGTACAGCTTAACAAGATTTGGCTGTATTTAGTGCAGATCACTTGTATTTGGTCTTACTGTTGTGTTTTGTCTTTGAGACCTGGAAGATGTGTTTTGGATTCCTATTAGTTCTTCGAAGTCCTGCAGCTGCTCTGAGAAGAAACACAGGTTTTGAGCCTCACTGTAAAAGAAGTTGGAGGAGAACCAACATAATGTGTTCCTACTTCAACAGCAATATTTGTTTGCTCAGAATCCTGTCTATGGTCCATGCTTAAACAGGCTCAGTGGCTCATAGTGGCAGAGCTGAGTTAATATCACCTAGCTTAGTTTATCTTACTCTATCTAGGTGAAAAGGAAGAGAATGAAAAAATGCCTTATGTTGACTTCAATGTTGTGTGGTTTCAAAGCTGGCTAGTGTTAACTTGAGATGCTGGGGGAATGACCACTGTAAACTTAGTTCTTCTAGATATTTCTTAGTGTCTCTGTTAATGAACCTCATCTAAATCTGACTTTAGACTCTCTGGAGCAACGGAGAATGATCTGAAGGATACCACAACATCTCTTCGAGATGTACAGGCAATACTGCTAAACTTGTTCAGTGCAGAGACGATTTTAATTGGACACTGCTTAGAAAATAACTTATTTGTTCTCAAGGTAAAATAATTTGTTTGAAGCCAATTTTAAGAGGTGACTACTTGTCTTTACTGTGTTCTAATTAATTTCAAAAGGGAAAAGAATGTTGCATTTCAGCAGATCAACAAGTATGAAAAAAAGAATGAAATGTACTTGATTTTTAAATGATAGCTGTATTAAAGGTAATACTACATTCAGAGAAGGAAGAGCTGTATATACAAACACAGTATGGTAGAGATTCTGACATTTGGGCTTCCTGCTTTGCTGTTCTGTGCTTCTAGCTATGCAACCATACATCACCAGTTTATGGTTGGACTTGATGATCTTAAAGGTCTTTTCCAACCTATACGATTCTGTGTGATTCTGTGAATAATACTGCCTTTATTTCAGAATTCACAGAAACCTAGAATTGTAAGTTTTCTGATCTTGCTGAACTCATGCTGGCAAATGCATAAAAGGGAGTAACAATTCAGGTAATACTAAGGTATTGCTCTTAGGCTCTGTAAACAATTATGCTGCCTGTCAGGTTTACCTTAGGTACCAGAAATGCATGGATTATGCTATTAAATATCAAAGGCAGCAATATTCCGTAAGAAACAACCATCTGCTCAGGAAGGCTCGGGGGGGCTATTATGAATGTCTATAAATACCTGAAGGGAGGGATGAACAAGGCTGAGCCAGGCTCTTTTCAGTGGTTCCCCATGCCAGGACAAGAGGCAGTGTGCACAGACTGAACCACAGGCGGTTCCCTCTGAACATCAGGAAACACTTTTTCACTGTGAGGGTGACCAAGCACTATCACAGGTTCTCCAGAGAGGTTGTGGAGTCTCCATCCTTGGAAATGCTCAAAAGCCATCTAGACCCATTTCTGGGCAGCTGGCTCTCAGTGGCCCTGCTTGAGCAGGGAGTTTGGACAAGATGACTTCCAGAGGTCCCTTCCAACCTCAATCATTCTGTGATTATTACTAATGAAGGAATTAGAATTTAGCCTTGATAGGCTTCCCTGCTAGTGATATCTAAAGGCCAAAGCAAATGAGACTTTGCAGTATGGTATTGGCTAGCTAAAACCAGAATTAATCATGTTCACTGTATATATATAAAACTAATGAATAAATGTCAATGCAGTGTACAGAAGTCACTGCAAAGCACAATTTTTCCACAGTTCTTGCCCCACAGTTTGCCATTCAGTAATGAACAGAGGAATACAGGACAGATGACATAGTGTTTTGGCATATTATTGACAAAGGAAATGGTATTTAGATGCTAGATGAGATTTCTTTAATAAATAAAAGAGGTGCAGGACTGTAGCCGGATGTGTAATCATTACTGTGGCTTCTGCTCTTTTCCAGCTAATTCATGACACAGTAGTGGACACATCAGTAGTGTTTCCTCATCGGCTAGGTTTGCCTCACAAAAGAGCACTTAGAAATCTGATGGCTGACTACCTCAGACGAATTCGTCAAGATGATGGTAAGAATGTGGGTTCTTATTAAGGAATAGGTATATTTCATCATGAAACGGGAGACAGGAGTAACGCAGAAAACTGAAAAGGTAGTAATACACTCACTGTCATTTAAAGCTTTGTCTTGGATACCTTTCCTTCAATAGTATAGTAAATGCAGAGGATATACCTGAAGGGCAAGATGGTTGGTGTTGTGTTTTAACCAAGCAGATACAGGTGCTTTTCAGCTGGGGTTTTCAGTAGTAAAATTATGGTAAATTTCTTGGCTGGCTGTCAAAGACAAATCAATAAATCTATTCTATAGTGTGCATATAATACTTATGAAACATTGCATTTGACAGATGTATTTTGCCTTGCCCATGCTGTTCTAAATAATTGTTTTTAATCTGATCATGGAACAAATTAAATTGAGTAGCTAATAAACTGGCAGATTCATATTTGCTTTTATCAGTGAAGCCTTCTGGACAACAAATAATACTCTATTCTCCTAACATATCTTCATTGCCCAGGGAATACATAAATGGTCACACTGAGCAAAGTTTGATGGCCTTTGATACCCAATGAAGTAGCTAAATACTGCATCTCAAAGCTTACAATATCCGCTGGCTTCCTTTGCTCTGACAGTCTGATGCATAGCACTGCAGTGGGGGTAAGGGGAATGTCAAAAGTTATTTCTACAGACTTTACGATGGCTATCTCAAATAGCCAAAAGTTTGCCTTTAGCAGGCTCTTCTGCTTAAGTTTGGATTTAATCATTCTTTGTTGATCACCACTGAGCTTTTAAAATCCAAGCTTAACCTGTAGAGCTAGGTAGCTGCCACTTCTAGAAAAAATGGAAAAAAAATCCCAATGCATGACTTCCATTCCCTATGTTTATATTGGCTTGTGCTGCTGCTTTGTGCTAGTTTGTGTTAGTTTTGTGCTAGTGCAAGAACAAGGTAATAAACTTCATCTGGATTTGCTTTTTTTATAAACCTAGAGATTAGTAGAATGAAACACCCTTTGCTATCACAAAGCAGTAGGCCTGTGGTGATTTTGCTTGCTCTGAATTTAATTGACTGTTTGCCTTTTTTTGACTGTCTCAAACTGGAGTTTGACTAGGAATGTGTTTTAAAGGGTCTCAACTCCAGGATTTTTGGTGTCTAAGGTACAAGAACTGCAACTGCTGAGGTAGCTTGACTTACAGTATATCATATACTTGACTTCACTGAAAAATTGAAGAATACATAACAGAGCTAGAAGACTATGGTTTCAATAATTGAGCCTTTTGAGACTATTTGAAAAACATGTCTCATACAGGTTGTACTTTCTTAAGCAGTTAAAAATAGCAGCAGCCGAAGGGTGGAATGGCAAGGCAGAGCACTACTTCATGGGTTGGAAAGCAAATGAGAACTGGAGCTTTCTCTGGCAAAAGACAGTAACGGTGGAGGCTCACAGGATCACCTTTTTTTTTTTATCCAAATGACAAAACAGTTTCTGTTTGATTATTGGCAACTGTTCTGTTCTATTTCTTAAGGTACATTTAGGAGGGGAGAAAACGAGAACCTGCAAGGTTATTACCAGCTGTCTTCTGATTCTGTGAATAGTAGAAGTTACTAAGTGATGTAAACTTCTCTGCCACAGATAAAAGCTATGACTCTCCTCCATTAGCTTCCACAGCTTTTTATATGTCCTATCTAAATAGATATTGCAGGGATAGTTCTTATAAAATATGCTGGTGAAAGCATTCATGTAACACACATGCTATTGCAGATGACTACCACGACTGTGTAAATTATGTGTTCACTGAGAGGGAAGTATAACCATTTCCACACTCAAGGAGATACTGCCCTGCTTTAAGACAGTAGATATCTGAATTACAATTACATGTCTGTAAATGTCTGAAGATCTTTGCTTCTGAGTCTAGGCTGCTACATATGAAAAATGATCTCAAATCACTGGCATTTAAGTTTTACAAGAGAAAGCTAGAAGCTTGTACTTCTAATATTGAGTCATCTTTTGTTGTGATAGCACTTAAGTCCTCTGCTTCTTTGGGGAATGGAACAACTCAATTAAATCTAAGAAAATTATTTTTCTCCCTAGTATCAACTTACTACATTGTGGCGTTTTCCCCTGCCCAAAGCAGTTGTGGAATCAGTAGATGTGGAATCTGTGCAGTAATGCACTGCTATAGTGCAAAGAAGCAATACCTTTTTCTTTTTGAGCCACTGACTCAGAAACATAGAATGGGGAGGGGATTTTGCCACCTTGAGATGAAAATGCTGAACTCTATGCTGTCAGATTTTCCTTCCACAACTTTCTTTGGTTTCTGAATAACCAGCCCCTGTCCCAAACCCGTTTATCTGAGATCTTCTGTACCTTTATTAAAAATTCTATACTCAAAATGGTATCTTTGTTTAACATAACTTAAACCATACAGGATTTAGACTTCCCTTGATCAGCTCATATAGGATTTACTGAGGGACACATATTCAAATTAGACAATGTGACTATTTGACACTGTGTCAAATTTCTGTTTATGAAGATGATGGCTGAATATAGTAGGTCTATTCTCCACCTGTCCTAAAGTTGCTAGGAGAGCCCCAACATGCAGCTTTGGCTTTCAGTAAGGAGCATTCGGAACTTTTAGTAGTTAACTACCATTATCCTGGCAGCCAGCATTTTCTCGTGTTGACTCAATGTTAGGAAGGGTATTCTGATGCCTACATTAAGTGCCAACTAATGAGAGGATTATATGCATTTCTTGTTTGGGTGACTACCACTATTTCCTGGTCAGAATGCATTAAAACCTTTCTACTGTACTTTTTGTAGTTATGGGAATTGTATAAAACACGTATTAACTTGTAAGTTGTTGACTTTTTAAGCTTTGACTAAACACGTAATAAAAATGTATAACCATATATAATTTAAAACCTTTAAGTCCATTCTGTTCAAATTTTGTGGAACAGTTCAGTAGATCAGGACAAGTAGATTGTCCTTAATTAACCAAGACAGAAATTTACCATCTAGTTCCAAAATCAGCTTGTCATCTGTTACTCTTTCAACTTCTGATTTGAAAGTACCTGACTTGGAGAGGCTAGTTTTCCAAAGACAGTTTTGTTGGATATTCTAGGCTACTAATCCAGGCTCTGTTGGATATTGAAGCTGGATGATGCAGTGGGAAACTGAATATTGCCAGACAATGCTGGACTGCTAGAAGCATGTGGTTATTACCTTGAATCCTGGTAGCAAGAAGTTGCACCAAAAACTGTCTGAATACCAAGTATTGTCTTGAATATTAAGACAATTGTTCAGCTTAGTAAACAAAGCTACCATTCTTTTATAAAGGAATACATAATCTAACACTTCTAATTTAATTTTTTTGTTCTCCTCTAGTTGATGGTCATAATTCCAGGGAAGATGCAATTGCTTGTATGGAACTAATCCTTTGGAAGGTCAAGGAGGACAATAAGAGGAAAAAATGGTGATTATTATGGCTCTGGAGGAACAAGATGGGGGAAAAAAATCAACCTCAGTTTGGCTCACTGCTCTGTAATGCTTCAGTACCAATTATTTTTCTGATGTAAAAAAGAGGACAATGGAAAAATCTAATGGGAAAACTTGACTGTATCTACTTTGAAGCTTAAGATGTACAGGAAGGAGAAAACACAAATGCACAAAATACAAGTAAGAAAGATGTGCCAAGTAAATTCTTGTGTTAAACAGCAAGCCCATGCATTTTTTTCTCTTCTGTTAAAGAGTATTATTTCTGTAATCATCCTTACTACTCTGTGTAGCTGAAAACTATTATTTGCAGTAAGTGAAAGTACTGATTGTTTAAAGTTCTGGATATAACTTTTGATTTCACTTTGTTCAGGCTCTGTGAAATAAAACTTAAGTTTCTGCTGTATGATTAAAGTTTAAGATTATTGTGTTCTTTTTCAGTTTCCCTTCCTGCTGCTTTCTACCTCTCCTTCTGCTTTCAGAGAGAGAGAAAAACTTAGTAGTGTTTAATGTACTAATTGATGCAAAAAGTCATAATGGTAGAAATGTGACCTCTTCTGGAGCAGAATAAGTGGGTCTCCTTTAAGTGAGTTGAGCCTGTAGGAAGCTTTTCAACTGTAAAAACAATAAGCTTTGACGTATAAGGGTTTCCAAAAAGTAGAGTATTTCAAGAAGTAAATAAGTTCACTGCTTCAGCTAAAATTGGACTATATTCGAAGATATAATTCCCTGTCTCCCACTTAAGATAGGATTCAGCATCTGCTGCCTTCAGAGAGGGGGATTTTAAAGTCTGTTGCCACTTATTTTTGTGTGAAGGAAACAAATGTAAGAATGTTGTACAACACTAGCTCCGAGTTTAGTTATGCTTTGTGCCGATTCATCAAAGAAAGCTGAGAGTGGTGAAGAAAAATGGTCTTGACTGAGGACCCTGTAAGAGAAGATCAGTAGTGCAAAGAAGATTTCACGGTTCTCACAGACGTGCTCCAAAGAATGAGTACACTGTATGACTAAATCTGTATTGAAGGAATCTATAGCTGCTTCTTATGCATTAAAATACTTGGGGGATGTGTCCTGTTCTATGAGATACTGACAGGCGATAGTTGTGGTTAGAAATAGCATTGCATATTTATTGTCCTGTATCTGCTGTTCAGAATGTCCAAAAAAAAAAAGCTTCTGATTTTCCCTCACCTAAGAGTAGGTAATACTTCTTTCTATATTAATAGAACAGTCCTGTATACAGGCCCTACTGCAGCTTAGAGAAGGGGCTTTGGCATGTTCTTTACAAAGGGGGTAGACTTGCTCATGGATCGTCCCAGCTTTGAAAGAGATCTTTTTAGTGAAGGTTGCCTTTATTATTTGGCTTTGAGTCATCTAAGGAAAGAGATGAATGTCTACTCTGTAGAACCTGTGTTATTCATCCAACAAGCTATTAGCAGTGACCAAACTGGTCATTCTGAGGCTCTATAAGCCATCTAAGGAACCTCCGTCATCTGACTTGTCTTCTTCATAACTTTTTCATGTAGTTGACTATTGAATCATTACAACCAAATGGATAAAATAGTGTGCACAATAAGTAAAATAACTTCAAAATACTAACTTTTTTATAAAAATAGCAAAATAAAACAGTCTTCTGATGCTGGAAGTAATGAAATTTCACCAAAACTGACATGTGGTGTGAATATAGGTGCAGTTAACCATTGGAACAGTGACTTAACTCTGAGTCATATCTCTGTCATGTCTCTGCTGCCACCTGCTGTAAGCATACTTTTCTCTTTCCCACTTATATTTATGATACAGACTTAGCTATTGCAAAACCTGACCTAGCATCTTCAGGAGCTGGAAGCCTAGTTCACGTTTTGGAGATGTGAGAGACTGGTGTGATCTCCAGACTGGATTAGACCTCCACAGTTTACAGAGGGACTTGCTGAAACTATTGGCTCCTACTGTGGGAATATCACCACCTGTGTCATATGTTGTGCTATTAAGTGAATATGTGAAAGAGCTCTAAAGTATTATAAGGAAACATTGCACTAGTTTTGCTTGATTTGAGGATTTTGAGTTACAGCCTGGAACAGTTTGGCTTGCTTTGTTCCAACTGCTGTTTAATCAGTGTTTCCCTGTGTCCAACCAGTTGCCTTGCATGTGGGAATGGCTGATCAGTATGTGACTTAAGGAAAGGAAAAGTGGTGTGTTGGGAGCAGGGAATGTCATGTACCAGCACAGGGAGGGAATTAGCAGCAAGAGGGAAAACTTGTGTTTGACTACAGCTGAACTATGCCCTTGTAATTGCTCATCCCCTTTAGCTGGGGCTCTGCTTATTTTCTGCATTTCCCTTCCCCATCTTGCAGAGTTCACAGAATCACAGTATAACTGGGATTGGAAGGCATCTGGGGAGATCATCTAGTCTAGTCCTCTGCGGTGTCCAGTCAGGTTTTGAATATCTCTAAGGCTGGAGACGCTACAACCTCTCCAGGGAACCTCTTCCATGGCTTGACCACCCTCAGTGGAATTTCCTAGACTTCTGTTTATGGCCGTTGTTTCTCATCCTGTCACTGGATACTGCTGAGAAGAGACCACTTCCATCTGCCTTATTTCCTTCCATCAGTTATTTATATGTTTTGATGAGATGTATGTAATAGTCAACATTTTGTATTTTAGTTTTAGCAAATGCCTGACCATCATATTTTGGGTAGTGGAGAGGGGCTGTGTTTGACTTCAAAGTTGTCAGGCACAGTCTTGTCCACAGACAATTAAGAATTAAATATCCACATCATTTAAGACCAGATGTGTGCTTCCTTTTGGGTTACTGAGGGGTGAGAGAAGTGCAGCCATTGAGTGGATTAGCTGAATTCAGATATCACCAAGAGCAGTTATACCTTACTTCTCAGCCAATCTAATGAGGGTAAAGGTGCTTGTTTGGAGTTTTTGTTACCCCTCCCCTCACGATGGTATCTAGTGAACCTGGCATTACACTAGCCAGTGATGTCTGTTCTCAGATCATTTCTTAGCTTTCCTGCCAAGCACACTGTGTTCTTCTGTAGCTCTTGAGTTTTGCTTGGACATATTAAGGACCCTTTTTTTCTGTCTGCACTTGGGCTGTTGAACAATCAGAGCTGTTGCAATAAATGGAAGTTGAGGATGGAGAAGGAGAAGGCTTGGGGGAGGCTTTGCTTCTGCTTTTTTGTTCTTAAAGGCTCCACTTTCTCTGATCAGGTGTCTGATTTTTTTTTTTTTAAACTATGGATAACGCTTGACTGTAAGCAGGTACCTGCCATTCTGCATCACATACTCCTCAAAGCATGGCCAACTCCACTTGTCTGAAATGCTGCTTTTCTTTCCCAACCAAAAAATTGTACTGAGTATGAGCTTGATAACTATGTGAGAGAATATGAGAAAACTAATGCTGTGATATCAAAAAAGAACTTGGGGAATAGCTGAAGATACTTTAAGCTTGTGCATAGATGTCGGCAGGTGTAAATAAGTGGAGCCGTATAAAGAACATTAGGACGTGGGGTATTTGGAATAATGGAAAACTGTTGGCACTGGTAGTGTTATGGTCTCGACACCAAAGAAACAAATAGAAGACACTTGGAAAGGAAGGGACCTGAGATCTGATGTATTGTGCTGTGGAAGGCAGAACATAGAACCTGCTAATGATTAAGCTGAAAGCCTTTATACACCACCTACTGCCATAAATCGGGCTTTCCAGCACTGGATAACGGACAGTAAAAGCTAGCTGTTGAACTTGGGATATGCAGTGCATGTTGCAAGTGTAGAAACAATTCGCCTATTTGAGACTCTGACAGAACTAGTGCATGTTCTTAATAGCTGTAGTTCTGTGATGTATAGACTAAATAGAGACGTCTCAAGCTGTGTATTGGAGTTATTGTTTTCTTTTGTGTATTTTTTTAAATGCCAATTTAAAAAAAAAATTAAATTTAATTACAGCGGATTAGAAAGTTGATGCATGCCACAATGTTAAATGAAGATATGAAGAACAGTTATAAGGATACTTAAGTGACCTTCAGCTAAATTTACAGTGAGACTGGAGCACTTAAAATGCAGACAGTATTAAGACCTATTGGGTTGATGAATGACTGACTCTTTCCTTATGTGACATATTGGTCCAAGTAAAAGTTTGCCACAGGAGAAGGGGTTCACATCAAGTAGCAGAATAGTCAGTTGTGTCTGCTTGTTAGAGATGTGTGAGACAGTAAGCTGTTTTAGACCTGTGAAAAATTCTGTACAGAAGATGGAGCAGTTCCAGCAGAAGTTGTTAGCTAGCTTTGCCTGGCAGCCTAGAAAACACCTGTGAAGGTCCATTTCTGTTCACCTCACTGGCCTGTAGGAACCTGGTTGGACTGCAAAATGCAATGCCCATGCTTCAAAAGTGCCTGGCCAAGTAGTCTTTTATGAAAAATATAGTGGAACTTGTTTCTCTTTTCCATTTTGGAGTTGTTCCTTGGTCCAGTGAATCTGTTCACTCTTTGTAAACTCAGATTGTAGCACTGGTACTTACAGTGCAAGTTCTGCCTATCTCAGGGCCCCACAGGTGATCTCAGCTCCCTTGTTTGTTGATTTATTCCCTTTTAATAAGGCTCATGGTGCCTCTCCCATTTGAGTCAGCCTGGTGTATACCAATAATGTTACTCTTTACTCTGCTGTGATATCCCTGCCTTGTAACCAACCAAATACCCACCCAGAAACTCTCTAACGTCTTCCTCCATGTCTTGGGGGGTGACCTGATCCACCCAGCTAGAAAGTCACTGAGGTCTGGTGGTCATTTATGAGTTGGTTATCAGTTATAAGCTGATGAGTGGAACATATGTGCAAAGCATGAGGTTAGCTGATACATGAAGTTTGAATAGGGTAAGTCCACAGGATCCCACGTGGTTGACTTGATACCAGAAGCTCAGGCCAATCCTGCCTCTATTTATGTACCCTAAGGACTAGAAGATCTTTCTGGCAGGCCAAATATCATTGTTTTGAAGTATTTCAGTACAGTATTTTTAAGAGGCCATACCACACTACAAACTGCATAAGGGATAAAATAAGCAAAAGTAAGTAGGCCCTGCTTGTATATAATAGGTAGTAATTTATAATTGTGCAGTGAAATTATTAAATGAAATACAAATTGAATAAGACTCACGTATATCCAGGCTAATTGTAAAAATGTGTTTTACAATATGTAGTATGTTCCTCAGTCCTATGCTTCATGATAATTGCTGTATGGCTGCCTCCGATAGCATTAAACACTTCCAAATATAGGCATATTTTGCATATGGGCAAACACTGACTGTTAAACTGGACAATGAAAGAGCAATAGCATACCTTATATCTTATATGTGTCAATAGAATTTTTGAACAGATTATTTCTACTTTTATATTCAATAGCTCACTTTTACATTCAATTAGGAATCTTACTTAATTATTAATTATCCTTGGTGAGCATACTGGATTGACATCTGCTTGCAGCTCCCATTGTTCCATTGAGCTTAGCATTTTTGTTTGAATCACAATGAAATGTCTATGAAATACTGCTATAAGATACTGACTTTGCTATCACTAGCTCTTGGAAAGTATCAAAAATATCTAAGATGGCGATACCTAATGCATTACAATAATTGTATGTATACACTACGTGACTAGGAAAAAAGAAAAGCAGATTTCATTACTTCAGTCTATTCCTACTCTGAACAGTATATACACTTCTACAGCCTGTGGAGGCAGAGGTTATCGTGTGATATACACATACATATCTGTAGTAAAACAGTATTACTGTATTATATACAGTTAGAGCTATACACAGTTCTACACAGCACATCACATTTTGGGCTCCAGCAGATTGAGTTTTGGTTTTCTTCAATACATCATTGATTAATCTCTTAAGCAGCTTCTTCAGCGGAGCAATCAATGCCTGCGTAAGTAAACTTCTCGTATAGGGTAGTATTCACATAGGTCTGGGAAGGAAATAAACAGAAAGAGTGTGATGCAAGGTGCATTACCTCCAGAATACTAAACTATACTGAAATTATTCATGGCCTAATTCTTTTATAGGGATTCATTCTTACCTTCCTTTCTTCTAACATCCTGTTCAGTGACACCAGTATCTGAGCAAATGATGGTCTTTCATATGGCTTCTCTCTCCAGCACTGTCTCATTAGGTCATACCTTTAAAAATCAAACACCAGCATTTGATAGTTTAGATACATAGGTTAAAGCTACAAATTCATGTTTATTGGAAGATTGTGCAAATTCCATTTTTCAAAGGAAAATGGATTTATACATAGCGGGAGTTACATTTTCCACAGCTGGTTACTGTCTGAAAAGAATTTTCTTTTTCTCTTGAATAATCAAAAAGCTCTCTTTGAGCTAAAGCCCAGCCATGTTGTGTAAAAGAACAGGATATCTGGCAGGAGCGGAGAGCCTGGGAAAGGGTTGATGGCAAATAACAGTGCATGCTGGATACAAAAGGACTTAAGTAATTATTTCCACTTGTGCACCCTTTTTAAAATGTTTTTTTTTTAAATGTAGGTCTTATGTTTTCCTGAAAAAATGTTTGGTTTACTTTCTTGTAGACACCATGTATTTCCTATAGCAGATGTTGTGTTATTCTGTTTTGGTTTTTTTGCTGAGGCAGTTACTTACACTTCATCATCACAGTTGAGAGGCTTTTCCAGTCTGTACCCTTGAGGCAGTTTTTCGTAGAGTTCTGCACACGTCATTCCACAATATGGTGTTCCACCTAAAGCAGAGTTTAACCATTGTCATGAACACAAGGGGTTTTTAATAAAAGAAAGTTTAATTTCATAACAGAAATGTAAAAGAATGACTGACTCAGTAGCAGGTAAATTATTCCAATGCTAGGGAATATTTTGCAGCTACATTTTTGTTGTTAATGTTTCCATACTGCTTAATGCACTGTATTGAAGAGAAAAATAAAAGCGAGTATAAACTTTTATCATCTGTGGGGCCAGCCTAAATTTCTGTACAACTCTGGGGGCCTGCATCTGATTGTATTTGAACTGGTTTTGCAATACTCTTGATGGCAATAGGCAAGTCATTCCTTCATTAGCATGGTATTAATAAGATCCAGTATGGATCTTTTGGAGCTATTATTGTCAAGCTGATTTTGCACCTTTTTGCAGATGTTTGGCTTAGACTCTTGATTTTCCACACTGCAGCGTGTTAGTTCCCATCCATATCTAGCACAAACCCATTTAGTAAGGAAAGCTGGGAACAAATTAGAAAGCAACAGTTCATGATTAGTCTCGTACGCAATGTGCACCTCAGTCAGTATGCATCTCTTGGCCAGCATACTGGGGCACACTCCAAGGCAAATCATAAAGGCTATGTAACACAGTCATTTTGAATGGTTTGACGCTGTATCACATACATGATGAATAGACGTGGGTGCAGAAATTAACTCTAAATTTTATTTGAAGATTAATGTTCAAAAATTTTCTTTGAGAATACTTGGAGTAGGAGATGTTCCCCCCCCCACCTAAGTCATTAAAATATGTCTTGATTTAAAACTCGGGAAGGCTGAGGAAAGCTACCCATCAAACTCAAATCATATTGGATTAGGGCTATAAATCATGTGATATGCTGGATTTTATATTTAGATGTGGCCTAGGTTTTATAGTGCAATGAAAACATGGTCATTATGTTTTTCTCATTTAGAATGGTACCTGAATTGAAAATGTGACAATTTAATTTCCAAGCACACTGAAGCTAAGTAAAATTTAGTAGAATGAAACAGAAAAGATTGAAATACGTTGCAAAGGAACAAAATTTTAACAGACTGAGTGAACGGAGCTCATTTGGCTCAGATGGGTTTATTTGTGCAGTACAAAATTCAGATACTTACCTAAACTAACAATTTCCCATAATAGGACACCATATGACCATCTGCAACAGAGGGATATTATGCAGTGCAACAAGAACGCAACAAGATTTAATATTTTTAAATGGTAGATAGTTTTGCTAGTATTCAGAGAACACAGAGAAATGTGATTAATTCTTTTATATTTTTTATTAATTTTTGTATAATTATAGGGTTTGTAGAATCAGAAAGCAGGAGTGATTTCTTTAGCAAAATTAATTCACTATGAACCATCAACCAGAGTCCTTTACTAGACTGTGAGCTCTCAGGAAATAGCTCTATTGTAGAATTGCTTTGCCAAATATCATTTCCAGTTTCCGGACTAAAATACTGAGTTCCTCTAGGTCTCCCAAGGATTCACCAGGTTTCTGATTTTAAATGTGAAATATAGTTAAAGTAGTGGCCCAAATCCAATTAGCTTGTGAACACAACTTGTTCAGACACTGATGATGAAGTAAAGTAACTTTTTTGTTGTGGGTTTTATTTTTGCTTCCATTGCTAACTCATGCTGACAGGCTACTGAGTTTTTTCAGTTAAGACTGGATGTCTCATCCTGGCTGTCAAACTTTCCTTGATATTGAAAAATATTTCTTTATTAAAAAAAGACCACTTGAAAACATACTTACACATCACTGTTTGTGGTGTAAACACTGTAATTCAAAGATTCAATTGCCATCCATCGCACTGGAAGTCGTCCCTGGAAATTATTTCATGAAGGTTTATTTGTTGGTGGTTGGAACAGCAATATTGCAATTTATACCCTACCAATTGTTCTGCATGTTACCTTAATGAAAACTGACTATGCAAGTAAGCTTAATGAAGTAAATAAACTTATTTCTTTAAGTTATGGATTTACTTCTCAGGGACAGTTCACACTAAAGCTAATAGAAAATTTATCCAACCAGCATCAAGAGGAAATTGAAATAATTCCTGAGTGATGTCTTATGATGCCTTCAACCAATCCTGTTCCTTTGACTACCCGGTATTATTCCTGGTCTATGACTACATGATGCCTATTACATATTTTCCTCTTTCAGATCTTCCAAAGCATTAGCTTTGGACAGCTGTTTCTTCAGCTCACAGATCCTGACATGCTTCTGGATACCATCTTGCTAGCTTTGGCCTCGTTCAATAGAATTAGACCAGCTTGCCTCAGCTGGACAAATTCTGGTATGAAAATATAATTTTGATAGCTGTACAGATCCACCCACATGCACATATCCTCTTCATATGTCTAATGTATATTACATGTTTTTTTTACAATACATTTTTACTAAATTGGATAACTGGCTGCACAATTGGTTATTTTAGTGCCATCCATATTGATATAAATAATTTTCAATTACATTGTATATTATATTATAAACATGGTATGGAATTGATTTACAAGTAATGTAGGTGTATTAATAAACACAATACAAATATTTATACATGTTAATATATAACACTTAAATAATCAGTTCTGTAGTACCCATGAGTTTGCATTTTTGTTCATATGAAAACACAAAGTAAGAAACAAGAAAACAAAAAAAGAGGAAAACAGACTAGATCAGTTTGTTTTGATCCTTACCATGGTCTTCTTAACGTAAACTTCTTGACCTCTTGATAAGCCGAAGTCAGCTATTTTTGCAACATAATTTTCTCCAACCAAGATGTTTCTTGCTGCCAAATCTCGATGAATAAACTAAAATTAAAAAAAAAAGGAAATCACCACAGTATCTATGAGCTTTACATGTATTATTTTAGTGCTATATTGAAAATTGCAAACATTCAGAATGAGAACAAAACCCAAAACAAACGGCTTGGTATGTCACTACCAAGAACATTTTAAACTTTATCTGAAGATGAAAGCAGTTAGTTACTGTGTTGTTTGTAAGTTTTAATGCCTCTTCCTTGATTGCCCGTGACCATAGCATTTGATAGGGCTAAGTGAACACAACAAAATAAAACTCATCCAGTAGGTGCTATAGAAGCTAAAATTTAAACCTTATTTTGATTTCATTAAAAGGCATAGTCCCTGAAAAATGAATTGCTATGCTTTCAGTGGGTAGAGACTTGAAGACTGACCTGTTTCTGGCTCAAGTAGTCCATCCCTCTAGCAACGTCTGCTGCAAAATGCAGAAGCTGCTGAGAGGAAAGCGTAGATGCAGTACTGTTGGCAATAGCAAATGCTGGGTCTGTCTCTAGCACTCTGCTTTTCCGAAGGAAGTCCAGTAAATTTCCATGGGGGGCATATTCAATAGCAAGATAAAGATATCCTAATGAAACATCAGATAGTGAGCATATCACAAAGTAAAAGGTAGTCATTAATAGTATTTGGACACTTACACTGCTTTGAGTGAAAAAGACATAAATGTAAAACAGACTGGAGGGGAAATTCAAACATCATAATTCCTAGTTGCAGAGGAGAATTTAGAGCTATTGATGAACATCACTTCCGAAGGATTAACGTGGGCTTGTAGATCTAAAGCCAAGTTTATTTTGCTTTTTAACAAATGTTGCAGAAAGACCTGCTTATAAGCTAGTGTTTCTGTGGACTGTATGGGCTGTACTGTGTTTTGGGGTTTTTTTAAACTAATTTTTAAAATGCATGTATTCAAGAGTTATCTTACCCCGATGTTCACATGCTCCCAAAAGATTTATGATGTTGGGATGATGACCAAGTTTACAAAGAACTTCAAGTTCTCCAGCAAAGTCTCTGTGATCATCTTTTGAGGCATACTCTGAAAATCAAATAAGCATGCATTTATGTTTTCCTTTGAACTGAATTTATGACCATATTGTTGTTAATTATGACGACTCTGGGCTGCCTGGGGCACTACTGCTTCAGCCCCAATAGAAAGAGAAAAACTCGAAGATGCATTAGTATTTACTGAAAAAAGTAGGACTTTTCAATCAAAGAGAAAAAAGAGAGAACCTAATATCTGTAGCAGCCGTCTGCAGAGAAAGAAAGCACCTTAATATACCACGTAATTTCCCTTATTATTTGAGAATGTAAAACGTTGTAGCAGATCATATGAAAACTAGCTGCCTAAAAATCTTTCCATGTGTGTGCTGTTGATTATTTCTGCCTGTATGCAGACCTTGGCTCTTTTTTAAATTATCATCATACTTAAGACTGTCTCCCTATTTGCCTAGATAATGATCTAGTGAATTGCAAGAAAATATGTACATTCTTGCAGTATTCTATATATTGTAGATCCCTATGGAATGTGGCAGTCATGCCTAATGAGTACAAAGAAAATGAGTGATCCTCATAGTGTGTATATTTATATAGATGCATAGATACAGTTGTGTCTGAATGGCTAAGGTAAAGCAAGATGAGCAAATGCTGTGCCCCAAGGCTAGCTCTGTGCTCTTCTCTATTAAATGCATCTTTTAACAGCTCCCACTTTGCAGGTGAACTCACACATGAAGTTCGTACTGACCTATGAATTGAAAAATACATAAAAGTTAATGATATTAACAATTAGAGAGAAATATAAACCAACTCGACTGTGCAGAAATATAGTCATTGCCAGAGCACAAATCTTGGCCTAGTGACAGCTGATACAATTTCACTAGCAACTTTGAATATTTATTTTAGCTTTAGAAGAGGGCTGCTAAGCATTTAGTATGACAGAGAAACACTTGGAACAAACAACCGAGAAAAATCTTTCGTTTCAGAGTCTCCAATCTTTAGTACCTTTCATCCTTTTAATCGCAGCGTCCATGCGTAAGCCATCTTTCTTAATGCGTGCTTTCAGGACTTGCCCAAAGTTACCTTCCCCGATCACATCTTGAAATTTTATGTCATTCCACTCAAGAACTGGATAAATAGTGGGATCTGGGCTGTTTTTGGCTTTCCTGCTCAGGGTGAGAGTACCTGAGTTAAACTGTACGGCTGGCTCTTCCCTCTGTAACAGAGTTAAGCAAATGACGTTAACTGTGATTTCTGCTTTACTGAGCAATGCTCTGATTACACTCCCTGAATACATGTGTACTCACTCATGTACACACACACAGAGCATGATCCATCTCTTGCTTACGCAAGAGTGAGTACAGTAGACAATTACACCTACTTTAGACGCTAACTGCATCAAGCACTTCTGCCCAGATCCACAAAATTAATCAGGCTCCTAATTTATGCATAAGTATCTTTGTAGACCTAGGCCTCCTGAACAGTTTTACAATCATCTTGAAGATGAAGGAGATGGGGAAAAAATAATTTGGTAAAACTGATCTCAAAATCACTTTTAAGTCTCAGATTTGAGATTTATCTCAGATTAGGCTTGACTAAATCCTGTGCTGATCAGGCTCAGTAGGAAGACTGAGGAAAGAAGAAGCAAGGAAACAAAAGAGAGAGGAAATGATCTTCCTCCATACTTGAGGAGACATCTCTACTTCAGTTACACATTCCCATGAAATACTTCTGTGCGAAAAGTTTCAGGACAAGGAGAAGGAGCTATTCTGTGTGGCCTGGGGACTGATCATATTTTTGGATGAGCCCCTTGGCCTCCTGTTTATGAAATAACATATGCAGATCCATATGGAGGAGCTCTTTGACCCACCTTCATTCTGCTTCACAGGTTCCCTTCTGAAGTGAGAGAACATCACCAGAAAGCAGAATGCTAAAGAGACTACAGCAGGATACAAATATATACATGTGTGGGTATATATATATATATATATGTATATCTGAAGGTTGTAACATCATGTAGAGAGAGAGAGATATATATCTATCTACGTGATGTTAAAACCTTCAGCACTTTCCTCACAGCCAGAACTATGATGCTGCCATTGACTGATCCCTGTTGTGCTGTCTCCAAGTTGAAAAGCCATGATGGAGCAGTCGCTGATGCCCAAAAGCTACATTAAAAAATACTGTAGTTTTTAAAATCAGGCACAACTTTGTAGAGGGAGAACTGGCTCCTCCATTCTGTCTGGCTTGGTAGTTGTCAGACACAGGTGCGACAAGGCAGAAAAGGGAGAAGGATAAATGGTGTGCAACTTTTTTCAAGTCAGGTTTTCTACCTTATAGCCTATAACTGATTGCTTTAGCTTTGGGGTCACTAGCAGAGAAGCTTAACAACAACAGTACTAATTGCATGCATGAAGATAAGACAGTATTTGGGAAGGCCAAGGAAAAGGAATTGGAAAAAACAGGAAAAGATGGGGCCAAAATTAATAACCACACTGACACAGGAAAGCTGGAAACCCACCACCACATTTTGGAAAGCCTGAGCCATTCGGCGCTGGAAGTTGGCTCGCTTTAACTGCAGCATGATGAGAAAGGCCAGGAGAATTGTTACACAGGTCATCCCTGCAGAGCCCAGGATAGCAATAAGCAGCATTTTGCCTCCTTTTGATTCATATGGAGCTGTTGAGGAAGCACATAAAGAGTTCATCATTATTTCCAGCTAATTCTGAAAAAGCCACGAACAACGTATAGCTAAATACTCCTATCTTGTAAACTGTATAAAGACATAGAGATACATCCTTTTATTTTCCAAAAACATCACAGACATTGGATGCTCTGACTTGCAGATGTATGAGCACCTGCAGGTCCCCCAGAGTTCAGGAAGAGCAGAGCTGAGGTCACATTCAGTGATCTAATAGTCCTATTATATGCAGGTCCTTTAATTTATGAGCTGTTGGGCACTTTCTAGTGGATACACAAAAATGTTGTATGTTGTCACTTCATCAATGCCATGCAGTGAACTGAGAATCAAATTTTGGTGATGCTGTGTTGTGTGTCAAAATTAAGAGCAAAAGAAAACTAATATTAAAAAAATAGTGTTATGACTTTGCCTCAGCTAACTAGTTTACACCACTGGCCCTGGTTTGTGCAAATCCAGCATGCTGGAATAACCAACCTTTGGTTTCTGGAAGAGTCTTCAGTTCAAACGATGTGTTTGGGTTGCTCAAGCCAATGTTGTTCTGAGCATTAATCTGAACCTGGTACACAGTGTTTGGCTCCAGGCCCTTGAGATGGTATTGAGTAATGCTGGTGTTCTTTATGATAATATCGATGTGGTTGTACTCAGCCTTGCCATAAATTTTGTAGCTGATGATGATGGAGGAGATGGAATGACCCTCAGCAGTTGTCCAAGAGATGACTGAGGATGTGTCTGTGGTGTTAGAAAACCTGATGTTGTATGGTGCAGGAGGGATTCCTGAGAACAAACACAAACACACAGAAAGCATTGGAGTCTACATCCACCTCTTTTTCCTTCCTGCAGTGAGCCAAACACTTTCCTCGGTGCTTTTGCTGTGCTAAACAGAAGCAGAATTTTGTTGACGGGCCATGGTAACTGAATGCAATAGTTTTATGAACTTAATGTGCTGTCACCCATATTGCAGTACTCCATACTTCCAGCAGAGGCTGGAGTGTCATTCAGTATACTCCTGTCCTTGGATGAAGATATGAATGCTTTGAGCTGTATGCAAGGACAACATGATTGCTTTCAAATTAATCCAGAAAGGGCTAATTTCCTTCTATACTGAATCATCATCCCCATGTGATTCCCAGGTCCCATACTTTCACTGCTTCGGGGATCAATTCCCTGTCAGGATACAGGCTGTTAGAAAGAAGGGAAATCAATACCAACATTTCCACAAATTTCATCAGAAAACCACCAGCAGGGATGAGTGCTGGACTTGTGGACACACCCATGGCTACTAAGCTAAATACCTTCTCCTGGAAAACAGTACCCTTATGTTTTTCTTAGCGCAGTTTGGCATCAGAGCTCAGGAACTGGAGAGTCCCATGACAGCCATTGATCCTTCTGTTAATACATGTAGGATCTCAATGAGGGCCTCCTCACACGACCTGTAAGGAGGAAGCAGCCCACCTTTCCAGTGTGTGGTATGGGCAGTGGCACCCATTAGCCATGCAGATGGACATCTGTTCGGATGGTACTTCATTCAGATAGGGCATTTGTTGTGGCATTATGAAAGGACACTCCTCACACTCAGAGAATTCAAGGGCGGTCATTGGTCTTCAGTGTAGCACACTTAACTACTCCCTGCTCACAGGCGTTTTACCTTGCGTTGTGTCTTCTCTTCCTTCTTTAACTGCTGACTATTTCTGTATTGACATAGCTGAATAGTAGGGTCTGAGTGGTTTTTTGGAGTAAAAAAGAGCTTGGAATATGGACCTGTGGGCTCGTCATTATGAGGAGCAAAAAAATGCTACATTTCAAAGCATGAATCACACTGAAATGAAGATGTGGCTTCCCAAGCTTTTAATTTGTTTTTCCCATTTTTATTTTTTAAACTCATTATTTGTTCCTGATAATTTCTGGTGTAAAAATTTCTTTGGACACTGAGATATCTTCATAGTAATAGTAATAACAACCACAAGTGATCATCAGGAACTGAGTGTTACCAGAACAAAGGATTACATTTAATGTAGTCATTAAGTGACAATCAGTCTGATCACTGGGGGAAAGAGGAAGAATTAAACAGAAGGATGTGATTCAGCTACTTACTGTCACTGAAAGTCCATGCATACAGATAGTTGCTCCATTCTCCTTGGGACCTGGTGTTCACCCGTACCCTGCACATGTATTGCTGTCTAGGCTCAAGATCCTTAATGATCAGGGTGGACATATTTCCTGGCACTTGAGTAATAACACTGCTCTCATCACCGTTGTCATTCACGGTCTTCCTTTCCACTTCAACACGAATGTCATCCTCTGTCCTCAGTGTTAAAGGATGCCATGACAAATTCAGTGATGTCATACTTTTTGGAAAGAGAGTGAGGCCTTCTGGTGGAGGAAGACCTTGGAAAAGCCACAGTGAGACAGGGAACAACATTTCATGTCTGGTATGCAAGCTAAAGTAGGGGTACCAGTTATTCCCAACCACTTGCCCTAGCTTGGAGTGACAAAGGGTAATTATCCCTGCCACCCCACCCAATCTGGCAGAAATTACATCTAAGAGGTGTTGATGTTCCCAGAGTATCTTATCAACAACTGTTGTGTCAACAAAAAGGTCTCTTCACTGAGCTGGTGTTGCAGATGCACTTTCTAGATATGAGATCAGTTCTTTTGCTCTTTTGTTAGATAGTTCCTGGTGCAATCCTCATTTATTTTGTATGGCTGTCTTCAGTTTGGCCTGTATCCTCAGTGGACTAAAAGCTTTTCTGCTTGTTCAGACACCTTAATTTTTAAAGTAAACTGATCTAATACTAAGAGGAAGGACTGATCTGGTATTAGGAGGAAGGACTGGCACGCAAAAAAAGTGATTTCTATCTCCAACTCTGCTGCACAGCCAGCCAAAATATGTAATTTTTCCTTTCCCAAATCCCCCATCTCTAAATCAGGGAGAATAATAGCTCTGCCTTTTTCGGGTTTTCTTCACCTCTGATTTTTTTTTTCTTCTTTTTTTTTTTCTTTGCCTGAGATTATTTTGAAAGACTATATAGTTTTCATGTCTTTGCTCAAATGAAAGTGCTCTGGCAGAGATCGGGGAACAGACCACAGAGAAAAACAGCTGAAACCGCCCTTTTGTGAAAAGCCAAGATGATAACTTACCAAGCGCAGCTGTTGTGAAGCTAGCCTGTGGTCCAGGATGGCCTTCCCCACCTTCCCCTCGACGACTCAGCTGAACACAGAACTGATATTCTGTTTTTGGTTCCAGATTGTCCAGTCTTTTGGTTGTGCCTTTTACTGGCAACAAAAGGAGAAAGTAAGCCATAGCCCATGCTGAAGAATGTTAAGGAAGAAAAGGTTTGGAAAATATTCCTGAACCACTAACCATGGAAGCTAAGATACTCAGGCTCTTCTTTTGTTTCTGATTCACTAAGATAAACTGTTTAGGTTGGATGGGGCTTTGAGCAACCTGGTCTAGTGGAAGGTGTCCCTGACTATGGCAGGGGGGTTGGAACTACATGATCTTTAAGGTCCTTTCCAACCCAAACCATTCCATGATTCTATTATGATTTAGGAGTATAAAATACTTATTTTTAAGTTGAGCTCCAACTCAGCCCAAAGGATGTTTCCATCTGCCCTTCCTTCAGGACAGAACAAGACTGGTTGCTTAGGCAGTGTGCATTGTGTCTGCAGATCTTGGGTTACCTTGAATTAGTAACAACAGTTGTTTGTTACTTGTTAAAGTTCCTGTAACGTTTCCTATAATATTTTAGGCCTTGCATAAAATGTTAAAAACAAGGCTGGAAGAGGTCATCTCACTCACAAGCAGGCTTCATTTTGCCCATACCATTCCTGATAAATATTTAGGTAAGATATTTGTCTCACCAGAGGGCACAATAGACACGAAGGAAGATTGTAGGTGCTTCAGCGTGTCTCCATACTTCTCACTGCTTTTGAAAACCTGCTATTTACATGGGAGTTTTCAAGACCTGGTCCCAACGTTGAGTGCTATTTATCTTAAGGAGGGAGGGGATTACTGAAAACTGAATACATACTTTTGACTGCTGTTGGTGTACCACATCCACATTAACATTATACATAGTGATATACAAAGAGTCACGCATCCAGTCATAAAAGGTTTAACTTTTATGTGTTGTAGAGTCTTTTGAATCTAGTCAAGAGCAGACACCACATTATGTTTCAGCATGCACCTGAAGTTTGTGTTTAAGGGAATTAAAGAACGTCTTCTTACCTTCCACAGACATCCAGGACTGATAACGTTTTGCTGGCTTGTACAGGAGTTTTGTTGACACAACAGGTCCATCTCCAAGATGTAACTCGGCATTGATATCAATTATGAGAAAATTATGTCCGCTGTCTGTCAGCCTTGGGGCATACTGTGGCACAGGAGGAACTGAGCAAGAACGCAAGTATTAAACCAGCCTTTTAATTCCCCGTATCAGTAAAACTCTGGTATCTTCCTAGATCTACAGGAGATGTTCTTCAAAACTCTTACAAAGTAGACAGGGGTTTACACCCTAAAGCTGACAATTTCGATGTCCAGTTTTTAAAAAAAACCTTGGGTTTTCTTCTAATCCTTACCATCACACTTATTTTTTCAATACACATAGTTAGTATGTTGCTTATAAAGGGTTTCTGTTCATATTCTGACTGTAGATATTTATTCATTTTCCTGCAGTGCAGAAAACAGAAAGGTCTGCCATGTTAGAGTATAAAGCTGCCTTTAAAAGCAGAGAGGCTTTTCAAAGACATTTGAAGAGATTCATGCTTTTACCTTTGACTGTAACTTGAAATGGTTTCTCTGCCATTCCCGCTACTGTCTGCACACTGCAGACCCATGTTCCTGTATCACGGGGCTGGATTCGATTAATTGTAAACATGGCTTCAGAGCGATTACTGGTAACAATTAGGGCAGGCTGAAACGACAAAAGATGTACAGGGCCCAAAAAATGTGGGCATTTAGGAATATTCCCATGACAATTTCTCACAGTTTAGGAACTCATCTAGAGTTTAGTGATATCAATAGAAAGGGTCTACAATAGTCAATTCCATAGTTTCATATGTGCTCCAGTTCATGACTTCATGAGGTATCTCAGAATATCAAAATTTCACATGCTTGAAAAGCATAGTGTGCATTAACTACGGATAAAGTCAATATAAACATCAGAAATAACAGGAAACAGTTAATCAGAAGCCTACCCTTAGGACAGTTCCATCTTGCTTCAAAAGTTTAAATTCTTCAGATTTAGGAAGTGGCATCCCACTTGCTATACAAAAAGGCTTGAACTCGACGCCTGAATTGAGTTCTACAGGATCTAGTAAGTTTTCTATCTGAGGTGAAAGATCTGCTGAACCTACAGAACATATATAGTATTTTAATGTCAGCCTTCAAACAGAACTTTAAAAAGGCAGCACTACAACAGGTTTAGGCATACAATGAATGTAGGCAGCATAGGTGTCTGGTTCTTCACTCGTGGGCATACACAAGGATCATGCTTACCAAAGTCAGCACTTTTACATCAGTGTTATTATCATGTGAGAAGGAACAAGCCCTGTGTCCACTCTTCTTTCTTTTCCCTTCCCCTCCCCTCTCTTTCTCACTGACATTCTAAGCACAGAGAGTCTAGCAAAATCATGCACACATTTTGTACTGAATGTACAGTATCTATTTGCTCTCCATTTTGTCTGTTTATAAGAGCATTCAAATCACAATGGTATAGTTTGGCTGGTTGGATCAATGTCTTATTTCTCTGCTTGTTTTTGTGCTTGAAAGCTTTTACAAGTTAACAGTGGATTTGTCACTCTACTTATCAAGCAGAAATAATAGATGCTAAGTGCATTTTATAAAATACTGTGTGCGAACCTTGTCTGAATCCAAAGAGATTCTGAATTAGGTATGTTCAGCTTTGAAAACTTAACTATCTCTCAGAGAGACAGAGCTGTTTTAAACTCTGGGCTTGTCTTGGTGTCTCAGTCATCAATTTTAGATCCACGAGGCACATCATATAGGAGTGTATGCAGATGAATAAGAGGTAGGTAATGGTGAACTACCATAAGCCTATCCAAAAGCTGATCATGCAGGTAGAAGGTGCAGATTCTGTCAGTAATTGATATTAAGGTCAGTGTCAAATCCTGTGGAGTAAGGTTTGCAAATCTACCTCTAATGAAAGCAAATCAGATGAAATGGTAGCATACCAGCCTGCTAAATGCAGCATATGGAGCAGAGGCTTAAAAATGCTGCATTGCAATAAGGATGTACAGAAGTGTCTGGGCCCCTGGAATATAACTGGCAGAGCAAGGATACCAGCCTGGAGTGGAAATGCTGTACCAGTGTGAAGATCTGTTTCAGTTACGCTGGGAAAAGCCATTTACTACCGTGTTACCTTGCTTTACCTTCTTTTTCACATTGCAGACCATGCCATCCGAGGGAGCAGATGCAGCCTTTAAATCTGTCACATGTCCCTCGATTGTGACAATTACATTTGAGTTTGCAATCCGACCCATAAAACCCAGGTTTGCATTCTGCAAGTACATATGTTTCCAGTTAGTGTAAAGGTACTAGAAAATGTCTTCCATTAGTTTTCAATCTCATGCATCAATTCTCCAGTAGGGTTTAGTTCTCTCAGTTGGACTGAGTTTGAAACTATATGTGTTAGCACAAAATCATCCACAGAGCATCCTGAGAACACACTAACATCAAAAAAGTAGAGCACATTTGTGTCCGTGCCTGTCATTTGTAGACTAGGTGCCAATATGGAAGCTTCTTCAATCTCCACTGTTGTTTCACTTGCACTGTGGTAGTGTCCAAAGGCTTCATCAGAGTTATGCCACCATTGAACAAGATGGCACATATTCCTAAAGGAAGATGTGCTTCATGTCCCAAAGAGATTGCGGTTTAATTGAAGTGAACAAGGCTGATTATGCTCAGTATTGCTCAGCAATGGATATATGTTTGGCACCAAATTGCTCCGTTTGACTTCCAGAAATACAGCAGGACTGTAGCTGTTAGAAGATTTTTAATGTCTCAGTAGAACATCAATTCATTTTGCAGAATAATTTGAATAGTTTTTAACTTTACTATGCCCTTCTTCTGAGAATCTGACATTGTCCTCTGAGATGGGTAAATATTATTATCCCTCTTTTACAGAATGTAAAAAATCCTGTCTTTTACTCTCCTCTTTTCCTTCCCATCTATATTTCCTATGTGCAGCACACTAAGGACTGTTCACCGTTCCTCATATTTTTTACTATACCTTTATCACATTCCAGCCCCATCCATCCTGTGGCACAAGAACAACCATATGGATCTGGTAGACAGAACATATAGTTTCTGCAGCCATAGTTTTCTTTACAGCTCTCTTCACATGTTTTGCCAAATGTATTGGCTCCGCAAGCTATTGAAGGGAGAGAGGGAAAGAATAGTCCAAAAGCATTAAGTCCACAAAAGAGCTAATGCTTCTAATGATACAGCTTTAGACAACAGAAAGCATGAATTAAGATAAAAATTAGCATTTTTACCATTACCATTCAGATACAGGATATATTAACATCCATAACTACTCAAGCCATGGCTACACTAATTTCAGGCAGCAGAAACAAGCATAACTTTCTCCCATGTGAAGATCAGCATCCATTGCTTTGGATATGTGGGGACAGAGCAATAAAACCTCTTTATAAGCCTTTTTAATATAAAATGGACAAACAGTGCCATGAAAACCAAATATTCTTCTTAGAGGTCAGTGCATATGAAACTGCCAAGCTCAAGGTTTTGCTTTTCTGATATGATCAGTGCTACGTTAGAGTAGTTCAGATATCACCTATTCCAATAGCTTAGCACTAGTATTTGCAGCACTGCAATTCAGTCAAAATATTAGGGTAAATATTTAGCATTGAACCCAAAAGTTGCTTGGACAGATCAGAGCAATGTGATGCCTGCTGTAATTATTCCAGAATCCAAACTAATTGTCACAGACACAGATATGCACAAGCAGACATGTCCTGTTGATATGCCCCTACAGAAACAAATCACCCTGTGAGCACGTTAGCAGCTTCTTCAGAAGTAGCCAGGGAATCTAACACAGGGCTTAATTTCCCAGCGGCAGTGTATCCTTAAGATCTCCTAGTCTACCATGCATGTAACAGTCAGTCAGTAGCTTCAAGCATACTGATTTCAGGGGAATCATAGAACAGCCCAGGTTGGAAGGGGTCTCGAAAGATCATCTGGTCCAGCCTCTCGTGGGAAAAGGAGCCTAGAAGATATTATCTAGCACACTGTCCAAGTGGATATTGATCAAGAAGAGTTGGAAACATTCATCTGCACTGGCAATATAATCTCTACTAGGAGAAGAGAGGAAGAAGTTAAAACACAACTACAAGAACAGCCTTACTAATACAGGGTTCATCTCACCCAATGCTATCTCCTGTCTCCAGCACCAGCTGTAAATGCTATAGCTATAAGGAGTAAAATAAGGTTACTCCATTTGATGCTTCCCTCAATAATCTGCCAACTTCTGCTACTGAGAACAAATTAATAAGCAATCTGTGAAAATAATATTTGCTTACCTTTCTCACATGTTTTTCCCATAAAACCTGGAGGACAGATGCATTCCCCAGTATCTTCATGACAAATGCCATTGTTTGTGCAGGAAGGGCAGTGGGAGCTGCAGGAAGGGCCCCATTTCTGAGCTTCACATCCTTTTATGCAAAAATATAGTGACATATTTGTTGTCTTCTTATTCAGTAACCAATCAAGTAGTTAAATTCTTTTTAATTAAGACAAACAGTAAAATACATAAAAATACGATCCATATGGACCCCCTAAAACCCCAGCCGACTGACCTAATGTAAAAACTCACTTTTTTCATTGTGGAAATGCCCTTATTTCTGGAGCAGAACTGCTGCATAGTACGCAGTAATACTATGTAACATCCTCAAGGAAGAAACTGAAAAAGTTTTCCATTTTTGAAACTAGAGATAGGGTTTTTTTTTTAGTTTGGAAGAGTAAGTTTGGGAGTCGACAAAGATGTTATATTTAAGATTTCTATTCTTGTAGCAGGGATCTGAGACCTGCAAAAGGTCCAGGTTTCACCGGGAGCTGGCTGTATTGGTAGTAAGTCAGCAGGACCAAGCTTGGCATCGCTGGCATTGTACCAGCATTCGGAAAGTCCTCATTTTTTTCTGTAACAATATTTTTCTTGAAAGTCCATTAGACGGGGTTCACATCTGTTGTACCTTCACTGGGTCTTTATAAGAAGGATCAATCAACTGGTGACCTGTTTCTGGAATAAATGGACTAAGAGTAATCCGTTGTTTTAATGCCTGTCATGATTTTCTTTCCCACTTCATAATTGAAAAAGATACTACCACCATTAATCTTGCCAGTGAGAGTTTTGATACTGATGTCATAGAAGCAGAGCTCAAGCTCTAAACAAGTATATACGACTTCATCATGCAAATGCTTAATCTATCCCTACAAGATGCAAAATTCCCTGAGCTGCTTTTGAAATCAGTGGGAGATGAGAGGACTCAATATTTCGGTATTTGATTTGTAACAACGTTTCTTACATCACAGAAACTGACCTTCATGACTTCTACTGTAAAGCTAGGACTGAGAAGATAACAGGAAAGTCCTGAGGCAGGCTCACTGAAAGTGGGTTTTCCAGTCTTGGATCAGCTTTTTCAGATTTCAGCAAGCATTTAATGAATCAGCATGGTACTTGGAGCTCTGTCTCCTCCTTCTTCCAGAATGAAATTCTTACATGTGGATACTTGAAAAAAAAGCTTTGCTAAAAATCATCAGTCTGTGTCTATACAGCTAATTCAAGGGAAGACAGGACATGTGTGTGAGCAGTGGCACGTAACCATCCATTCTCTTTATTGTTAGTGTGCTCCCTACCACTCTCCCAGACCATGCCCCAGGAGTTTTCCCAATAGGCAAGATGGGCAAGACAAAAGCCTATTTCAAGGCAGGGGGCAGAGTTTATGGATAAGTCTTCTGCTGTGCAGCTTGGCACTAGAGCAGAGAACAGATCTTAGACCATTTCATTTAGTAAGGTGGCAATAGCTTCAAAATCCAAATTTGGGGCATTATATTGATTCATTTGTGACTCCTGGAAGTATCCTGTGGATGTTAGCAGGTAAAATATGTTTTACCATCAGAAACATTTTCTGCATAATGTAAGATATTTGAACAGCTATTTATTTTTACATATTAGTTTTCTATTTCTATCCAAGTTAATAGAATATAATTTTCTTTATATCTGATGAAAATGGACATAGTAGCATGAGCTACAAGACACGTAGAATACTTAAAGGAAAATATCCACCTGCATTGTAAACTGGTCCTGTCATCCACTGGGAGGTAAACTTTAAGAGCTAACTAAGGCTGGGGTGGTTTGTGAAATTACAATAATGTATGCTGAAGATGAGAAATCTTAGGATAAATGGGGTTTGGATATAGCCCACCATAGAGAAGAGAGACGTGTGAAAATTCCTATTTTGTGCTCAGACCCACATCTCATATTCATGGGAGGCCCAGTGCCACCTTCTTCATTCATGTTTACTTGGTGTTTGAGAAGCTGAGATGCTGAGAAAAGAGCTAGCTGTCCTGGCAATAGCTAAGATGAACTGAACCTAAATCTGATTTTTTTTTCTCTCTCAGCTGCTTAAATCAGTATCAGCTTGCACCAAAGATCCTTGGGAAAAAATTTCTTCTGACATAATCTGATGGCAGCTTATGCCAAGAAAGATTTGGCCCTTATTTGGGCACAGAGTAAGTCTCATTTCAGATACATTACGACTTTAAACAATTAATCATCAGCACACATTAATGGAACTTACGTCTTACAATAAGCCTTGTGTAAGCAGAAGTAAAGAGGTTTCCTCCTATATATCTGGCAGAGTAAACCCCTGCATCCTGTGGTTGAACTTGAGGATAGGAGACTTCCAGCTCCCCTGGCACTTCATGCCTGGGCACAGAGTGGATGAAGGAACCTGAGGAAGGAGCACACGGATACAACAGACAGAAGTCATTCACCCTTTATAGACCGAAGTGAGTTGGCTTTGGTTACTGAGGAAGGACAGCTGAGATGAGCTAAGCAGCAGAATCTATAAGCAGCAGTTTTGAATTTGCTGACAGCTCTTTAGCTATACTAGTTTTTGGTAATTGGAGGGGTGTAAGTAAAAAGGAAGCTAGATCTTGAGGAGATTTAGTAGATGAATGGGACAAACTACTTCGAGTTCAGCATTGCTTTACAGGAATGTTAAAAGTATTAAAAGGTTAAATGTATTCATTTTGTTTCTTGGCCTTTCCTGAAGTGAGGGGTGACCATCTGCAAGGAGTCTGGTGTAGCTGGAAGGAGTCAAATAGCAAATGCCAGCCAGGTCCTATTTAATCTGAGTAGCACAAAGATTTACTTAGCAGATCAAAGCAGGAAGAACACAGCACAGCTTTATCTTTTCTTCCCAGACTTAATATGTTTCTGTCTCTTCTATTTTTTTCACCAAGGGAGCTTATCGATGTTTTTCTAGGTTTGCTGTAGTTGGTCATACATGCTTGCTAACTAAGGCAATAGCATTTGGTCTTCTCCCATCCCTCTGGATCACCAAGTAACAACATTTGAACATTGATTGCTGTCAAAGAGAAAGTGCATCCGGTGGACTTCAAGACCCTGGGAATCCTTCCACTCCAGTCTGTTAGAGCAAGGCTGCTCCAGTTGGCTAATGCCAGGTCCAGCCAGCTATCACCAAAATATACATGCACATGCTCACACTGTACCGACAAAGCCAGCCACCAACAGACCCACACAGCAGAACTGTGCCTTTACAGGTACTGCATATGCATACGCGACAACATACGGATGAACAACCCAGACAGCCCAATCCTATTCTCACTTGCCAGCTCATCAGGTTTGCTGGCAGATCTCATACACTCACACACCCAAAAATGGGTCGTAGCTGGCCTACAGTCTCTCTAATAGCTGTCTCTCAGACTTCCTATCCTACTCACTGGTTAGCCTGGCTTGAAGTTCACTAATGTCACACATGCATACACACATGCACACACAAATGCGGACCTGGCGTAACTGGCCTTAGACACTTAGTCTCTCCGGTTGCTGGCCCCAGACATACAAGCCCCTTTGACGCCTGGTATGTGTTAGCAGGAGTCAAAACTGTTGTGCCTTCTAGTCTGGCCTGAAGGTCACTAGCAGATTATACATATGCATACCAGGTAGAGAGCACACTTATGTTGAAGAATAATTAGGAATAGAGTTTAATAAGATCAGACCAACTGTAGTGCAGAGCTTGGCCAGACCAGTGTACTGGCCTGCAGCTTGCACACATGGAAGTGGCACATTTTACCTGCCTCCACCCCATTTTCCCATGCTTGTTCCTTTCTGTTCACTTTGAGCCCTCCCATTCTCCTGTTTGGCTCTTTCTCTAAATATCCCATTATTTCACACATGCTCACAGTCCCCCTCCACCATGCCATAATAAGTTTCCTCTTTCCCCCTGAGACCTGTGATAATCCTGCTCCCTGCTTCTTATACCTACAAAGCTCTGGCTGAAGCTGCTCAGGGCTTTGCGTTGTTCCCTCAGTGGCTCTCAGAAGCTGGAGAGCTGTCCTCTTTGATGTTTTTGCTGTCATCTGCTACTCCTTAGGGCTTGTGTGTCTGTTTATTACTTCTTTTGTTTCTTGTCTTAGTCTTTTATGCTGAATCACCATTAATCAAATGATACTCCCACAAATCAAATGCCCTTACCTTCTACATCCCCTTACAGTTACACTGATAATGAAACAACTTATTTCACTTTGCTGAAATAATTTAGAAGGTAAACTGTGTCAGACAGGACCTTTACTGTCGGTGATCATACATACTATCATACTATCAATTTGACTATAGTCAAATTTCAGGCAGCCTAGAAAAGTAAAACTTTGCTGAGGATCATAATCAAAACAGCAAAAAGATCTTGGATCAGTTTACTCCATGACAACATGTAAGACTTCTTCAAGAAAACAGGGCCAAAGAAAAAGAGCAAAGAATGAGAGGGATTAGTTCTGAAACTGTGGAGCTTTTTTTGCATACCTTTTGAGTTACAAGCTGCAAACAAACTTGGCAGCAAAGTACTAAGAAAGCCTTATGTTCACAGTCTGTTAGCAAGGTTCAGTTTTTGTGGCTTGTTTTCCAAGATGGCACAAGTTATGCCAAAGTCTTAAAGCAATCTTGTTTAGCAGAACAAGATTGCTTTAAGACATTAAAGCAATCTTGTTTTGTCATTGTCTAGACAGCCTTAGTGAGGGTCTGCAAGGGGGAAGTGGTACTTTAAATGACTGAAGTGAAAGACTGCCACAGCTAAATATAACAGGACAAGTATTTTCTCTTCTTTGCCAGCTCTTGTATCAGGAATCCTCAGGGATGCTATTTCAGCTGCAATCTCAGGTGGACAACTTGACCTACTGTCCAGAGTCATGGTTAATTTGAGGGGTTTTGCCAAATTTCCAGTTGGAATGCCAGGTAAGGCAGCACCACGATGTAAGCACTCCTACTCCAACATACCAGCTGGTTCTTGTATGAGAAAATGCTGACAGGAGATCACAGTATTTCCTTGGGGACCCTGAAAGGACAAGTGATGGCAAACTTTCTCCACTGTGCACTCTCATAGCTGAATCTCTGAAGAGTGAAGAAACAGGTCTTTAAGAAACTCTGCTTTGCATATTGCATTTTTAAAACACACCTTTTGGTTATTTTTCTCTTCCAGCCTGTAGAGAAGTGGTACAAGTATTCAGTAACTGGGGCTGAGGCTGGCTCACTGCATGCATTCTTTTGCAGTGTACTGACACTTCCTCACCTCATCCTGCTCTGTTTACTCCCTGTTTCCTGGTAGGTCACTGTAAGCTAGACTATCAGTAGACAAAAATGGACCAGTACATTATGTGTGCTTTCCACAATGGTAATTTGTTGGGGTCTAACATTCTGATTAAGTATGAAGGCACTGTGAGTATAGTGACCAGTATTTTACTACATTTCTACAGGAGGTAGATAGAAAACTGCACATATTTCCAAGCATCAAGCAGTAGCAACACACAGCTGAACAATGAGTTACGTATGATTTAGATGCCATGTTAGATAGAAAAGTTGGTGTCATAAATTTCACAACCTGACTAATTTTTGTAGTTGAATGAAATGAGGATTACATTTTGTTGACAGTTTTGCCCTTCTAATAGCAGATTACTAGTGCTTAATTTCTTAGCCTGAAGAGCATCATAGAAGCTAAATGGCCTCCAAAAGCCATTTGAAGAAGGAAAGGTATGCACTTGAAAAGCAGTAGAAATGCAAAGAAATGCTAAAATCAGCCAGGCAAATATATGACAGGATATAGAAGGAAATAAAAAAAGGAAATAAGAAACAAAGCAAAGGTATAAACAGAGGATTTGGCATTCTGGTGGACGAGAAACAGGTCAGCTCAAGGTATTATATATGGCAAATGGCTCCTTTAGGGAACATTAAATGCATGAGGAATTATGTCTGCTCCAGTTGCACAGCATGGGCTTCATCAGCGATGACTTTAAAACAGTTACGTGGCACTTGGCTAAGACAATGATAGTGGGAAGAGAAAAAACAAGAGAGAAAGGTTAATTACCATTTTTGTAGATCACTGCATCTTCCTCTTTTGCTGCCATTCTGATGAAGGAAATATTCACATGCTCTCCCTTATTTGCTGTAACAGTTAATGCCACCGGGTGGAATGAGGCTGAAAACAGAACAGGACAGAAGTATGGGATAAATAGCAGCAGTTATTGTCTCTACCTGGTCTCTGGGCCGAAAGCTGAGAATGGACCCTGACTCAGATTTTGACATTTAAATTTCTTTAGAGCACACACTGACTTTTTATCACCAGCAACCTCAACTGTATGTTTTGGCAAAGACAGAGGACTCACCTATACCCTGAAACAACAGCCTGCCACTAGAACCTGTGGCATTAAATTTAAAAAAAAAAAAACATTTTGGCTGAGTAACTGGAAACGCTTCCTAACTAGGAGCTCCAAGTGGCTGTAAAACACTTTCCCAAGTTTCTTCATTCCTTGAGGCATTTTGAAAGCAGACTGGATAAAGTACTGAGAAATGTATCATAGGGAACAAGCTGTAATTGGCAGACAAATATCCTGAGTGGCTCAGTTCTTTTCTGCTCAAGGTTTATGATGCAGAACAGTCAAGATAGTTCAGGAGACCACAGTCAGGCAGGGTCTGGGGGAGATGCGGTAAGATAGAGTAGGTCTGTGCTTGTGTTAGTTCATCATGCTCTCTATAAATTCTGAGAGTGTTGGCTTGCACTAAGAACAAAAGAAAAAAACATGTTCACTGCCAGTGATACTTTTACCAAAATATTCTCATCTGAAAATGTGGCTTAATTAAAATAAAAATTCTGTGTGAGGAACTGTCTAGATTGGTGATGTTTTTCAATTTTCCAGTTGGGAAATTAAAATTCACTTTTCTGCCTAAACCGAAAAGTACTTTTATACACTTGTTTATAGTCCTTGATTTAAGAAAAAGAAGAAAGTAGTAGCTAGAGGGATTTTTGCAAAATTTTTGCCTTTTCCTTACCATTACTAGTGGAAAAAAAGATCAGAAGATAATTGGGGAAGGGACAGAAAAATTTCAAGACATAGTACTTTTTGAAATCAGTGAAACAATAATTTTAATTACAACTTTACTTTGAAACAAGTTAGCAGTTAAGGACACTTCCTTTCATTTAGTTGGAAAATTCCAAAGGAAAGCCATGAGGTTTTTATACTCATGCTCTGAGTTTTTATACCATACTGTTATTGATATGTCATATGGCAAAAAAATTACAGAAACTCTTCTAAAATTAGACAAAGTTAACTTCCAAACTACTCAGCTCTTTATCTGAGTGAGAATGTTACACCTTTGTACTTTCCCTTTTAGAGCACCCAGGGGAGTGAGGCATTGATTTTCACCAGCCCCTTTTCCCGTTCTGTTTTTGAGGCTGTTCAGCCTAAGAGCTCCTCCCGTGCAAGTTCCTCTTGGGTAAGTCTGTCCTGCGTCTTGTTTTTGTTCAGCTCCCAGTTCTGCTGCCACCTGCCTCCCCAGTAAGGTGAGTGGGACCTTTCTGACAGAAAGACCCACCTGAGCCTCAGCTGGAAGGAATCCTTGAAAAGCCATTCATGCTCCTAGTCGGCTCTGCGTTTGCAGGTTCCATTTCTATTAAAGTCGCATTTATTTCACAGGGAATGTTTTGTTTAAGGAATACATGCACAAGTTAGTACGAACTGTTAGAAAGTTATTAATAAAAAATTGCCATTTATCTATAGCCATGCCTATTTTTTTTGGTTCATTTTTATAAAACTATCAATAAAGTATACCTTGGTTCATATCAATGGTTGCAGAAAACAAATTTGGAGTCTACGGCTGAAATTTGGTGGCAAAGAAATATACAGAGATAGGATCAGAAAGCAGAGAGAAAAATGATGAACTATCTGTTATATTATACATGTCATAGAGCTGTAAAAAATGAGCAGGCAGATGCTACATCAAAATTTGTATGGGGCTGAAACTGTTAGTACCTCCACAATATTATTTTGTAAAATCTGAGGGGAAAAAAAGAGTAGTATTCTTGCAATATTTGAGGAAAGAACATTTTAATACTTCCATTTCAGAATGGTGTTTTAATTAAAAATAAAATTGTTTGTATTATGTGATGTAAAATTAAGGAAATAAAATCTCAGTAAAAATGAAGACATTTCTATCAATCCATGCCAATCTCTCTTCCAGAATTTTATTTCCTTGAGAATTTTGACATTTTAGTGTTTTATTTCAGATTGGAAATAAGACAACTATTGAAAACTCACAATTCTTTGCAGAATGGAATTTCCATCCCCTGCGCAGTTCTAGTGTTTATGCTCTGAGCCTCTGCCACGTGTTTTCATTCCTTTGTAAGTGCTATCCAATTGATTTCAGCACGACTCTTCCTGTATGATACTAAGCACATGCATGGGAATCTATTGAGCATTTGCCATGTTACCTAGGCACTGGTATCTGAACTTACATCTTAGAGAAACAGATAATGCTAATATAGAATAATGAAATAAGATGTAATTAGAAACAGGCAAACAAAACCTGAAAGCAGTTGCAACTTACTGTCAGCTCCCGAGTTAGAAGTTATTTATGAATAACAAATGCATGGTGAACATCATGATCTATTTAGGAAAAGAAAGTTCAACAGCTTTCCCCAAAATGAATTGTTAGTTACACATTATCCTAAGTGTTTTAGTTGCAGTGGTTTTCGGACCAAATTTAGTGAGGCATTACTAATTGTTTTAGCAAGATATTAAACTTTTGTATTCCCATTTTCTTTTCTTTGTATGTTGTTCAGCTTAACCACAAGACTTTTTCTTCAGAGTATTGTTGCAATGAAAAGGAACCCACACTCCCTGGTGGGCTCAGTTCCAACCTATTTTTAGATTGTGACTTGTATTTCATGATTTCACAACTCAAGTGTGCCAATTCCTTATAGAGACATAATCAACTGAGTTGCAGGGCAAGAGCCATAATGCTGTTTCTAACATTTCCATTATTGTCCCTTTGCCTGCTCTAGAGAGTTTCTGGGGGGGGACGGGACTCAATCATATATATGAAAATACACATTTATTGTGTAGAGAAATTGCATAAATTATATTTGACTAGATGCAGAACAGGCTATATAGTGTTCTATTCTACATATGTGTGCTGTATACAGTATAAGCATTACTGCCCATATATATATAAAGCATAATCTGTTCCCTCTCATTCCATGTGTAACCATACATTGTAATATTGTAATACATGTACACATGTAATATTACATGTGTAACCATAATGCTAAAACATAAAGAATTCAGGAGAACGGACTTGTTACTTTCAGAATGGCACATGTGTAGAGTAAAACAAGAAAATGAACCTGTTCTCTTTCTGTATTATACAGCAAAAATCTTCACTGTATCTGCATATCTGATAATACGTACATAATCAGGCAGATGACATTTCCCACTAAAGTCAGTAGGACTACCCAAATGATTAACGCTTAGTGAGTGTTTCAGCAGCTTTTTGCCCTGAGGCTGCAAAACAGTGGCTGGATTTTCAGAAGTGCTGCTCTTTCCCGTGCCTTTTGTGTCCTCAATGGGAAACTGCACATTTCAACTCTTGCTCAGTTTTTGGTGTTGAAAAACACACTCTGCCTTTAAAAATTATTCAGACAACAGCAGTAAAGGGGAAAAAGGCCTGTTTTCCAACTACAGATGCTTTGCCAAACCTCACAGTCCTTCACTGACCTCTTCTTCCTCTTTCTGTGCACTTTAGTAGCTTTGAGAATTTCTGTCGTGCCTCTTTCTCACCCATCTAGCCTGATTAGATTATATGTGTTCACCAACGAGTTGCTAGCTCAAATTTTGTCAGTGAAAGCTTTTGCAGAGAAAATCCGAGAAATGGATTCAAACCCAAAAATTATTCAAAGAAACCTACCTGCCACTGGTATGGCTGTTGTGTTATATCTGGTCAGAAGAAGTTCTGTCACATAGGAAGCTCTCAAAGTTTGATTACTTTAAATTCTCTGCTGCTAGGTCCACAGACACCCAGTGCAAAAAACAGATTCAGAAGACAGTCTTCCACCCATGGCGGTTGTTCTACATGACAGCCAGAGATGTGCTCAGCTCACTGGCATTCTGCCACAGGCAGGGTCACATTGACTTTCCATGGACTGTTATCTTATCTCCTCCTCCCCCTTATTGCAGCCTCCTTTGAAACAATGGAGTTGTCAGCCTGCATCTGCAGAGCTTTCTTGGTGACCAGTCCAATGCTTCAAAGACCACATTTGGTCAGAGAAAACATAAGCCAAAGAAAAATGCACTTGTCCTGCCCACCTTGCTTCTAATGTTCCCATACTAAAAGAAAGAAATGGACACTAGCTGTAGCTCAGAGAAATGAAAAACCTCTTTGTCTAAATTTCCTGCATAATTTCAGGAGATACCAACAATGATAATTTCTCTTACTAAAACCTTCTAAAGAAAAATTAAGTGTCAAGTCTCCTTGCAGACCAGCTCCCATGGCACAAAACATTAGCAGTACAGTGAAGTCTACTAAAAATTGGCTGAAGTTTTGAAAACTTGATTTGCTGCAGAAAATTAGCCAAAATTGCTTACACTTTTCTGTAGTTTATGGTGATGTCTTTGCTTTGGAACTTGTCCGAGAAGTCTAATCAGGTCCAGAGACAAGCAAAATTTTGCACATAAGAAAATGTATTTTAATGGCCAGAGTGCTGGGCATTGGAAATCCCACCTTCTCATCCCACTACCTCCCTGCCATGTTTGCTTTTTCTACTGTGCATAGCCTTAAAACCAAACCCAAGTCAATAGTGAAATCCATAGTGGATTTTTGTGAATAACCTTCTTAGGTTTTTGGAAATTTCCTTGGAGTTTCTTTCCAGTGTTGAGCTGAGTTGTTTTTTTCATACTGACACACACTGTGCAGGTCCAATGTTGCTGATCTGTAGTTTTACTGAATCTTAGGCAAGGCAGTTATTTTCTAGGCTCAGGTTGCCCATTTATTAAAAAAAAAAGGATGGCGATGTTTAGCTATCTACATTTCAGACCTGCCAAGACTTCAGAATGGAAGCATGTTTAGAAATCAAGGGCCTGGGATCTGAAAAACCCAGTGCAGGATTTACCATATGTGTTATTTCATGCGGTCAGTGAGGCCAGTACTTACCTTATTTGCCACCTGACTTTGTGTTCCTGGCAGTAGCCAGATACAGGCAGAATACCTACAGATGTCTGACTAACTTCCACGAGGAAATGACTAGCAGCTAGTATCAACCAGTTGTCTCTGCACTTTAGAAAAAACCACAGTCTTGAGCCAAGTCTATTTTTATTGACTCCAGACTGCCTTGCCCGCTCTGGAGCCACGTTTGTGCCCACTTGTGTCAACCAGGGATAACTGCCAGTCTGCAAGCAGTGTCATGCAAAATTCAGACCTGACCACCATACAGTACCTCCCAGTGGCATCTTCATGGTATGTATCCTTGTCACCTCATCCTTGAGCTTCCCTTCACAGTAATATGCTCCAATAGTTTCACTGGCTTGTTCCCTCTTCCACACCACTGTTTTGGCTGTTGCTCTCTTTGAATCTTCATTAACTTCCAGTGGTTCCCGGTGCTGGTTTGTCACATCCTCCTGGTCTCGGTCTATTGTGATAGACTCACGGGAACGCCATTTGGAAGTGATACAGATAAGTGATGTCTCGGAGTTGCCCACCAGAGGGAACGAATTGATCAGTATAAGGTCCAGTGCCGCTTCCACTTTACCTAAGGAAAAAAGCAGCAAATGAAAAAAATTTACTTCAGAGTGTGAGTATGTGACTGATCAAATCACCAGATAAGCTGTTTTACCCAGTACTCAGGTTTTCTCTGGTTGGTGTCTTGCACAGCTTTTGTGCAAAATAGGAAGACTGTAGCTTAACTATTCTGCTACACTGACTTTAGGATTTACTTTTTATGTCATGAACAGATGGAGTTTGTTCTTCTCAGAAGAGGAAATAAACCTCACAAACTTGTGGAATGTCTTTTAAGAGCTGTTGCAGAAGCCCAAGTAAAACTGTGGGTTGCAGAAGCAGATAGATCCTTGGATAGTTAGGCACGTACATGAATGCCTCAAGCATTGTGCTTTGCTGGTAACAGGGTCAGTAGATCATAAGAGTGTAATTTTAATAGTGTTTCTTTTATGTCCTTTACATGGATTTAATACGTATGAATTGATGTAAAGCAGATATGTCTTTCAGTTATAGGAACTGGTAGTACTTTGAACACTTGGAGTATTTTTTTTCAGCTGTTTTATGAATTTGGATTAATGATTTCACAATCATTCACATGTTAACCATTAGAAGCCCTAACAGGCAGCAGCAAGAAGCATGGCACAAAGAAACTTTCTCAAAATCAAAGAGCAAGCAGGCGGCACTAGTAAAGCCATTTTTTATGAGGTTAGATTTAAATCAATCCAAATGTCTCCCTTTGATCAATAGAACTGCCAGAAATACATGGAGATGGAAGTTCTTTGAGAATGATAGATACAGGCCTAATTAAAACAGTCTCTGGCAGAGTGCTGCAGATTTAGTTGTTCAAATGTGCATAGCAGGTGGGAAATACAGCTCTCCTATAATCAACAATTTGCAAATAACAGGCGTTTCCCTTTACTTTTGAAATTCAGGGTAAGGAGAAGGGAAACAGTAACATTTTTTCCAGCTAAAACAGGAAGAATAATTTATTTCTTTTATTCATCACATCTATTTTCCTGCTTTGGATAAAAGTATATTTTGCGTTTACACAGAAAGACCCAATATTTAGTGCCACTCAGCTTCCAAATGTTTCTCTGATTGAAAGGAAGGGGCATAGTCTTAGATAAGGGAGGTCAAAAGGTCTTAGTGCTGACTGCAGTCTTTGCGTGCGTCTCTGTCGTGCTCGGGGCCAAGGGAGGAGGTCCTCCTCTGCTTTCAATGCCAGCAACCACTCTGGGGACTGAAGTATCTTGACAGCACATTGACACTCACCACACCCAGCCAGTCTGCCACAGTTACCACCCTTTAATGTGCCAGCCCAGATAACTTGCAGTTACATAATGGAGAAGCGAAACCTTCTGGAAAGGATGCAACGGCCGTTAAAGTAAATATTGCATAAAGGTGCGGGTCAGCAACCTCAATTCATCCTGCTGCATGTTACAAAAATAAATCCTTTGAACAAAGTTAAAGACGTATGTGATAGAAATGAGGCCAGACTTGTGCATTCATTTTATAGGGCATTTATCTCAACATTTTTACTTTTATATGAGGAACATTTGTGCTCTTACTATGGGTCTGATGCATCAGCTGAAGGCAGATGTAATTCAACAGTCACCAAGACTGAAAGCAGAGGGCTTCAGTTTATATCAGCAAGGATCACATGCCAGGTAGAGATATTCTTAAAATCATAAATTGCAAGATCCTGGTTTCTGCAAACTTTTGTGAAACTCAGAACCAAATCTGGATCCAAACTCCGTGACTTAATGTGATTATCTGTGTTGAGGTCAGGCAGGGTCCTGCAGATCAGAACTGAAATATTTTGGTGTTTCTGCCTAGCATCCACAGGGCACAGAGCTGCAAGTGTCTTTCCGATACAGAGGTATGGGCCCAAGTTGCTGGGGTCCTTCAGAGGATGGCTGCTCGTCCAGGGCTCCAATTCCATTTCTCTAGCATTTCTCTGTTCCTCTGACTTCCAACACAGATTGAAAGGTGAAAATAACACCTCTCCCCTCTCCTGCCCCCTGCATCTCCACCTTTTAATACGCTGAGAAAAAGTAGTAGGAGAAGTCTGAGTTTTGAGGACTAGCTTTCATGTTGCCCTTGATCCCTATGCAAGACATAGCAAAGCAATATCATATCAGATTCAGGGCATTTGCTGCATACTTTTCTGTTTCATTGTAGTAGTACAAATCATGTAATCAAGGTGTAGAACAACCATAGCTCAGGCGTGTTGCTTATTTACACTTATGATTATTACAGATGAATCAAAATCTAGCCACTGGTGGATGGATAGTGTTCTGATTGATTGTCTAAATATAGGTGTTTTTTGGCATAGTAGACACTGCAGAGTAACCCAGACACCTGCATGAGGCAGACAGAGCACAGATGGAGTTTCATGTCTTCCTGGAGAAACACTAGAAGGCCTTTTGGTGTCTAAAAGGGAGTAATAATATCTATGCCTAAGTATGGAATCATACGCAAAGCATGATTTTGGCAGCTAAGGTTTCACAGCTGGAATATATTGCAAGCAGAAATTAAAATACATCCAAGTGAAAGTTTTGCACTAAGAAAAGCTATGCTTTAGGTGCATTTTGAAAAAAAAAGCACTCTAGCAGCACATTGACTTGATGGCAACACACTTGTTCAACTCAATCTATCAGGACTGGCATTTTAAAGTCAGCCTAAAGCCTCTAGGTGATAGGAAGGCTTTCTTTGACTCCACTGGGAGTTGCTGCCCTCAGATTGTGGAAAAAAAGCCAACACAGAAAAGTATAAAATGCACATATGCTTTATGCTTAGGGATTCTTACAGCATCTCTTTCTGGTAAGGCAACTTACAATCATAGAATCGTTTAGGTTGGAAAAGACCTTTAAGATCATCGAGTCCAAACATTAACCTAACACTACCAAGTCCACCACTATACCATGTCCCTAAGCACCATGTCTACACGTCTTTTAAATACCTCCAGGGATGGTGACTCCACCACTTCCCTGGGCAGCCTGGTCCAATGCTTGACAACCCTTTCGGTGAAGAAATTTTTCCTAATATCCAATCTAAACCTCCCCTGGTGCAACTTGAGGCCATTTCCTCTTGTCCTATGGCTTGTTACTTGGGAGAAGAGACCGACCCCCACCTCTCTACAGCCTCCTCTCAGGTAGTTGTAGAGAGCAAGAAGGTCTCCCCTTAGTCTCCGCTTCTCCAGCCTAAACAACCCCAGTTCCCTCAGCCGCTCCTCATCAGACTTGTTCTCCAGACCCTTCACCAGCTTCGTTGCCCTTCTCTGGACACGCTCCAGCACCTCAACGTCTCTCTTGTAGTGAGGGGCCCAAAACTGAACACCATATTCGAGGTGCGGCCTCACCAGTGCTGAGGACAGGGGCACAATCACTTCCCTAGTCCTGCTGGCCACACTATTTTTGATCCAAGCCAGGATGCCATTGGCTTTCTTGGCCACCTGGGCACACTGCTGGCTCATATTCAGCCGGCTGTCTACCAACACCCTCAGGTCCTTCTCTGCTGGGCAGCTTTCCAGCCACTCTTCCCCAAGCCTGTAGCGTTGCATGGGGTTGCTGTGGCCCAAGTGCAGGACCTTGCATTTGGCCTTGTTAAACCTCAGACAATTGGCCCCAGCCCATCAATCCAGCCTGTCCAGGTCCCTCTGCAGAGCCTTCCTACCCTTGAGCAGATCAACACTCCCGCACAATTTGGTGTCATCTGCAAACTTACTGAGGGTGCACTCGATCCCCTCGTCCAGATCATTGGTAAAGATATTAAACAGGACTGTCCCCAACACAGAGCCCTGGGGAACACCGCTTGTGACCAGCCACCAACTGGAGTAAACTCCATTCACCACCACTCTTTGGGCCCGGCCATCCAGCCAGTTTTTACCTAGTGAAGCATACACCTGTCCAACCCATGAGCAGACAGCTTCTCCAGGAGAATGCTGTGGGAAACCGTGTCAAAGGCTTTACTGAAGTCTAGGTACACAACATCCACAGCCTTTCCCTCATCCACTAAGTGGGTCACCTTGTCATAGAAGGAGATTAGGTTAGCCTCAAACTAACCCAACCGTCCTTGCTAAAAAGGAATTTACCTAGTTGGGCAAAACAGGCAAATCCTACCCTTGATGTTAATGGAGAATATGAGTGTGTAAGGACCAAATAAGGACAACAGGATTTAGCTCTCTGAGAAAAGCACAACAAATTCAGACAGGAAACAGCCTGTCTCTCTATCAGTGACAATCCTCTGTGCTTCCTTGAAAAAGTCCTTTGACTCCTGCCCTGGTCCTTGAAGAACTGACCTTATCAGGAAGGCAATTTGCTGTGTGTGCAAATAGATTTGGAGAAGAGAGAGCACTTGCAGAAAGCTAATGCTGGAAATGGGAGACACCATGCAGAGAGGATTCATTGCCTAGTATTTATGACACACACTCATTTTGATGCAGTGCTTTGCGCCCTTCCAGCACAGAGAAAATGGCATCCACTAAAGCAGTAAACCCACTACAACCCAGATGGCAAAATGAATGCAGGGAGACCTTTGCAGTTCCTCCCGGCCCGCTCTTAACTACAGGATTGTGCTCTCTCTTGCTAGGTGATACCTGGCTGTATCTTTCACAGCTTCTCTAGTACATATTCACATGGGGAAATTCTGCTGAACAGAGAATAAGTGTGTATCACGCTGTCTCTGCACCCCCTGTGTGCTCTCATTCCCACTCACAGAGGCACAGAGTCATCATGTTTTCTGTGCTGTGTTGCACCCGCAAAACTCAGCCAGGACCGGCTGCAAGAAACAGCTCTCAGAAATTCCCTGGAACATATCCCAGACACAGGTCTGCTCAAAGAGCAAGAAAGTCTCTGATAAAGTTTAAAATATCACTTCCCTAGATCGGAATTGGTGCTAGACACTAGTTCGGGAATAAAACAATGCAGCAATCTTGAGCTGAGATAGTTTAATGCCATAGATGAGTACACACAGCAAGTCTTACGAGAACAGGAAAGTGTTATGATTTGTCCTTTCATCTCAGAAAGTCTCTGCCCAAATAATTCCAGATTTACACTGTTAACCCTTGTCTCGTTCCCAGGAAAACATGGAAAAATTAAAGACAATTTCTACCTAATGTGAGGTCTTTGCAAAGTTGCCTGTTAATTGGAAAAGTGTTCAATACTGTGGAGTGTCTAACACTCCTCTACCATAACAAGCAGCCAGAGTGGTCAGCTCCATCAAGGAAAGGACAAGCATACCTCACTGCCCCCACAAACTCGTATTTAATCACTAGTCCATAATTGCAAGGTGTATTGAGGATGCAAAGATCTGAGTAAATGTTTTAGCTATTAATACTGAGTAGTAGTGGAAGGAAAGAAATTGTTTAGATATTACAAATCTAATGATGTATTTATTCTCCTTATATTTGTAGAGCTTTATTATTAATTGCTTGAAGTGACTATAACCTGGAAGTCCTTCCCTTGGCATTTGGATCATAACAGAGGAAAAAGAAAAGCTGTGGTAAGAGGTAAGTGGAAAGATTAATACTTTTAAAGTACTAATTATTTAAGAGAAGAGGGGAGGGCAGAAAATGCTAGTAAATTCCACCCCTTTTTTCATCAGGTGAAGCAAGAGGAATAAAAGGTAATGTAATTTGAAATGCTTAGGCAGTTCTTATTTTTTTTACCATTATTGCTTGGAACTCAAATTATTTCTGCTATTAACTATCTGGGAATATGAATGTAAACCATATAGCGAATAGGAATGTAAAACATATAGCTACTATACTAGCAGGGAAAAAATAGAATCTGTGCTTAGTTTAGGTTTGGTGTTATGCTGAAAGTAAAACAGTCAGTTGCGTATGATAAAAATCATTTTGAGACTGATGGAAACGTATGTCCCAGACTGTCAAGTCATCAACCCCTCCTCCTTCAAGTCTCTTAAAAAACAACACCAAGCACTCCCTCTGCTTGAAAGAATAAGGTTTTGATTTAGAACAAACTTAACCTGCTAAATAGCCTGCACCTCAGTATTTCTCATTGCCTGTTGTTTTGTAGTTACAAGTTCAGCTGTACCCTCCTCAATTGTATTTTTCTGTATAAAATCACATACCAAATTAAAAGAATTGAATTAATCTATTTAGGAATACAAATGGCAATAGTGTAGAGAATTTTGCTGAAAAAGTATAGCATTTGATTAATTCTTAGTGAAGTACTGAATAAATTACATTGAATTTTTTTTTAAAATTAACTAATTAGCCAATTTGGAAGATAATCAGGATGGAAATAATGCAAATGAAATATGAAGTTAACAAAATAGAGACCAAATCCCCATGTCTTCTATCCCTTAAAAAAAAAAAAAAAGAAGAAAAACATAGAGTACTCCGTACTTAATGTTAAAGCTAGTCAGAAACTAACCCAAAACATTAGCTGTTTGAGGATATTTTTCATATGAAGAGTGGAACATATACCTCACCAGAATTTGGCAATCTTTATTTCCTCTTTTTCTGTGCACTCAACATTTCTCTTATCAATCTTGGTTATATTTTGTTCCTTCTCTAAAAAAGTAAATAATTTGGGGAGCCTTTGAAATCACATATTCATTTTATGGGCTCAGTAGTCTCTTGGTGTCCTGGAAACTTCATCTGGGATGCAAAGATAGCAGCAGCCCAGGTAATTTCTCTCAGTGAGTCAAGTTCTCCTCTGACAGCTCAGTCCTCCACAGGAAAACAAGGCTGAAGTTATTATTAGCCAAACAGATCAAGATTCTTTGCCACACAGCAGCAGCAGCATGGCAAAAAAAGAGAGAGACATACATGCTGCTGAAAAACAGCTCATAAATGAACAAAAAGTCGGGATTTCCAATAAAACCTTTCTTGTTGTGCATGGAAAGAATCTTACTGCTTGTATCTTATGTGATGCTACTGGGCAGCTGTGGGACGGCTCACAGCTCAAAGAATACCGAGACCTCTTGCCCTTTATAAGTAGGGCATTATTTGTGGAGGGAAGGTATTAAGAAACTAATAAGAGACAAAACATTAATGACAGAACATCACATTGCTCCTTAGTAGTAGTGGAAAGACCGAGCACAAGAGTGAAAAATAAAATAGTCTATCAAAGCTACTAGGACTAATGGTTTCTTACAGGCCCTTGGGTACATCTGGAGCAGCTGAAGGAAATGCAACGGCCTTTGTGTAGAGTGAAATGGTTTTCTCTACATTTCAGTTGTTTCACAACCCATCAAAACAATCTTTTAAGATGAAAAAGCCAGAAAAGAATCACTGGTGAAGCTTGGTTGGGGGTTTCCCAGTGATGGTGCCTAAATGTGTGTGTGTAAGTAACCAAAATGTAAACAGACACTTTCTCATGACTTCTCCTTAGGTGCGGTTGACCATAAGCAAGTAAAGCAGAAAGCAACATGTCAGCAGAAATTACTTGTTGAACAACCAGCTGACAATGTGCTAGGTAATGCTGAAAAAGGCTGAGGAATGTGGGAAAGCTTGAGTAGGACAGGCTTGTAGTTCAGCTACATCTGGCTGGATTTGCAGCTAGCCAAATACGGGTATTACCGTCAAGAAAGTACTTGCAAGCAAGAATAAATATGTCCATAACAAGGCCAAGGGTGGTCCTTGTAAGTTGCATTATGAACTACTATGTATACTGCAAACGTATACTGTATGTTGTTTGTGTGCATGTGCCAAGCTCAAGCATGCAAAATAACATAGGTGATCAATTAGTCTTCACAGGATATATCAGTGCATACAACATGCTTAAGGTTAACTGTCTGGAAGTGTTTCTGAGCATTGGCTGCTGGACGGACATACCCTAATATGTTCTTGCCTGTACAGTAGTGTACCCTCACTTTGCCACTGACTGATTTTTCTGAGTAGAGTAGTGGGAGATGTTTCTGGTGCTAAGCACACTTTGTGACTAACGAGGCTGAGGTCCCTGACCAGTAGCAGGTCTGGGGTGAACAGCCAGAAAATAATACAAGAGAAAATCATCAGCATGATCGCAAGTGCAGATGGAACTGCATTGTCAACAGAGACTTGCTATGCTCCAAGGGGAAATTAACCAAGCCACTTCATTAGACAGGCTGGCACAATGCAAAAAGCAAGTAAGTACCAGGCAAGCAAAATACTGACCTTGAAGCAAAAAGTTTACATATATTACCCTTGAATACAGAAATGTCATTTGTGAACCTGTCTTTCAAAAATCCTTTCAGAACTTAGTAAATGGCTAATATCTTCACACCCTAAAAGTGCTTGTGTTTCCTAGGGATGAATTACAAAATGAATTTTGATGGGGTTTTTCACTTCTTTATGATATGACCCTTGTTTAACTTTATTAGTGTATGTTCTTAGTTTGGGTGTTAGTTGGAGAACAGTTATCAAATCTGTACCCTAAAAAACAATCAGCATTTTAAACTCCTTAGAGGAAAGTCTCCAGTTCAGACATGGGCTAGTTCTTTGCCATGTGTCTCCACTGAAACTGCAGTGGAACAGCATCCTAAATACAATCTTGCCACTAGCACAGGGTAGATGCTGTCTTTGAAGGACAGTTCTTCATTGCAATTTCTCCAAGATTTTCATCCCTCCAGTCCCAGATAGCTCTTGTGTCACACTGGGAGCTGACCATGAAACTATACATCTATCTCACACAAGTGGTAGGTGCATCCATTTTTGGTTCATTTCTTCTGTGCCTACCTAACCCCCTCCACACCACAATGACTTCTTGGTCTTCCATGGAAAGCTGAACAGAGTTTTTGTGTGTTTAAGAGACAGATCTGGGCCAAGCAGGCTCAAGTTTACGTGACTGATACAGAGCAGATTTCCAACCCAGGTAATTCTCATGGTGAGTGCACAAAGTACCAGCTCCACATCTCCCGTGCCCTAAAGCCAGCTGCTCATCTGGAGTCAGTGTCTCTGACTTCTGTGCTCCCTTTTGTCCACCTAAAGCCTTCCAGATGAAATTCTTGGTGGTATCAGACCACCTCTGCAAAATGTTACAACTTTGCTTTTTTCCCCTGAAATGAAATTTCAGCAAAAAAGTAATCCATCCAACCAGCTTAATTATAACAAAATACCCAAACAATCCAATATATGTCTGTATATATATATATGAAATCTGTATCTAAAACAATAGCATATGTTAACACTGCACAGGCTGAAGCTGTTGTTTTTGGCTTCCAGCTGCAGAGTCAGGGAGCAATGAATTAGGTCACAGCTGGAACTTCTTTCTTTGCAAACATATAGCCAGCAAGGTAACTAAAACAGAACAGCTCTCTTTCTCCTATAAAACACATCCATTGATTTTGTAGTCATGATTGTCCTAACAGAACTGTGCAGAAATACCAACATTCAGCAGGTCAGAGATTCAACAAGTGATTTTTGTGGCAAGCCCATCATTTCTGGATAAGATGAAGGCTACATCTCAAGAAGAGTCTAAATTCCTTTTGAATTTCAGACTCATGAAAAAAGCACCAGGATACTGTTCCTTTTGGGTAAATAACCTAAGTGTGACAGGCAGATGCAATTGTTGGGTCTCACAAATCAAACACACTTCAGGAACAAGGAATTAAATATCTTTTTAAATTTCTTTTGCAATTCACATTAGTAGTTTGATAATTTAGGTGTCTGAAAGGTTGTGTGTCAGTGTAATGTCTAGCCAGCATAGTTTTGAAATACCTGAAATTAAAAGCTCAAATGTGGTTTGTGTCCAATGCTTTGGCTGTGGAAGGCTCAAAACCCCAGCACTGCAGCCGTGGGACAGACTGTTTGAAGTTCAGGTGCCATTTTGGTCTGACAACAGCGTATTTTAAGATACTCACAGAGGCCTGGTCCCTTTAATTACGGGAAGAATGGCATTCATGTTCACTGTCACAGGCATATATTAAGCAGAGGTTAATACAGGTTTTCTTTAGGTTAATTAAGCTTCACAAGGGAAAAACAAGTCTTGAAACAGAATTATTCTTTCCAGTCTAACTAAAAATTATGATTCCTTGTAATTTTGAAGAGCCTACAGCATCATAATGGTGCTTGTGTCTCTGGCAATGTATGTTAAAGGCTGCTTAACTTTCTAAATATGTAAATGAGTCATATAATAATGATTCTATGTACAATTAATGGGGGTTTTTCATAACACCTACTGATCCCAAAGAAAACGCAGCCATCAACAGGGATGATAGAGAGCTACCATTGAATGCCACTGCACTGTTAGCTCCACAGTAACCCTTTCTTAAAAGGCTAATATAACCTTTTGAGTCTTTTACCATATATGGGTCCAACATCTAAATCACCACAAAAAAAAATATCCAGTATTTTTAGAAACCCACTGGATCTAAGATTATTGGTAGAGCAAAGCAATAGTACAGAACATTCTGTCTGTCTTGGAGAAAAGAGACATTTGACAATGTATTTGTTTCCTGCCAGAAACAGTCAAAGAAATGTGCTTGAAACTTATTTTAATTGTTGCTGGTTTCTACAAATCTCTTACTGACAGTGGCCATCTTGCTAAAATAAGGCCCACACATGAACATTTCTGAGAGTTAGCCCACTGTGAGAAGCTGCAAGCAAATTTCCAGACCATCTGAGGATGTGGTTAAGAGGAAAAAGGCAAGTTCAGACACTCGTTCCTTGCTTTGTCCTCAGCCTTCCGAGGGAATAGGTGAGTCTGTGGCTCTTCTTGGGTCAGGACTTACCAGATCGTACCTAGCCACAACCTTGGGGTTTGAATCCATACTTCAGGATGGATGCCAGGATCATTTTGATTCTACAAAATGTTGACTGGAGTAGAATCAACCAAAAGAAAAACACATGGTGATGCTCAGTCTAGTTTCAAGAATCCCAACAGGATTAAATTCAACCCCTTGTCAGTTTAATTGAACATGTGCTATGGCAAGCAGTGACCGTATATACAGTGCAAAAGTGAGCATTTGTGTATATTTTTAACATTACCTTCCAAATCAGATCTTTAGCTCTAGCTGCCAATGGAGTACTGTTATTAATCCCCCCCCCCCCCCCTGCCCCCAGTTAAAACAAAGGCTGTTTCTTGTAATGGGAGCCAAGCCGATGGTCTTCACTTTGGAAAAGGGTGGAGTGGATTTTGTGCCTACCCAGCAACACACCCAGAGAAGCCCACGATCATCGGGGACAAGGTTAAGCCAGTTCACTGTCTGCGCAGAGTGTAAAGCCTCCCCTGCTCAGGGAATGTCAGTCCCGCTTTCCTGAACTCCGCCTGCAGTATCTAGAGGAAAGCGGGCTCGCATTGTCTTCCACCACTCGCCCCAGGAAACATGATATCATTCTCAAACAAAAGCGGGAAAGCTGACAGATCTATTGAGATGGGTGTGACTACAGCACACACCTCGCTGGTCAGCCCCTGTGGAAAAGGCAGTGACTGGCAGCTCTTCAGTACTGAGCTGTCTGCACTGTCCATGTTTATAGCTAATCTCCGCAGCCGACTTTTGCTTCTCCCATACTTGTGATTGAATGAACGTTACTTGCTTTCTGTGTCAATTCGATATATGTTACCACATAGAGAAACAGAAGAGAGAAGGAAAAAGAGTTGGGGTAACTGAACTTTCTTTTCTTCTCCATCCATAATTCTTACAGCACCAGATATCTCCTTAAAGTGAAAAGCTGGAAGTGATCTGAGGGCTAAATAGGTTCAATCAATGTGCAGCTAAACAATCAAGAAACTTAAGCCACAAAAGATAAATTGGTAAACAATATGCAGGCTATTACAGCAATGGCTAGATAACAATACTTACAAACATGCATTCAACAGATTTTAAACACATTTTTTTGCCCATATTAATCCCTAGCCTTTTATAGATGCCAAAAGTAACATCTCAAACTCATTTGCTTGTAATTTCACTTAACTATTAACATGCTGGTAATCAAGAAGATCTGGAAATTGTGAAGCAAGTTACACGGCAGTGAGGACTTCTGCCTTTTCTTGCTACTTTCTGGTTTTCATTGCAGCACAATCTGCAGTTTTACAGCACATTACCTTGTTACTGTGAGATGGACTGGAACAACATATGCTTATCTCATTGAAATGGTTAGGAGTGAGTTAAGAGTCTAAGGTTATTGTGTGAGTTGTATTTATCTTTTACAGATTTTTCTTGGTATGTCACCCAAAAGAAACTGTCTAGAAAATCAAAATACAGATGGTGAAAGCAATACTCAAATGCTGAGCAACTAAGAATCCAATGGGAAGAGCGCAAGCTTCCTCAGGGCTCTGCTTGCGATAGCTTCAGCAAAGCTTCTCTAACATTAACGCTCCAAATACTATAAACTAAATTTGCATTAGTATAATCTTACTGTACACCTTTCTGCAGATGTCTCTTATGACTAACTTCTTACTTGCCAAACTAACGACATTTGCTGATACTAGTGAATCATTCGTTAGCTGTATTTGAAGTGTTATTAATTGATCTTATATATTGTGCCTTTTTCTGCCCTTTTTGTCCACTGACTTTTGTCTAGATTCCAGTTGTGGAATCTTATCTAGAAACTTGTGTAAGATCAGATACTTGAATACCTAGAAATGTCAACATTTCCTACCGCACAGCCAGTTCATAAAGTCAGTCACAGAAAAAGTCAACACTTAATCTGTATTTAGAGCAGATATTCTTGGGGAAAGACATCAATGATTTCAAAGTAATGAGCTTTATGAAAAAGTTAATACTGTTAGACAGAAGAGAAATGCTGTTGTGATGTGAGTATGTGTGAACAAATTACTTCAACAATTAAAAAGAGGTAGCAGCGGATTCTACATGTAGCTAAATCCTCCCCAATAGCTTGGCCACAGTCCTGCCCGCAGTCTCTGTGAGAGCACTGCACAGAGATGAGTGGTCTCACTGAAGAAAACGCAAGTACTTAAATCCATACAGATAAGTGCTGGAGTAAGGAGTAGGGAGTCATGCGTTTTGTCTGCACATCGCGTGAGAAACAAGAAAGGCATAACAGGTCGACTACAGATACTAAAGCAAAGGCTTACCTGAAATCATCAGGCTGAATCCATAGAGAACCAGATGTGCTAAAGGGACCATGCTTTCCAAAATATATCCATCCAGTTCTTACAGTCGCTCATGGAGTATCCTTTCCTTGGGGCAGACGTTTACTGGTCACTCTTCTCCTCCATAGTATGCTGTTTACAAGTCAGAGGCAAGGAATCACGGCACTGGAGCCGGCTGGAACAGTCTCATTGCTGTCTGAGTACAGGGAGTTTAAGTTCCTTTTTCCTGTTTCCTTTGTAGATTAGGATGGGAAAGGCAGGATCTTAAAGGCATTTTTGTATCAGCAGGACTGCAGGGCAGTGCAAATCCCGTCCATCCAGCAATACATCAAAACAGTTATCTGGAGCTGCTGGAGAAGCAGGGGACTGCTGTTGGTCACAGTCAGCAAAATAGGGACAATGATGGCATCCTCCAGTAGGCGGGAGAGTGCGAGCAAAAAGTCCTCAACCTAGGTACAGTAGGTGGAAAGTGTCATCCCCTTCTCAAAGTGCAGATCTGCTAATTCTTGGGGTGCTATAATCTTTTCCCTTATTTATTTAATCCACATGTAAGCTGCTGTCTGCAATGCATCTCAGCACACAGTAATAAAAATATGAAGTAAACAGTAACAAAACAACCAGCTGAATCCAGTACAGACCAAAGCCAGCCACAATCCAGCAACCTACTCCATTATTTCACGTGCTTCGCTGGAAACAATTTTTCTCTATGTTTGACAATTGGAAACAGACTGAAAACTTGTTGCAATAATAAATTGCACCCAGGGTTATTATGACTTCAGTGGGATCAAAATGCTACATCACTCAGGGGGGTCTCAAAACTCAGAAGCTAAAAGAAAACATGAGGAAAAAATACAAAGAAAACCACAAAAAAATAATTAAATAAATGGAAAAACAGCACTCAGATATATAAACAGAATTGCAAATAAAGGGCAATCTTATTTACCATTTGACTAAATATAACCCATGACAATGTAGCATTTGAAAGTCCTGTACTTCTGCCAAGATGCTAACACCCAGAACGACTTTTACAGAAGTACAGAAGAGCAAATGTTCAGCATCATTTTGGAAATGGGGTATGGGTTGATCCTACTTTGATTTAATTTCCTTAGGAAGACCTCTTAGCCTTCGATTGGTGTAGATTTCACAAAAGAAGTGCTTTACACCCAAGATCTATTGCCATGTGGACAGGAGGGTGTCACCTACAGCAGATTTCAATGCGTTAACCCAGAGCTGCTCCTTACATGCTGCCTGCCCCCTCAAAAAATATAACTGAAATCCAAACCAAGTAGGAACTTAAACTGAAAATACCCTCTGGGTACAAAAATGCAGTGTGAGGTCCAAACACTACTAAAATTCCATTTTGAGACTTAAAGGAGGCAGATTATAAGATATTTACCTGGTCTGGTTCCGGACCAAAATACACACATGTATTTTGTCCATCTTTGATTTGGGAGAACATTTTCTTCTACTCTTAGACATGAAGAGGCAGTGATTATCCACACTCTAATTGCACATTGGCCTTTATAAGCCTGCTGGTATAGGCCCCTCCAATATCAGAATACTTAGTGTATTACCAGATACTAAGTATTATCATAATTTGTACTAGTGGATAACTCTGTTCTGTTGCTCATTTAACCTACTTCTAATGTGGCCTATCCTTAATTTTTTTTTCAGTGTCTTTTGATTTGGTGAGGGCAAGGGGTTAAACAACTTCAGTCAAGGCTGTGGTTCTCCAGACTGTTATTGTGAGCTCAGAGGGCTTTTTAGACTTTTCTCTCCCCAGGGCATAAACAGTTCACTGAGGGGAAATGCATCATGTGTCCATTTTTAATGCATGTAAATGCAAAGCAATGCATATGAACTGCTGCTGATACTGATTTTGGCAGTGTGCGTAATTGACCAGGTCAGCTATTCACTATTTTTTGAAGAACCAACTTGTGCCTGCTGGTCATTTCATCTGCCATGACAAGGTAGCTATCTCCAGGATGAGAGCAGACAGCCTAAATATGCAATACTCCACAAATACCTGAAGGTTGCAAAGACTTGCTGAAGCCAGAAGAGAGGAATTATGTACTTACCCAAGTCAGAATTTGGTTGGGATACCAGCCTCAGCAGGCTCATGTATTTGTTCTGTGTTTCATTATCTAATTTCATTTTTGAAGAAATAAAGAAGAGCATCTATGATTCAGCAAACATTTAAGTACTTGTTTATGTGCAATGGGTGTTTAAGCTTAGAACTGTTTCTATTTGGAAGGCCTTTAAGTGCCATAGTTTGATTATTGCTCCCACTGAAGTAAAAATCAATGACATGATAAGCTTTTGCTAAACTGTGGAATTTAAAGGATTTCACTATCCTGGCTTATTCTTACTCATATTTAAGTGTTTACCAGCCCCACCTTCCATATTTTGATCCTTATATTTCATGTTATTAGAATATGAGTCTTCCTAAAAGTAGGGCATATCAATTTTCTGTCCTGTGCACTAAAAACTGTATGATCTGATCATTCCTCTGATTACTGAACAACACAGAAGTTGTTCTTAGTAGAATTGTCTGTCCTTTCCACCAAGCAGCAATGATATCATAGCAGGATCCCATGCACAAACCCATCTCTTGCTATCCTGTCCTCAGCTTGTGTTGACAGATCTATGAACAAATCTCAGCCTGCATTCACTATTACAGAGCAGAAGAATTGGAAATAGCCGTCTGGCAAAACCCCATTGCCAGTAAAAGAAACTGGGCTAAAAGTGAGGAAGAGTAAAATATGATACTGAGTTACTCTAGCTTTTGTTGCATGTGGACTAATAGAGGCTGTTGACTACTGGGCTGGCCAATGAGCATGTCCATGGCACATCCTCAGGTGGGTATGTAGCTGTATTTGGGCGCCACAGACTACACCCTTTGTCTTTTCTAAAGGTAATTGGAAAGACCCAGAAAGGCTATCCAACCCCATGCAATTTCTGAAGTGTTCCCCTCAGGAATATAAGTTTTGTTGGTGGTTAACTGCTGATTAATACATATCAGCATTCACATCCAAGTTAACACCCATCACAACGCCATGCATGAGTTTTTAAATTAGTTACAGCAGGGAAACAAATTGTCTTTCAACATGTAAATATAACCCTAGCATTAAACATGGCTTTTCATAACTCTGTTTGCTGAAGGCTAATTTTATGATATGTCAAGTGCCCTGAACTCCTGGCTCCAGGCTTTCCTCTTTAGATAAGCAGCACGCTTGTCTCAAGGACAATCCATTCATACATGCTGTAGCGCATGGAAATATGTGAGGAGGAAAAAGAAACAATGCCACTCCACACTTCTTTAATCAGGTAGATGTGTTAGCAGAAAGCACATATCCTCTCGCAGTGTCTGGCTGTATTATGCTTTTTGGAAACAAGCCATTACTTTGGCCTTGACATGATGTTAATATGTGTTAGTAGGAGGCAGTAAAGGAACTTTAGGAATTATTACTCACCACAATCAGCTAATGTGAAGCAGAGGCTCATGGAGTTGGAGATGGAGTTTAAGATTCTTTTCTTAAACAGATCCTGTTCTCCCCTACAGAACAGCCTATGCCACTGAGGCCAACCACAGCCCCTAAGCCATCTATTTTGGATCACCTGGAAGTGACAGGTAGCAGCCAGGTGGCCAGCCAGAGGACATGTGCTGGTGCTGGTCTAAGCAGTCAGGATGAGGACTATCCCTGTGCAATGCAGTGGCAGTGTAGAAACTGGAGGGAGATAAAGGTTTGTGCGGTACGTAGTTAAAGGTAAGTCTTACTAGCATGGAAGGGACAGTGTGGAAGAGTGGTGATACTGTAATAGGTGGTTGTGAGAAACTTTAAGGTGGGGTAGAAAAAGTAACAGAGTCTGTTTTTTGTTGCAGCTCATTCTCTTGACTTGGCAGCCCGTGCTGAGGAGGTGCAGTTACTTCTTGCTTTTTCTACTGCCTCTTCTGCATATCCATACTCAAAAGGTAACTCAGGATTGCAAACATACCTATTATCAGTTTTTTTGCTCAGCGTTTTTGTTTTCTTCTCAAAATAGAGCTTCTCTTGGATTTTCAGGAGACCAGAGTCTGGAAAATGGCTGAGTATTGAGCAGTCTACACAACAGCCTCAGCCAAAGGGAGCTGTTGCTTTCCTGTCTTCCTTGCTAGTGAAATGAAAGGGAATTTTCTACAATTGAATTAAACACAGGATCTCGTGGAAATCTCACGTTTCTCTCAAGTGGAAAGTTCAGCTGATGAAACAACACAGGAGAACTTTAGGACCTCTGTATCAGTAAAGTAATTGTGAAGGACATCAGGCTGTTTGACTGAGATCTATACTCTGGAAACTTTTACTTTGTGAGTCACTTGTATTTTGCTGAAATAGGCTTTACGTAGATTTTAGAATGGCCTGTTGTCAGCAGAAGAACAAAAAAATAATTTTTGTTTCCCAATTCTTTGCTGACGAAAGGGACCAAGACTGTTTTAAAAAATGCTTGGAGAAAGAAGGTGTGAGTAGTGAAGTTAAAAGCAGCAATGGTGATGGCCACTGATCATGTCAAACACATATATGAAATCACATGAGTGAGAGGTAAGCAAGCTAGTTATATCCCTCTTAGTTTGTATGAAAAGGACAAAACTGCATCCTTGTTGTCACTGCTTTTTTGAGCCTATTGTTTTGCTACTTTAGAGCATGTCTGCTCTGTTTTTTAAAAGATCTCCTAAAACGAGTGATTCTGAACATGTGCTAAATTAACCCCAAATCAAGCTTTTGTTTCTCCGCCAAGTTTGGATCAGATTCTGGGAGCACAAACGTAAGTGATGTTAATACACCTGCTGCCCCAAAGTCAAAAGAAGTCTGGAGATGAATGAGATTATCCAGCCTGAAAGAGGCATCATCCAACAGGAGGTAAGCAGAGCTCATACAGAAGCTACAGAGTTCACAGTTTTTCTCCTCTATTCTGTTACTGCTTTTCCACTTAATTTTTCTACAATACATTTTGAAGGACAAATGAGTCTGTGTATTTATGTTTAATGGTAACAGCTGTATATCCAAATGTCTTTTAAGATATTAACATTGAATGACCCCAAATGATGCACAGCAATAAAATATGACTGCCTAAAGTAGCCCAGCATTAATGAGGCAAATTTCATATCTGTGCAATTTGGAGAGATAAAGACTAATTGTGTAAGTCACTTAATGCACGTGAAGTTTGCAGATCTGACTATTGCTTCCAAGGACCAGGAAATGGGTCATAATAATTACATCAGGGTTTTCATCCATTAAGGTTACAAAAATTCATTCTTAAAATGCCGTTTGCCTGACCCACTATCTTCCACTGAATTAATCTCACACTGTTAATGTGATTCTAATGGTAATCTTTATTTGATGACTCCATCATTTGATTTTATTTAACTTTGGCCAGCATTCAACAAGTGCAACTTAGTGATAAATTTGCTATCTATCTGGCTCTGCTTCCAAATTTATGTCACACTGGGATTGGCTAAAATCTTGTAGTGATATGAGAGCCACATGCACACTGTTGGTGAGCTGCAGTGTAACAATTCCTTCTCTTGAACGCTCCAGCTTTAACTTCAGTCTGCTCTCTGTGTGAGAGGAAGATTGCTAAATGGCAAATTTTTTTGAGAGTTTGAACAACATAATTTTAGCAATTCTTGAAATATGGAAGTGTGAAAGACATGCACATCTCATCTTAAGGTGAGAAGTTAAAATGCAGATTTACATATAGGTAAAGAACTTCAGTAACTTTCAGCTCAATAATCCTAAAAAAATATTAAATACAGCAAACTGGACACAAGTCGAAGCCATTAAACACACTCTCTTCATTTAGTTTGGAAGAAAAAGAAGGAACAGGAAGGATACTGAAAATTTGAAGGCTTTATTTGGAATTTTGTCTCTCATGCATAACTGTTGGGGTGACTGATACTATTGATAATTTCTGCTATAATCATTATTTTATTTTTATTTTTCTTTCTGATTTTCAGAGGTGCTGAATCCCCCTCACCCCACTTGAAATAGTACTTGTGGGCAAACTCTTGTTGCATATTGGAGACAGAGGTCTTGCATCTTACTCATCTTTTGCTGCACAGCAGAAGTCTTGGGCCTGATCCAAAGATACCAGTGCTCAGTGAATCAAGCTCAGTCACTTTAAATGAATGTAGCTTTCAAGGAATTAGCTTTACAAGAGGAAGCAAGAGCGGACCATTCCACACTTCTGGCTCATTTTTTTTTTAAATGTGGGAGGCTTCCTCCATTTCACACATTTGGCGTATTGTCCAGTTAGACCTCCTTCCTGAATGGAGAACCTGCAAATGTAGACCGCAAGTCAGCGCAAGGAACATTTCTTCCTCTGCTCCAAACTTCTGCTGATCCCAACAAATGATTGCTCAAAACTGGGATTTGAATTCAGATCATCTCTGCAGTTATGAAATGCTTTAAGACTTCCTCTTTACCAAAGAAGAAAAAGATGACAACTATTTTGTTTGGGAGTAATTCAGTTCCCCTTCCCAGTGATTAACCTGCATTTCACAGCTTTGCTCTGGCTGGACCTGTCACTATATATATATATATATATATATGTGTATATATATATATATATATATATATATATATATATGTATATATGTATATAAATATATATATATATGTATATGTATATATATATGTATATATAGCGGTCAGCTAGTATTCACTGTTGTGCATGTGTTCAAGTGCACTCCGATTTTATGCTTTCTGTTGGAATCCAAGGGTTTTTTTTTTTTCACTCCAGGCAATTGCCACGTCCATCCCACCCAGATGCCTTATCACTATGAGACATGTTTCCAAGGAGTTTACTCAAAGGAGATACTTTGCAGAATAGTTACAAAGTAAGCATTTTAATATCTTTCTTCTCAAACTAAGATATTCTTATGGCTGGTCTCATCATAAGGTCTGCCTTATGCCTTGTATTTTTGTTTTACACTTGCAGCAGCAAAATAGAAGTGTACTGAAAGTCTTTACCACCACTTCACTTTGGAAACATATCCCTCTGATTGTGAAATAGCAGATACCAGCACTAAGAAGCATTAACATCAATGAATGTCATCAGGCAGAAAGATCTAAAAAAGAATCTCAGTGTTCTGCCTGCCTGGAATTGCCCACAGGAATGCTGCATGTTGTCTTCTAAGCTCACGAACGCAAGGAAAAAAATCAACTCATTTTGAAAGAAAAATATATTTTTTTTTATCACAATGAGAAGCAGTGAAGGTAAGGTGAAGCAGGAAGACTAACGAGAGGGTTAACTCTTGCCTGCAGCAAAAATACAGTTTGCCTGGAGATACGATATCCCTGAATACAGGAGCAAGGTTGGTGCAGCGTCATCCTGTCATGAGCTGGGAATAAGGACAGTCATTCCTATGCTCGTCTTCAAGCAAAGCACAAACATAACATAGAAATAACAGACGCTTTGGTTGAAGATTTTGAAACTGAAATGCTTATTTCCATGCAGTGTGGCAGTGAAGTGGGATGTGGAGTGACAGACACTGTTAAACCTGGTATCCTAATGCCTCAGTGGCATCTTCCTGGAGGAGGACCAGGTTAGGGAACTTTTAAACAAACCGGACATACGTAAGTCCATGGGGCTTGCTGGGAAACACCCACATGTGCAGAGGGGGCTGGCTGATAGCATTGTGAGGCCATTCTCGATTATCTTTTCTTCATGGTGATAGGGACAGGCTTCTGAAGACTGAAAGAAAGCAAATATCACTCCTACCTTCAGGAAGAGCAAGAGCAAGCCAGGGAACCACAGGCCGGTCAGCCTCACCTCGATCCCTGAGAAAGTGATGGAGCAATTTATACTGGAAACCATTTCCAGACATATGAAGGATGGGAAGGTGATCGTGAGTAGATAGCATGGATTTGTGAAGGGGAAAGTATGCTTAACCAACCTGATAGCCTCCCACAATGAGGTAACCAACTAGTGCGCAAGGAGAGATGTGTGGATGTTGTTTACCTCCGCATTAGCAAGGCGTTTGACATGGATTCCCATAAAATCCTCATAGATAAGCTGACAAAGTACGGGTTAGGTAAGCAGACAGTGAGGTGGACTGAAAACTGGCTTGGGGCTCACTGTGTCATCAGTGGCCCAAAGTCCAGCTGGAGGCCAGTCAGTGGTGGTGTACCCCATGGGTGGATACTCATGCCAAAGTTGTTTAAGCTTTTCACTAATGACCTGGATGATGGGGAAGAGCGCACCCTCAAGAAGTTTGGAGATGATACAAAGCCAGGAGGAGTGGCTGATGTACCAGATGGGTGTGCCGCTGTTCAGAGGGACCTCAACAGGCTGAAGAAACGGGCAGACAGGAATCTCATGAAGTTCCACAAAGGTAAATGCACAGTCCTGCCCCATGGGGAGGAACAACCAGGCATCCATACACACTGCAGGCTGAGTGGCTGGAAAGAGCTTTGCTGAGAAGGACCTGGGGGTCCTTCCTGGTGGACACCAAGCTGACCATGAGCCAACAATGCATGGCAAAAAAGGCCAACAGTATGCTGGGGCATGTTAAGAAGAGCATTGCCAGCAGGCTGAGGAGGTGTGATCCTTACCTCTACTCAGCCCTGGTGAGACAGGTGAGCAGAAAAGGTTTTAAACTTCTCCATCCCATAGATGCTGTCACTAAATTAATGTCCTCTCACTTTGAAGTCATAGCATAAAATGCATAAAAGATTGCCTGGGTAGACAGACCTGTGTTACTGAATTAGTGTCTTGATATACACACAAGAACTTTGGTGAAAAAATGCTGTGTGCCTGGTACTTAAACTTGTATTAAAAAAAAAAAAAGATAAAAAGAGTTAAAGAAAAGGTTATTTTCACTGAGACTTTAGGAGCTAGATATGGATACAATTTACTCAGCTTACTATTGGGAATGAGTTATTAATCTCCCAGAAGGAGATTAAATGCCTGCTGTGTAGCTCACCATTTAGAATCCATACAGTTCTTTTCAGCCACGGGTGCTATGACCCAGGCCACATGGACCATAAGGATGAACTGTTAAAAGGAACGATTGACAAGATTCTCAGACAGAAACAGGTAATCTGGAGTTCCTTCAACAGAACAAGGAAAAGAACAGCGTTCTGGAGAGAGGGCTTTTATGACAGGCATCTCCTGGGGAACACAACAAAAGCCTGTAAACTTTACCATGCTATCTTACAAGATCACTACCAAGGATTAAAACCATTCCCTGCCCTGAGTGAAAGTGAATTTAATGCAGTCTGTTTATTCAGTCTGCAGCTTTTTTCCTTAAATGTTCATTAAAATATGTTATTGTAGCACAAGTGGAATTCAGGAGGTGATCTCTCCAGCTGATGGCTTGATTGGTGAGAATATTAGACTTCAACTTTATCTCAGCAAATAATGGGCTCTCTCTGGAATAGCTGAAACTTTGACAGGAAGGAAGAGACATTAGTGGGAATTTCCCCTAGATAACAGTCCTTGGTTTATAGAAATCCTGTTCCATTATCTCTAAATATTATACAGACATAAATATACAGAGCAACAGCATTTACTGTGCTGAATCTGGAAACACGGTGCTCTCTGCAAGTATCGTCAATATTTTTGTTTTACATACCTCTTTATACTCAAAATTACAATCATAGATTTGGAGAAATTTAGTGACAAAAATACAGAACTTCTATTTTAACTGACTCAGCGCATTTTCTAATTCTTTGTCTACTCCAGTTCTATAAAGTGAAGCATATAGTCTACATCTTTTTTGGAAAACTTTTCTGAGACCTATAACTATAAATCCAGAACCCACTGTTTTTTATTATTTTTTGTAAAAGGCTAGGGTACTGTCTGGCTAAGATTCCTATCTATAGTCAACTGTGCTTTTTTCTCTTCGATCAGGACTAGCTTACAACATACCAGGTGGAGGAAATTATCAATAGGTAGTTTATAATTACATTACATGTAGAATGTGAGGGAAATATATACATGGAAATTTTGTTATATGTAAACGTCTTCTGAAATTTCTGTATCATAAAGCACATTGTTATTTCTGCATCAGTCCTGTTTTTGTTCTATGTTGAATCTCTTTCTATGTATTTTTGTCAAAGTAGAGGTTGCATATGACAATGCAGCTTGAAACCTGAGGAAAAAAAATTGCAGAAAATACAAACAATTTTCCCTGTTATTTCCTTTACTGGTGAATACTACAAAAGTAAAATGCTCCACACAAGGTCAGTATTAGCTATGTTTCACTACTTTTTATCACACTTCTCTCCTTGTAATTACATTAAAAAAATACAAAAATAAGGAAGTTAATCAGTTCTCCATTGGGAAATGAAAATTTGCTGACAGATCCAAAGTACATTTGCTTTTATTGTAAGACTTTATACTATGAAGCAATTCTGACTTAAAAGGATGCTTGTCATCTTTAGATGTTTTCCTTACTTGTTATAAATTGCTATTTAAATAGGGAGGGTATGCTGATATTACCATTTATCTTATTATACACATCATTTAAGATAATGTGTATGAGAGCCTGTCAGGCAGTCCTTATTCAGGGAAAACTCCTATTCTGTTTGGCAGGGATAGGACTACAAGACAATCAGAGATTTATTGTGTAAAGCAGACTGAAGATTCACATGTGAGATGCAATCCAGCAATGGGCCTCAGTAGAATGTTGTCAGGATTTTACATTCATTGTACAGCATTTCCTTTTTATTTCTACAAGTTTCTAAAATTCAGAAGTTTATTTCTAAAATTTGTTAATATTGCAAAAGGAGGGATACTATTAAAACCTGTGACTTCTAAAAACCTGGAAAAATACTTTTAAGAATATCTGTTGCCGTAGCGGTGAGCGAATGAGCTCAGTAGTCCAGCTTTCCATGCTGCCTGTGCACATCTCTCATTGTTGGTCCACTGGGGCAGGAAGGAAGTGCCTGGGTTCAGCTCTTGGTGTTCTGTAAAGCTTCTATGAGAGCTTTGTTGTATTCTGTGACTAGCTTTCTCACGTTCTTCATTATTGGCTGGTAGTCACTCTCCTGACTTTTTGTTGCTATGACTGATTAAAAGAATTAAGGAAACAAACTGCCAGTATAAATATTAGCATAATTAGAGATCATAAGGGAACCACAATACATTAAGTTTCCTTCTGTGAAAACCGTCAAGGGTTGCAAATAATGGAAAAAACTCGAATTGGGTCTAAAAGATTTACACCAATTTACTAGCTGCCATCTCATGCCAAGCACGGTAAAAAAAAGATATTACATGCCTGTCAGTTTTGTTTTCACATATATAGGCAATAGGTCCCTCGTGGACGACTCTGCCCGTTGTTACGTTGCAAACAAAACCATTTCAAGGCACTCAGCTATTTACAGTCATACAGTCTGGCACTTCAGAACTCTGGCTACAAAAGTCCCAGTCCAAGAAAGCAGGACCTTTCTTTCCACTAGCCCAAGCAGACACAAAACTCTGTATAAGGGTCTGCACTTGGACAGGTAATACATTGTAGCAAGTTAAGAGGTGCTTTTAATATCCTGATCCACTTTTTCTCTTGGTTTGTTTTAGAGTTTTTTCTGTTAGAAAAAACAGGATGTAAGATTCTTGCCGTAATAAAATATTCCTGTAGAGCCTTCTTCATAGAGGAGATGGCTCCAATTGCATGACATTGTCCAAGACTTTTTTCAGATTTTTTCCAAAAATTAGAGCACATATCAGATATGAGAAATGGGATATCTGGTATATGAAAAAGACAACGCTATATGCAGATCCTGTATTATTTTTTTTTTTCCCCTGATGGCTAGGCTATTACAGAATTGCCTGAAATATATTCTTGTGCCATTTTCTGAAGCATGTAGCAATGTCCATTGTCCAACACACAACACTGGATGATACGGTCTAGTTTTGCTGTTACTTTTTACCAATTACATTTGTACTAAAATCATATAACAATGATTCTATGCATCTTTGAGATTTCAGATTTTTTGTTTCCTAAATCATTTTAAAGAATTGAATTTATTGCAGTGAATTCAAAGTCCCTAGAATATAAAATAAAAGTGCAACTATGCCCTACTTAGATCTCTACAATAACTATGGAGAATAGTACAAGGTAAGAAGAACCATTAATTCTAATTAAAAAAACTTCAGTGCTTTTGCTAATTTCAAAAACTTCCTTATGAAAGTCACTTGCAGCAAATAAGATTCTGCTGATGTTTTGGAAGGTCTTATACAATTAGTGGAATGTAACTTTTTCATTAGCATCACAAAATGGTAGACCTACAATGCAGTTCCCCCATCCCAGCCCATTTTGCAGCTAAAGCATCTCTTTGTCGTATCTTATCATATTTATCTGATTTTTTCCCTCTAATATGCAATTCCTCTTTTATTTGATAAGAAATACATTAAATGCATACAATTTATTGTTTACTTTTTCATCATTGATATTTACGGTGTTTTAAAACTGCAAAATACCAAGCAAAGTCACCATGCTATACAGATTTTCAAACAATGCTACACTTGCTGGATAATTTCAGATAAGATTGGACAGATGTGAAGATGAGTTTTGTCTAAAACCTAATGGCAAAACTGACCCAACAGGAAAAACTCCAGACTGCAAGACAAATCTTATGCTTTAGGACCCCGTAAGATTGTTTCAGAAAACACATGCAAGTTTTGCTATATATAATGCCTACCACCTAACCAGACAGTTGCAAAGCATCACCTTTCCCCTCCTCCCCTGTCTCCTGCTCCCCATTCCGTCCTGTCTTATTCTGCTGGAGGAAACAGACTTCTTCCTCAATTAATACAGTGCGTGAATTTTACTGTATTTCTTAAAGAAAAGGATACATTCCTTCATCATAAAGTTATTTTGCTCATGGTGCTGCCATTTCCTCTCCAAATTTGTAAGCTGAAAACACAAAAAGAGCCAAAAATGAAAATGGTAATTATTACACACGTACTTTATACAAAGAATCTCCCAAAAATGTTGTATCAATACCTTGTACTCTATCACCTGATAAGATCAAAGTTACTTCACAAAAAATCCACAGAAATGAGAAACAATGGCAAAATGATTTTTAAAGCTGCCAATGATTAACCTGTATATAATTTAGCACTTCATACATCTATTTATATAATATTACTGCATGCAGCTACAGTGGTAGATGGAAAAAATCAGATGAGAATTCAAGACTTGTCATATAGGAAAATGTGTAAGCAAGTCAGAAGTAAAAAGGTGCAGGGAGATACTAATTCTCATTATACTTCATATCATTCAAATGATCTCTTCTTAAAATCAGTAAGATCTAAAATCACCAAAGATACAATATTTCCTGACACTGTCTTGGACTTTGAGCTATACAGAAGAAACTTCCTTACTTCCATAGCTAAGTTTCCTGTCTGATGCCAGAAGCTGTGATAAGAACAGAGCTGCAGCAAGAAGATTGTAGGAGTGTGGGTTAAGTGCTGGCACTTCTTCAATACTTTTGGCATCAACAGGAAACTAATGTGGACATTATATCGATGGCTGCTTCCTTACAATACAATTTTATAGTATTTGTTTTTCTGATGCTACTGTTCAAGGTTCTGCATTTCAAGATATGCAGATGTTATTTTTAAATGCAAAAACTGAAAATCATTCTGAGACTAAACTTTCAGTGGAAACTAAGGTAATAAGTTAGGAAAATATTGCAACATTTTACTTAAAAGCTTATTCTTAAGCTAGAAGATATTAAAATAGTTGCTATATTACTCAAAATAAATCTTACAGTGAAGAATCAGTTATCTAGTGTACTGGTTCACAGCAAACATGGCAGTCATTTATTTGCAAGATATGGTATTTCTGACCAATTCTCATTTTTATTGCCCCCTTTGTAGATGTTGCTACAGGCAATATAGCTGGTAAAGGAGCCTAGGTTTAAAATACTGTCTGATATATATCAAAGGAAATATTCAGTGCATTTTTATAGTTACTCCTTGAATGGCACAACTCATACAGTCGACTGCTTGCAAAATTGCCCAAACCCTTGAGATATGTAAATGCTATTTGTACTTCAAAATGTTTGATGCATGTCAACTAATCAGCTACTTTAAAATACACCTTTATTCACCCTCATGGCATTTACATTCATGACATAAAAAGCAAAGAAACAAATCCTTGTTGCACATGTTGAAATTGAACTGCCACAGCTTAATGAACCGAAGAAATGCTGTACAACTACTACTTTATATACAATTTTTAGCATCATTATGCAAGTATCTTAACACTGGCTGTACCCATTTCTGATTTACATACTCTCTAGGAATAAGAATATAATCTTGGTACAAAAGATACACAATATCTGAAGTCTTGCAGACTTTGGCATACAGCTTTGGGATTCATATCATCACCCTAGAGTTAGCCCACAATGATCATATTCTATGAGTGTATATCTCCTCATTTAGAGCCATGTCCTCTCATCCGCTCCATAAAGTTCACTCCAAAAGAAAGTTAACTTAAACATGTACAAGTATCACCTTCAGCTTTTAACTGAATTAGAAACAGGTAACAGTTAAAAAGGTCAAAGATCTCAACAACCTGAAGCAATAAAAATCAGTGAAATGCAAAGAAAATAATCAATTTCCATTTTTCAGCTTATTTTGAAGTTATCCATTTTCCTTCTGTGCATTCAAACCTATACGCCAGTAAAGTTCTGTTGCCAAAATGACAGCAATTTATGTGTGTTTATAACAGAGGAATCAAAGCTGCTCAAGAGTTTATAAACATCTTTCCTGATTCACTTTTGAAATGTAAATGTAAATATACTCATACACCAAAGTTCCTTGGGTTTAAATAAGTCTGAACAAACCCTAAAACTTCAGTGGTCTGCAAGGAGCAGAAGTATTGGAAAAAGGGAAATGGAATTAATAGTACAGGTTGCAAGAAAAAACTTACCACCATAACTTTAAAAGCAAAAGGGATCTTACCTAGTTAGTAGTGACTTTTTTTCCTGTAGTTTCTTTCTCTAAGTTGGTCCTCAAAACTCCTCAAGCAAAGGAAGGGCAAGAGGGGGATAGTTCTGAGCAAGATTAGTACAAACACTTAAACAAGGGATTTGCACAATTTTTAAGCTCAGAAAGACCTCTGCCTAGTAACTTTAAAATCCAAAGCTTACAAGAAATTTATTGGCATGATATTAACTTTTGTTTGTAAACAGAAAATATGGCTATGCATTTACAACACATAACTTTGAAAACTCCCTGAAAAGGAATAAACCGATTCCATCCATACAATGCTTCATGTGTATGAAAAAACAGAAACTGTGATAGAAACAACTGAAGAGATAATATGTAGCTTCAGCTATACCTGAGAATGTGTCTCATTCTCTTGCAGCTCTCTCTTTAGTGTCTCATACTCTGTATTCAAGTGTTCCATTATTTTCTTGAAAGCATGGCAATGTTTTGTTAATTTTTCTTTGTCATCCTGGAGTCTCTAGTTGGAAAAAAAACAACACAAACCAATTAATGGATGAGTTCATTTGCTGTGGGCTACAGACAAATTATTTTAATTCAGCTTTCAAGATGCTACTTTTTCTTCCTTTCAGAACTAGATCATATGCATAAAGAACTCATAAGGCTTTTCTCTAGCAAGGCATGCTCTATCCTAAAGATAATATTCAACAGTTATGACCAAGTTGTAGACTTAGACCATACTCTATCAGCACAAGTGGGAACGCTGATGTTAAGAATTTGTAGGAAATTTATCACATGTGAAGTGAGAAGTGCTCTAGATGGAGTTTGTCTTAGAGCAAATACATGCAGGATAGATTTTTCTTTTTTGTTTGGGTTCTGTGGTTAGATTGCTAAATTCAAAGTTCTGGGTAGTCATAAGTTACAGCAGAAAAGTTCAGATGAATCACTAAAATAAATGGGAAATTTTGTGGAAGGAAGTTATCAAAAGGTATCCAGCTGATAGTCTGCTACATGTACCCAGTTAGTAAGTCACATATATAAGCACAGAAGCATTTGGATTCATTTGCACTGGTGTGCAAGCCCAGTTTTCAGCTATCAGTCAGGATTCCCAGTCATCAACCTGAATTCCCCTCCACTAGGTGCTCAAAACCACACAAATTCTGTATAATACAAGGTTTCAATCCTTTCATTACCTTTTTCTTCTCTTCACCTGATGCTTTCAGAGCCGGCAAATTATTATAGACCTCTAACTCCATTTTTGTTTGTTCAATTTTGTCTTTAAGAGAAGCCAGTTCATCAACCATCTTGCCCTCCAAGAGTTCCATCTTCTGTAGGTCCATCTGCAGTTTTTGACTCTCTAAATCATCAGATACACAATCTCTAATTAACAGTACTTTTTATTTCATAATACATTGCCCAGTATATAAAGGTTTATGCTATACTTAAGCAATACAAACAGCTCCTGCATATCTTTCTGATTTTGATATTCGTAGGAATGTTAATGTGAATGAAAGAAAAAAATGTCATGTTCACAATCATCCCATAAGTCAGACTCCTATATTACAATTACTGCATTATACTCCATAAGTGAAGAGTAATGAAAACGTGTTGATTTTCTATATCACAGTGTGGTATTTCTATTGTTAAAGTTGTTTATAGCGTCAGTCAATTTCAAGTCTTAAAGCAGTGGTGATACCTTACAAAAAGTTGACCGCAATAATGCAGACAATTAAAAAAATTAATTTTGTTAGGTTTTTAGCATCATGTTATTTTTATATATGTTGCTTGTATATGATAAGACTTAGTTTTATGAGAATAAATAGCGAAATTTGCTTTAAACGTTCACTCTGTACAGGAAAACACTTCCATATCTCCACAGAATAAGAACTGTCATAGCTTACAAAAAGAGCATGTGGTACAATATACAGCATTTACTTCTGACAATCTATTAAAAAGAAACAACAGAGATACATATAATTAAAGGAGTTAGAAGTATGGATGGATTCTTACATGAAGAGAGATGTAAAGACTGAAACTGTTCAGACACGGGATGCTTAAGAGAGGACACAATAAAGATACACAAAATAAAAAATATACTTTGATCCAGTTTTGGGGATAAGTTATCCACCCTGAGTGTGTAAGGATTAGATGTGGCTAGACTTGTTTGGGATGGTTTTCTGACCTGCAGCCTTGTCACTGTATTTTCTTCATGTTCCTGAATATTTAAAATTATGGCTACATAATCTTATGTTTCAGAGCTGTATCTAACTCAGAAGAATAACACAAATAATGCAGAGTTTTTTTCTACATTCTAAAAGATCAGGCAAAGTGGGCTATTGGGAGGGATGAGACAGTACAAAGAAACTTCTCTTGGCATAGACTGTATATTTTGCTTACACACTCTGATTTGTGCTGATCACCTGGAAAAAGGGTAGGAAATTTTCCCCCCAGCTTAACCAAGGCAGTATAGATCTTCATGGCAGAAAGAAGTGGATGTGCATATGTGACAGAGGGAGAGTTCACCTTTCCAAAAACCATGGGTATGGTTTACTTAGCGGAATTATTTGGGAAAATCTCACCTGATCAAAACCCTGTCATACCAAGATTTTGGTACTCATCTCTCCTCTTGTCTATTTATGCCATATACTCATTTTCTAGAGTGAAATATTGGCTTTAATCAACATTTCTGGCTTACTACAGAATGCTTTGGTGATTTCCTTAGGAACCTCAAAATAAAAAAAAGACAAGCCAAGATTTTTGTGTACAGTATGTAATTATCCTGAGGAACACATTTCCACAAGGTAAGATTGAACAGGTCCTGTATGTGCAAAAAGCATTTATATAAATATGAAAAATTTCCATACCGGTAAAAAGAAGGGTTTAAAAATAAAAGGTTTGGAATTGCATTGCATGTCTGTGATTCAATGTTTATGCTGCCTTCCACCCTAAAGGGCTTAAGAAAACACTTTCCCTGTGTCTAGAATATTTCATAACTGCCCATAGTTTCACTTTGAAGTTCCTGGTATTGGTTAATGTCAGATCCTAAAACATGACTGAACAGACCACAGCTCTACTTCTGTTGTTCCTACGGCACTGTGGTTTAAAAACAGACAAATGCTTAAGGACCTCAATAAATTAGGGCTTTAACATTAAAACCAGTAAGAAACAGAACTATAAAATAAAAATAACTCAAATTGGAAAGAAATAGCAGAAAACAAATTTAGATTTTCTTAAGGATTTATTTAGGCCTAATCACAGCAGCTTTGCTTTTTATATAGTTGTTCTAATATTTATATTTTGTTATTTTAAAATAATACATAGTTGACTAATAGGGATTTATTTTACATGTAAAGAGTAATAACAACATAAATGCCAAAAAACCAGAAAGGATTCTTAGACTGTTCTATCTATTTACTGATAAAAACTATGGTGAGACAGCAATGGGCTATTCCTATGCATTCACACTTTCTGGAGAAAAGGGAAGAAACTGGATGAGGCGAATTTCATCCTTATGCAGCAACAGTCTCAATGAAAAAAAATCAAAACTAAAAAAACCTCAAAACTTCTCTAGGGGAAGAGACAGGAAGAGGATACAGCCCAGTTCCTTCTGATACGCCATGAAGTTGCAGCGTCTAGCAGGCAGTGTGTACACAGTAGCAAACTCTCAGACCAAACTACAGTGACCCAGGGAAATGTTTTTGGGAAACTATGCCATCAGCACTTTTGTTTACTCTTCATGGTTTCCTTTTCTTTTTTTTTTCTTTCTTTTTTTTAAGGGTTCTGCTGGTGGACTTTTTATATCTTTGTTATGGCAAGAAAATATGGAAATCCAGATTTTAATCACAACAAAAGAATCCTGAAGATGACTGTGCTATAATTCAAGGGTTAGGAAGAACTTTAACTGTGCAAACTGAACATTCACTGTATTTTTGAAAGAATCTTAAGTTGTTTATTACCGTATCTGTGACTCCTTGCTTTCAGAAGTTTACTTATGAATCATTTAAATGATCTGCTGAAAATTACGTATTGTAACTTCCTTCTCTCCCCTTGCGAAGAAAGAAATGTGTCTTTCAATAATGTCTCTGTAGCACTATGTGCTTCTGGAACATCCTTATATTGTAAAGTAATAAGAATAGATGCTTACACAAAAGAACAAAAATTCGTATTTGAACTTGTAATGTATGGCCCAGCTTTTTAAGCCATGCTATAACTGCAAAATGAGTATTTGCAGACAAGCAAACACTAAATGTTCAAACACACAACAGAACAATCAATTTCTGTAACATTTTGTGCATAACAACTTCTTATTTGCACGTAACTACTTTGAAGTTACAACACAGGCTCCTATTTTGAAAATTACTACCAAGTACAGCACGTAATAGCCTTCTAACAAAATGATTTATGGTTCTTAATTCCTGCCCCTTCCTTTCAGCCAAACAAACAAGGAAAGGCTTGCTGAACCAATAATGATATTGGCAAAGGCTTAGAATTATGAGAACAATTCCACTGTAAACAGTGCAAAGAACTAAATAGATACTTGTTACGGAAATGAAAAAAAAAAACCACTGTCTGCATTTTGAAATTACAGACAAGATACTGCAGATTCTTACACTTAATTTTAAGTATTTGAGTTTTCCAAAATGAAGTAAAAATGAATATTCACTTTGCAGAATCAAAGCCTGAGAATTTGAGAGCTATTCACTGTTGTGGGCAGTGGTACAATGGCACATTGTACCATTGTACCACTGTACCACCATCTCCCATGGTACATACCCCTTTAAAAAAGTATAAACCATAAGTAGGTGATACCAAGAACTACATTTACAAATAATACATGGTTATATAACTGTGGAAGTCTCTATTTCAATTTATTAAACACTACTTTAAGATTGTGAAAAACATTTATTTTGAGGTGAATATTAGTAAAGTCAAACTTCTAGCTCAAAGAACTTTGTACCCCTGTATTAAAATACATCTGTTTAAGGTATATCTATGCAAGTAAGCTGATAATTTACTGATAATAGTAAGTGAAATACTCCTGAGGAATATAAATAACTTGTTACCTACAAGAGTATCAATTTGTCAACTTGCCACTGTATTTTAATATTTGGAGATCACTGATCTTGTACTTGTTATTAGTGTAACAACTCAGGTAATTTTAATTTTTTTAAGGAATTAATTTAAAAATTAATTGCAGATCTCACCTGTAATCAGATTCTTAGTAGTGCTCTGTGATTTCTGCATTTCATTTGATTTGAAAGTGAGGTCTTCCTGCATAATCTTCAGCTCTTGATTGGTAACAGATGAAATTTGTTTCATATGATTCACATTCTGTGTGTTACCAATAACAATAATGAGAACATGCTGTATCTTTGAAACAACAAATGGTAACTGGACAAGTAAAAAACTATCCTGTCCTAGTACATTGTCTATTATTTGGCTTTTCTACTACAAAGACTAAAATACTGGAAATAATTTGAATTGATTTATATGTGAATGATTTTCATTCCGACAACTTTTGATAAAAGATGTACAGACAGGCCAGTGAAGATGAAACAAAAATACAGCAAGTATAAACTGTGTTGCCATATCAATCTCTTCTAAAGTAAGTGTCATTGTCTAAAATATACCTTATGGTATGCCACACTGAAAGAGTTAGAAGACAGTTAAAGTGATGATATAATTAAAGTATTACTCAGCTGAAAGATTTCTATAAGATAAAAAAATCCATGGGAACCAAAAATGTTAAAAGAAAAAAATGTTTTGAAAGTGCAAAAAATGGCAGACTGCAAATGGGAACAATTTCTAAAGTGTTTACAGTAAATATTACACAGCAGGGTATTCCAGACATAATTTTAGTAGATCAGAGAGACAATTGGAATACTATCAGTTACTTAATAGTAGTGACAGAATACCCATGAACTGAGATTTGCAGACTTTAGGTAAACAAAATATTGCAGTAGTTTTATTTGCAATATTCTGAAATGTTTATCATGAATGGAATAATGTTCATTATAGCAATGATGACGAGTTACAGCAATTATGCAAATATTTATTTTATTCTCAAGTATTATCAGTATTATCACAAGTATTATCTAATATTTAAAACTCTTACCCCAGAAATGAAGAGAAATAAACTACAGCTGTACATGGTTTAAGGTTTAATCCTCTTAACAGACTATTATGCAGATACTGACTGGATAAGGTATAAAAAACAACATCCTTCTTTATCCATTCATTCTCGTGTTCTGTGCTTCTAAACTCCTAGCTTGCCACAAGCAGATGGAAATGCACTTACCCTGCTTGAATGCTCCAGGAGTGCAACAATGTTGGCTTCTATTTGGGCCTTTCGTTCCAATTCCTGATTCTTTGCCTCTTCAAAAGTCTCAAGAAAATCTAGAGATCAACAAACATGACAAAGAAGGCTTCTATTTGCATGGCTACAGCAGTAGCCTTTGTCGTTTCCAGTCAAAACTTTGTATCAAATTGGTAAGCCGTACAATTTCAGACAGGTTACTTTAATAGTTTATTTAAGAGCCAGGTGGTAGCATCCTTGAAACTTGTCAACTTATGGGCTGGAATGAAAAAGAGTACAATTTTTCCAGCGACACATATTTGACTGATTAATGACATGAGGTCACCACCTTCTTGGACACTGTTTAGGTGAGGGTTGCCACCCAATGGGAAAGGAGTTTCATCACCATCATTTCTGACACCTTTCTGAATGCTTGTCCCAGCAGCTGTTGGTCTTAATTTTTCTGAAAGCTATCAAAATGGGCTTCTAAATAAAGGAAACAGGTGACTTTGCTATCTCTAATAGCCTGGACTAAATGTGAAGCACTGCTAAGGACCTGAGACCAATATTCATCTGGTATAATCTCTTTCTGTATTATGTCTCCTTGCTACATCTTTAATTCATGTTCTTTCTAGTAAGTGTCCAACTGAATCTGACAAGACAGTTCTAATGGTGGTATGTACTCTGTATTTGTGTCCTGGGCATACTACATTGTATTCCTTGTGACAGACATATTGAAAAAAATGTGCTGGAGACATCCCATGGAAGTCAGAGGTCCATCAAGATGCCACCCAGGGCTGTAAGTTATCATCATCCCTCTCCTCCTGGGTCTCCTCCTGAAACATGGCTTATATATACAGGAGCACTCAGGAAATGCAAGAGTTTGCAAACTTTCCAGATGGATGAAAAAGGGGAGAAGTGCTTGTTCGAGCAAGAAGGATTAGATAATAGTAAATTCAAGATGGATTATTTGGGAAGAGAGAAAGAAGACAGGAGGAACTACTTAATGGAAATACTGACAAATCCTGAAGGGATGAGGACTGACTAGAGAATTGGGGATCCCAGAGCACCCAGGATTTTTTAAAAATACCTAATTTTTAAATTCTTTAATAATAAAACATTTATAGATAAGAAAACTATTGAAATATCTGACATCATCAGCAATGCTGTCCATGAAAGAGTTAACAGAGAAGATTCACAGAGTACAGCTTCTAAAACTTTTAGAGGGGAAAAGGTGCATTATTGGAGCCAGGGGACAATGCTAGGATACTACAAGGACTATCTCTGAGGCACAGATTTCAGGATGAAAGACACTTGGAATTCTTAGAGGTCAACGAATGGCATTAGACAACACCTTTGTAATGTGCACAGCTGATTGCTAAAAATAATGACTAGTTGGCTCAAAAAGTTGAAATAAAGTTTAGGTCCACCCGACACTGGCTAGTAACTGTAAAGAACAGTACTTGGCAAGAATGTAAGAAGGTTTACCTTTTGCCAACACTGCTGTGAACTAGTAACCAGAAACATAGTTAAAACCAAAGCTTAAACAGCCTGCAATTGAAAAAAGCTAGTCAAGTCCCAAGTGCTGAGTAAGACCATTGCCAGGTCTGTTTTTCTACAGTACCCAGGCTGCAAATGAAGCTACCGTTAGAAAGGGGAGTTTTGTTTTCTCTCTGTGATGTTTTTTTCCTTCAGAGTGAACTTGTCTTGTTTTGTCTTAAAGATAGCACAATTATACTTTAATAAGAGGAGCAACAACAGCCCCCAAAAGAGCTCCTTCCTCAAAGGGAACTTAGTGGATATTTCATACCATCTGTTGCTGTGAAATACAGACAGGAATTTTCTACACTAAGAAAATATCTGAGCACAACAGAAGTAAGGGAATGGCCGTAAGGAAAGTAATGGTATTGAAATTCTTGCTTAATGTTTTCTCTTTAAAACATTGGAGCTGTTCTTTCTTTTTTTGTTTAAAAAATTAAGTGGGTAATTTTTACAAACAGAATCACTCAGATAACCTAACACAAAACTTTCAATCACATTTAACTGTTTAGTGCTCTAGTAGTGAGCAAAGGCTTCGTTAACATCTGTCTCTTGTGGGGGTCTGAGCCACTTCTTTTCAACATAACAGATGATGCCAGGGCCTTTGATGCATCTTAGCGAGAGGTCCTAAATAAGTTGATTGCAATATCTTGATAAACCTATTTATATGCTTCTAAGGAAGCTGTAGGCAATGAGGATATTGAATCTTCTACAGCATATATGTAGGGAAGGCACAGGAGTGAAATAAAAGCACCTTCATGAAAGAAAAGCATTCTCACACATTCAAAAATATGAAACAAGAGAACAAAACTAAAGCACTTTACATCCACAAATATATAATTTTATAAAACTGAGCCCAAAACAGTGGAATTAGGACTTAAGAACTGTACCTATATGATTTAACTAGTGTTTTTCTCCTTCGACATTCTGGACCTTTTTAGGTGTTTTTTTTCAAACCTTCTTTGAATTTATTTAGAAACATTAAGTAAGGTCCATATTTACATCCCATCCCATTGTCTTTCTGAAAGCAACTCTCATTTTCATCACACCTGTCTGATTGACCTTGTTTCATTTGAGCGCTATGTGTTTCACAGATTCATAAAAAATTGAATGGAGGAGACTGCAAGAGCTCATCTAATTAATTCACTTGCTCCACGACAAAACCAACTGTATGTCAGTAATTCAGATGTTTGTCTACAGTCTTCTTACAGACAACTCATGATAGATACTCTACAATCCTCCTGAACAGTCTATTCCAATGCTTGGTGAGTTTTAATGTTAGAAAGTTTCTTCTAATATCCAACCCGAAATCTTTCTGCAATTATTTTTGTATTACTCCTTTTCTATCCTCCATGTATATGCTGAGATAGATTATTCACTTAGTATTTGAAACAGCTTTTTTACACATTTGACGACTGTCATAAATTATCTAAAATAAAAGACTCGTTCTTCAATATTTCCTTGCAGGTCATGTTTTCTGCTTGCCTCATCAGTCTCTCTTCAGGACTGCCAACCTCTTTATGTGCAGAACTAGAGACAATACTCCAACTGAAGCTTTCCTCAGTGCGCAGAGAACAAGATTACTTCATGTGTCTGATAAATTACACTCCTAGCAGTAGTGTACCTACTGCTGGGGTATTTTCTCTTCCATGTTAGTGTGATACTGCTAAGCCATGTCCATGTTCACTTTGTCTTTCACTATAACTCTGAGCCATACCACAGAGCTGTGCCTAATGAACTGCTCCCTATTCTGTATTTTTGCTGTTGATTACTTTGCCCAAGCGTATAAACTTACACTTAATTATTTTTGAACTTTTTGTACTTCATATCTAATCTGCCATAAGTATTTTAAATTCTAACCCTGTCCTCCAACATGATTTCAGCTTTTCCGATGTAGTATTTTCTGTGAAACTATTTATTTACTGTCTCTCCTGTTATCCAACTGATTAATAAAAATATTGAGTAACCTGAACATCCAACACACTGCAAAACTCTACTCAATACATCCTTCCATCTTGGCAGCGAATTGTTCACAATTAAAATTTTTTTAATCAAATGCACAGTATAGGTTAATAATGGACAATATTTCCCTAGCTTGCTTCTAAGAACACCACGAGACAGCAGTAGAAGATGTACTGAAGTCAAAGTACACATCATCTGCTGCTCCTCCCTTATTCTGCATATTTTTCTGTCAAAGAAGGAAATTAGTTGTTTGTTCTCAACAAATCAATACTAGTGTTATTCATATTCCTGTTTCTGTAATGTTTACAAATTGTTTGCTTGCTTATTTTTTCCACAATCTTCCTGGAAATTGATACTAAGCTGACTGGTCTATACTTCCCTGATTCCTCTTCTGCAAGACAGGTACCATATTTGCTCTTTTCCCGTCTTTAAGATTCCTGCATGTTCCCCCAAACCTCTCAGTTAATCTCAAACAGCTCTGCAACTGCATCAACATCCTCTGATGAAGAGCAGAAGCAGAACCAAACCCCAAAAAGTCAGAAGGATCATGAGGCCCTACTTTCACGGTGTGTATTTGTACTGAAAATCAAGATCAAGTGAGCTTTTGCCCTTCTGCTTCTCAGGAAATCAGGTAATTTGAAAATGCAGAAACTCTTTAAGTGCACTCTTACCTATCTTTCCTTATTGTCAGCTGACACCTTTCTTTCAGTATCATGCTAGCTGTAAGTTACATTGAACATTTTTAGAGAACACTGTTACAAAAAGATATTATACACTTTGGCCTTCATGGCATATTTATTGATCATTTCCCCCTTTTTCTGAGTAACAGACCAACTTATTTTGTAAGTGGCCTACTACAGTGTACTAACAATAGGGTATTATTTTAAAAACAGTTCTGTTTTCATCCTGTGATAGTTGCTGCTGAGGTCTCTACAACATTAGAACCTTTTAATATGGAAGAAAGCTTTAGCAGCATTCACCTTGAATAACCAGATATGAGAAGCCTTAATTTTAAAGAATTACGTGATGTCTATGCTTGTCCATTTTGAAGTTCTGCTTTTAATCAGACCTGAACGGCTGGTTTTATATATCTTTTATTTAAATTAATTTCAAAATTAATTTCAGCCTTGCTTTCATAAAATAAAGCTATGTTCCTAAGACCTTTAATGTTTGACGAAAAGCCTTGAAAGATGCTCCAAATATCTGTGACTGTCCTATAAGTCTTAAGATATCAATTATCTTGTCCTGAGGTAGAACACAGAAACTTTATGCAAAGACCAGGACATCAGTTCTTTTCAGCTCTAAAGTAACTGAGTCTTAACAATATAAGAAAACCTGTATTTTAGTGGAATTAGGCCTAATTAAGTATATTAGACAACTTACTGTCCATGCTTTCTTCCCTCTTCTTCAGCTCCTTGTATTTCCAATTTTCCTCTCCTGCAAGAGATGTAACATTGATTTAACTTGATATGGTCTCAGTCTTGGATTCCTTTAGATAGGCAAAATGTCAGTTTTAAAAATAAAAATTCTACACGCCTAGCAACTACAGGACTCATCCCACATCATTTAATGTAGTCACTTCAACTGACTATGCCATACACACTTTTATATTAAAAAAAATATAATTACCTTAATTAATCAGCTTCAATGCAATTTCTAGAACCTTTTAGAGGTTAGAATTTTTGATAAATAATAGTGGGATAAATACTTGGTTTGAACAAAGGATTTTTCTGCTCAGGTGAATTTCAATAATAGAGAATGAATGCTTTTGTGTATTTGGGTACCATGGTTAGTGAAAACTTTCTGCAGCTCTGTTTAACATATGGGCCATTTCAATGGCACTTTCATGTATTAGAATGGACTTTCATAAGGATACACAACTTGTAAGCAACAGTGTGGCAATCTCAGGGAAATAAACAGGAAAACTGTACAAGCAATGGTATAGAAAAATAAAATGCACAGAAAGCTTTCTACAATTAAGTTTAAAAGAACATTTCCATACACATTCTTTATAGTGGTATTAGGAGTAATAAGTAACATACAATACATAATTCACTCCATGTTTAAATCCAACTACTGACTATAAATAGCTCTTAATTAAAATGTACTAGTAAAGTAGAAGACCTGACATATTTGTCACAAGTTTCAAGAGGATGAGACAATTCAGCTCCTAATAATTTTGAGTTTCAAACATCTAAATTTTTAATTGTTTGAGTCTTTGTCATTGACTAATTTTCAGCATAATCTTGTAACTTTAAAGAATACAAAGAAAAAGAAAGAAGTAGATACAGATATAACTGAGCAAGCAAATTTCTCTAGGTCTTTTTACTTGTACACCCCCATGCTTTCCTTTTTATCTAGTATATACAAACAATAAGAACACCCATGGGCCCCTAAGGGACTGTGATTCTGCTTCAGCTTCCTTGCAGCTGTGGCTTTGTTCCTTGCTGGACTCTCCCTTTCATTTTGTAAAGCAAGCCTCCAATACTTAGTAACTTAGTCTGTTCTACTCTTAAAAAGTCTAGTTACAGGGAGCCATGAAGCAGAGAGCTATGTGATCTGCCAAGTGTTTAAAGAAAAAAATATTTGAAATAAAGGCCACAACCTTTAAAATATCTTTACAGAGAAGTTTTCTTTAAAATATGGCATAATTACATCAGTATCTTAGCCTCTCATGCAGTTTAAGAAGTGTTAAGTCTATTCCATTATGAGTTAATGTTGATTTTGACTAATCAGTTAAAGGTAATTGCTAATATATGGAACATATAATAGTGGGTGAATTTTTTACTTATTCAGATTTTCTTAATTGAAAACTAAAAATAGTTATTTCTATTTGTGGTCTGTTTATTTTGCATTATCCTGCTCAACAATGTTCCTATCACTGAAATACTTATCCTGAAACATCAAAAAAATCCTTAGTTGTAATTTTATTTTTACTGACTATTTTACATTAAATTTAACTAAAACACTTCAGGAGCTGAAGTTTTGGGAATGCTTTGTAATGAACAGTTTAAATACTGAGCCAGAAGTAAGCTGACCAGGGAGGGAGGGAGGACAGGAATCTCATGGACACACAAGATGCTGATTTAGGGCAGAAGTATGGATGGCCCTCTGGAATTCTCTCTCCATTCACTAGAGAAGAGGGTGTTGGGAGTTTAGATTGCTGTGTCTTAAAGCTGCTCCTTATGAATATCTTCTTTATTCCCTCTATGTTATACCAATAGGTATAACTCCCTCTATATTATACCACAAGATAACTTTATTCTGCATATTCTGACTGTTCCTGAAATGTTGACAGAGCATGTGCTTTCTCCTACGTATGCTTTAAACCCTCTTCTTCAACAGAGGTCTTTTTCTAAAACAGAGAAAGACACACAGTCCAGCAATGAATGACTGTGTGTAAACCTAACTATAAAATGCAAAAAGCAACTCACTTCTTACCTTCTGCATTTCTCCAAAGACACAAAAAAAGAGTTGCAAGCCAAACAAAAAGGAAAAATTAAAGCAGAATAATGAAGTTGGCAATGAGATTATCTGGAAACATGAAAGCTAATACAACAGTCTTAATAAATTATTTGCAGAAAAATAATGAAATACCTGGAGAAATATGAAACATTTTGTAATGCAAAAGATGAGAAACAGATGTATCAAACATTTGTTTAGGGTCAATTTTAGAAATATTTGTTCATCTTGAAGAAATTTACAGCTAAATTTTACATTGATCACCCGAGAAAAAGTATAAAGTAAAAAGGCCACAAACACATTAATTTACCAGTCCTATAGAATTTAAATAACTTGTTACAAAGTTTTCCAGAATGTATGCACATATTTATGTAACTCCTATCTAAACAAGATTCCTTATAATTAGAAGAATTTTTTCTGTGGGATGAATTTCCATTTTAAGGAAAATCTACAGCTGTTGAGGGTCTACACTCAAACTAAGTTACTTCCTCCAGAATCATAACTTCCAGTGCTAGGACAAATCCCAACCTAACGTAGCCTAATGTACTACAGCAGGTGTTTGCTGGAGGTAAGTTTCTAAGCTAATGTCATTTCTAGGCAGCTCCCAAACTCCTCTTGCAAAGATCAACCCAAGAAGTTTCAATGACAGATAAAAATAGTACTGAATTCTGTCTGCTTTACACATTATTATTAAACATTCTCAATTCTACATTCACTGACAATATATCAGATCATGTAAAAGGTAAAATAAATAAAAGCTTTTCTAAAGCTGAGCTGGTTCTGCAATGCTGCCTGTAAGAGAAACTTCTATTCCTCAAGTAGCCCTAAAATTAAAATTGGGACACAAAACCAGACATCTGTACTATTGTTTTATATGGTAGTTTTACTACTCAGTATGAACTGGATGAATGCACCACTAAGGGTGGGTACTCCCTGTTTCTCACATCTGAAAAGAGAAGCCTGCACCCTTAGACACAAAACCTTCTTCTGATGGTGACTAATGGACATTTGCCTAAGCCTAAAAGTTTCAAGCAACTAATGTCCATAACAATATGTGTTATAATACAAACAGATGCAGCTCTGCATAGTCTGCTACAACTCAGGTCATATTACCTTGATGATTCTCCAGATCCATATCAAGTCGTTGAATAACCTTTTTAAAATGGTTTGTTTTCTCTTTTACTTCTGTCAGCCTGACAAATAGATAATGAAATCTAACGTTAAAAATGTGTTGCAAAATATCTGCATTTTTTGGACAAAAATGGAGAGACAAATAAAACCTAAGTTTATCAAAACCAAAAGAATATCAGGAGGACTGCTGTTATTATAAAAGGTATATGTAAAGCACCTGTCACTTTAGTCCCTATATCTACAAAATATAAGTACTGCTGCTCTTTTTTATTAAAAACATTTTTTGTTGAGTCATCAGTAGTTCTTAACTTACTCCACAGGTCCCTCTGCTGGTTGCTGTAACAGCTTTGCAGAGGTACAACATAATTGGTAAATTGCAACAAAAAACTGTATTCCTTAAAAATTACCTACGTGTTCACTAAAATCCATTAAGAAATTGCCAAGTAAAACACTGTATTACATAATCAATCGAAGTGAGAAAGGAAATTACCTTAGAAACATTTCTATATAAATTCTCAAACATAATTCTCTGTTATTGTTTCTTTCCAAAAATTGTTAATCAATTTATTATCCAATCAAAGGTGTCAATGCATTAAAAATTAATCAATGATTACAGTTGAGAATACTGCTTAAAACAATTTAAAATTTTTTCTAGTAGATTTCAGGAATTATCTCAATTTTTCTGTAAAGAGACAAAAATCAAAAGGCTCAAAATCACAAAAATATTGTACTGCTTTATCTCCTTCCCCAATACATTACTATTTATTATAAAATTTACCAGAGTATCTGGCAAATCTTCAGAAAGGTCCAGTACCCAAGAATCAACAAGCAATGCCCTGTTACTCTTTGGAATTGAACTTTCTGTAAGCAACTTTGTAACTCTTAGGTTTTAACGACACATAACAAACAAACTCTTCAAAACATGACTGCAGCGTAATGTAGGCTCAACTTCACAGATGTCCCAAATGAGTAGCTCTTACAGATGAATGCCTTCTTCAGCCTTAAAGAAGTTTGTCAGTGCTATTACGAATTTATATTCTCAAGGCATGTTCATAAGGCTAGGAAGTATCTTATTATGCAGATCTAAATGTCCTATCACTATAAAAGTTGTTTAGCTGAAACAGAAGGATATATTCTGTTCTCTGTGGAAGGTTAACACTAGCAGAGGCTTGAAAATGTGGTGATGTTCTAACAGTCCATAGAAATAGGTTCTGGAATTCAGCTCTCTGTCTTTAGGGTCTAAATGTAATTGGTAGCAACAGTACAATGGGATTACTCACTGTCTTTCCATGCTTGCTATTTCTTGACTATCGTCCTTAACCTATAAAAAAGTATAACAACTTTAACGTACGAAATAAAATTTACAAATGAAAAAAGGAAAATCAAAAAAGATTTCTTAATTCAGTATACAGGGAACAGAAACTCAGCATATGAAATCACAAACTTGCTGTCACTTTGTCCAACAACGGCTCTCCATTGAAGAGAAGTGATATGATTTAAGTGTTATGTCTTGCAAATGTTCTCCTGCTTTCTCAATACAAATTAAAAAATCAGACACACTTATCAGTGTCGTTCAGTCCAATAATCCATATAGTATATATGGATAGTTACATAACACAGCACAGACCCTTGTAAACAAACTAAATTGTTCCTGGATTAGTATGTCTGCTCAGTACCCCACAAGGATACTGTCTGGAGTTACGTTATAGAACTGTTCAATAGGATCAGTTTTGCCATACCAACATGACTGATGAATTGGAACAAGTCAACCAGCTGAAAAGCTGACTGTGCCAATTTTGCTTTGGCTGAAACTGAAACATCCCATCCAGCCAATTCATTAACTGTTCTCAATTCCAGATGATTTGTGCTGCTTAAAAAGCAAATAAAGGCAAGATTCAAACCCAAGTATTTTCAAATATTATAAACCCTTAAAATACTGACTCAGAGAATCTTTTACGTGATAACATTTCATGTTCTTGCCTGCTTTAGTAATCTCTCTCTTTCCTCCTGTGGAGATTCCATGTTCTTATCCTCAGCAATCATTTGATCTCGACGTTCCTCGAGCTCATGGAGCTTTTCATACAGCTGCACAGCCTCCTGTTTCACCTGGGAGTGTGCTATTTCCTGTTGGGAAAAGCAAACACCTACTAGCTATTTTCAGGTGGCAAGAGAGCATTGCACAAATTATGCTTTAGTTACACAACACTTATCTATACATTGAAAGTGAAGCGTATTTGTTACTAACAGTACAGAGACAGTATAAACAATAAACTTTATAATCCATATTCTCAATATTGCATTTTCTGGAATGAAATATCCCAGTCAGCTACTTCTTATTTCATGAATTCATCCTCAGGCCAATTTTCTGAGCAGATTTACTACTTCATCATTTCTAGGGGATCACAAACCATATACAGTATTCAAAAGGACTGGAAAAATGCCTAGTAGTATTTGAAAATTATACTTTCTGAATACATACATGACTGTATGTTTCAGCTCATAGATCCTTTGATCCATGAAAGACCAGATATAAGAAAATTCTCCTCAATCTAGCAATATGACAGTGTATTAGAAGTTTGTGTTCATGTATATATGTGGGATAAAAAATATCTTGGCAAATACTACTTTGTGCTTCAAATGCCAGTTGCTTTTGAAATGGAATGTGGACCAAGAAAATCATTCTTATACATCCTGAAAGTTGAAAACATATTGAAAAATTAGGTCTCACAAATCCGTAAGAAGGATGTGAATGATAATTTCCTGTTTATCTTCAGAGAGTAATTCCAAATCAATCAGATGTCACACAAAATATGTGAAACTACATGAGTAACTAAAGCTAGGAAATCTAACTATTGCTATCAAAATTTTGTACTTGGCATCTAGCAAAAACAATTTTTATTCACAATTGATTAGAAATTATTGGTGGAAAACAGACAGGCAGCTTTGCCTTCCCATTCTAGAGCATGATCCTACAGTATCTGAAAATTTAAGGAGAAAGATTATAGGTATTATTTTGTATTATTTTTTATAGTTTAGATAATAGTTAGAGTTTAGCCATATATAGTTAGGGTTTAGCCAAGATTGGTACAGAGACCACTTGTTATCATACATACAGCTCTTAGAGCCTCCTCCTTTACATTTAGTGCATCCAATTCCTGCTGTTGAACAACCAGTTCCTAAAGAGGAAGAAAATGCAAAATTCAGATAAAAATTACTACTTCATGAGATTACTTTTTTGTTCTGCAACTTAGTATTATAAAATGCTGTAAAACATCTCACTGCTGCTTTTAAAAATTTAGAAGACAAGACTGTGTTCAGCTTCTCCAAGTAACTCAGATACAATATCCACTTACTTTCAGCATCCAACTTTTCCAATAAACTCTTATCATTGTTACTTGCAGCTGGGTTATAACCAAAAAATTGCTTGCCCTTTTCCCACTATTCTTCTTATAATCAGTACTGAGTGTGGAATTTACCATTTCTACTTCAGAAGTTTAAAGTCAGATTTTAGAATCTGAACTAGCCACCACACTTTCTTCATAGTCCAGAAAGAAACAGGTAGGCCCTGACTAGTGATTCAGCTCATTCTAAGACAGCTGAGAAGCACTGGCCTCAAAAGATGCCTATCTCTCTGTAGAGACTATACAGAGAAACTTTCTAAGACTGTATGCCTGAAGCTAGATGATCCCAGAGAACCTAGAAATCTTACTGCTTTTGTTAACATTAGGATTAGTGAAGTCACAAAAATTTTATAAAGCCCATTTCATTTTTCTGATGCATTCAGATGTACAACAAGAACAACAAAAAAACCCAGTCAGATTCAGCTTTGTACACAGGAAGAAAACTTTCTACTCAAGTGAACTAAAAAAATTGCTGGGGTTTTTCTCCCTTTTGCTTGCTTTTTACACATGATGAAACATCTAAGCACTACAGTGGCTTTTAAAATTTACATGTCAGTCCCCAAATTTAAAAGGAAAATGATGAGCATCAGCAAGCTTTTTTATTGTATTACTACGTTCTCAAGCTCTTTAATATTTAAATTGTATCTGGAACCAATGGAGCCAGACTGAGAAACATTTTAGGTAAGTACAATGAAACAAACCAACCTGGGAGAGTTTTTCATTTGCAGCCTTCATCTCCATATATTTAGCTTGATTTTCCTGTGACATGTCTTTTATTATGTCATCTGCTACAACCTTTTCATGTTCAATATCTTCTTCTACACCTTGAATTAACTTTTCTGTGCTGTAAAAATATAAAATTTTTGTAACTTTTACTAGTTGATGTTTATTTTAAGCACCCATTTCAAACTCTGGTATTCCTTCAGCCTCACTGAAATGATCCTTCAACACAAAAACTCCACAGACTCCAGAAAAAGGAGTTACCGACTTGTATCTAATCTTCTTGGAGTTGGATTAGCTATATAAACATTCACACCATGGAATGCAAAAGATTAAGAATTCTTTGCCCTTGCAGTATTTACATAGTACTTTCCAACATTCCCACCCTGTCTACCTGCGTAGTCCCCAATACTGGCAGAAGTATACTACTCCCTCTCAGTTGCTCTCAATCAGTGAATTCCTGGAACAAGAACAGGCAGTTTGAAATAAAGAAGCTGGTATGTGATTTGTGAATGCACATAAAGAAACATTATATAGATATCAGGACTTGACAGTACTGGATAATGATGATAAGACGACTTTCTTTTAGCAATGAATTGTTGGATTCCTTAAGAATGGAGAGTGGCTTCCAAGTCTTAGGCAGTGTGGAGCTTCTTAACCATGCAAGAACTAAGAAATTAGCCATTCCTGACATTCTTGATTCATGACTTTAATCTTGTTAGGAAATCAATAGACTGCAACCATAAAAACTTCTCTACCACAGCAGCTACAGTGAGCTACAAGCAAATGTTTTAGCAGATTCAATGAAGGCATAAAGAGTTGTTCTCACCGTTTCATGTAATGCCTAGTAATTTCTATGAAATTCCTGAAAGCTAGAGAGTCAATTTGAGAACATAGTTAAAGATAAAGGAAATTAGAAAAACTCCTGAGACCCTGAAGAGTATACCTTCCTTCCCTTCACAGTTCATGAGAAATTGTTTATACTGTTTGCTTGTTTCCAGAGTGACTTCTGTGATTAAGAATGACAAAATCATCTGGATACCTTCCTTCAGGATTTCTTTTTCTGCTATTTTTCATTAACTCTTCCTGAGTTGCAAGATGCCAAAAATTTTAAATTGTGTAACTGACACTATCAGACCAATGATTGCAGCCAAGAATGCCCTCAGGCTTAAAAGATGATGAAAAATAGTGGAACTGCATAAGGATAATCTCAGGGTAAGTGAATAATGTGTCCTGGTTTTGGCTGGGATAGAGTTAATCTTCTTCCCAGTAGCTGGTATAGTGCTGTGTTTTGGATTTAGGATAAGAATAATATTGATAACACACTGATGTTTTGGCTGTTTCTAAGGGGTGTTTACACTGGCCAAGGACTTTTCAGCTTCCCATGCTCTGCCAGGTGCACAAGAAGCTGGGAGGGGGCACAGCCAAACTGGCCGAAGGGCTATTCCATACCATATGGCATCATGCGCAGTATAGAAACTGGGGGCAGTTGGCCAGGGGGGAGCAGTCACTGCTTGGGGGCTGGCTGGGCATCGGTCAGTGCGTGGTGAGCGGCTGCAGCACTTTTTTCTTTTTCCCAATTATTAAACTGTTCTTATCTCAACCCACGAGTTTTCTTACTTTTGCTCTTCTGATTCTCTCCCCCATCCCACCAGGGGGGAGGGTGAGCCAAGTGGCTGTGTGGTGCTTAGTTGCTGACTGAAGCTAAACCAAGACAAATGAAAATTTCTTAGAAGCAGAACAGAGCTGATGTTGGAATGGACTTCTAAAGGTCATCTAGTCCTGCCACACTACTCAAAGCACAGTCACCTAGAGCAGGTTGTCAGTGTCTTGTTCAGGCAGGTTTGAATATCTTGAAGGATGGAGACCCCACAACCTGTCTGGCAATGTTTCGATGTTTGGCCACTCTCACAGTAAAAAGTTTTTTCTTACATTTAAATGGAATTTCCTGTTCTCCAATTCGTGGCCATGGTCTCTTGTCCTGCCCTTGGGCATCACTGAGAAGAGATCAGCTCCACTTTCTTTACTCCTGACCATCAAATGTTTACTTTGATAAGATACCCACTAAGCCTTCTCTTCTACAGAGTAAACAATTCTAGCTCCCTCAGCCTTTCCTCCTAGTTTTCACCACTTCCAAGGAGTTCTCAAAATAGATTCAGAAGTGTAACCAGTCTTCCAACTGGCTTCAAGAAAGATCTATAATCTCCAGGAATCTGAGGATGTTAGGTAGAAATTCTGTCAGGTTAGCAACCCATGCTGCAAAGATGAAGAACTCATGCTGATGATAAAGAAACAAATCAAAGTGATATCTCCCACTTTCTGTGGCAAATTCGGAGTGCACTGGGACTGCCCAAGAAATACTGGATGGTTTTAACATGACATTAAATGGAACACCTTCTTGAGAGTAAAAATGATTTGTTCAGACCCAGTCCAAAGAGTGAGGCCCTCACTGTAACTACACCAGTTAATGAATGGATAATTATGTTACACTTGGTAGTGGAAAGGAATAATTTTTTAAGTGAAGTATGTTCTTAAACTATGAGAGTAGTTTGATTCAAGACCCTCTGGAAGGCACACAATTGGCAGTTGGCAGGGAACTTCCATGATACTTCTTTATTGGAGGCTCCTCATCCCTTAATCTGGGCCTATGAAAGCTGTTGCAAGGTTTCAGCAGTGACAGTTTCTCTCAAATCAAGCCCAACTGAAGATATGACAGAATGAAAACAGAGAAATTGCAGTGAAGAATTCAAGAAAATGTTAAGGTTGCTGATTTCCAGAATAAATCTCCACACTACATGTAATTCCCCTAAGAGACTGTCAGTAGTGATCATAGGGAGCTTGTATTTAAGTACAAACAGGGTGCCTTTTCCTGGAGATCACTGGGGCATTTAGGGCAGGAGAGAAGAATACCGCTTGCTACATTTCTCCTGTGTTCCAAAACACCATGTGGAAGCAGCAGTCACCGTTGAGGGCAGTGGTGTCTCCAAGCTCTACTGGATTTTTCTCATCTATGCCTGAGACTGCAAGTATGCATGGCAGAGTAAGGAAAGAAAGCCTACTTTTCCAGCCCCACCAATGTAAAGTGTGTGTGGACACACTCTTTACCTGAGGCAAGTCTCTTTTTCCTGTGTGATATGGACTCCTGGCTAAACACTTCAAGGTGATCCAGTATGTCCTTGGGACTAGAAATGTCTGACTTAGCTGTGATGCATCTTCTCTGGTAGGAACTTTTTGACAGAAGTTTAAAACTCAGTGATTTTTCTAAGAGGCAATAAAAATACCAGCAATGGCTGTCACAGGAAGACAATTCATTACCACTAGTAATTTGAAGACTACTGATGAAGCTGAATCAGAGATGTGGCTTCGAAAAGTTGCAGAATGTTCTGAGATATTAAGCAAAAAATCAAAGTGGTAATAACATCAAAGAGGGATAGCGGGTAAAATGGTTTCTACAGCCACATATTTGAGAGGAATGGAGAATGAGAGACTGAACCGTTTTGTGGTTTGATGCTGTGCATTGGAAAGAATAAGGCTTAGAGAATGAGCACCAATGCAAGAAAGAATTTATTGGACATAGTGTTTGTGTATCAATATAATCCCTTTTCCAACCTGCATATAGACATGCTTTCAAAACAGAGCAAGTATAATTTGCTTTTAGAATTTCTTCCTGAAATATAGCCCATATAACAGATGTCCTTAAGTGCCTGTAAATAATGAGCTCTATATATCATGCCCTCCAGCTCCTCTGATGTTGATGTTTCCAAAATATAAGAATTTAACACAGATTTAACTAACTACTAGAGATCTTTACTTTAGATCTTTACTTTAGATCTTGAAGTTTTCTTCATTTGGTGACTGATCACGTAAAAAATACAAGTCTTTTCTTGTCTCCATCATTTAATTGATTATAACCCAACTTGCTTGTAAATTCCCAGTGGCATTTTAACTCAGTGCTTCCTATGTGATCTGGAACTTGACACTTGAGCATACTACTATTAGACTTCCCTATTGGCTGCAGATCCAATTAAATCCAAGATGATTATAAGAAGTTGCTCAACCTAGTCAATCTTTTGCTAAGGGTTTTCTAGGTTTATTATTTTTTTACACTGCCTGCTTATTCATCAGGTACAAAGGTTGAACAAAAACAAAGTGCTGTTGCATCATGTTATTTCTTGTCAGTGCACTGAAAAATCTACACATGTGTACATATGCTGCCTCTAAGAAGCAACAGAAAGGTAAGACACTTGGCACATCTTCTTCAAAATGTAGGCAAAGATTTATTAGTATAACTTTGTTGCTAGACTGGAAGAAAATACATCTTGAGATACATTAAAAGTTCAGGAATTACTACGAACCTTGGACATGCCAAGTTGTTAAGTAAATTGTACTTCAGTAGAAAGCTGGGGAACAGCCCATTTCTTCTCTGAAAAGCTGACTACCTGATTATGTAAACTCCATTACCTCCCTAAATCTGCCTTTTTCTTTACAAATGCAAAAAAACCAATAGGAATTACATTACTATTAAATGATAAAATCTTTAAAAGTTCTCTGAGGAAAACTTTTTAAGAAAACGCTTCTAATTACAAGGAAATGTCAAGGTATTACCAATGTATTGCCAGGCTCAGTTTCTTTCCAAAGCAATTACTTTAAACAGCAATTCTTTAAGTCTGGTTCTAGTAAAAAGCTAAACCGCAATTAAAATTACAGATGCTTTCCTGTTCTTCTACTGATTATACAGCTTCCCACACACACAACGCGGGAAATCAAATTTGTAAGAAAACCCCTAACTTTTCAGTAGAAACTAAAATAAAAAATAGGAACTATGTTTTTGACTTACATGTACAGTCAATTTTTAGACAGGAAAAGGATTTTCCAAGTTAATGGCACTCCCTTCATTCAGACATTAATTTTTTGCTTGAAGTTTTGAAAAACTTTTAAATTGACTTTCATTTTCAACTTGTTATTAACTTACAAACTAACTTTAAAAATAATATTTTAATATATTTTTCCCACTCTGTTAAAGACAGTATTTTTCTTGAAATCTGCAAAATACAATAATACTATTAATCTGTGTTTCTAGATTGCCTGGTTAAGGCCCACTCTGCTTCTGAACATCTTGGAAGCGGTATCTTTAAGGTCCAAGTATGCCATGAGATCCAACTGTTAACATAGCTTATATCGGGAGTTCTCAAACTGCATCATGTTGTCCACTAGCAACATACAAACTGGCTCCAAAACGTATGCAGGCCACCAGTACCATCGCTGACAAGAACAATACCTAATACAGAACGTAATAGCACAGTGGCTGCTGCTGCTAGTACCCCTTGTCCCTGCCACTGATAATGTCTTACAAAAAGGTTTATAAACTCTTTTTGTTTTTAATGTAAATTTCCAACAGCAGTAGAAATGCACAATGGATCAGAGCAGAATAAGTGGCATTTATCTTCTTCCTAAGAAGTCAGTAAGTTTCCAGGCTGACTCAGTTAGGTCAGTCCTCAGACACGCAAATGTATAGAAGCAATCAATTAGACTTGACCAATTTGTTCTGTGACCTCATCTACTGCATGCTGATCAGCAAAGGCCTCCTGGCACTCCTTTTAAGGATTGGTGGATTTTTTTAAAATCTGACTGGCTGCCTATATTTAGCATTGTTCGTGCAATTGAGCTTCCCTTCTTAATTTCCCCCACCTTCTCTGTCAAACTCAATGAATACTCTCTACAGCCCAGGATACAATAGGTACTTTAAACAAGTATCTTACACCTTATCTTTTGGGTCTTGTTTAATCTCGACAATAGAAAACTGGGAAGGAGATATTGACGTTCACTTAGCCCACTATCTTTTCTCTTCAGATGCTTAAGAAGAAGTGTAAAAATGAAGGGATAACCTACCTTTTACATAATATTTTAATTCAAGTCTGGCATAAACAGGGACTGATTTAACATCTGACAGAGATGGTTTAACATTCCAGTCCAAAAGGAGTAGATCTTGCAAATAATGCCTGATTCAAAGGGGATGGATAAGTGATACTTTCTCTGAGAGAAGTTAATGTCACAGTGAATACCGTTTGTCAGAAAAACTTTCCTGACTCTCAAAAAATAAGGTTCAAATCTGTACAAAAACTCCAGCACAAGAGACTGAACCATGTTTACTTAGTTCCAAAGATCAGAGCAACAACTACACCTTCATAATACAGAGGTCCAGGTTTATGTCATATGATACATGTTATATTATGGATAATGAAAAGATTAGAAGATCACTCTACTAATTAAAAATTCACAAAAACTGCTTAATAACGGACGTAAGAACATAAGACAAATCTGACTGCACAAACCAACAATCCATCTAGTATAGTATTCTGCCTCTGTCAGTGGCAACAAGAGAAATTATTCAGGGAGAGCACACAGGCCTGAATACTTTCTGCAGTTCACTCCTATCATAGTCTTCCAGTACTCATAATTGCTTTAACAGGGATATTAATGAGTACATCCCTGCCTATTTGTTTTGAACATTTATGAAACTGTTGTCTATTAACTTGTCTAATAGATCCCTTTTCTATTTGCTTATTGTCCTGGTTTCAGCTGAGATTGAGTTAATTTTCTTTATAGTGGCTGGTATGGGGCTATGTTTTGGATTTGTGCTGAAAACAGTGTTGATAATACAGAGATGTTTTAGTTGTTGCTGCACTAGCCAAGGACTTTTCAGCTTCCCATGCTCTGCCAGGTGCAGAAGAAGCTGGGAGGGGACACAGCCAGGATAGTTGATCCAAACTGACCAAAGGGCTATTCCATACCACATGACATCATGCTCAGTATATAAAGCTGGGGAAGAAGAAGGAAGGGGGGACATTTGGAGTGATGGCGTTTGTCTTCCCAAGTAACCATTACGCATGATGGAGCCCTGCTTTCCTGGAGATGGCTGAACACCTGCCTGCCCATGGGAAGTAGTGAATGAATTCCTTGCTTTGCTTTGCTTGCGTGCGCGGCTTTTGCTTTACCTATTAAACTGTCTTTATCTCAGCCCATGAGTTTTCTTACTTTTGCTCTTCTGATTCTCTCCCCCATCCCACCAGGGGGGAGTGAGCGAGCGGCTGCGTGGTGCTTAGTTCCTGGCTGGGGCTAAACCATGACACTTATACAGTCTGCTCACTGGATTTTAGGTTTGGGTCAGTGAAGTGAAAGCTGAATGCATTAATTCTAATAACCTATGTTTTTCCTCTTAATTTTACATTTCATAGTATCTATGTGGACAAAAATTATCAAATTATCATTGAAATAACTATATCTATTAATTTATTAAACTGTCACTACAGACGACACTGGTATTCTGGTCTTGGTATACAAAAGTGTTGTTCTTTGCTAGGCTTTAAACATGAAACCCTCCTGGCTTGTGATCTGTGCTGGAACACTGTTTTTGAATCCAGTCACTGCTGACTGCAACATTACTTCTCAAACTGTAAGTTTTATATGTATGTAAATTACCCTTATTTTTGAAAAATACACTAGAAGCTAAAGGCATTTTTAAAACTACCTTGTAAACATAAAATTCCTGAAGAAAGAAGCACGTAGAGACAAATAAGAAGACATGGTTTTCTGCAAAATGGACAACTAGCTGCTGGCAGTCATTATAAGTGGGTGAATAACACTGAAACATATTTGAGGTTTATATCTCTGTCAAATCTCTCTGCAGACAACAGGAGTGCCTCCTTTATCTTTTTGGAATAGACCTAAAAAGCAACAGCTATTTGAACAAGGCCAGCTACTGCTCAAGTTGGAGAGATTTATTGAGTTAGCACTTGCCCACATCAGGTCCAAACGTACATAAGAAATTGTAAAGTTTTTTTTTCAGAAATTAATTTAATGGATTTTGTATTTATTGGGGAATGGAGGGGAAGGAAGAAGTCTTGATTAACAGTCAATTGATAAAACTGGAATGGCACTATTTGCTCTGACTCACTGCCTACAGGTCCAGTACTGTATCTACTGCTTGTTCATCTTTGGGACAAACATGAAGAACAAAAAAAACCACAAAGTGGGTATATACAGTGTAGAAAAGGCACTCCACCTACATTTGGTTTTAAATAAGCTATCTAGACTCAATCTGGTCACAGCAGTAACAAGCTGAACATAGGCTACTTATTTAGGAAGAGGGATCACAGAATCACAGAATCGTATAGGTTGGAAAAGACCTTTAAGATCATCGAGTCCAACCGTAAACCTAACACTACCAAGACCACCACACAACCAATCTGTTTCCAGTACTTCGAATCTCCTTTAAAGCCAGTTCAAGTATCTTGACACTAAACTGTAGCCTGCAGTGATGCATACATATACATATAAAGAAATCTACTCTTTTCAGAAAACAAAAATGTTCTAAGGTATTGAGAGTAAATACTCTCAAACCTGAAAAGACTGCAGCTATACTAAACTTCAACCCAGAAAACCAGAATTAATTTAAGTGCTATATTTATAAGAAAAATATATATTAAATGTTTTCTTGAAGGTCTGCTCCAAAGATGTTTTAAGGAGTAAACATAGCTATTTTTAAAACAAAACAATACATGTGAAAAAGCATATTTGAATTAATTTTCAGCCTTGAATCCACTTCCTCTATGACACCTTCTTTCCAGATTATGTGGGAAAGGAATCCTTTTCCTACCCAGCCAACCTTCACATAGAATTCTAAAACAGACAGCCCTACTAATTCCAAAATAGCATGCCAAACTGGTTATATTTTGGATGATCACTACATAAAGAGCCTTGCATCTCAAACACAGTTTAAGCACCAGGTGATCTGGAACTTCAGGTCTCGATACACTAGGAGGATTCATTCCCCTGTATCACCAGACAACGAGTATATAAAAAAAAACATAAATAAAATTGCATGAAGAGCAGTAGAACTTTTCTTTTAAAATGCTGGCATTAAAAATACGAGAAAGATTTTTCATGCCCTTAATAGTCACCACTGAGACATTTTCATCACTGGACTTCCCTACAGTATTTAATTGTTGTAATTCTCTTTTTTTCAACAGGTCACTTGTGAGGAGTCTGGAAAGAAGCTCTCTAATGTCCCCACTAACCTTTTCCAAAACATTACTAAATTAAGCCTCAAAAATAATAAAATCACTCTAAAAGATAGTGACAAAGAGATTCTTCAAAGCTTTATTAACCTCACTGAACTTTATCTGAGTGAAAACATGATTACTGTACTGTATAGTAAGAGCTTCTGCAATTTGACAAAACTCGTAATTCTGGATATCAGCAACAATCATATTAGCACAGTTCATAAAGCAGCATTTGCAGGATTAAATCAACTGTCAGTGTTGAATCTATCCTATAACACGATTACTCAACTAGATTCAGATGTATTTACTTCTCTAAAAAGTCTGACAGTTTTAGATCTACAGTATAACTTTCTGAAATCTTTTCATATAAAATCGCCTTTTAAATTGACTAAAATAATTTTAGCTGGAAACCCATGGACCTGCTCCTGTGACCTCCTTGATTTACAGATATGGCTAACTGCCTCCAACGTGACAATGGGTAAGTTTTGGTAAGAGCAGCATTTCATACTTGTTTACATCAAACAGCCTTATCTTGGTTTTTCCTGATCTGGATAATATCAACTTATCTGTATTTTGCAGTAATACATTAGCTATCCATGAAAATTTTTTAATTAGATTGCCAATTAATTAGCAATATCTCATAGCCTTTCCACTGCTCACATTCACAGAAAATGAAAACAGCACAAGATGTACATTCCCAAACACCAAGGAAAAATTCTCCATCAAGATGGCAGCTATCCAACCAGCTGAATGCAAAACTGAAAAACCTTCTTTAGAAAACACTGTAACTTCCACTTCTGCCATTAAGCTTAAAAGTAGGGCCTTACTAACAGTTCTGACTCCAAACAACATCACTGGAAACAATGGAACACATGCAGGTAATATACTGATGTTTTGCTTTACTCCTTACAAGCTGTTTGATTTGCTGTTCCACAATTTCATACTGTTTTGTATTCCTAGCACACTGTAATTCTTCCATAAAAGCCAGGGTTACAAAACAAGTGTATTTCCAGGTTTTGGTAGACTGTACACACATTATGGTGAATGCTAAGCTCTACTGACTAAGTGTTCAAAACGGATAAACCACATCTGAATTCTCAAATGATACTACAAACTGATGATGAAATTTCAAAGCCTTCGAATTCAGATAATTGTCCATCTCTCTACCTAACAGAACTAGGGAAGCATCTTTAAAAAAATTCAATTATGTCTTCCAAACCAACTGCTTTCTAGATGTAGCTGTCTTCTTAAAATGTGAAAGAGGAAGCCTATTAATTTTACTCCTGCCCTCAACTGCATTCAGTGTAAAGGACACGGATGTGCCCATCCCATATTCTTTGAAAATTTCAGTGATAGTCTCCTTACTTTTGTTCACCTTTTGATGTTAATTCCATCGTCACTCTGTACTACTCTAGCTTTTCTTTTGGTAAAGCCAATTTTTTTTCTTACATGCAAATTAATGTTCTTCTCCACTCTTCCACACTGAAATTCTTTACTTCTTGCTTCTGGCTAAAGCAGAAGAAATATCAATCTCCAGCTACATACACAAATTGTAAGCCACCACTGCCACAGACTTCTTTTACTGTAGCAGCTATAATCTATTTTAGGACTGTGGCCAGCACACAAAACCAGCTTCTAAATAAAGACTATTGGCAACTACAGTCTACTGAAATTTTTATTATAAAAGAAATACAATTGAAAGGATATGCCAAACAAAAGATGTAGTATTTTAGGGTGCAGACATCATCAGCATACAGACATTTAAGCCTGGGAAATAGAATTTGAAGTCAACTACTGATTTTTTTTTCCAAAACCCAATCTTGGAATTTAAATTTTGAAAAAATGATTATTTTATCTTTTATGTGTCCCCAGAATTTTACCTGACTTTGAAACTATTATTTAATTTTTATAAATATGCACAGTGGATTTATATTGCTAGGAGATATCAGATGTACATGCATTTTTGGTCTGAGTGATACTACTGACTCCCTAATAACATAGCAATAACATTATACTAAAGCTTTGGAGACACTCAGTAATTCCCCTACTATTGTTTATTTTGTGTGTTCTCAGTCTAACTATGAAAAAATTCATACTAGAGTTCTTGCTGGTATTCCTCATGAAGATAACTCTTCTTTTTCTCCTGTCTGTTTTAAAGAGTTACCACTTCTTGGCAAAAGTTGGACCTTCCTAGCGGGTGTCCTAGGGTTTGTCCTAAGCACTACACTCCTGATTTTTACTGCTATAAAATGCCCGACATGGTATCGCTATTTGATCAGCTACAGTCACCGTCGTCTGGAAGAAAATGACTCGGAGATGTTTGAACAGGAGTTCTCAGCTGACATGAGTTCTTTTCCTACAGTATCGGGTCCAAACAATGAAGATCCCATAGTAATATTTGAGAAAATTCCTGCATTTGTGCCTGGGGAAGATGGATTTATTGAGGATAAATACATAGATTCTTATGTAAATGAGGAGAGTTAATGTCCTAAGCAATGGATGATGAACTGACTTTTCAAAACTGTAGTACATTTGTACTTCCATATTACGCTACCCATGTACAATACAAAATGAAGCTAAGCAGTCCATCTCCTTTCATCTTGTCAAATCCATAACAAGGTACTGTTGCATGAATCATGAAGCTAAAAAATGTGGTGATGTGCACGCATTAGTGTCACAACAAATATTTCAAAACATGCAAAAAATACTCATAATCCACCTATTTGGTTATTTACGGCGGGGGAGATAGCTTACTGTATATTTCTTAACATGAACAAGTCTTTATAAAGTAGCTTGTGAAGCCGGCATAATCACTAATGCTTTATATGTGAAGTCCAGAAAGGAAAAATAATTTCTATAAAATGTTGAAGCAGACCACAGCCAGACTGAAGACTGAATCCAAATCAATGGTGTCACAGCTCGGTAGACTATTAGTCAAAACTAACACAATCAGACAACAGAGCATTTGGGGTTTTTTTTACCTGAATTAGCAGAGCAAGAAAGACCAACTGCTCCACTCCCTTAAATGTGTCTACATACAGTACAAAGATAAATTATCATTGCTGCACATCTAATGACTTTATGCTTTAGTTTGCTACTGAACCAAGTTTTTTTCTCTTCATATTTTCTTAACACTTAAAAATGCATTCAGGGGTAATAACATCTGAGCTGTTGAAAACTGCAGTATTATTGAAAAATGACTTATTATTAAATGGTAAATTGTTTTTTAGAAGTGCTTATTCATACATAAAATCTCATCGTTGAGATGGCTCTTACCGGCAACAAGCAGAATCATATCTGTTTCTCCTGCACATCTCCTGTCCCTAAATTAAACATCTCAGAAACTCACCCTCTCAGCCTATCACTACACAAGCCATTCTCATGGCTTACAAATTCTTACTGCAAGCATCTCACTGTCCTCATCTTCCCCTCCACACACCCTTACCTTACCAGACAGGAATCTCAGTTCTAGTTCCCACTTTTGCTTTCCCCATTGTGCTACTCCACAGCACAACCATAAAAATTAAGGAACTTGACAGCACGTTGCCAAAAGACAGGATTCTCCACTGCCACCTAACTCCTCCTGCATGACATGGTAAGTATCTCCACAGCAGTTACCCAGAACAGTTTAAAGCCAGGAACTCCAGCTGCAGCCTGTCACTCGTGTATCATCTTGAAATTGCTCTGGTACCACTTGTAGCATGCATTGCACTGTTAAGGAACTTCTGAATTAGATAACAGCTCAATTTTGCCAAGTTCAGTTATCATTTTAACAGCTTTGGAGAAGCACACACTTCATGTACTTACGCTTGTCTTTCTGTGAAAATTTTATCCACACTCTGAGCGTCTCGGTCATTCTGAACCTTTAACTTAAAAAAAAAAAAAAGATATTTCGATATAATATATAATAATAAAGATACAGATTTTATACACAAATTCAAAGTTTCCTTTAAATGAGCAAGAAGCTGCGCAGAATGCAGTAGAGGAAGGAGCAGCAGAGGCCGCCTGCTCCAGAGGTTTTTCACAATTGATACTGATGAAAGACCTTCTGAAACTGCAGTCTTCCACTGGAAACCACAGGAAGTAAGAAGGCATCTCTATGTTTGAAAAAGAAATACAATCAAGTTTATAACAAATCAATTCACTTACTCTCACTGTGGGATCTATTCCTGGAATTCTTAGTAAAAAACAGTTTAAGCCTACAAACAAAATGCAAATGTAACACTTGCAAAGCATTCTTCTCTTTACGACACAGATGTTATGACTTTATTTTTCAATCAAATGCAAGGGAAAAAAAAATTGTTTTGACCAAGAAATACCCAGGCAGTTTTTCAAGCTACCAAAATAACCTTTTCTAAAACTAGTTTCCTTTGCTTATGGACAAAGTGGTCATAAGAAATGGAACATGCTTAATGCCACTCACGCCTTAATACTTAGAGGAACACTCTTAACTGTGTTAGAAAATAAAGAAAGAAAGTAAAGGAAGAACAAAGCTCATTGATTCTGTGGTTGACCATGTCAGAGATCTATTTAATATTTGTTACACTGTAGTCATTTAAAAGGCAGAAGATAAAAGAGAACTAAATTTCCAGAAGACCAGGCAGCTTTATAAGGCAGTGCAGTCTAGTGAATTTGCCTAAGACTAGTGTTCTACGCTTCCAAGTCAAATAAAGAATATATTTTAACACTCATAATCTGGGTTGGGATGATAACCTTCTCTAATCTAAAACACAGAAAACTATGATGGGGCTGTTAATGCAACACTTCAGACAATTGTCTCACTACAAACACGTTGCCACTATTATGGTTAATTTAACTGGAAAAAATGGATAAGTTTTAAATCAGTATTATGCTTTTTTTTATATGTCATACGTTTGAAGCAGCAAGAATGTAACACACGCTATTCCACTGTTCAAGCATAGCAAATACCATAATTCTTACCATATTGAAATCTCTAATCACGTCTGCCGTATCCGTATTGGTGTTAAGTATATCGACAACCTGAAATGAGACAGAATTCCAACCTGTTATTGTTCTCCTTTTTTTTAATTACACACAAAAAAAATCAGACAAATGGGTAGCAACTCACAAAGCACTCAGGAAAACACAGCAATTTTCTGTTATTGAAAATAGAAAAAACATGATTTGGGAATCTTAATAGATTACATGCAGTTTTCAGAAGTCATCATCATTATATGTAGCTGGACAAAACCCACAAATATTACGCAGCAGTAATTTCTTAAATCCATATGCAACCACTTCTCCTAATGGATAGTACACTTTTTTTTCTGTTTTCCTTAGTTTCCATCTTTTTCCTTTCCAATAACTGAATAAAAGGCAGTATTAACCAGTACATTTTTACAGAGAAATGTCAATTAAAAAGATGCTGAAGGCAGCAAAAGCAGTACACAGTAAATGAGAGAAGGGAGAGCATTCAGTGTCAAAAGCTGACAGCAGCATACCATGTTGTAGTCTGCTAGCTGACCTTGAAATTCTTTGATTTCACCAGCTAAAGCCTCTGCCCTAAATAAAAAACAAAATCCAAACTTAATATGCAAAGATCCGTATATGTAAAAATAAAATAATGAAAAAAATAATTATTTAATGGTTCCTTGAAGCCTGCACAATACACGAGAATAGTCTTGTGACTGAAACTTAGCACTGCATTAGCTGCAATACATTTCACCTTTTTTCATACGACAAATAGACAGATTTCTCTTGCTTGTACATTTCTACTTCTTCCTGCAGCTTGTTGATTTCTGTTGTGAGTTCATTTGTTTTGCTTCTGCAAAAAAAACCCCACAAAAAATAATCATTAACATTTGAATGTACAACTAAAACACAGAACAGAAATTATATTTTACTACAAGAGATGTGCAATCAGTATCTCTTTCTCACATGGCACTGTGTTTCAAATCAGTATTTCAAAGAAGAGCTGGATAAGTGAGGAAAAAAGCAGAGTGGTCCTATCAGATAAAAGCAAAAGTAGTTGTTAGAAAACCTGTATATTAAATAAAATGTTTTAATTAGCTTTTTGTCCCTGCTGGTGAAACAGACATGAATTATTCTCAAATGGACAGAAAAAAAAATCGTACTATCATTTCACAGAATGTGGATCATCAATATTTAAAATGACATCATTTAGGACTGATTATTCAATACTGCAATATGATCAACTGATGAAGTAGTGTATGCAATACAGTTTCCGCAAGGCCTTGCCTTTGTCAGTGTTAGCTCAATGTATAATCCAAGTAAGCCACCTGAAACGTACACTAAAAAGTGCTTAGTTTGTGATGCTACTTCTTACAAATTGAGTTATTGGACCTATCAAGCGTTACAAGTGGAAGCTCAAAATCACTGACCCTCCTTTTACTAATGCTGTGGGATTGCATTTAACTTAGCAAGCCTAATAACAAAATGTCAAAGGAATCTACTTGTTCTTAGACATAAGCATAAAATTCCTTTCCTCCTACAAACTATATGCAAAATGACCTCAACTTTTATAACAGGACAGATTTCATTATAAGTGAACATCACTTATCCCACACTGTTGTTAAGCACAACAAACTTCATGTCAAAAAGGGGACAGAGCATTAAACTTTCTGCAGTTTGAATGTGTTGTTAAGACATACCTCAGCAGTCCAAGGTAATATGTTTTATCCATTATCTGTCTCTGAGGACCTGGCAAAGAAGAGTAAGATGACATTTTGTTAGAAAACGACTACTGTTGATGAACTGTAAATTATGAAAACAAACTGCAGAATTTGCAGGCAGAGAACTGCCATCTTCTCAGTGTTCTTAAAAATATTTTACCTCATTAAAACAAACGAAGGCAGAAATTCATTTTAGACTGTTGTGAAGACAAACATTACTTTTTCAGCTGTATGAACAGTTACTATATTACAAAGTATTTTAATTATTTTGCAGCGATGGAAGAAGACACAATTTATCTTGTTCTATTCTTTTGAATGATTTTTAAATACAGCTCAGGCACAGAAAAGCCTTTGTCTTCTGTGACTGCCAAGAGCAAAGAAAATAAAAGAGAGATGCTTTAATCTTCCTTTCCTTTCTCCTACTCCTATTAATCATACCTATTTACTCTGCAATTTATACAGCGATTAAAAGTTTTCCTTTAAAAATCTAAATATTTCTCTAAAACGCTTGCAGACACCTTGATAGCTATTTTCAGTAAAAAATACCTTTCATTGCAGTTTTCATTCCACTTAATCCCTGTTGAGTCACTGGACGGTCTGCAACTTTAATCTGAGATGATAAGACTCCTCCAGTAGTCGAAGAACCACCACGAGAACTGGGTCTTGATGTACTAGGAGGCATCTATAAAAAAAACCCACCACAAACCTCCCAGCTCTGAATTATGAATTTATTATCCTTATGAGATTGACAAAGCAATTAAAAACTTAAGTTAGTCTCTATAACTGTTCCTATAAGAATCTTTTAGCATTTACATCTCTTCAGGTAAACAAAGCTTCAGTCAAATGTCTGCTGGAGAAGGGTAAGAGATTACCTTTGAGCAGCTGTTCATTGCTCCCTCTGTCTGCAACATTAATGCTATTAAGGTCTCCCAGGTGAACTCTTGATGCAAGACCTCCTTGACCCCTTTCAGTCAAAATTAGAAAATAAAACTCTCTACAAAATTAAAATCTTAAAAATCTTCCTGAGAAACTATCACTCCATGGTACTAAAAAAATTGCAAAAAAGTGGATAAAAATGTAAATATATCGAAGTTAATGTTCACATTTTTTAACATACCCCTGTTCCTATTCGGGTTGCTGACGGAGTCCTTGATGAAGAGGCAGGCCTTGCAGTCAGCCCTATTCCAGCTCTCGAAGAAGGACGAGCTATTGGAGGTCTGTGACTACTGGCCATATTTGTTCCCTTTTAAACTTCTCCCTGGAAAAAAGGATAGAAATAGTCCTTCAATTTGCACAAGTTCTTTGAAACTACCAGGGATCAACTCTTTAAAGCTTAATTCTTCCCTCTATTAAAGGGAGTTTAGTTTTATTTAGAAATCTACAACACACTTCCTCACTGGAAAAGCATGGTACGAGACAGAGACAGTGCTCAGGAAGGACCACAGAAGGTCCATCCGTAAGGTGAGATAGCAGTCCCTCTTCAGCGCTTAGTCAGTCCTCAGTTTATATCGTTAAACAGGTAACTGCTAATTCTCGTGGCATTTATTGTTCCAGCATCTGCCCACAGAATTCAAGCCTCTCACGAAACAAACTGGAAGTGAACAGCTGTTGTAAATACCCATTTGGGTTATCTGGAGACAGGCCTTCAGGCATCGCCAGTCACCAATGCAAACCCAGACTGCGCTACCCCGACAAATCCCGGAAGCTTTCACCAGCCCCTTGAGCAGCTCCTCCCCAGCCGTAGCACACACAGACAGCTTTTCGGTGGCTGAAGCTGCCAGGCAGTTGCTCGCAGGGGCCTGTGAGATGGTGGACTGTCCAGGCAGGAAGTACCCCTGTTCCCCCGGGGCGATAAAAACCCCAGACAGCCTGAGGGCGTCTGGTGCCGGGGAGGCGCAGAAGCCGCAGCGCCAACGGCCCCTGCTACAGAGCCGGGAAGCCCCGCGGAGCCGCAGGCAGGCGCGGACCCCACTTCCCGGGCGGCGGCAGCCCTTGCCTCTCACCAGGCTCCCAAGCAGCCATTAAGCCTCCGCGGGCAACGGAGCCGGTATCGCAGCAACCACCCGACCAAACAGCGCGGCTCCCGGCTATCGCGAGAATCAGAAACCTCGTTCGGGCCGCCGAGGGGCCACAGCCCGCCGTCGCCCGCGGAGACTACACCTCCCAGAGTGCCTCGCGAAGGAAGTGCGGCAGCTCTGCCGCCGCTCTGGGCGCGGTGCCTGCCGGGACATGGAGTCTCGCCGCCCCCCTCCCCCCCGCTCCCCCCCCGCCGGTGTGCCCGCTGACACCTCTTCCGGCGCGGCGCTCGGCGGTTTCCGGTAGCGGCGGCGGCCGCGGCGGTGGGGATAGTTGCTGTGTCAGGACACCTCGGCGGCCTCCCGCCATGGCGGGTGAAGGCGGCGCGTACCGGCTTCGCTGCTCGCTGGTGGGTCACGGACAGGACGTGCGGGGCCTGACCCGCGGCCTATTCCCCCAAGGCGGTTTCGTGTCCGTCTCCCGGGACCGAACTGCGCGGCTCTGGGCTCCTGACGGGTGAGTGCCGGGCCGCGGCCCTCGTTGGCAGAGCCGCGGCGCTGGGCGGGCCTGGGTGGCCGCTCCGGCTTGCGCTCTGCGGGCGGAAGGGCGCGGAGGTGCAGCCGCTGGGACCCCGCGGCCGTGCCCTGCCGGGCTGGTCCCCGCGGCCGTGCCCTCTCTTGGGACTCCCGGCTGAATCGGCGCGGGCCTGGGAGGTGGCGGGCTGGTGCGTGGCGGGGCGAATCTGTTCGCTGGAGGCGTTTTGATGAGTTTGCGAATGGCTAAGGCGTTGCCGCTCGCATGCCTGCTTTTGGGGAAGGTGGTATTTGCTCGAACAGTTAACTGTATGTCGGTATTTCTAGCCTGCTTTGCAGACGCTAATAATGTCTATAAACCTGCGCGTCTTTCTTCCAGGTGGTATTAATGGTGTTTCCACCTCCTGGTACTCAGTACCGAAGTAATTCTGCTAAGTAGTAATGCTGCATTTTTGATAGTAAGGTGGTATGCTTTGAATATTCGTAAAAAACCTCTTTTCTCGCCCTTGCTGAGCAGCCTTCTTTGAACATGAAATGGAATATGAACCAAAAACTACACAAAAAATTTAAATACACAAAGATATTGGAAAAGGAAAAAAAAAATCCAGCATTATTTTATCTGATATTAATGTCGTACAGAGTTATCTCCTACTGGGTTTGTCTTCTGAATTCACTCAGTGAATTTTTCAGCATATTATTATGACCAGAAGAGGTACTGCTAAGTGATGTGAATAGGAGATAGTAGAGATGTAGGATATTGCAGGAAGCCACGGGACATATCTCCTTGCCTGTCTATAGTTTCAGATTGTGAACTGCATCCTGAAGTTGCTAGGCATGGATATTCTTTCCACTGCTTTCCAGTGAAACAGAGATAATTGGCAAATTTGCCTGAATGCTCATGTATGTGTTTAAGTTGATCTGTGTAGCTCTGCAAATGAGGTGAAGGAAGACTAATCTCATTAAGTGTGTCTTATTAAATCTCTCATCATAAGGGCAAGACCTTGTTAATTTGCATAGAAATTTATTGCAGGAAAGTAAGTCTAATTCTAAGCCATAATTTTTGAGGGCTGTGTGAGGAGGATGTGCATAACTTATGCAGAGTCATAGCACTGGTAATGATTATCTCTCTGCTTTGAAGACTCTGGGCTTACTGTAGGCAGAGTTCAGTGGGTAAGGAAACTCCTTTTTTTAAAACTTGTTATTTAAATAACAAAAATGTTATTTTTGTTGTTTAAATTTTACAGGATGTTTAAATGTTACTTTCATTTGTTCTCTGTACTTTCAGCAGAGAAGACATTTTAGAATTTAGAAGAGCATCATGATTTCCCTACATATCCCAAGCTTTCCAAGCATTAGAGTATGAAGGATGACAGTGTGATATGATACATTTTTTTTTGGCAGGGAAAAAAAATCCAGACACAGAAAGGAAAAAAATGCAAACCCAAACAAACATTACCACAACCAACACATTTATTGAGTGGGGATAAGTAGCTTTCTCCAGTTAGTGCTGTAACTATTGAGGCTGGATCATGATGAACAAATATGGGTGCTGCTTGAATCGGTTATAATCGATTTAACTATTAAACTTCTACAGTGCTTCTAATTAAGAGCCAGTGAATAGATTTGGCAGGCAGTAAACTTTCTTCATTTACGTGCTCTGTTATTTTAGGCTGTATGGGGGTACATATTTCGGTCCTGAGACAACAAAAGATTTCAGAAAGGCAACTGGTTGTGATCAAATTGGGCACAGTGTTTGCCAATGAGCAGGGAAAAACAAAACTAAGTCCTTCCAGGCCTACCAGCACTGAAAAATAAGTGGAAAGCTTTAAACATTGCTTACTGGTTTGGAATGCTGGGATATAATCTTTGTCTTAAGTTTTTCATTCTTTCCAGGTCAGCCATAGTATTTATTTAGCACAATGCAAGCATAGTTATTAATTCAAGAGTTGGAGTATAAAACACCTGTTGTAATTCAGTGCCTCAAATAAGTACTGTTTCTGTCATGACTCTGAACTGATTATCATATATGTTTAGTCTTAACAGGGGTTTTACTGAAATGCACTGTATGAGTGGCCACTCAAATTTTGTATCTTGTGTGTGCATCATACCTCCAAGTGACCTCTATCCTCGTGGGCTGATTGCAACTGGTGGCAATGATCATAATATTTGCATTTTCACAGTTGACAACCCAGCTCCTCTTTACGTCCTTAAGGGTCATAAGAACACAGGTATGTAGTAATTTTATTTTGGAGTTTGTTGCATAAAAGTTCATGTGACTTGTTAGACAGGAAATTAAGTTGAAGTTATAAAACTCAATTTTGATTTATTTGGTATTTAACGTAGCAAATTTTTAATTATGGCCTCTGCAAGTAGGATTTTATAATCTCAATTCATGCAGTGACTTCATTGAAAGGAATTCCAGGTTTACCCTGATGAATGCTTGAGCTTTTACTGTATATGTGAACACATGGCAGTTTATAGAATGGTTACCTTTGTGCCAAGAGTTGCATTTTTAAGAAGCAGTTAATTTAGTTCTCCATGTATTAAGCTAAAATTTTATGTCAAAGTTGATGGAAGTAGAAGAAGTGAGCTTCCTAAATAAACAAACTTTCAGTGCCCATTTTATTACCTAGATGGGGATCTAGTATTAATTAGTGCTTTAAATAAATAGTGAAGACTAAAAGCTCACTGCAGAAATTTCATCTCTCTTCAGTCAGGTCAGTGCAACATGTGACATACTAAACCAACTTTGTCTACCTTTTCTTGAGCTGAGATTCAGCAATTCTCGTATTGGCATACTAAGTTTGTCTTTTTGGCAGCTGATCTAGTATTTGAACAGTCTAATCATGTAATTATAGGGTGTCAAAAATAAACATTTCAAGTATTGGGGGCTTTGGGGCTTTTTTTAACTGTGTTAAAGAATGGTTGTGGACATGAGTTTGAAAATACCCTGGACTGCTAAGCAGCACCAAAAATTTATTTTTGTATTATAAATCTCTTGGCTTTCTCTGAAGAAGAAAGAAAATAATGTCAGTGTGTAAAGAGGCATGGAATAGCTTATGTACTTTATCAGAAACCTGGGATGGACGAGTAGTTAAAATAACATGTGACATGCTCCCTCCAGACGTGTAAAAAGGGATGAGATGTTCTAGGCCAGTTATAGGTTCCCCTACAAAAAAGTATTTGTAGCAATTTTTACAGTAATGTAAAACATGAAAAAATGTAAAATTACATTAATTGTAAAATCTGTTTTAAAGTGGGGAAAAAGTAGGACATGACAAGTGACAGGAGTAGAATACTGTCCAGTTCCCACTGTGGAGTCACAGAAGCAAGAAACATAAGGTCATACTTTCCTTTTATGAATGATTAGATGGACAGGGTACTCTCTGTTTATGACTTAGCTCTTTTTGTAAACTTATTCATATAACCTTATTAGCACTTTGTATCTTCAGTTTTATACCTGTGTATTACTGGAGCATTTGCAGATTATCTTTTTCCTAAATCTTTAAATGTCACCACAATTTCTTGGCAGTAGTATTTTGCCTTCCAAGAAGACGAGCTAAGTATTTTTTGTACAAAATCTTGCTTCTTGAGGACATAAATTAATACATGTTGATGAAATCTTGGCTTTCTCTGTAATCTTAAAACTAAACCTTTGCATTAATTCTGTGTCTTGACTAGTTATTTAGCCTGCTTGTCCACATATTCTAGTCTGAGGAGAAGAGATCTGGTACTAAGAGACATTTAAAAATACGAATGCCAAAAAGATGTGAAATTTTGTAATCTAACATGAAGAGATTTTTAAGCAGCTCCTTTCTAGGTTGCAGTGCAACTACAGTTCCACTTAATTCTTCCCCAGACTCCTCAACACTAAATATGCTACTAATACCAAGTAAATCTCCTTAAATATATTTCTCTAAATTGCTGGTGTAAGGTTGGTGGTAATGGAGGAAATTTGTCAGTGCTGATTTGAACGTTCATTCCAGTTTGCAGCCTTTCATCTGGGAAATTTGGCACATTATTAAGTGGATCATGGGACACGACAGCCAAGGTCTGGTTGAATGACAGATGTATGATGACACTACAGGTATGAAGTTCCTCTACATGAATATAAAATAGGTAGTCTGAATTTGATTCTGATAAGTGTAACAATGCTGTTTTTTTGCAGGGTCACACAGCTGCAATATGGGCAGTGAAAATACTGCCTGAACAAGGATTAATGTTGACTGGTTCAGCTGACAAAACTATTAAACTGTGGAAGGCAGGCAGATGTGAAAGAACATTCACTGGTAAATGTTGCTGCAGTTGGTAATTTCATCAGGGTCATGCGCTCTTTTAAAAATAAAAAAACCTAAAACCTCACAAAAATGTAGATAAATTGAACAATTTTTAGGCAGGATTTCTAAAGTCTCTCAAGTTGTATGCCCAGAAATCACATCACTTCTAAAAGAATTAATTTTTTTTTTCCAGAGAATAATGAGCAATTAATTGCCTGTTTGTTTTAAACTTCTCCCATAATGAAGATTAGTTGAAAGGACTTTGGTGTGAGCTAAATAGAAATGGTGTGTACTGCTGCTAATGGAAAGAAAAACTGCATTAAAAGTTTTCTTTTCTTTTATAAAGGACACGAAGATTGTGTGAGAGGTTTAGCTATTCTCAGTGAAATAGAATTCCTTTCCTGTGCTAATGATGCTAGTGTTCGAAGATGGCAGATCTCTGGCGAGTGTCTGCAGGTGTATTATGGACATACAAATTACATATACAGCATCTCTGTCTTCCCTCAATGTAAAGGTAAGATTATTTTTGTGACTATTACCCAGCATTTTTCCAAAATGAAATGACATGGTAGGCATTCTGTAGTTCTGTGGAGCTGCCACAACTGAAGAACTCGGGTAGCATTTAATTTACTTCTTTCATTTAGCATAAATAATAAAAATAATAGTGTGACTGACTCCAAATCACACCTCTGGCAGAATTGCTCTGTCTGGCAGTAGGTGAGATGAAAGGTCCTGAGTTAGGCCTAATTGTAAGGCTTGAGTGAAACTTTGGTGAAGCAATAGGCAAAACTATCATCTAGGTTGCCACCTGTATTTCAGCACTGTTGCAGAGTTCTAAAATGGTAATGCGTGGCTTACTAGTTTGAGAACATAAATTTAGATACTTCCACAGAAAGTTTTCAAAGTACATTATAAATAGTTTAGGTTAAGAATTTTATGCGTGGGGCTTAATTGCATTTGTTTTCAGAGTTAGAGGTTTAGAGGTTCAGAACTAACTGTTGCAGACAGTTGCAGAAGAAATTCCAAGTCAGTGACCTTTGTGTGGTGTATGGGACACTTGTGCATTTGTTCAACAGGTAAAGTGCATGTACACTAGTGTCATGAATCTCTTAAGCTTCAAAAGTCCTACTGAGGAGTTTATAGACTTTTGAGAGTGCTTTATGCATGTTTCCTGAAAAAGCAGACCTACCTTGCAAAAAATCTGAATTAAAAACAAGTGTGAAACTATGCAAGTATAATGTAACATAAACCAGTGATGGTTACAAAATTCTTCAAAGTTCTTTGTTTAAACTCTTGAAGGGAGGAAGGAATCTTTTGTTTGTCTTGAATAATTTAATTCCCTGTCTGGCTGCTTAGTTTGCAATTCATGCACTTTATTTTTTTTGAGAAGACAACTATGCAGTGGCTTTCTTTTATCTCTCTTCTTGCAAATGAGAGAAGTATGAAATTGTAGAAAGGTTCTTTTACTGTTCTAATTTTTTGATACCCAGTTGCAGAATGGCATCTAGTACCACAGTACACTAAAAATATGCTTTAAAAGTTTTCATATTGTTTTCTTTTCAGATTTTGTAACTACCGGAGAGGATAGATCTCTTAGAATCTGGAAACAAGGGGAATGTGCTCAAACAATCAGACTCCCAGCTCAGTCTGTATGGTGCTGCTGTGTGTTAGACAACGGTGACATCGTAGTTGGTGCAAGGTATCCAGGTTTTACTCTCAGTGTATTTTTAGATCTAAATCTGCAAGCCCTTGATGAAATTTCAAGCATCAGTTTTGATATCAGTTTCATCTATATTTAAAAATACAGCCATCAAAGTGTGTGTGGGGATTAAATTTAAACATGTGCTATACTTCATCCGAAAAGTCATTCTTTTGTTATGTGAATTGCAGAGGTAGAGTGCGTTCTTTGGGAATGTGGTAAACCATGAATGGACTTAGAAGTACTGTATAAAGAACCCTTTTGATAGGCATATCCTACCTTGATTTTAAAATTATACTACAGATAGGGTTCCCTGTTGAAGTCCTCCTCTGGGTGTCTTTAGCATGAGAGCAAATTCCGTTCATAAAAATAATTGGGAGGGGTTGTTAGAAATAATGATGGTTTCTCATGACACGGAAGTCACCATTAGAATGTATGTAATCATTTTGACATTTAAAATAGTACTTCTGTTTGAATGTTTTTCTCCCCATTCAGTGATGGAATTATAAGAGTGTTTACAGAGTCTTTGGAACGTACAGCAAGTGCTGAGGAGATTCAGGCTTTTGAAAATGAGCTTTCCCAAGCATCCATTGACCCTAAAACTGGTGATTTAGGAGATATTAATGCTGATGACCTTCCTGGAAGAGAACATCTTAAGGATCCTGGTAAGTTATTGTACTTTTGTCATCTTAGAGATGCCTCCAAATCTTGGTTCTGAGGTATTGAAACGTTCCATAGTTTCCAAAATTAAGGCTTTGATATCTTTCAATAGAGTTGCTGAAGAAAACAGCTTAATTTTGCTCTACTGTCCCTTCATTGATTCTGTTGGAGGCAAGGCTCTACTTTAAATATTTTTTTTTTTTAGGACTAAGATGGTAAAAAATATTTATCTTATGAGATAATTTTGAATTCAGGATGCTGCAGCATGTTCAAGATGTTTTGGATCTGTTATGCCAGTTGTGCAGATAGTATGAGACACTTATGTAATTTGCAAAAGGACTACTGAATGGGGAATTTTTTTCCTAAAAGAAAAGTAGATGCAAATTTTCTGCTTTAGCTTTCGGCTTGAAAAATAGTTTGTCTTGATTGACTCAATTTACACTTTCCAGATACTCAGGAGATTACTGAGAATACAGTGGAAGCAGTGGTAGTTTACATTACTCTTAAACAGACAAATACTTTTTCCCAAGGTGAAGTAACCAGTGACCTCAGCCCTTGGCTCTGCCTCAGCAAGTGGCATAAATCTTACAATCGTATGAAGCTTCCCATCTTGTTTTAGACCTTGGGAGGGTATCATCTTTCTTGATTGTCATCTCCCTTGGAAAATGGTAAACTTTTGAAATACTTGACTTAAGGATTGCTTTTGCAACTTAGTCTGGTAGCAGATACTATTACCGTAATTGTAAAAAGCTGTTGTCAAGATTTCTGCTGTTCTTGAAGTAACAAGATACTACATTGTCCCAACCTGTGCTGTGACTTTAAATGTTGGTGAACTATCTTTTCATTTTTAAATCTGAGTGCTATTTGAAGACTTTTTTCTGTCCTAAAGTAAATTGTATTCTTGAATTTGTTCAAACTCTTCAACACTTCTGTCTACAGGAACAAGAGATGGACAGACACGGCTTATTAAAGATAATGGGAAAGTAGAAGCATATCAGTGGAGTGTTAGTGAAGGAAGATGGATAAAGATTGGTGATGTTGTTGGTTCTTCTGGAGCCACGCAGCAAACTTCTGGAAAGGTTTTATTTGAAGGAAAGGTATATGCAAACTTTAATTGGTTTTATTCCTTCCTAAGTAAAATGCTTAATTTCCCATTAAAACTTATTCCAGTTGTCGCTTAGATAAAATATAATTTAGAAAGTAGGTATTTGTTGGTACTTTTTTGTATTCTCTCATATATTAAAATTCAGAGGTAGAAGTATAAATAAGTACTACTTGCTTTAGTACTTTTGAAACACATTTTTTAAAATGAGCAAGCAAATGGAGACAAATTATTTTGGAGAAAGGTAAACTATTAGTAGAGAAATGATCAAGTTCTCTAGTGTTTATTGCTAATACCTTGAAAAGTTAGTTTTAATTTCCTTTCCAAAGGAAGTGGACAGTACAATTTATAATGCAAGGCTTACTTAAAATATTAAGTACCAGGCTTTCTGTACCCCTTTTCTCTAGTAACTTTTGAACCTAAAGACAGAAAAGCTGAAAAATGTTTCCTTTACTGAAATACACACAGAAAAGTCTGTCTAGTGCCACAACAGAAGGAATGCCTTTGAGATACTAATTTTATCTCTCACATGGTTTAAAGAAACCTTAGGAATTTGTTGTTTTCTGTTATTAGAAGTGTGCTTTTAAGACTGAAGTTTTTTGAGGCATCTGGCTGCCCTATAGCTTTGCACGCAGCCAGAGCTGTCCATGGGAGTTACCTGATGCATCTGTTATTTTGTAATCTGTCTGCACACACATGATATGTTGTTCTAGCCTGCTGCTCTTGAGACAGAGAATTCTGGAAAACACAGGGTATGTTTTAAATATTTTTTACTTGCAGCCTGTGTAGGGGAGTGTTATTGATACAGCCTGCAAGTAGCAGTATTAAAGTTTTTAGGCTTAGCCCTGGGCCATTATTAGTCTGCATTTGATACATCGCTATGTAAAAAGTGCTGATAAACTTCTAATTTGTGTTTTTTTTATTCTGCTTAAAGGAGTATGACTATGTTTTCACTATTGATGTAAATGAAAGTGGGCCTTCCTACAAACTGCCATATAACATCACTGATGATCCTTGGCTGACTGCATACAACTTCCTGCAAAAGAATGATCTAAATCCTATGTTTCTGGATCAGGTGGCCAATTTTATTATGGACAACACTAAGGGGCAAACACTGTTGAGTACAAGTGCTCAATTTTCAGATCCGTTTACAGGTAAAAATTTTAAACTTAAATGATGACATCAGTCACTCCTCCCAGTTTTGTGTCATCAGCAAACTCACTGCAAGCGCACTGTGACCCATCTTCCAGATCATTAATGAAGATGTTGAACAGGACTGGATGCAGTACTGACCCCTGGGGTACACCACCAGTGACTGGCTTCCAACTAGATGGTGTGCCACTGATCACTGCCCTCTGGGCCTGGCTGTTCAGCGAGTTTTCAATTCACCTCACTGTCTGCTTAGGCAGACTTCAGTGTTGTAGCTCCTGCACTTCTTGTACAGGACTTTCATGTCCTCAGATGATTGCGGGCAAGGCACAGATAGATCTGACATGAAAAACAGGAAAACTTGGCAAACTTGTGAAGTATTTGTCAGAACACATTTTCAACAAAGTATTAATTGAGCCAGTTGTATTTTTCAGTCTAGTCTCTTTTTTTTTTTTCCCCGCTGATGGAAGAAAACTCCACTTTTCATATTACTCTAAGAAGTGTCCAGGTGTTATTAAGGCAATTAAAATACAAAAATTTCACTAGAGAATGAACTGAAATTGAGTGAAATACATAAATGACCCTTTTTCAGGCAGGAAATGGAACTAGAACAAGTTAATTACTCATAAGCTGAACCATGTTAATCAATTACATCTTGCTTATCACATTTACAAAATAAACAAGTCTTATTTCAACTAGTTTCACAAAGATGAAGTTAGGAATAAAATGTCATTAAAATAATTGAGCTAAATCTTTTTCTTGCAGTGAACTAGAAATGAGAATACAGGCTATTAATCAGGTTCAGGTGTAACTCATGGAGCTGCAGTCATCTGAACTTACACACATGCTTTTGATTTGGCTGTGTCCAAATGTGTAATGCATATGCCCCAGAAAACAAATTTCTGACCCTCAAATAATTAGGTAGAATTTGTTCAGCATCAGGAGACTTGTGTGTGGATAGGAGCAGATTTCTTATAATGCTATAATAAACAATAAGACGTATTTGATGTTTGGCTTTATTTTTGAGCAGCTTCTGTCTGAAAAGTATTGGCATTTTAATAACATCAAGTTGTGTATAGTAGTCATTGCTTTTCTTACTGTTTCACTAGGTGCTGGACGTTATGTTCCAGGCTCTTCATCTGGATCAAGTACAATACCTGCAGCAGATCCTTTTACAGGTAATGTAAAATTCATAATCTGTCTTGCTAGCGTTTAAGATGCGTATTTTATCGTGTTCAGTTGCATTCAGTGTTCGGCTCCAGACCACCATTTCTTGCAGTTCTCCATTGGGGCAACAGTGTGGGACAGACCGGTAAAGGTGGACTCTGCCACTGTCAAAGCATGTCCAGATCTGCTCAGTAGAGGAGAGCGCTCTGCTGTCTCGTCTGCCTCATGTCACTCTGTCCTCTACAGCAGAAGAGTAAGGTCTTAAACCTTACGTTTTGTCAAACTCTCACATACATGGCCAACACAGGAATGGGTATATCCATACAAGCAGTTTTCTTTTCCTTATTCCTTTTTTCTTATTACATTACCTTTATTGGTACATTCCACCCTAAATTTTAGAGTCTAACCCTCCCTGGCATAGCTACTTTAAAGTCCTCCTTGCTAGTTTAGCAAGTCTGTTTGCAAAGACATTCCAGCCCTGCTTTGTCAGACTTAGCCCATCCCTGATCATTATCTCTTGCTCCTCAAAGAGGGTCCTGTAGTCATTGGTCCAGGTCCAAGTCCTGCCTGCAAAACCAGCCATGCAGCGAGCTGCTGATCCAGTTGATGAGTTTGTTTCTACTTAAGTGTTTTTACTTTGCTGGTAGCATCAAAGAAACACCACCTGGGCCCTTCACCATTGTCCCCAGAACTTTCTGATCACACTAGATACTCTCCAGGACTTCTTTGGCAGTATCATTGATGCCCACATGGAAGAGTAGCAAGATAATAGTCTGAAGGCCAGGCAAGCCTTGACAGTCTCTCTGCAGCATCCTGGATCCTGGCTCCCAGTAGACACAAACCTCCCAAGATACCAGGTCATGTCAGTAGATGGGTGCCACCATAGCCTGCAGCAGGAAGCCTCCCATCACTGCTGCTTGCCTTTCCACTTTTTGCAGACATGAGGTGCAGTCTCAGCTGGCTGTTATGCCTCCCCTGCTGAGTGTTTGTCCTCACCAGTGGCAGGGCACTGTGCTTGTTCTGCAGTTGCAGATCTACAAGTGGAGCAGAAGCCTTTGTGCTGTTGCCAAAAGCCATAGCCTTCAGCCTTCCCCATCTGGACAGTCTTTCTCCGTTCCTATTCTGTTGTGGTCTCCAGCTGTGTCTCCTCCCTTGCTTTACGTGGCTCAAGCTGTGGTCTCTGCAGATGCAAAGACCCTGCAGTTCCCTCACCTGAGGCCTCAGTGCCACAGAGTCCACCTGCCGCAGAAGAGGCCACTGCTGGCCCCAGGCACCGAGAGAGGCCAGGCCTGGGCAGCAGGGCCCTGCTCTTGGAGCTTGTCAGGGATAAGGTGTCTGCTGTGCTGAGGGCCTTTGCACCAGTGGGTGCCAGAGACCATGCCAGAATGTCTCCCAGCTGTGGGTTACTTAGCTTGCAAATGCCATCATCACCACCAGCACCACCCTCACACATATGCATAGATTTAATCCTTAAATGTTGGGAAGTGTTGAAGATGTCTTTTTAATTCCTTTAGTGCAAAATAACACCTTTGATAGTGGTGTTTGAAAACTAGTAACTAAATACAGGTATACATTACCTCTTTACGAGTGGTGGTGTTTAAAAAGCCTAATGTCTCTGTTCAGGTGCTGGTCGCTATGTTCCTGGTTCAGCATCAAATGCAATAGCTCCAGTGGGTGGGGTTGATCCATACACAGGTAAGAGATGATGCCTGCCAATGAAAAGCATCCCTGATCTTTTGCTTTGATTTTTCCTTTGACGTGGTTTCTATATTGATGCAAATTTATACTTAATTAAAAATGAGCTGATTGAAGCTGCTTATACTCTAGAAATTATTCAGAAAATAGGGATAACAGAGCCTTCCTTTACATGCAGAAATCATGCACAGAAGCTTTAAAATACATGATATAAACTATTTTTGAGAGGATTTTTGTTTCCTACTAGTTATGTTGTTGATCAAAGAAATTGATATATGTACGTAATGGAAATGACACGGTATCAGCCTGTGTAATTCACCTGTGATTCTAGGAAATCATTACAGGTCATAGATTAAAGCTTTTTATTACTCTTTTTCTAAAGAGATTTCAGGCTACTATTGCATGTGACTTAACTTGGTCATATCTGCAAATCTTCCAATATATAAAAACTTTGCCTATTCATTATGAAAATAATCAAAAGACAAGATTTCAGGGGCACCAGGGATCTTTGCTTTAAAATGACCCTTGCCATTTTCATGTCTTAACTGCAATACCTGTTCCTGTGAATGGCTGTGTATTTAGTTCATGTAATTCAGAAATAACTGTTAATAATTTACACCTGTATAGTAAACTTTTACATTGGGGAGAACAGTTTACAAAGGTATTGCTTTAAACTTTAACCCTTGAATGTAAAAATAACATAAGGAATGGCAGCTATTTGCATAAGCATTTGATTTTTTTTTTTAATGTCCAGCAGGAGGGACTTACTGGTAGGATATTGTTCTATGTCAGACACTTTGGTACACTGTTGAACTTTTCGTATTTCCTTTATGTAGGAATGGGTGCCTACCAATCAGCTGCAGCGAAAGTTGAAAATATTTATTTTCCGAAGAAGGATGCTGTCACCTTTGACCAGGCCAATCCTACGCAGATACTGGGTCTGTGTTTTAATTTCAAGATGGTTTTATTTTTCATCTGTCTGAAGTAACTTCTCTTTTGATCTTTTCAGAAAGCTAAGTGACTTTCCATAGCTTTCCTACTGTTTCTTAGTTTTGACCTTTTAAAATTGCATTCATCACTTTAATGGTGCATGTATTTGAAGGCTTAGGAGAATGAGTAAATTTCACAAGAATTCTAATATAAGGTATCCAATTTTTTTCCTCTTGGCTTATGTCCACTGTTGTTCAGCATCTTTTTTATCAAGCTGGTACATTTGAATACTGTACTTCTTTCGCCTTTTTTCGCCTGCTGGGTATGCAGGTCATGTGCAATCCCTTTCTGATTTTGCTCATAAAAGTTTTAGTTCACCAGATAGCCATACAGTGTAATCTATGAAATTTTAAAGTAAGGCATTCTGCAATTTCACAGGTTGTTAATAGTCACTTCTATATTTAAGCAGAACACTCTGCATAACAGAAAAATAAAACTGTACAATATTTAGTGATTTACACATTTTTGGTAAATATTATTGGCTTGTTTTTCCCTGTCTTTTCTGATGTTTCATTCCTATTCTACTATCTCTTCTTCTATATTTTATGTAAATGTTCCACAGAATCTCTGTGCTATTTGTCACCAGTTTATTTCAGTATGTTTCTGTAGAGTGCCTTAGTACCTTTATGGGTTTTGTAAAACTAGTTTGTATTCACAGTGTACCTGCCTTGAAGATCTCCAAATTAAAATTCTCTTGCTTCCTTCCCTCCCCTTTGTATATAGAGCTTGAAAATTTTGTAGTTGTCTAGACAGTCTGACAAGGAGACTTAAGACAAGAGATTCTGCCTTTTAGAAAAAGTATACCTTCGCCTTTATCCAACTTCTTGAAGAGGGCAAACTCCTGGCCTTACAGTCATGGAATCATAGAATGGTTTGGGTTGGAAGGGACTTCTAAAGATCATCTAGTCCAACGCCATGCCATGGCAGGGACATCTTTCACTAGGTCAGCTTGCTGAAAACCCCATCCAACCTGACCTCAAACACTTCCAGAGATAGGGTATCCACAACTTCTCTGGGCAACCTGTCACAGCATTTCTTCCAGTTTAAGACCATTACCCTTTGTCCTGTCACTATAGGCCCTGGTAAAAAGTCTGTCCCCATCTTTCTTATAAGCCTCCTTTAAGTACTAAAAGACCACAATAAGGTCTTCTCCAGGCTGAACAACCCCAACTCTCTCAGCCTTTCCTCATAGGTGAGGTGCTCCAGCCCTCTGATCATTTTCATGGCCCTCCTCTGGACTCGCTCCAGCAGCTCCATGTCTTTCTTGTACTGAGGGCTCCAGAGCTGGATGTAGTACCCCAGGGGTGGGGGTGGGGGCGGTGTGTCTCATGGGAGTGGAATAGAGGGGCAGAATCACCTCCCTCGACGTGCTGGCCACGCTTCTTTTGATACAGCCCAGGATACGGTTGGTTTTCTGGGCTGTGAGCGCACATCGCCAGCTCATGTCCAGTTTTTCATCCATCAGTACCCCCAAGTCCTTCTCTGTAGGGCTGCTCTCAAGCCACTTATTGCCCAGCCTGTATGGATACCTGGGGTTCCCCTGACCCAGGTACAGGACCCTTGTACTTGGCCTTGTTGAACTTCATGAAGTTTGCATGGGTCCACTCTGAAAGCCTGTCATGGTCTTTCTGGCACCCTCTGGGGCCTTCTCTCTGCAGTATTGCTCTTCTACATATTATTCAAGTTTCATTTTCTGTTGAAGGTTCTCACTGGTATTTTTAAGTCGGCCTCATCCTGTTTCCCTGAATTTTCTTCTGCTCCGGTATTTGTTTGTTCAGGGAGAAGATAAGCAATTCACAAATTAGAATTTTTTTCTCTAGGTTGTTGTTAGTAAATAGATTTAGCCTCCTCTTAGTTTTGCACAGATTTTACAGTAAAATTTTGTCCAGAACTTGCTAAGAGGGAGAACGGCAAGACTGGCTGACTTTCATTCTGCTACGTTATAGCAAAGCAGAGACTTTTACTTAGTCTTAAAAACATACTGCATCAGAGTTTATTTTTGTCCAGTATTCTTGAAGGATAACCATATTAGCCGCAGCTTAGTGGGTTGTTTGGTTTTTTGAAGCTTAGAATCTGAAAACTAGGTTTACTGAGTTACCTGCAGTTTTGTAACAGTGCATGGTTAAATATACTTGTAAATATTATGGCTGGACTGGGATAGATTTAATAGCTGTATGTGTTTTTTTTGTAAGAGGTCCAAAGTTGATTTTTGTGCATACTGTAAAACTCATACGGGTGTACTAATGTAATGCTGCCTGCTTGTGTGATTATTGATGTGGCCCTCATCAATTCCGGAAGAGCCATCCTTGGCAGGTGCCTAATGCTGGATCCATTTTAAGCAAAATGCTGTACATTAAAATAATTTTTCCAATGCTTTGATTTTTAAATTACATTGAAATTTCAATATAGGACATGGTGCAATCATATTTTGCTTATGCCACTTAAATAATAAAAATACTAAAGCTGTGATCACACTAAGAACATATAGTTTCTTTATTGTTTTTACTACCTAATAATAGAAAAGAGCAAAAAAGGAATCATATTTCAGTTATGAAAACTAATGGTTTTGTGATGCTTTTCTGCATTTTTTCCTGCACATAGGCTAAGATGTGAATTCTGAATCTCTGTGTTGCAGTATTAGACGGGGCTTAATAGTAGTGATCATTGTGATGATTAAAAACTTAAAATTAGAAAGATGATCAAACTGGGAAAAGTAATGTTTAAAAATCTAACTCCCCAAAACAATTACAATAGTTGTAACTTGTTTGTAAAGTGCTTTTGTAGTATTTCATTCAAGACCTGGATTTGTGAAGTTCTAATGTCAGAAAGCTCTTGTGACATTGGTCTCACATGTCTCTTCTATTGGTCTTACAGGCAAATTAAAGGAACTGAATGGTAGTGCAACTGAAGAACACAAGCTTACAGAAGATGACTTGATAATCCTAGAAAAGTTATTGTCTGCAACATGCAACACCTCTGCAGAAACACCTACAGCACAGCAACTTCAGACTTTATGGAGAGCAGTTAACTGGCCAGAAGGTAGACTCTTGCAATTATTTTTTTGTACTGTCGTCTCATCGATACTTCACCATGAAGCAAAAGTCTTGTCATACTGGCTGCTATGCAGAGTCTGTCCCAAAGAATTTATAACCCAAGTAGAAACCAAAAGATGACAAACAGATGCTAATAGTACTGATTAGTAGCAGGGGCAGAGGCATGAATTGCAAAATTGGGAATTGGTTGTCAGGTTTTGTTGTTGGCACAACAGTAAACATAAAGGAGAAACTTGATACGGACGTCAGTCATGGTTATTTCATTAGCAGGAGCATCCTCCAAAAAGAGGTGTGAGGTTTGCTTGGAAATGGAGCAAAGAAGTGTGAGGTTGGAGTCCTGAGTTATCAAATGAGAGATGAAATTATGGAAATAAATTGTTAAAAAAATCTCAAAACTAGCTCCCGTTTAATATGGTAGAAAAGAAGAAGCTACTGAAGCTAGGTTATGTGGTCAGAACTGCATTAGTGAAATGACATTCTAAATGAATGGACGTGGAGGTCATATAATTTCCTTTGATAATGTATTGTTGTCAGCACTGATGGATTGGAAAGGCTATTTTGGTTGTTACTGCACATTCCGGAAAAAATGGATACATTGCATATACGAATATCTAAATATGCAGTTAAAATTAACTGCTTTCTTGAAATTGCAGTTAAAGATTTATTAACGGGAAGAATATTTTGGTACTAAAAATTCATGTTCATTATATAACATCATTTAAACTGTTTTGCACAGCTGGGAGCTGGTGATGGCTAATGTTCATACCTTTCAGACTCTTTTTATTGTATAAAGTGTTAATTCTCAAGATTCTGCATATCTGCAGGAAAAACTGCTCAATAAGTAGTTAAAAGCAGGTTCAGCTTTGGTTATAAGCATGGGATACTGATAGGAGACCCAAGGTGCCAGATATATTTGAAATTTGGTAAAGTCGGAGGGAACTACTGAACAAACCCCTAGGTTCAGTTTCCTTACAATGATTTTCAGCTGATCAGTTGAGGACGTCTTTTATTTTTTCTTTGCAAATTATGTCTGAGAGTTGAAAGTAGGTAGTCTAAAAATTTTTTTCTCGTTTTTCTTTCTGTAAGCAGTTTTGTAGCTATACTAAACTGTAAGATATGGAATGAGGACAAAGGGAAATGCAGCCTGTGTAGGGGTGTTCAGTCACTGAGAAGCTTTCAGAGGCCTTTTTGGATTAGTTATTGTATTTTGTGCTTGCTTTCAGTGTTATCAGTAAGAGCTTTTAGGAAAGATTTTAAGATTTTTTGCAAAGCATTGTGTTCATCCTAAATTAAGGAGCATGTTTTTTGTGATTAATTGAAGTGTTACTAGAATGGGTTTGTCAATACTTGTCTTTAATTTCAAACAACTTGTGCTTTACCTGAATCTCTTCCTGCATGAAACTGTTACTGTCTGTTCCCAAAGCTAGGGGTTTACGAATGTCTGTATCTGAAAAACTCGCCAGCATGTTTGCACATAATGCAATATTAACACTAAAATATTTTTTGTTTTGTTTCTTAGATATTGTCTTTCCTGCCCTAGACATTCTTAGATTGTCTGTCAGGCATCCCACTGTGAATGAGAACTTCTGCAGTGAAAAGGATCATGTACAATTTATCATCCTTCTCCTTAAATTTCTGAACCCTAAAGGAAAGCAAGCAAACCAGCTGTTGGCACTTAGAGCTCTTTGCAATTGTTTTGTCAGCCAGGCAGGCCAGAAGCTCATGATGGAACAGAGAGATGAAATAATGACACAAGCAATAGAAACGAAATCGGGCAATAATAAGAACATCCACATTGCGCTTGCCACACTGACGTTGAACTATGCTGTATGTTTACATAAAGTCAACAACATTGAGGGCAAAGCTCAATGTTTATCAGTAATCAGCACAGTTATGGAAGTTATTCAAGATCTTGAAGCCATTTTTAGACTGCTTGTGGCTCTTGGGACGCTAATCAGTGATGACACAAATGCTGTGCAATTAGCTAAGTCTCTTGGAGTTGACTCTCAGATAAAAAAGTATGCCTCTGTATCAGAACCGGCTAAAGTAAAGGAATGCTGTAGGTTTGTTCTTAATCTGCTATAATTGTTTGTTTTTCTTAGCACTTGGGAGACACAGTGTATGCAGAAAAAAAAGATGCTTTTGTTCATATTTTGTGACAGACTGTAATTGTGAAAATACTGTTGATGAATTAAACTTGATTTCTTGCAAGATACAGAACAAATAAAACTTTTTACACTGTTTGTCATTTGACTGCTTTTCTGAAGTCTAAAGTGCGCAGGATCTTTGCAGGAAGTCCTTCTGATGTAGCTCAGTTCAAAATAGATCACCAAGAAGTCAAATCATCTCAGTACTTAAAGGTCATCTAGATGCAAATGTAGGAAATGGCTGTGATTCAGTGACTGTCAACTCCAACACCCACCCCAACCACATTTCTATGTTTCAGCACAATGTTTCTGGACCATGCTTTTTGTCAGCAGAGAAGGGGCCCTCACAACTGTTAAGTTCAATGGTGCTTTTCACAAGCTTATTAGCTAACATTGCTTCATATTAACCCTGGTCAAATATCCTGGTAAGGAAATCACTTTTACCTAACTTTCTATCAGCTTTTTTCCATTTCCTTTTTGAAACCTAGCTGTTTTATGGCTCTTACTGTTTTTAACCTAGAACTAGGTGACTTTGTGAGGGGTAGAATCTTTAACTGCCATATAGATGCTGTGCTTCACTGATAAGTGAGTATGTTGTCGCTTGTAAAATGGCTTGAACTTCTACAAAAGCTTTTACATGACTTTTAACTTTTAATGACGGGAATACTCCACCAGTTGATAGCAAGTGTCTTACTCTGAAGTATGTTGTAAAATACTAGATTATTTTTTTAAAAAAAAAAGTCGTCTTGGAGAGTGGAGAGAAATTTAGGTGCAGAGAACAGATTGAGCAGCAGAAACTGGAAGAAGCTTCCTAGAGGTGGTCAATGTCCTGTGCCTGTCGGTGTTTAAGAGGCATTTGGACAACGCCCTTAATAATTTGCTTTAAATTTTGGTCAGCCCTGAAGTGGTCAGGCAGTTGAGCTGGATGATCATTATAGGTTCCTTTCTACTGAAATATTCTGAACTGTACAAATGTAAGTTTTATGAAGTAGCTTTAACATAGTAACTGTGGTGACTGTGAAAAGGGAAAATAATATTTTACAGCTATTCCAGCAGATCCAAGATGTTCAGCTCAAAAGGGGAATGTTATTTGCTGCTACTCCTGCAACTGTTACACTTTGGTTTAGAATTAAGATGAAGTCAAGATGGTCAAACTTCAAGTTACATTCTTCATTAGACTAGAAGAATGGAAAACGTGAAGAGAATGGGCAAGCTTTTTTGGCACATGAGCTCTTCATCACGTGATACCTGTCTGCCTCATCTATGCCAGATGTGAAGGATTTTGTGACCAAGAGATCTAACTTTTTTTGCTCCATCTAACTGAACTGTCTGATTACATTACTTCCAGCAAACCTTGTTTCTCAGATACTTAGTTGCACACTTGTACTGTTACACTTCTGATGAATTTCCAGATACTATCCTCAAAAACAGTCCTGATCATGGCCTTAGTCACAGTTTTTCTCATTTGACCCATTGCAGGTTCACGTATAAGGCAGTCCAAGAGATGATTCAGGATGTACAGTGCTTAACAATAGGTCAACCCCTTCCTGGGAAAACATCTAAGAAGCTACCTTTAGGAATCATGTCTGTGAAGTACTGTGCCTGTCTGTTGAATTTTGGTTGCCTACTATACAATTGTTCTTGAAGCTTTAGCTTTTTAATGTTGTGCTCTTTAACTGTGTTTGTACATGTGCTATTTTAAGAAATCTATACTCATCTAACATTTTGGTTTTGTTATTATGGGATTGCTCTGTTACAGATTACCTCTTTATGTTAAAATTGTCATGAATTTCCCAGACCAAAAATTAATGTTCATATTAATAAACATACTCTGGCAACTCCAAGAAATGGTATATTATGAGATATTACAAAATTCACTTAAATTTGCAGGGAAATGAGGGGGCACAGCAAAAAATCCTTTGTCTGGGGACTGCAACAGTAGATGTTAGGCAAGATATACAAAGCAGGCCAGGAATATTTAGATAGACGGACACCTGCTGCTACAGGGTACTGTGATACCTGACTGTTCCATGATGTAGTAGTACTGTCTGAGGGAACAGAGGGATTGGGGGACGTTGGATTCCATGCCCCCAGGAATTGTCCTTGGAGGGTCTGTCTCCACAAAGACATGCAGTGGCAGCACAGGCAATAGAGGTAATGTGTAAAGGAGGTAATGAAAAAAAAAGTTACAACCCACAGCAAGATCTTACAGTATATTGTAAGATCTTACAACAAGGGTTTTTGTTTTTTTTTTAATTGACAAAGTAGTATGTTGGCATTCTTATGCCTTTGTGCATTTGTACCATAGCTTTCAGTGAGGATTTTCCCAAGCTAGCAAAACTGGGTATGTGCTAACACAGGCTGAGTGTAAAAAGGGGAGAAACTCGCATCTTTTACAAAGCAGTGGACATTTTTTTTCTGTCATCCAATGTATAACAACTAAATATCCTATTTTTGTCAGTATTATCTTGAAAATGAATAATCACTATTGCTCTTGTTTTAAATGACACTGTTCTAAAACTCCATTGTGGTACATGTAAGCATGCATGTACATAAACACAAATATATGTAAGTGTACTACAAAATCTGCTGCTGAGATCACCAACAACTAGAAAACCTTAAGGATGTCACCAGGATGAAGGTCCCATTTCAGTGAAAGGATGTTAAATCTGTGCCTAGGAAACGTGCAAGACAGTAGGTCCACGGTCCACAATCTTTTGATACCAGAGGACATTGAAAACAAGTATGTGCCTAGCACAGAACTCAGAGCTGACTTCCTATCTACGGCAATAAACCTCAAATAAGTTGATCTGTGTGCTAAGTGTTCCTGATTTGATTCATCAGGGAAATAGTAAAAGTATGTTTAAGAGATTTCAAGAGCCCCTTGAAGAGAAATTGTGTCTTCTGCTAAGAATTCAAAGCTTCTTAGTAGGTGATACAATTCTTCTGTTGGGATCTTTTTTTAAGCTAGAATGGAAGCTCTTAGAAAGAAAAACAAACAGCACGTAGTAGCACTTCACATTAGACCTTTGTTGTTAGGCCTGTCTTGGGTTTTATGAAGTGGAAGTACGTGGGATCTACTTAGACCAGAACTCAAGACACAATATAAAATGCTTTACTAGGCAACTAAATGAGGAATCAAAACTTAGGTCAGCACTAACTGCTGTACTTGCCAAGACAAATGGAGACTAGTCACATAACCTGGGATACGTGAATCACGAGATTTCTGTAACGTTTATTATTAGGATGCACCTTGCTCTCATTAGGGCCTAATCTCAAGCAGACTTTTAAAAACTAGTCAGTCATGTTCAGGTTGCAGACAGACTAATTTCAGTCTGCAAACCTATTTCATTAAAAGCACTGTACATTGAACTATACATTCCTGAATCATTGAATACAGTCACTTCTCTATAATGTAATATGCTAAAGTACTCTACTGTAGAAGAGTAGTACTATAGATCAGTATGAAAAAGGTAACTGTAAATGCTTTAGGAAATGTTATAACCTACTGGTTCCAATTGTGTGAAGTTTTTTGTTTAAAAATACTTAGTTAAACTTAGCTGAATTTGATCTATTACTATATACTGTGATCACTTTCCTTTTTTTTTCCCCTCTCTTTAAACTATCAGCAAATCCAAAGTCTAGGAACAGTACACATTTCCCACCTTTTCAAACTGAATAGACTGTGAAATTAAATGTCCAACAACAAGACAATGTATGCGACTGTTGAAACCCTAAAGGAATATCTGGGCATTTTCAGATTTCCTATTGTTCCAATGGACTTTTGATGTTTATTGACTGTAGAGATTGAGCTTTGCATTTTGGTGGGCAGTTTTTTTCTAGACTTTCCAATTGCACAGATGAATTTGCAAATGTTGGTTGGTATCAAACACATGGAAAAAGAGAAGTATTAAGTATTAACTACCCCTTTTCAACAGTAAATTTTGAAGTCTGTGACCACAGAAATGCCAATATTGTTAGAAATCATTTTATCAACACACCCACTTAGCTTCTGTACTCTGCATGAATAGATGCTGCATTCATTGGAAACATAGTCCACACAAAGGTGCAGGTTTTGTATAAAAATAGCAGCTCAGGTAGTTATTAGGTATTTGATTATTCCTCATTCATCTTTAATACTTGTCCTGTTTCCATGCCTAACCATATACTGCTTAACCCTTTATTTTCCATATAGTTGCTCAAGGGATCTCATTTTCATGGCAAACTTGTACACCCCTCATCAACATTTACTAATTACTTTACCTCTGCCATCTTCAGAGTACACTAAGGCTGTCATTTTGTGATGATAAATATGAAGATCTATTCCCACCCATCCAGATAATCTAACAACACAGATTAATCAAGATCAGCTCTGACCCTGTGACTGCACATCATCTGACTCCGCAGGGACTCATGCTTACTGAAAAAAAATAAATTCTTCTAACCCTTTTGAAAACCCAGTGGCAACCACTGCGTTACCTGTATTGGTTTATTACTTTTTATCATCTGGCCACAATGCTTTTGACCACCACTAGCTTTGTACAACTTGCATTTGGTGGCCCTCTACCTAAATGGGGCAGTACCACCAATGTTGCTTGAAGATCCAACACTGTGGAATATATCAAACTGGAAGGCAATGTGTTTGAATCTGGGAAAAACACTGACCCAGAAGAAAGATGGACACTGGTGCATTAAATAAAGAAGAAAATTGTTGCATGTCTCTGCACGGAAAAGGAGGTTCTTAATACAAATTCTTTCTGTGTAATGATGGACATGTGTCTACCCTGGTCTTTATTTTCAGCTAACTATCCTCTTTAATTGGCATTTCCCTCTATAGCTAATCTTGGCGTTGGTGGCTGCAGGCTGATCAGTGTCTTACTGAATTGCACAGTGGTCATCTGCCTTTAACGGGCTTCTCTGCTGTGATTCCTACTTGTTTGCATCCCATGAAAAATAGTTTGTGTCACACTTCTGCAATACTCATGAAATATCACAGAAACTAAATTTATTGTTGACATTAGCACTCACTGGGATGTGCATATTTGATTTTTTATTATGAGTATTTCCATGCTTGAACCATTTTTAATGGAGCATATCTCAGTAGGAGTCAGCAATACATCAACCAAATCAGTAAGAACAAGTTTCTGGGGACAAAAGGTTACACGACAACCAAGTTAAGGTGATTACTGTAATGTGTAATCTGTTGCTTAAAGCTTCATACCAGGGGCTCAGAGCAGCAGCTCTAACAATTTTTAAGCAAGTCTGAGAGGTGACTCTCCAGAACAAGAGAGAATTAAGTTGAATGCCTCTCTGCTATATGGACTATGGGCAGACTATATGGACTATGGCAAAGGCTAGACCCAGATGAGACAAATCAGCATTAAAGACTTTTTTCTTTCCCCCGGCAGAACGTCTCACAAATCTATTCAGATGCTTTGCAAGTGCTACTGAGCACAAAGACAATGTTACCTGGATAACATAGTTTGCCTGGATTTTATGTCATCTACTTGGGTTTCCAAGGCTTCGGGCAGGATCTTTGGTTCCAAAGAACCAAGGAAAGAGAACGAAGGCCCTCACATTGTTACAAATGCTGAAAGCCAGGAAAACCGGTCACGATCAAATAGTAATTACAGAGGATAAAGGCATTTGTATAAATGGGTGGCCTGCCTACGTTTGGAAACCGCTTTATTCCCGCCTCGCTACCCGAAAAAAATACGCAACGACACTAAAAAACCATCCCAAGACCACTGCACAGCCCGGCAGGCAGAAGGGCGTGTGGGGGCTCGGCAGACAGCCGCCAGCAGCAGCGCCGCGCAAACCCCCGGGGGGAACCCCGAGGCCGAGGCCGCCCGCCAGCCCCGCCGCTAACGGACAGCCCGGCCGCTAAGGGAACGGACAGCCCCGCCGCTAACGGACAGCCCGGCCGCCAAGGGAACGGACAGCCCGGCCGCTAAGGGAACGGAAAGCGCGAGCGGCTCCCCGCCGGAAAGGGCGGGGACGCCCTGCGACGCGGCCTATCAGGGCTCTGCCGGAAGCACGCCTCGCCCTGGGCGCGGGCCTGCCCGGCGCGGGGGCGGTCCGTGGGGCGCGCGGATGTGAGGGTTGTGGGGAGCGGCGGAGCCCGGCGGGGCGATGCCGGGCAGGCGGTCTTCGAAGGAGAAGAAGCGGCGCCGCTCGCGTTCCTGCTGCCCGGAGGGAGCCTCGGGGCCGGGTGGCAGCGAGAGGAAGCGGCGGAGCACCGAGTCCAGCCACGGTGCCCTGGAGGTAGCGCGGGAAGGTGGGGCGGGCGGCCGCTTCGCGGCTCTGGCCGCTGCTTTCCCCGCTCCGCCTCGGAGTGATGGGGCTCGGGCCCGCCCGTGCCTTCTGGGGCGCGACGCGGCCCTCCCCGTCGCCGCCGCGCCCGCCTTCTGTGCCACCCCGGCGGGCGAGGCCTGGCTGCTGTCACTGCCTGAGCTGGCTGCGGGAAGGGTCGGGGGGCAGGCGGCTGTGCCCGCTTCTCGGCCGGATGGTTGCGGCTGGCTCCTGTCCGGACCTGCGGCAGAAGAAGCTCAGGGCCGATTACGTTCAGTCAGAACTTGTCTGCCTGCAGCTGCATAGAGGAGAGAACTCGGAGGGGCAGCGCGGGGAGGCGTGCAGCGAAGGCACCCACGGCCAGGACGGGCAGTGCCGTGGCGCCCCCGTGCACGGCCAGGGGAGACCGGTCTGTTTTCCCAGGCGCAGGAGATGCAGGGCACAAGCTCAGAGGTGACCCCAATCGTGGTGCTCATGCTTGCAGGATTGGAAGTCTGTTCTAGGAGGTGTTGGTGCACGAGTACGAATATTCGCATGATGCACACGCCTGAGTGAATCGTGGAGCTGTCAAAATGTATTTCTAGCTGTTTTTTTTTAACTGTAGAGGCCTTCCACTGATGTATGGAAGATACATGTTCTGATAGAAAGCCCACTTTTATTCTCAGAAGACTGTGCCACACAGGGAACTGTATGCCAATTTCCTTCTTAGTGGGGTAGCTATAACTTACGAGATTAGTGATTTAACTGCACAGCAAATCGGAGAGATGGATTTCTTCTGCCTTAAAGCATGCTTTCATGTATAAGCAGCAGCTAGGTATTTGCAGATAATATTTTCCAGTTAATATTTAAAAGTATTTTTTGCCTCTTGAAGCTTTTAAAATTTCCCCTAGCATAAGAATGGTTTTAGTAACCAAAAATGTAGCTTCTGTAAGGCAGTTAGCTTGCAAACTGAAACACTATTTGGAAGCTCAGAAGTCTACCTTGAGGTGTACCTTGCAATTATGAAGGGAAAGCTGTTGCAAGCACAAATTAAGCTGTAAGTTTCCTTCTTCTCTAGTTCACAGGAAATGTGAAATTTACTTGCTTTCCTTGATTTTAGGAAGAAAAGTGCAATGTACCATCCGGAGAAAAAGTGGAAGAAGCTGAACAACCCAGTGATATAGAAGAAGGAGGATTAGATCTCAGCGTGTCACTCAAACCAGTCAGTTTCTACATCGCGGACAAAAAAGAAATGCTTCAACAGTGTTTCTGTGTCATAGGGGAGAAAAAACTACAGAAGATGCTGCCTGATATTTTAAAGGTACTGAAATACACTTAACTTTATATACTTTTTACAAGCTTGAATGCTTGTGTAACAAAGCACATTTATCTCTCAAGTCTAGTGGACTTCCAGCTTAAAAGCTGCCTGTATATTTCTTAAATAAAGATTTTATAAAGTGTCTGAAAGTAAGACTTTTTTAAGATTTGATGTAGCTATTCCAGCTTACTCCTTTTTCCACTGCTCAGCCATTGCTGAACTGCAGGCTGCTTATTTTTATACCATCTGTCTGTACTGGTTAGTTAAATGGAAAAGGAGTTTCATAATTGCATGGAGTAAATTCAGTAGTGTTGTTCACTAATAAATATGCTGATTTGTTAATAAAAGTTTGATTTCTGTTTGTGTCAGCTGAATTTCTTTGTACAGTATTAAATTAATGTCTGAGATAAGCAATAAAACCCCTTATTGATAAACAGCTTCTGAAGCTGTAACTTCTGTTGACTTTAGTGGTAGTATCGCTTGAGTTTTACTGGCTTAGAACATAGGCTTTTTGAGTCTTGTGAACTGCAGGACTTGGTAATAATAAATTAGGCTAGCAGCCTGTACAGAAGAAGAGGCTGCAGGTGAAATGCCATTTGTGTGATGTTTGTTAATAGTTTTAAAATTTTTGTCTTTAATTTTTATCTTTGAATCATCTTATTAATATAAGTGAGGCAAGACTTCTTCATTTAAGCACGTGGTGAACTGCATACAGTCTCATCCATTTCTTATCTCTGGGAGAAGAGGTCTGGTGCAGCTGGAGGCAAAGGCGTTACTGAGTTAGAAAGGAAGTTGCGAGGTGGTGTAGAACCAAACCTACACTAGAGTCGTGAATGTTACAGTATGCTCGGCACTTTCTAATTTTAGTACTTGTACGTGGTATCATAGTTCATTTGAAAGCGTGAAATTATCACTTTATTTCACCAAGAGGACACCAAGTAGTACAAAAGATGTGAAGGTAACTGGAATACCCATAAAATCTGTGGCAGCATGTGGTAGTATCAAGCATGAGAAATGGATCACAATTTACATATTTCTTATCTTTATTATGATTTACAACTGTTGGTATGTTGTCAATAGCAGTGTTTGCTTCAGTTTGTGAACTTGTATTCAACAGTTGGTGCTGGTCTTTGCAGGCTTAATTATGTAATCCACCTGCTCCCAAGTGATGGAGAATTGGGAGTAATCAGGGCTACAGTTGTATGCAGTCCCATGCTTCACACATATGGCCCAGTATTTCTACTGCTTAGTGTTGCAGCTGCAGTGAAAACACCAGGCCATAGGTCAAGTAACCGATAGCGTATATTGCTTAATTTTTCAGAAAAAAACCACACACACACACTATTTCTGGTAGTTGTCAAAACTGAAACAGCTACCTGGTGTTCTTCAATAGTTGCATCAATACAGGTGAGAATAGGGAGGGGACTTGCAATCTGAGTTAGCTCTTCATGCAGTACAGTTGGAGTGCTACTTACCGTTCATAATTACTTTGTCCTCAGAAATTTTTAGTTGCTTGTGGTCTGTCTTATCTGTCTTCTTAGAATTGTTCCATGGACGAAATCAAAAGGCTTTGCTTGGAGCAGTTGGAGCTGTTATCTGAAAAAAAACTGTTGAAGATACTTGAAGGTATGAATGAAACTTAGGCAGCACTGTACAGCAGAGAATAGTCTGCCTCTAAACTGGATTTTCACTCCGTTTCTAGCTACTAATATATATACACACACACTATATACATAATATTAGCATGTGTACATATGTAATACTGATATATATACACACACTAATATATACTTACTAGTGTGTGTGTGTATATATATGCTGGGTTTGATCTTTTCAGCTTGGATGAAATCATCCATTGATTTAGAAGCTATAAGGGACCCCTATTCAGAAAAAAGTAGTATAAACTTCTTTTCCTTAGTACCCAAACTAAGAACAAAGCTTTTGACTTGGAAAAAACAAAGCTAGGAGTGTAGAAGTATTGTTTGAAATCCATTATTTTAGGTTAACTGACATTAAGTTGCCTCCTGATTCTCTGCAGGGGAAATCTGATGTACTACAATACCAGTTCAATTGTATTAGTAATTGCAGTAGAGTATTCAGTGTAATTAAAGGATTCTTGGTGGATCCCTCTGCTCTGCTGAGACACACAGTTCATGTACTTTGATTAAGGATATGATATTCCAGCTTTTGAGTATCTTACTGAACTTCATTTATAAATGTGTTGCTGTCTTGTCAATTAAGTGGAACTCTTTGAATCTTGAATGCTGCAGAGTACCTTCTATTAATTCTATCTCCTGTGCTTTATTTTTAGTGCCTATACTATCGTATAGCAATAGCTATTCTGTTTTTTTTTTTTCATAATACAGTGTAACTGAAATAAGGTTTTTGGTTTTGAGTAAATCTAATTATAGAACATCTACTTTAACTGGGGAAAAAACCTCTTCTGCTGATTATTGCAATAGAGTTAATTGTTAAGAGTAAGCCTAAGTATATAGGATTAATTATATTACCTGCCTAAATTTTCATGTTTGAAACTGTGTATATCTAGGCAAGATTGGAGCTGATTCTGATACTGACGAGGAGGCAGATGGAGGAGACAAGACTGGAGGTGAATCAGTCAGTCAGTGAGTAAAAGACAAAACACTTAAACTTAATTTAAGAATACTGAACAATACAGGAATTTTTCATGAGAAATGATCAAACTTAATAAACCTCTGAGACTATACAAGACAATACACCAGCGTTGGGTAGATTCAAATACTTCTTAGTTGCTGGTTTGGTTAGTTCATCTAGACGTAGTAAATAGGAATAAATGGATGGGAAAGGTAGTGATAGTAATCCAAATTTCACATTCTGGTCAGGATTTTTGATTTAACAGAGACCTGGTTTCTGATCCTGTCTTTGATTCAGAACAACTTATGAAGTTATTGGATGAAGTAATTTTCTTTGGTCACATCTCATCATACATCATGCAAATATACTAGAAAATGGAGTGATACTAAGTTAAGTGATGTTTCCGTTTTTCTCATGTGATACAGTTTTAATACCCTCTGACACTATTTCTTCTAGGGTTCCATTTGGAGGCTGATTTGTGGCTGTATCCCCCTTTGCTATTTGTTGCCTACGTGATCTGTGAATGGTGTCAGTACACCCATTTATGTGGACTCATTTTCTTATTTTGGACATAGCCTCTGCTGGCTATATAAAAAGGCAAAATAAAAAATTAAAAAACTACAAAATACACTAAATATCAGGTCTCCTTATGTAAAGGAGTCTCTGTTAACTGGTTCATGTTTTGCCAGTGAACTCCTAAATAGAATGAGAAGACAAACTTGTTGGCTAAGGAAACCATGAAAAATGGCCCAGGATTTTGATGTCTGGAGAAATGATATGATTTTTTTTTTAAGGCCTAATTCACAAGCTGTTTACTATTGCAAAATACATGAAATGTTCCTCATCTTAAAGAAGTATGGCAGGATTAGTGCTGCTAGATTTCAGGAAGGTACTTCCATGGCTGCAAGGTGTTTCAAAGCTACTCTTGAGACATGTATCTATGACCCTCAGCTACAGTATATTGAGTTAAGCCTTGCTTATATGCAAACAAAGTAATGATTTGACCTGGTAAAAACCTAAAAAGGGGAAATTGTTACTGTCAATTAATGAATAAAACAACAAAATAAGGAAAGCAAGCAGGATTTACCATTTTTTAACTAGCGGGTTTCTGAAAACACTTAACAACCCATTTGCCCATGGCAAGTAGGAAAGTTTCAGGAAAACAACATCTATAGGATCTAAATCGCAGTTTGGAAGTCTACTGTTTTTACACTATACAGATAATATTCCAGGCATAAGCAGTGAGTAAACCAAAGTGAGTTGGTGTTGTCAACCTTTTCTCATAGCTGTGTTGAAGTACAGCAGAATTAAAGCTGACCAAGTTCTTTAGTGATTGCTGTGGTTACCAAAAACTGACAAAGCTAGGTCACCTTATGTGGCTGATGAGAAAGACGTGAGCAGTAACTGACAGCAAAATCAAGAAGAAATTGTGTTTAAAAGAAAAAGTAAGAGAAAATAAGAGATTGTTTGCTTTGACGAACAGAATGGTTGAGGTGCCCCTGATTTTTGTGTATCTATCTCCATCCTGATAGTTTAATACTTCAGACCCCTCCAAAATGGCCAGGCAAGATATGTTGGTGTAGGAATTGTGGCTTTTGTTCTCCTTTTAATGCAGTGGGTTAAAAAATAGTATGCTACACACAAGGGTGCTGTCTCAGAACCTTGGCTCGTAGGTTGAGCTGTGTGCTAACTTTAACAAAAAACAAAAAGGGAAAGCTGTTTGGATGATAGAGAAATAAAGGGATAGGAGGAAATAGGTAAAACGAGGAAAATTAAGGTTTTGTATTAATCATTAAGCCCAGTGCTCAGTAAGTAGAACAATATTATGCTTTTACAACTGTAAAATGTCACAAGCCCTTTTTACTAAATAGGTCTAATCTTTGGGCATTTAGTCTAACTTTTTTGCAATCCGTGTGTAAACAAATATAAATACAAGTTTGCAAAACTTCAGAAAACTGTGTGTTTCAGCCAGAACAGCAACAAGTCAGTCAGTAGGCAGGGAGGCTAAAGATGCAACAGTGTAGAAGTAGTGAAAACTGCATTGCTGAGCTAAGCTTTGGTTGTTTGTAATCATTAATATGTTTTAAATTATCATCTGAGTTTAAATGGGTGAATTTATTTGCCCTGGGAAGAGAAAAGACTTTTCAGAATGAAAAAGGCAGTTTCTTTGTTTATGTTCTCACTGGTGGTTGTTCATAGTTTGTCTTCATTTCTTGTGGTTTTCTTGTAAATGACTACTTTTTTTCTGCATTCTGTTAATGATGCAACATTAAAGCTTTTTTGTTTTAAGTCCGACTTGCCTTAGTTGTTTTCATGGACATGTAAACGTGAGAAGGAAAAATGTGAATAGCAAGTCTTACTCTAGTTAAAAATTTGTTAACTGATTGGAAACATCACTTTTCTTTCATCCTTGTTCTTAAAAAAAAATAAATAAATTCAACAAACTTATACCTCCAGCAATATCCATGTATCAATAGAAATCCAGAAAGCTTAAATCAATATATCTGAAGAAATTAAGTGTATCAAAATATACAGGCTTTTTTTTCCCCCTGAAATATGTAAATACTTATCTGTCTCTAAAGACCTGCTTCCAGTCTGTACCTTCTAAAAGTAGCAGGGGTTTAGAGAAGTTTCTCCAGGTACAGGGAAGATTGCAAAATTCAGACCTTTATCTGAAGCTTTTGGATAGTATCACATCTGTAATTGTAAATTGAACATTCCTTTTTCTGATGCACATATCCTCATTCTGCCACCAGAACCGGAAGTCCTGAGGCTTGTCCTAGATTTCAGCTTTGTAAAAGCTTCAGATGCTTCCATTAGCATGTAAAGCACTTGCTTTGCTATTTTGTCACCAGCTGCTTCTGTGTTAAACGCTAGAAATCCTGGAGTAAGCATGCATAACTGAAGAAGCGGGGCCTATGTTTGCCAATAACTGGAAATTGCTGTTACAATAGATAACGCTTCATTACTTTTGAGCTCTGTGTAGATTAACTATGCAGTTCTCAGATTCTTGTTATGGTTTCTGTGTTACTGTCTGCAATGGAATACTGTTAAACCAAGAGAATTGCTGTATACCAAGGTTCCAACTAAATGACAGATATTTAATTGAAAGGAGTTAGCCAATTAATGCCCTGCAAAACCCAGTAGGCATTCTTCCCATCTCATTCAAAAGGTATTGGCGTGTTCTTGAGCTATTCCTTTCCTGCTCCCTGAATTGGCTTTTTAAATACCCTCCAACTGAAGGACTGAAAATAAATTATTTGCTGTAGTAATAAAATATGTATTAAAAGAACAAGCATGCTGATATCATTATAATGATCATATGTTCATGTCCATAATGTGGGTAAATGATCTTTTGCTTTGAAAATCTAATGTGCTTATTTTTTTCACTTTGTGAACATTTGCGGTTTAATATTCACTCCTTCAAGAATTTATAGGCTTTTTACTGCTTTGTGGTCATGAGTGCAGTTTTTGTTTGTTTTGTTTTAGAAAGGGTAGCAGTTTAGAGGCTTGCCTTGTTTTAACATGTTTTGCTCCTAGGTACTGGGATGTTCACAAGCATGCAATCGCCATCTGATATTTACCCCTCTAGGACAATTTGGTTACCTTCACCATTTGGAATCACTGCAAGAATAGGCTACATGAGTCATGGGCAGATACATTAGTACTTGGCATCTGTTCACTGTCTTCTGTTCTTATGGTGTCCTCAAACTTCACCTGTAATTGGACTGATGGACATTTCATAGCGCATTAAACTATTTGATTAGCATCTGTCATTTGGGATACCTTTCCTGAGGAGCACTACTTCATAAGGACTGTTTTCTTTTTTTTTAAAAATTGCTTGCTGTTAATTATTTTAGTTCTAATTCATCATGGAAAACTACCCTTGGAACAAAAATTTGCAGGAAGCTTACAAGGACTTGGGACTTCTAGAAATATTTTTTCAGACTTGGAACTGTGAAGGCAAATTTTAATTTAGGAAGGTACATCATCTTTATGTCAGAGTAGCAGAGGTACTGATCTCAAGCCTCACTCCAGAGATTTAGTTGAATGTTTCTTAACGACAATTAAAAGCCCTGTAAGGAAAGTATCAGAGTATCAGTGTGACTGTATCTCATGTTGTCAGACTGTCTTCTAGTCCAGCACATTAAGATATTTTTTTCTGTCACAAAACTTTTCCTGCGGGTGTTCACCCCAGTTACTGCTGATGCTTGGAATCCCAGCCACCAGTATTGCGGTGCTATTGTCTTAATCCTTAGCTGTCCACTCCTCTGACCAGTACCCCTTTTCCTAACCTGGGCTACTGTCTTGCCTAACTCTGCATAATCTGCTGGATGTGGTACCAAATTACCCTCAAACTGAGATTTCTTAGGCAGCTATGCAGGTTCCTGAAAGTAATAGATTCTGTAAAGAATCCACGTGTTTGAGCCCAGGTAAGTATTGCACTAGTGTGGAGCATGCCAACATGAAAAGCCATCATAGGGCACATTTAAATTTACAGTGTTCGTCACCAACAAACTGTAATAAAATATTTACTAACAAACAAGTTAAGGTTAACAAGTTGAGAGCAAAACTGAACTGTGAACTGCTTCTGCTTGGCCACAAGATGGTGCAAAATGCCCGCCTATTAAAGGAAGTAGTGAAGGTTCACCAGCAATACAGTCCAATCCAATCAATTCTGAAAGCGTAAAATGTGCTGTAAAAGTACTTTTGGGTTCTAAAAATTCTTTTGTTGACAGGAGGTGGTCTTTAAAGGAATGTGGTTTTGCTATAATCAGTGATAATGTCAAGGTAACAGGAGGAAACTTTACAACAAGTTTTGATATGTGATTTTTTTTCTATTGATAATTTCTTTTTACGTAGCTGTTAAAATGGGTCTAGGTAATTTCACAGCCAATGTTTGAACCGTAGAGGTCACTCCGAGTTTTCTGTCAATGGGGTGATTATAATTGCTCAGTGAAATTTGGTGTTGGATGTCAGCGTGATGCCAGAGATGTGAAGTTTCTTGCCTGGATACTATTTGTGCAACATCAGACTTTCCCAAGTGACACGCTGCTGTCCAGTGCAGAGATGACTACTCAGTTTAAAATGATGAAGCAAGTGTGTGAGGGAGGACGGGCAGGGGCAGCCTAAGAAGCTTTTGCTCTTAGGGATGAGCAGGGTGTATGACAAACTTGTTTTCCTCAAGATTTGAGTGACTAAGTATAACAAATCATTAGGAGTTGCTTAAAAAAAAAAAGTGGATCCTTCCAGATCTGTTAACCAGTAGCTGGTCCCAGATCCACTGCTCTCCCCAGTTGCTATACAAGCCCGCAAGGTTTGCATCCCCACTCTGGTTGCCACTCAGAACTCCTTGTGCACACAGGTGTCTCTGATAGCTGGTGCAGACCTATGATTGTCCCCAGCAGCTGACACTCAGACTGTTGATCTCTTGGGTATCTAGCTGAGGAATGGTCCCTCAGTTTGCCTACTTGCAGACCCTGGTCTCTTTCAGGAAATTGGCCTCTGATCTTACAGTCTGTCTGGTACCTGGCTCCCAGACCTGTCATCCTACTGGCTGGCTAGACTAGCCTGAGGTTTACTGGTGAATTACAAGCATCTGCATACACACAAATGCATGACATTGAAGTACCCTGAGGAAGTGTGCACATTTTTCATTCTGTCTAGTTTCTGGCAGCACAGTCCTGCAGGCCTCTGTGACCTGCGGTCCCCTTTGCAGTTGCTGACACTTAGAAGACACACACATGCGCATGCGTATATATACAGAAAATAGTGTCGTCTCATTTGGAAAAATAGTTAGTATAGCAATAGAGTTCAATAAGAAGGCAGGACAGACTGTGGTGATCAGGTCCAGGGCTTGGCCAGACAAGTGTACTGACCAGCAACCCGTTTATGCTCTGCTGGCCCTATATCTTCTCTTTTTCTCTTTTTCTTCCCCATGCTTATTCTTTCTCAATCCGCCTCGGCTTCTCTCTTTTCCCACCTTTGGTTCTTCCTCTAAACATCCTGTGCTGCCCTACACGTTCCTATGCTCCCCTTAAAAACATCTGCCAGTAGGTTTTATGCAATCCTGAAATGCTCTTCCCCAGCATCCTATACAGACCCCCTTGCTCCTGTAGACAGTAACACCCTTCAGCCTATAAGGTGGTTTGTCTAGCTGACTGCTCTTACTAGGTTTCATTCCAGAAAATGGTCTGGTTTCTCTCCTTTCACAAGCTTAGGAGCAACTCAGGCAGGGTCATCCTGCTGCACTGATGAACTTAGGAGGGTTCCTCTGCTTGCAGTTTTCCTCTGCTCCTTACTGGGCCTTTGTGCTTATGGTGACTCACCATTAAACACATAACCTAATGGACAGGACAGTACAACGGAGAACTGAGTGTGATAAGCCTTGGCAAGTGACAGGAGAGCAAAATCTGAAATTTCTGGGAAGGTGTGCTCTGACAGCACCATGGACAGATTTAGCTGGTGTCTGTGCTGGCATCTGGCCTAACCCCACCCAGTAATGGAGGTGGGTGGGGAAATGTTGCTACACAGGAGTGTGGCACTGTCTCAAAGCAGAGGACCAGTTAGGCTTTGGTCCCTGGAGCCTGGCACTGAGAGTGCTGAGAGGGTGTGTCCCCTGGGATAGGTTGTGCAGGCTCACTGGAGTGGTAATTGGGGTGGGTCTCAGTTAACTCTGACCTTATGGGTGTGTGTTTGAGTGCAAAACGTTTCTTCACAGCCTATCCTCTGCTCGATCTACTTACCAATTTGAACATGGTAATGTCATGTTGTCCAGTGTTCCTTTTCCCACATGACAGCAGGAAGATTGAGACTCTGATTAACATGTCTGAACCATCACATACAGCAGACCTAATTTTATTTGTTGAATTCCTGGGCTTATTTTACATCTAATGGGTGAGGGCTGTAATCTATCTTGCAGCACCTCTGGCCTTTGTAGTACAAAGGAGTAGAAAATGACTGGAGTAGAAAATAAATGAGCAAACTCTCTTTGTGAAGAGGCAAAGTTTAAATAATTTTCTGATGGGGTTAGCCATATGTACAGAACTTCCCGCTCAGCATAGCTATTTGAACATCTAATTTGTATCCGTTCATCTCTTTCAGCCCTGCTTGGGAATGGAAAGTCCCAACAGAAATTAAAAGGTTGGGAGAATACTTCTTGAGTTGACCATATAGGAAAGCAAACTGAAAGGATACATACCACTGAGTTCTGAGAAAAATGCATGACAGTAAATAGTCTACTCCTAGTTTATTATAATGGCATTGGACAGTACATTTCTCTTGAGGTTTCCTTACTTAAGGTGCAGAACATTTAAAAATTTTTTTTTCAGGTGCTGCATGCATATGAAAACAGCTGCACATTCTCCTTTATCAATTATTGCAGGCTACCATACACATTTTTGTTGCAATGGGTACAAAAAGTGGGAGAAAAAGAAGAGTCTATTGATGTGTAACCTTTGCTGCTACAGAAAAGGAAATAGCAATCAAAATAACTGTGTCTCTCAGACCAAGATGGCTTAGAAGTGTTACAGTGTTCTCCCTCCTGACATAGCCATTGGACACCTGAAAAAAAAAAACTTTGAGAGCATGGGGAAAATAGATCTGTATTCAATTTTAGGAAAAGCCTTCAGGCCATTACTGAAAAACAAGTTGTTAAAGTCATTATATTTACATCTGTGATACCAGAATACTGCTATCCTTTTTATAGTGCAGTTTAGCTCCCACAGGCAGGATAACTGCATTGATTCCATATTAATATGTATGAAACCAATGCCACACTGACATTCAGGGTAGGAAATTGGCAATTCTACTGTCAAAATGCTCACTAAACATGGCAATTGAACTCTTCCTGTGATTGTGGGTCCTTCTGCCTTCCTTCTTCCTGTATATTTCACAGTATTTTCACAGTTTGTATAACTAGTACGTGCAAAATGTCTGAAGGACATGAACATTTCACAAAAGTATCTCTTCCTTACCCTTGTATAAAGCAGTTGAAACCTTACAGGTCAAGGGTAGAAATCTTTAAATAGAAGAAATGAGAAATGCAGATACTGAATACAATTTAACAGTAGAGTTGCATTTCGTTTTAAAAAGTGGCCCTTTGTGAAACTGAGATTGTGATGTAGGAGAGGTGGATGGTGGTGGTATTATCGCACACTGGGTAAACAACCTCACACTTGTGGGATAACAGTGGGGTGATGGTAACTTCATGAAAATAGCTTCTTAATTTCCAAAGAAAACAGAAATAGTATTTTAATGCAACGGAAACTAGTTTTTTCAAATCATTTAACTGTGTGACAATTTATTCTGAGTTTTAGAGAAAAGCTCCTAATATTACTGAGAGGTTACCAGTGTGATTGTTATTCTGAAAGGCTAGGGTGTAGTGGAAATATTTGCTTTATCCTTGTGTATTGCTAGGCAAAGCAAAAAAAAAGCTCATTCTCAAGTGCTTAGATTAGCATTCTGAGCATTTCTTTTGCCTTTATTCATACTGTAGGTGGCCTGTTGGGCTACTACCACATAATTTCGTTAGTTAAAGTTAATGTTTCTTAGAAAAGTTCTCTTAAATTGTAGAAGACGTAGATTAAAATGTCTTCTTATTTGTTTCCAGGCAGGACAACAGTATAGACTCTACTTCTTCACTGAGAGAAGACAACAAGCTGGAAGGTCAGGAATCAAAACAAGGTATGTAGTGGAGAAAGCTGAAATTTTGTTCTCTTGATGTTGGGCAGTGACTAATTCAAGTTAACTGATAGCTCTCTTGTGAACGGTAGCTGCAATCACAGAGAATCATCCTCTTAGAAATCAGCTGGTGTAGGGTTACAACCTCTCCCTTGGGCCCAATTCCAGAAAAGAAGGGGGGAACATTGAAGAAGACATTGTAGGAACTTTGGCTTCTTAATTCTGTGAGACTGGAGGATTTTTTGTGGCTAGAAGCAAATTGCAGCTCTTCAAAGTTTGCTAGTTTAGCTTCTGGAACATGACTGAAGCTCTTGCAAGGCTCATTTGGCTCTTCATATCTAGTTTTTCAGCCGAAGAGGAACATCAGTCATTTCAATTTCTTGGTATATAGATGATTGCTAATACTGCTATTACCATTTGCTGAATTCTTCCAGAGTCAGTTTTACTTTCTGTTAAGAAGCTCATAAGAGTCTACCGTACTCTGTTTTGACATTCATAGATAACCATTATACTAATTGTTTGCCAAAGGACTGCTTGTAATTTAATCATTTTGTTCAGTCTTGATATATGATACCTTGCTTTGCTTGATTGTGCAGAGCTGAGGTCCAATGGAATGGTGCTTAACACTCATCACTCCTGATAACTGGTGTATTTTACTTGAAGTCAGTGTCAGTGGAAGTGCACACACAGATCTTTGAATCTCTGAGGATGAATGTTTTGTCTTGTATATTTTCTCTTTTTAAATGCAAAAACGTAGTGGGTGAGACTTTCAGGTACTACAGTGATTGGCAGAATAGAAAATGCAAAAGCAGGTAAGTTAGTGATACATGTTCGAGTACTTGCTGCATAAGGAAACAGTTTTCTTAACCTGCAGCACTATTTGTTTTACTCCAGTCATTAAATCAGCACCATATAATAACTGCCAGTATTATTTCATACATGAAGGACTAGAATTGTAGGTGTTTCTGTCTCAGTCTATTTTTTTTCATTTGGACTAGCCATATGCAGTAACATCAGAAATAACTTTTCCAATCAAAGAATGTTTCAAATTCTTATAAGCTATTTTTCTCTTTTGCAAAGTTCTAACATTATTTGCTTTCTGCAACTCCTATTTCACAATTCAGCATGTTGTCTAAAAGATGTCTCTTGGAGTAACTTTGTGAAGTATGTTTTTTTCTGAAATAATTAGTGAGGAGAATTAAATGGAGAAGTAAAGAGTCATAATAAAAGCATCAAAACTTTTAGGAGCAGGTTGCTATGGCTTTGTGAGGAATGCTTTAAATGTTGCTTGTTGTACTGTATGGAGTGATCTTAGAACTGACAGATTTCCTGCAGATCTCTTCCACTTTTTGTTTTATCAAGGGGAATTGATGACTGTTGCAAGTGATTGCTTCATTGTTGTTTTTTATGACTTCATGGGCCAGAGTATCATGACGGCTTTGGGCTGTAACAGTGACTCCACTCAACATGTTAACTTCAAAGAGCTTTTGAGAATATCAATATAAATTTAAAGATATAACTCTAATCATTCTGCTGAGCTGCAGCCTGTGATGCTATGGGGAAAAAAAGAGAATGAGAGGACAAGCAAAAGTGGATAAAATAAAATTAAAAAACAGAATTAAGTGTGCTAAAATGAATTTTGCAGCTGTATCTGAAGGAAAAAGTAAAAGTTACCAAATGAAAAACATAATGAGAAATGCCAATGATGATCTTTATTACTGGATAAAATTACAACTGCAAAAGAGGGACATAAAGCCCATCAGCTAATTAAACATCTGTAGGCCAATGAGCTTGTATGAACAGTGTATTATACAGTTTTGGAGGCTCCAGATTCTGAATGGAACCCCAGGTAGCTTTGCCCAGCTTCCTGGTCCATAGTAATTCTGGGACAGACATGAATGACTGTTAACATTTTGTTTCTGCTTAATATGTGACCAATACCAAAAGGAATCCCATGGTGGGCTGGCCCCAGCCAGTAGCAGGCACCCATCAGCCACTCAGTTACTCCTTCCCCAGTGGGGTGGGGGAGACAATCAGAAGAGCAAAAGTGAGAAAAACTTACGGGTCAAGATAAAGACAGTTTAATAAGTGAAGCAAAAGCTGTGCACTGAAACAAAGCAAAGTAAGAGATTTATTCACTACTTCCCATTGGCAGCCAGATTTTTATCCACTTCCTGGAAAACAGAGCCTCAGCATGCATAACAGTTAATTGGGAAGACAAATGCCATAACCATGAACATCCCTCTTTCCTCCTCCTTTCCTTGAGCTTTTATTGCTGAGCACAATGTCATGTGGTATGGAACATCCCTTTGGTCAATTGGGCTCAGCTGTCCTGCCTGTCCCTCCCATCCTCTTGCCCACACCCAGCCTACTCGCTCTGGGGTCAGATTGAGAAACAGAGAAAGACCTGAGGCTGTGCAAGCACTGCTCAGCACTAGCTGAAACACTGATGTGTTATCAAGACTGTTTCAGAAACAAATCCAAAACACAGCCCCAGGCAGGCTGCTGTGAGGAAAATTAACTCCATCCCAGCCAGATCCAGTACAAAGTCAGTTTCTCTTTGGCAGAGAATTAGGATGAGCATGCTCAGGAGTTAACTTTCAGGCTTTGAACTATGATCCATTGATGCACATATTTTTTTGATGTATGGAAATGCTGCTTAGTTGAGCAGGATGTTAGGTAAATACTGACTGATGCCATGCAGCAAGACAGAAGAATTTCCATTTCTTGATCCTGTTGATTCCCATTTCTTTTGATCTTTCACATACTTTGTGTCTTGCAAAGTAAAGTTGAAAAGATAGTGTTTAACTATCTTTTCAAATCAAACTTGTCACAAGTTTGATTTGTTTGACAAGTTTGTCAATCAAACTTGTCATCAAACTTTTCAAATCAACTTGTTCACAAGTTGATTTGATAGTATGGGAAATAGGTAAAACTGCATCTGAAACTGAAATATTAATCCTGAAGTTACTGTCACAGTAGGAACAGGGAAAAACTACTTAGGATTGAAGAAGGCCCTGGTATGTTAATCTCTTATGAGTACTTTTTATACACACTGCTGTGAGGAGGATTTTTTATAGCTTCAGAATTATTTATGTTTTAGGTGTTCAGCTTTTATTGCTTGAAAATTGTGATTTATCTTACAAAAAACAAAGACCAGAAGTTCTCTGTAAACTTCATCTATATGGCTTGTCGTACATTTTCCAGAGGTGAATTTGTTTTCTTGTCAGCTTTGATTAGAACATTGGAGGCACCACATACGTTAGCTGTAAATGTTCCCATATACGCTGTATGTGCCAGTACAATGGCCAGAGTTTGCAATCCAGTAAACCAGTGTTACAAGGTACTGGACTGATAACTATGTGAGATTCTAAATCAGGAGTGCATTCTCAGTCAGGGTAGCATGCAGTATTCCTAAATCGGGACTTAAATGCTGTGACAAATCATAGCCTGTGATCAGGAGTGAATAGCCGAATATCTTTTTTTAAGTGTATATAGCAAAAAAATCTTTAATCCAGAATCAGTAAAACCCTTGGAGCTATGTTTTAAAATGTTAATATTGTTTATAAAAGCAATTTGAGGGTTTTTTTGACCAGAAAAAAAAATATTTTTTTCTCTCTCCCCACCTTTCCCTCACTCTCTCCCTCCCTGCACTGTAAGTGGAGTTTCTATTAATTTTTAGTACTGTGACTGACTAGTGTCCCACTCTGTTTAAAATACATTACATAGTGTTAAAGTGTCATTTTTAAAATTGCATTTTGAAAACAAAGTTTACTTTAAAGATCATAAACAATAATCAATTTTGCACTGCAGAGGCTTCCTTGTGATATAAAACCTTATGATGTATTAATTAGGAAAATAGATCATGTAACTCCATAGGATGGAATAAATTTTCTTGGTACTGCTGCTTTTGCTATACTGCATGTTCTTCTAAATTGGCATAAAAATGCATTAACACTTGTCTAAATTAGATCAGCCTTGAAAGTTGGAGGAGGAAAAGAAGAGGAATTAATTGTCTTAAATTCATAGATCTTTTTGCCACTCTCTTAATCTGCAGAGAAACACTTCAAGCAAAGCAATTTTATAAGTTGAAAGAAAAATGGTTCTTTTAGGCGACTATATGATTGTTACATTTGTGTTACAGGCAAGGGAGAAGATAGTGATGTCCTCAGCATAAATGCAGATGCATATGATAGTGACATAGAAGGCCCATGCAATGAAGAAGATGGCCAAGATGTGCAAGAAAACACTGTCAGAAGTGGAGCTGGCCAGATAGATGACCTTCAGAAGGACATTGAGAAAAGCGTGAATGAGATACTGGGGTTGGCAGAGTCCAGCCCAAAGGAGCCCAAAGCAGCAACCTTAGCCGTTCCTCCGTCAGAAGATGTTCAGCCATCAGCACAGCAGCTGGAGCTTCTGGAGCTCGAGATGAGGGCCAGAGCTATTAAGGCTCTGATGAAAGCTGGTGACGTAAAAAAACAGCCCTGAGATTGTTTAGATTTAATTTTCAGTATTTGTTTTGAAGGATGTGATGTCTGTTCTCTTCAGTGCTAAAGTATATTCGGGTTGGGTATGACATTCCTCATTCAAACCTCATTGTGTATCCTGACCTGTGGCTTAAGCCATTGACAGTTGGTTTCATTGCCTTTAGTGTGCTCCTTCCATGACATGCACAGAGTGGTTTGATGCTTCACTGAGATCAGGTCTCTTTGTGTTGGGCTGTCTCCTCGAGGAGTCACACAATGTATAGAGCTATGCCAGGAACCTGGTGCCTTCCAGAAAGGTTAAGAGAATCAAGTTCTTTGTAACCCATGGTTAGAAATTACCAGCTATTTTATTTATTATCAACTTGTTAAACTACTTGAGAAACTTGATTCATATGTAGTTCATTAAAAATACCTTTTTGAAGACGTCTTTTGTCGTGTGACTGCCTTCAGCATTCTGTGATAGGATTTGAGATTGCTTATTTCTCCTTGAGGCCCAGCTCATCATAATGTAGCTGTTCCAGTTAAAATGAATCATGATTCACTTAAAAGCATACTTAATTTTTAGAAAGTTGAATTTCTAAAGGTAAGGATTTTTTCCTTTCAAATAAACAGTTGAACCATGTTATTTTAAGAGTTATGAAAGTGCCTGAAAGTGATAAATACCAGAGTTTTTATACTGTTGCTCACTTAATTTTGTCACTCTCCTCTGCTGTTTATCTTCTGTGTCATAAGTGAAATAAAGAAAATAGAGTTTTTTCTTGACTATGAAGCTTTTTTTTTGAACATTTGGCATCATATTTAGGGCAATGTAGGAAATCAGACTATTTAGAAGACCTTGAGTTTTTAACATTTAACTGATGTAGTCAGTTCATGTCCCCTGTAAATAGGAAAATCCACCTAATTTCAGTGTAAATGTTTTTTAGAAAAGGCATTTAATTTATTTATATCTATTATATAAGGTTTTAAAATCATAATTCTACTTTTATCTATTTCAAGGGTATTTCTTTGTAAGTAAATTGTATTATAGGATTAATTTTCCTGCTATGATTTCTTACAACAATTAAAATAATTCTGATTTTGTTTAGAATTAGTGCTGGTTTTATACTTGGCTGGTAATCAAATGCATATAAAAATATTTCTGTGTGTGTTTGTTTACATACATGCACACACAAATTGTTTTTTTTTAAGGTACAAAGTTTACAAATGTGGTCCTTGTTAAGTAAAATGATGTATTATATATTGTTACTCCTGATTTTCCCTTGGGTTGTTACTTAGAAACCAAATTAGATACATTGCAACAGTAGCACAGGTAATTTCCACATGCTATTTTGTAGTATTACTGCAGACCTTGTTCTAGTCAAATATTATGTCTTGAATTCTCTTGCAAGGTTTATAATTTTCTTTTTTTTTACCTTCCTTTTTTTTTCCTTTCCTTTTTTCCCTTTATTCTCTTTTTCCCTTTCCTTTTTTCACCTTTTTTCGCCCTTTCCTCTTAACCTCTTTTCTACTCGTTTCCCTTTCTTTGTTGGTAGTCAAGTGCATTGTCTTTAGTAGCAAGCTTCTTAAGTATTTCTTGAAGTATGATTGATTTCCTCTAGGATCAACAATATTGTGAGTAAAATGGTAGCAAAATAGTGCAGTGTAAATTATTAACTAAAACCTTCACTAAATACAGCTGAGAAAATTGCAGTGTGCGTTCACTAAATGATGGCAGTGACCTGAGTAAATTTCACCTGACTGTAATCAGTTATCTGTGGCAACAACATTTTTCTATTATTTTTTAGAAAATGGAGGATGTAAGTTAGAATATGTATATCCAATTCAAAAGGTAACTTAACTCACAATATGTGTGTGTTGTCTTCAGTTAATTTAATTTGGCTGTTTGGTGAACTTGTGATTTGAGTACAGAGAAACAAAAGCAGGTAAGACAGTTGGAAAACCTAGATGTGCTGTGTTGTTCTTTGTACAGTCCTAGGCTAGTGGAACTATGTTAGACTGTAAAAATAAGTTTTACTGCTGCTATACTTGGATCCTTAATGCACTGAATACCTCACACTGCCTGCTGTGGAAACGAAAAAGCTCACCTGCAAGGACATTTGCTTCCTAGTCCTGCTGTGCAACCCTGCGTATCTGGACTGATAGGAAAACTTCTTCCTTATTGTTTGCCTCTCTTCTTTCATGTCAAAGGTTCATTTGCCAGTTCTACAATCTGCCATAGCATTGATGAGGCTTGCGAAATCCCAAGCAATACGAAAAACCAAAAATCAGTCTTTATTATTGAAGAAAAATGTACAATACAGTAATAGTTGACTGAGAGGACAAATGTTTCTAGGCTTGTATCTTCTCTTTTTTACTGGTACTCCCAGCACCTGTGGTTTTATCACCCGCAGAGGTGATTCCTTGCTGACTGTGTACTCCTGCGTGGCTCCCATGTATTTCTGCCAACCACTGAACAGCAAAAGGCTACTTCATGTGGAAGCCATGCCTTGGTGAGGCATAACTTAGCATGTTTTAGGAAAGCTGAATGTAAATCAGCTTTAATTAGAAATATGTTTCCTACACCACCGGAAGAACCGATACAGTCAAATGTATGACGTCCATTCAGTTATGTCACAGAATGATACATTTGCAGTTGTTTCGCAGCAAGGAAATACTGCTACAAGTAATGATAAACTAGAACGTAGTTCTCTTCTACTGCCTACTTGCTGGAGGTATATGGCATTTATTTCTGAACTGAGCTTCATTTTCCTATTGGTTTTCCAGGTCACCTTTAAAAGTTCATTTTGTAGTATGTTGAACTGTCAAAGGTTATTATTTCAAGGTCTGTATCAAGAAGTTGCATATGCTAACTTTAATATGTAGTGTGACAAAGATGAAACAGGTTTACTATGCATATGACAGAGAAGACTTGTAATTACAGCCCAATTAAATTTGAAATTAAACGAGGAGAAGGATTCCAAGAAAATTAAATTAAGCTGTTTACAAAAATAAAATAAAATATATCATAAGAGAGACTTCATGTGATTGATTACACAAGTGCTAATTAATTTTTAAGATATTGTACTATTGCTGCTTAGGTTAAAAACAGATCAGCTAAATTATATGGATTCCTGCATTGATTCATATCACTGCACAGTTAAAAAAATCCAGTGTATTTAAAATATTTATTATACAATGGTTTTGTTGTTCACTTTTAAATATCTCTTTGATTTTTTACCTTGAAAAATAAATTTAATATTTCACTTGGAGGAAGAGGCAATTTGTATGTAAAATGCAGCCATGAATTATTTATGAAACCTTAAAATAATTTTACTGGTTTTTGATCAACCACTTCGTTGGGAAAAAATATTATACACTGGGTGTTGGTCAGCATGAGGAAAAAGATCCTCATTATATTCTGGACTGCAACAGAAATATTTTCTAATGAATTTTGGCTGTCCTTATAGATGAAGCACAGTGCTTTTTTGAGGAGGAGGGTTGATTGTGTTTGTATTAGGTAAATAAAAAGGCATGACTCCCCAGAGAGCCAAAAGTATCTATTATTTCTGTTTAGAGGCTTTGATGTTATTTTTATGGTGATTTCATAGAGAATAGTAATTAGACTTCAAGATGCCACTTTTGAGAGACAAATCACAGGCATTTCCTCAGAAAAGAATTAGTTCTGTTTGTAACACTCTTTTCATTACAGTATTTGCTCTCAGAAAAATATTTTGCCTAAGAGACTTAGTGCCTTCCATAAATTTTTTTTTTTAAGCCGTGTTATAAAATATGTTCTTTGCTGTTTAAAATTATTGTAATTATTAATCTCAGTGAATGGAAGTTTTGATTACTGACTTCAGGTTACTTCTAAATAGATACAAAGGTAGCACGTAGCGAATCAAATAATCTGTGTAGATGGTTTAAGATGCTGCTGTTCTGACCAGATACAGTTGAAATGCCACATTAAACATGAGCAGTGTGGCACTGCATTGTGAATCTCACCAAGCAAGGCAGCTGGATGGCACTCTCCTGCAGCGTTGTCTGTATTTGAGGGAGCACGGTTTCACAAACAGCAGCCACCGTGGGGGAACACTGTAATGGCACAAAACGTCTCTTCACCTTCTGATTCCTTAAACGGTCAGAGCTATAAAGATCGTAAATGGTTGCTTGGTTACTACTATTATTTTTTAAATATTAGTCTACAAAAGCGCTTTTCTTAACTAAAGTTACTTCATTTTCATCTGTGGATAAAGCATGTCAAGGGTTTTCTGAAAAACAGCAACTGAAAAAAGGTTTTGTGCACATGAATGTGTAGTAAGTTGTTATATGGCATTTTACATGCCCATCTTAAGATTATAAGCACTGATTTAGCTTTCTGAGATCACTGATGCTGGTAAACGTGCCCTTTTCACAGAAGATAATTGAAGATTAATTGTGAAATAGGCTCTTTAGTCAGGAAGGGAGATGAGTTGGTTAATTGATGCAGCAACATAAAGAAGAACAGCATAACTTTAGGAGCATAGACACCAAATTAAAACCTGATTATGGAGTCCTGCAATTTAGTCCCAGTAATATAAACATTGATGTTTATTGCTAAGTCAATCTGCAATATATGGAGAGAAAAAAAATGTTTGTTTACTTTATTTATGGCCAAGTTTAAATGTTAAAATACTGGAATTTTTTTTTTTGTCAAATCTCATGTTTCATAGGCCTTTCTTGGCATTAATATTAAAATATGTAAACAGAACATATAAAAGGTGAAGAAAATCTGAAGTTTGTAAAAAGGTTTAGCCACATACCACAAACTGACTCTGTAGTCAGACACAGGAAGACCCCAAAAACATAAATGTAAATATTGCATGGTTATTAAATTGTAGAGCACAAGTAATAATCTCTCTTAAAAAAAATGCATGTTAATTCAGTGCATCATTGCTTTCTTAAGCACATGGGAAAATGTAATCTTTTTTCATGGGATCTGTCTTGATTATTGTTGGACTCAAAACTGAATTTTTGTCTTTTGTATCTAATGGTTCTGCAGAGTTGTTCTAGAGTAATAGCTTACATCATGAATTCTCAAATCTATGATCTTGCATCCCATCTTCCATTTTCAGACTCCAGTGAACCTTACTTTACTAACAAAATCTCAGCTTTACTTCCCTGGAATACTGTGTGCAGTTCTGCATGTCTGTATCAAAGACATATCTATTGTATATGCAGGCAAAGACTTCTAAGGTCACCAGAGGAACAGAGGACATGAGGCATGACTAGAAAAGCTTGTTTAGTCTAAACACGTTGAAACTTGCCTGTAAAGACAGGCAGAAATAGAGTACTGGGAAAGACATTTAAGCTGAATATGAATACTGGTGAGGAACTATGAATATATTTTGGTTAGGTTACTTGTTCCCAGGCTGCCTCCTTGTCTCCTCCCTCCCGTACCACTGTTGTGCAGGTAGTGTTTACATGGGTATGTAGAGAACCACATCAGGAAGCTCATTCGAGCCAGGAATCCTGTCCATTTGCTCCTCCCAACTTGGATCAGCATCCCGATCAAATTTGCTGTGTTGACACAACAGAACGAGTAGTGAAAATCTAACTGCTGAAAACGGTGCTGGATTATATTACACAAGTGATACCCCAGGTTCCTCCAGTCCTTGAGATATGAGGCATCAGAATTAAGGTCCATGATTTAATTCCATCTTGTTGAAATGATGAAGATCTTAACTCAAAAATGGTAGCTGAACTGCTCCTAATGTAAACTATTTTAGCTATTAAATTTGCCAATGTTGCCAATAGCTACATATTTCTGATTATTGGTATTTTTTTTAAGCAAAGTCACTTACAGTGTAATTGTTACCATGTGTAGTCTGGTCAAAGTTAGTGTCTTATAATTCTGTGGAAATTAAACTTTTGAATTGCATCCACACTAGGGGGCTGTGTTGCTTTAACAATGTCTGTTTCAAAGAGCTATGTACTAAGAGCAGAACCCAAGCTGGATAAACAAGTCGTAAGCACTGCTTTTCCCTACATAAAAAAGGAGGTGGGAGTAGACTAGTAAAGGGGAATGACTTGCAATTTATACAAATATAAGGTAGGAGCAAGGAAATTTTGTTATATGTGTACTTAGATGAAATGTTGACGTTTAAGGATGAGGTGATGCTCTCATTGTCTTGAGATGAGTTGAAAGGCTGAGACCAGCACCCTGGTTACTTCAGTCCTAATGTGGCACTTCATACCTAGGATGCATAGCCCAGTTTGCTGGAATTGGGGACAGGTATGTTGCTCTTCATCAAGATTTAGCAACCGTAACATTTTCTCCTCCATAAAGGGGAATTGCTATACACTGCATATCCCAGTGCTTCTGCTTCAGTGTCCTATTTCTTTGGCTGCACCAGTTCCTGTATCACTACAGGTTGTAGGATTGCTTTGTTACTAATACAGGCAGTCCTTAAACTATCTTTTTAGGAAGCCATCTGCTCTACACCCGAAGCAAAATTAAGATTGTTTGATACCTTCTCCCACTTGTTTTCCGGGCCTCATCAGGACATTGATGTAGAGGTATACTGAAACTTGAGTGGATGCAGTATTGGAAAATTAACTGAAGCGACCTCCTGCCATTGTAAAGGCAGGTAATATCTTTTCTATCTTAAATTTCTACTAACCTTTTTAAATACTCAGTGGATCTAAGCAACTCTATTAATGGATTGCCTTCTTGTTTAACTGTGTAAAAAAGGGTATTTTAAAGAAATAGGTTTCTTATGGAATTTATCTTTGTACTAAAATGCCATAGAGCTATTAATATAATTCCCAGGAAGTTAAAATAGGTAGCATCTACCATAGTAGGGCCCTATTTAGAAAATCTAAGTTCCCTTTACATTTCTGAGTCTATTCTTTCATATTGTTTGGGCGCTTCTGAAGAGCTAGAACCCACTAATAGAAAGAGTTAGGTATCAGGATTTAGGTAGAATTCAGGCCATTCAAATATGTCTCTTCTTACCAAATATTGGTGTCAGGTCACACAACACTAGAGCTTCATTAGTTGTTTCACTAATTAATCTGCATATTCTTTTCAAGAATACAGTAGTATCTGCTTTGCAGGAGAGCCCATTGCGACAATTTCTGTGCTTTCATTGTTTTAAGAGTATGCCTCTATACATGTCTTGGCATGATGGTGTTTATCATCAGTAAATTACTCATTTGGTTGGTGAAACAAACTGATACAGGAATTGGTAGATCATGGTTTTACTAAATCTCCAGTTGGTAAATCTTGGTCCTGTAGCAAAAATAATGAGGCTCTGCAGGTGTCTATGTTCGCAGGCTAGAGTCATTTCAGGCGGGTGAATCCTGTTCCTTGCACTTTTGCAACATTGGGATGTTTTAAAATAAATATTGTCTGTCTAAGAACTGAGAAATGAAGTTTACTAAGATTTTTATTGTCTCATGAAAAATATGACATGTCAAAGATGTGAATGACTGAAATGCTTTTTAGTGGACCAGTTTTTGAAAGTATGTTACTTCACTGCCATAGCCCTAAATTAACACTGAAATTTGTATTGGGAAGCTAAGCCATAAACAACAGAGGGGGAGAACAGGGAGCCACTGGGCCCCTACTTATCCTCTACTTGCTGCAGAAAAAGGTAATGTTGCCAGTATTGTTCACTAAACTGAAGTGAGAGCTGTGGTCAGTGAAGAATGGCAGCTCCTAAAGCTGTTGGGGTATAATACATGCTTATCATTGAAACCTGGAATCACGGTCAGGAATCAGCAGGCAGGGTTTGACATGGTCGACGTAAACCTGGTTAGAATTGCAATTCAGACTATCCCTTTAATGTGGAAAAGGGTCTTGGGTAGACTAACTTTACTTTATTGTTACTTTAGCAATGATACATCTTAAACAAATCTCCAAATGCCAAATTTTCTATGGACCAGTAGATTTTATATTTATATTATTTATTTTATGTTTTATATTTATAAGGAAGGCTTTCCATGTTAATTGAACCATTAAGCAAAGAACAGTTAATCCTCTCATGAGGACCAAAATTCTGTTATCTACCCTCATCATGTCTTAAATAAAGGACATGGATGCAGGAGGAAATGCAGTACTGAAGTGTATGTGAGGGTTTTTGTGCATCTGTGATTATATAGTGAGACAGCATGTATATTTACTACTAACATTATAAATGACATACACGCCCATATGTAAAAATTAAGAGTTTTCATTCCTTATTCCTTTGTATTCAAAAGGGAGAAAATGTTTGCTGTTTGCAGCTCCCTGTATTTTTATTGATAAAATGTTGTAATCAACACTTTGTCTCACTACTTCATTGTACTTTTATAATGTCCTCTCTCTCTGCTAACTTTTATCTTTAGCTACTGAAGAAGATTAATAATCCCCATACCTTAGCTGTTTTTTAATAAACAAAGCTTAATTAAAACAAGAGAAGCACAATAAACCCAAAAGGTTCTGCTTTAGCGTTGCAGATTCATGTCATTTTTCTTGTTTGTTGTGTGTTTTTAAAAATTGGGGTGGGGGGAGGGCTGGAAGAGAACTTCAGGTTTTTATATTTAATTGAACTAACAGCATGTGCTGGTAAGTAATAAATAACCGTGACAGAGTGACTAAATAAATTGGTTTCCTCAAGCAATGATTCATTTGCTGTCTTTCATTGCCATCAGGTTAAGAGACAACTTCTTTTTGTTAGCCTACAGGAGAAATATTTGATAGTATAACAACCTCCTTTCCATTCCAGCCACAGCATCCTTTTAAATGCATTGAATTAATATAAATAAAAATGCAGCAATTAAACAAAACTTGGGCTGCTCATTGACTTACACCACCACCCACCTCCCCCCCCCAAAATCAGTTATCAAGAAAGTATCTTGCAGTGATTCAGTGTGCTTTGCAGGAAGGAAACACTGCTGATAGGCAAGGTTCTTGTACTTTTGTGGAAAAAGGATTGTTGGTATTGAATCATGGATAAAGTCCCTGATCTTAGTAGGCTTCTGCTAAGCACTCATCATTCAAGAACAGGATAAATACAGGCCATGTTCTTGCAAAAATTCTTTGCTGTCAGACCTATACCCACTTATGAAAGATTGGTCAGTTCTTTAAGTGCGCACCATTTGGAATATTTTTCTAGTAGCTTAATGTACCATGTGGTTTTACTAACCTTACATGGGGTCATTGCTACAGAGACTGGAAAACAAGAAACTAAACAGAAAAACTAAAAACCAGCTTTTCTGACCTTCCCATCACATAGTCCAACAGCAGGATGATAGAGCAGCTTTGGAGGGATACTGCCAGCATGAAATTTACGGGGCTACTGTAACTTGCACATATAATTCAGACTGAAGAAGTCACTGCATTCATTGTACTGACACTCTGCTCATTTCTCTAACTGGATTCCTTTCAGGATTTTGGGTCTGAAGAGCCTAGCTGGTCAAAAGACCATTTTCCATTGAAGATAATTGGGGCAGCTGGGAGAATATGCTTATAGAGGAAATGGAGGCCATTCAAGAGTTGCAGGCTCCGTGTTGCATGGGTCTTTGTTAGGAACCTCACCCTGACCACCTGCATGGCATGGTATGTGACTGACATGGTACTGCATGGCGTCTGCAACAGCTCAGCCTCTGGCCCACTAGGTATCCATGCAGCACTTAGGAAACAGGAAACATTAATGAAAAGGAGGTAATTAAAATGTACTAGGCTTTTTAGAGATAATGAATCTTGCCACTTGGCTGCTTAAGTGTTATGAAAGGTATTTTCAATGCCTGGAAGGCATCCTCAAACTTTTTCACACCAGAAACCACGCCTACTAGGAATTAATTTTTTTGGATCAGCTCTACAATTTCCCTTGCCAGAGCTCTTTTCTCCACTCACTTGCCATACTCACACCCCCTAATGTGACTAAAGCAACATCCAACATAGGCTATAATACAAAGAGCAACACTTGCTAGATATTTTCTCTGTCTTTTAAAAGAGTGAATCTGATTTGATCAGGAAGTACACTCCTGATCACATCGAAAACTCAGTTTGTGATGTATTCTTAATGCCGCTACAGTATTAGGACAGGTGCTGACTGTAGCTTCTGCTTCTAGCTTGGCATCAAACCTGCATGCAGTATTGAAATTCCTCATTAATTATGCCATTTCTGCCAAATGCCTGTGCTTTATACCTACAAGTATTGTTAGTGCATTTTCAGCTAATTATTGCTCTCTTCTGTTGTGTTTGTACTACTTGGAAATAAATATTAACCATGTACAGGCTATTAGCTGCCTCTGTCATTTATCTAACCTTCTGATTCACTTTTCCATCCTGTTGTCACGGAACTGTATAAAGCGCAGTTCTGCCCTGCACAGCATTGGTTTAAGCCCAGGACACAATAAAGGACTGCCCTGTCTGTGTGTCTACAGTTGGGTATGCTGCTGTTATGCCTTGACAACGACTGTAAATTGTACTTCTCTAATGGTACTGGCCAGTGGCAATACAAGTGGCATAACACCATCTCAACACAGAAAGATGGTTCCTGCCCCACATAAATTTCCTTCTCGTTAGGTGCTGCAAAGTTATAGACCTAAGGTCTGATTTGCTGATGATCTGTGTTTTTGTTAACCTTGCAGAGCTATCGCAAGAAAGCCAGAATGAATTGAATTAGTGCAAGTCTCTCTTTTTTCAATCTCCCATATAATGTCAGCTTATAGTTGTCATCTGTGCAACTCAGAATCACAGAATCACAGAATCGTATAGGTTGGAAAATACCTTTAAGATCATCGATTCCAACTGTAAACCTAACACTACCAAGACCACCACTACACCATGTCCCTAAGCACCTCATCCAAACGTCTTTTAAATGCTTCCAGGGATGGCGACTCAACCACTTCCCTGGGCAGCCTGTTCCAATGCTTGATAACCCTTTCAGTGAAGTAAAATTTCCTAATATCCAGACTAAACCTCCCCTGGCGCAACTTGAGGCCATTTCCTCTCATCCTATCACTTGTTATCTGGGAGAAGAGACCGACCCCACCTCTCTACAACCTCCTTTCAGGTAGTTGTAGAGAGCAAGAAGGTCTCCCCTCAGCCTCCTTTTCTCCAGGCTAAACAACCCCAGTTCCCTCAGCCGCTCCTCATCAGACTTGTGCTCCAGACCCTTCCCCAGCTTCGTTGCCGTTCTCTGGACACGCTCCAGCCCCTCAATGTCTCTCTTGTAGTGAGGGGCCCAAAACTGAACACAGCATTCGAGGTGCGGCCTCACCAGTGCCGAGTACAGGGGCACGATCACTTCCCTACTCCTGCTGGCCACGCTATTTTTGATCCAAGCCAGGATGCCATTGGCTTTCTTGGCCACCTGGGCACGCTGCTGGCTCATATTCAGGTGGCTGTCAACCAACACCCTCAGGTCCTTCTCTGCCGGGCAGCTTTCCAGCTACTCTTCCCCAAGCCTGTAGCATTGCATGGGGTTGCTGTGGCCATACTTTTGTTTCTGTTGGACTTAGGTTTCTTTCCCTTCTTAGGCTCTCTTCCTACACTTTATTTTTGCATCTTCTCAGCCAACAGCTGATATGCATCTTTCATTTTTTTGGTCAGAAAAAACTCTATCCTGTGTTGATCTTTTTTGAAAAAGAAATGTTATTCAGCGCTCAAGGTTCCCAGAATAAAAGGCCCAAATGCCAAATATAATTGAGCCTACTTACATTCTGTTGAGACTAGAGGATTTCCACAAATTAAATAGTTAATTATGTTCATTTAAAAAAATGTCCATCTTTTTTCTTTCTGAGACTTTCTTTGTCTCAGTTATTGGATCCTGTTATACCTTCTCCTGGCAGACTGAAGAGCCCTCTGTTATCAGGTTTGTGCTTCCTAAGTGGTACTTAAGGACAGTGATCAATGCATCCACTAACCTGCTTCTAATGAGGTAAAAAGATTGAGATCCTTAAAATCTTCCTCTGAACTGCACATTTTCCAGTTACTTAATTCATCCCTAATTAGGTCTTCCAGGAATCCTCTCCAGCATTCTGATGTCCTCCTTGAATTGAGAACATTGGATCATCGTAAGATACTTCAGGCCAGCAGGGACCTTGGATGGTCTCCACTCCAACCCCCTGCCCAGAGCAGGCTCAGCCTTGGGGTCAGACCAGGGCTCAGGGCATTATCCCATGGGGCCTGGAAACCCTGCAAGGAGGGGAAAACACCACCTCACTGGGCCAAGCCCCGCTGCCCAGCTGTCCTCATGGGGGAAAAAATTTCCCTTAACTCCAGGCTCTCTGGTCCTGTTCAGCTGGCTGCACACCAGGGCTCAGGACCTTCTCTGCGGACCTGCCCCTGGTTCCACCGGCATCTCTGCCAGGGCTTTGCCTGCCCGGGACATGGCTGCACAGTGCTCCTGCCCCAGGTCCGTGGGTGTCCTGGTGGACCCCTCTTCCTGCTGATCCCAGCCCGTCTGAGAGGGACCTCAGGACTAGAAGAATTTTTTTATTATCATGAGCACTCATGTCAGCTAGAAAGTATACCTCCTTTCTCCACTCCTTAATAATTTCTTGTTTTTACTACTCAGGCACCTCCTCCTGCAGCAGTGTCCCACACTCTGAATTATAGCTGTCCTGGATCTGGGATCCCCAGCATTTTTTATCAGCTCTTTGATGTTAATTTTGGGTGCCCATGGTGAAAAAATTCACTCTACGTAATTTCACCCTCTTCATTTAGAATAAATGAGAATCTAATGAACTGCCCTGTGGAGCAGGGCAATCGTATGATCTCCTTTACTGAGGTGGGCAACCAAGGCATAGAGATGTGCGATACAGTCCACAAAGCTACTTGGGCATTGTCATGCTGACTATTAAAGTGACTACCTTTTTTAGCTGCTGCTCTGAGTTAGGCTTAATGTTCCCATCTTACTCTTTATTTTCCCAGCAAAATGGGCATCAGGCATCCTCTTCACCATTCCTTGTGTGATCTCTTGCTCTGCTCTCAGTCTAGTCTTTGGTATTGGTAGAGGTGCCTCTTTCATATCTATGGGAGAAACTGACACTCTCTTATGGGCAAACTCTGATAATCTATAAAACTTCTTGGTTCAGCACATTAGTTTTGGTCCTGCAGACTTACCTGCAAGGCTAGAGCTGTTGTGCAGTTACAGTAAATACTAATGAGGTTTTCATAAGACAGAACTCATGCACCTTCACAGGGCGGTTGTCACTGCACTCATGTTCAAATTAGGTTTTCTTTTTTACTTTTCCTGCACCTGTTTATCATGTCTCCTTACTCCTGTCTCTCTGGTTTTAGGTTGTGGCTCAGTCTCCCTGTGAAGGTTTCTGCTAGCAGTGTTTTGCTCTCTTGGACCACCCTATATGCCTTCCCACATAATTAGAAATTTCTCTTTTGTCTTTAAAAGTACAGCCAGTTCTTGGGGTAATCCTGAGGCTTATATGGAGGAAAACAACTACAAATAGCATCCTTACCTGCCAGACACTTTTCCTGACCCTGTCCCTTTCATATCCTTTCTCTCTTCCTTCTCTGCTTGTGAAGCACAGCCTAGTTTTAATGAGCCCAATCTTTCCCTCAGTTAATGAGAACAGAAAGGATTTGTGTTGTTCACAGCCAGCAAGTGTTTTATTGGCAGCAACTAGAGGTTGTTAACATACTTTTTGGTCTGTGGGGAAAAAAGTATTGAACAGTTGCTTTATATATATTACAAAAAGAAAGAGGGAGGATATATTATTTTATAGAAAGAATTGGTCGGTTTTGTGACCTAGGTTATTAAATCCAATGAAGCTGGTAATCCGATTTCTTGGTGTTTTGATATAATGTTTTCCTTAAAACAAAACTGACAAAATCCAATATGCATTTACCTTTGGAAAAATATACTTTCATAAGTTCCAAGGGCAACAGAGCTTTTCTCAAAATCGAGTATAGAAAGCTTTTCTGCAGTAGATATCTGACTCGTCAGTGTTCAAAATATGTTTCAGTACCCAGATGGTGCAAAGTTCTAAGCTAACAGAAAAGCTGATTGTGAAGTGCATAAGTAATGAATAACATTAAAAATATCTTCATTATTGAAGGGTCTACATTAATAGTAGTGAAGAATGGAAAAGTGAGGGAGAGTGTTTACAGCAGGTCGGCACCCTTCTTTTTGAAGAACTGCATGCTTCACAATAGAGTCTTTGTATTATGTCACCCCACTGTAGCATGTCCTCTTATTCCATGTGAGACCAAATATTTCCAAATGACTAGACTATCATTCTCCATCCTGTACGTATAACATGCATTTATAGATTATTAAATAAAAATAAAAGAATTGCCTGAACAGTGTTGTGCCTATTTATACCGTATGATGCTCTAACTCAATATTTCCTTTTCATTTGATGTATTTTTGTTACTGAAAATATTTATTTTGCTAACACTGCTAATGAATGCATTGCTGTTATATCTGGATACAATTTGCAGGGGCCATCTGCAAAGAATGAGGAACAGTTTTCTAAATAGTTTCTTAGACCGTCCAAATTTGTATGCTAGTCATACTGATGTAAGGGTGAGAAACTTGTGGAATAACAATACTGCAAAATTTAATTGAGGGGTGATTTCTTTTGTCAAGTTTTAGGCCTGCTGTTATTGCAGGGCTGCAAGTTTTTCTGACTCAGAAATGCAGCAAAACTGTTGGCTTGTGAAGGTTTTACCATGTATAATAGGCTGTTTCCATGTGAATAAAGAGAAGGAAAAGTACCCTGCTACTATTTCCTGTGTATGCATATATGCGCAGCACGTATGTATGTATGTACACAAATAAGAAGCCTCTCTTTCTTTTTTTACCAGCAGATGGAGATAACAAAGGCCATCCTTGGGAAAGGAATAACTGGAAAACAATATGGGAGGCTGGATGGATGAGGTCTCTGCACAGAAATTCTTGGAAGAATAATAGATAAATCACTTTAAGTATTGATGAAATCAGTGGTTGTCAACATTTTCCTCAAATAATTATTTTCATTCCATGAAAAACCACTGCCAGTGTACATGAAGGCTGAATGGACTCATTCAGCGAGTGTGCCTGAACTAATGGCTTTTTAGGAAATAGGGTTCTCTTCTGAATCCCTGCCTTTTGGTCAGGGGGTCGGTGGGCATTGTAGATTCCATGCCAAATTCTGTTTTTTCCTGTCTGCTTAGTATGAGTCTCTCTGTAGCTGTCATAGGGGGTGAGAGGGAAGAATAGACAAGGCATTACAAGGGACTTGGTGGACATTTTAATTTCTCCATTTGTAAGTGGAAAAATTCTAAGTAAGGGCAGGAATGAAGTTTGCTTATGTATTTTTGATGAGAGGACATGGGCAAAGCAGGATACATTTCTTTAGTAATAAAGTAATTTTACGCCACACAAATTCATGCCTAACTTTTTAAGAGCTAATGAAAGATTAAAACAGTGCTGAAGCCTTTCTGAGAAGATTAATTTCTCCCCTGGAGTAGAGACCTAGGTTAGCATAATCCTGCAACAGAGCTCCAGGTAGCTTCTCCCTGCGCATGGCGGTGTCTGAGGCCCTTCTGCTGCTCTGAAGCATCCCCCCGCCTGAAAAGCCAGGCTCAGCAGGTTACAGCAGGCACGTCAAACTGGTCAGTGAGCTAAGGACGTTTTGAGGTACACCAGATTTTCCCTTTTGACAGGGTTGCTTTTAACCCAGGTGCTGCTCACTGTACAGCCTTACTGAACAGTTGTGTCAGCGTAACTGAGGGGCAGCACAGGGGGAAAAATAAGACCCAACATTTGAGGCAAGAACTCCTTAAACTGACATTTCCTCTGGGACAAAAGCCCATGACACTGTGTCCTAACATCTGCAAAGCTCTGTTAATACACGTGTACTTCATGGAACATGTACATGCATCTGTCTTACCTGATGACAGCTTTTAATGGGGGAATTGTTAGTCCATTTCTTGCATGCATCGTTTCTGTAACATACCAAGTTGCTAGATTATGGGTAAAGTTCCTGAAGTAATTCCTTGCTAGGGTGACCTCAGTGATAAAAACCACAAAGTCACTTTTGGGAAAACTCTGAGGTCATTGAGGTCTTTTGAAAGTGATGCTCCTGGCCATGCATTAGCCAGGTCAAGTCTTGGTAAAATTTGCATAGCAGTCTGAAGTTGTCTCTTGAATGAACTGACCGAGCTTTCTCGTTAACCAAAAAATGTCAGCAGTGGAAATGGAAGTAACAACGGGAAGGGAAAAATGGGGAGAAGAGCAGGCAGGTGCCTGGGACCCACAGATGTTGAACTGCACACAGAGGTGTTATAACCACGCTGGCCAGCCCTGCTGCAGGGATGGGGAGCTTTCATCCCCGGCAGCATCGGATGGCCGGCACAAGCTGGCTGCGGGCGCAGGCTGCGTGTTAGGCAGCTCTGAGTCATTCCTGCCGAGGGCAGTGGAACACAGGATTTAGGCAATTCACAGCGTGTAGCTGGAAAACTTGTGTGTACCTTGACTGGGAGCCCATCCCAGCTTTGCAACGCTATGCCTGAGGGGCTTTATTGTACGTTGCAGGATGCACTGAACGACTTTGCAGGCTCTATTTGTAGTGATGCTCCTTAAGGATTAACAATCAAAACAAAGTTGTATTTTTAGCAGAAGTATTACAGGAATTAGCATATAAATAAATGCAGTTGAAACACAAAACTGCACAAACTGTTTTGCTTGATATAATTTTTTCAAATGAATTGTCTTCAAACTCCAATCTTGGGGCTGTGCCTGACACTGAGACCCCCTCACTAGGTTTGATCCTGACCCCTACCCACAGACTGATGTCCCAGCCCATCCTCTCCCACCGCTGTCGCCAGGGAGGTGCCCGGGGCTGGGGCTGCCCCTGCTGACCCCAGCTGCCCTGCTCCCTGCTGGGGTGGTGGGGCAGTCCTGGCTGCCAGGTCCTGCCTTGCCAGCCCCAGGGCATCCCCCAGTGGTCCTGTCCCCAACAACCCCCAGCCCCCCCAGCACCCTGGGAAAGGTGATTTTTTGGCTTTTGCTTTATTTTCCTTTTGCTTTATTTTCCTTCTTCAGTGACTTCTGGCTGGACTGTAGGATCACATAGCATTTATTCATGCCCATGCCTAAGAAGCATATTGGCTCCAGGGGAAAGCAGGTAATTATGTATTAACATGAATAAGAATCAACAGACTGTTCTGTGCCCATCACAGTCATTTGAGAAATGTCCAGCTTCCTCTTCCCATCTTCTTATACACTAAGAGAAATAATTGTTCAGAGCGGGATCCGAAACACACAGAAGTCACATGTCTTCTTCCCACTGATAAATCTAATATCAGCCCACCCATGACTAGATTAACTGAGGTGGCTACTTAGGTCTTTGTGGTGGCACATTTGCAGCCCAGGAAAGCCTATGACCCTGGATGTGCTGCCCTGCAGGAATGCAGTGTATAAGGAGCTTTGTACTAAATGGGTCTCTTGGGAAAATAGCTTCATTCTGTTAATATTTATCAATCAGTTTTTCTAATCTCTTGAAAAGACTCGACTTTATTCTGCCTTAACTGGTGTTTGAAGCTTCTCTACGTTTAGTATAATTTGCAGCTTTCACAAATGTAATATTTATTCCCTCTAAAAAAAATATACAAGGGAAGCTTTAAATAAAACCAATCCTGACACAGTTCCTTTTCCCTGAATATCTGTGCTCCTTTGAAAATTTACACCACTATCTTTCACTTTTGACTCTGCCATTCAGTCTCTGCAAAAGTTTGTCTTTTATCCAAACAAATTTGCATGAATTTTGAGATGTTTTAATAAAAATGCTGAAAGCTGTACCAGCATCCAAATACAGTTCATCTAGTCCCACGTTACCTATATCCCCTAATCGTAGAAGTCAAATAACAGGAAAAAACAGTTCAGTTTTTCATTGTATTTGATCTTTAAATCCTCTGTCTGGTGCTAGAACCAAGAAGACACAAATATGAACCTCTGTGCTAGTGCAAGAAGTTGCTTTCTGAAAGCAGAGCAAAACTAGTGTTCCTTCTCTGAAGAACTGCTAATACAAGGAAATAAAAAGTTCTAGAAATCCCCTAGTTCAGCACTACCAACAAGTGTTTTGCACACAGAAGCCTCTGTACTGTGAACCAAGACCTTGCTTTTTAACCACCAGTTCTTGAAGTTTTAGAACTTTCTGCATATTTTTTTTTCTCTGTTTTTTTCCATTGATCAGATTTATACGTATGAGATGGTGATTGGCAAGACAGATCTTTATTCTGGAAAAGCAGTATGGCACTTGCTAGCTTTTGTGTCCAGGAATTTGAAAAAGGAGTGAAACTGAGCTCAAGCATGATGGATCAAGATTTCCAAAATCTTGAAAATTACATTCTTTAAAACGTTTAAAAATATGGTTTTTAAACATGAAGTTATTTTCATTTGCTTTCTGCTCTTTTAACCTTGGGCTCATGTCTTCAATCTTTTCTCCACAGATGGGAAAGTGAAAAGCTTACTTTTGAAATATGAACACAAAACAAGAATTTCCCTGTGTCACATGGCTCCAGGAGCAGAGGCTTTATGAACAACATATTTTGTGATATTTGTGATAAAATCACACATATTCCAGCAAGCTTGGCAGTTAATTCCCTTAGTGCCCAGACTTGTGTATCAATATCAGTAGGCTGTTACCATGTGCTGAAAATCATCTGGGCAGATAAAATCAGTGAACATTCAGGGGAGAGGCATTTAAGGCAGCAGCTTTTCCATCTGGCTCTTACCACTACTTTGAGGGCTATGTCTATCTTTTTTTTCCTTCTCACAGCTTGCTTTGTTTCTATTTGCTGAAGATGCATTTTACAGAGAAGAGAGTATTTCTGCTACTTCTGCCTCTGGATTAGTTGGACTAAATGTGTCTGTATGAAAGATACACTTAAGAGCTTGACACTGTAGGTTGTGGTCCCAGGACAATAATATACCCTTTCCTCAGTTTAGATTTCAAGCCACCTTTACTCTTAATTGTGTCACCTTACACTCATCCTTGCTTTTGTTTCGTTGCCCTTACACTTTCTCCTGCAAGCTTAAACTAACCTTCAATAATTGTGGCTCTTTCTCCCATGTTAGTTTTTTTTATTTGCTTGTTTTTCTTCTTGACTTCTGGGTCTCTGAGCAATTCATCCATGGCTTTTGTTTTGACTGGCCTTTCCCCTCCTTTTTTTTCTTTTCTCTTTGCATTCTTCTTTTTCAGGGAAGTTGATGTCTGCTGTGTTTTAATTATAGAGGTTACCCCCAGCTGCCTTCTGCACACCCTGCTCCCCTCTACCTCCTACCAGTGCCTACATAAGGTTATCTTGCTTTACTCAGAGCTATTGTCCACTTGACCAACACCATCCCCCTCTGGACTCCTAGTCATGCTGAAATCATCCCTGTAAACAGAGGTGTGGCAGGGTTGCTTTGTGCTGTAGCCTGTTTGGGGGACATGACATTCCTGGTGTCCCTCTGTCATTTAACCCCAGCTGGCAAGCTGGGGTTAAACCTGTTGACTGTTGCAAGCAGAAATGATGAGGGCAGGGATGGGGAGGTATTACCTATTTTGTACTTTTACTTGCTTGCTGAACATTTACCTGCATCTGTCAAGTCAGGGCTGTGGAAGGTTGAGCAGGATCACAAGATGTTACACTAAAACAGCCAAAAGAGAGGAGTAACATCTAGAGATGACCACATCTGGAGTGCTGTGCCCAGTCCTGGGCTCCCCAGTAAAAGAGAGGCATGGACATACTGGAGTGAATCCAGACCAGAGCCACAAAGATGATGAAAAGACTGGAGCATCTTTCCTATGAGGACAGGCTGAGAGAGCTGGGACTGTTCAGCCTGGAGCAGAGAGTGCTTGGGGGTGACCTTATCAATGTGTATAAATACCTCATGGGGGAAGCAAAGAAGATGGAGACTCTCCTGAGAAGTATTCAATGACAGGACAAGAGGCAGTGACCACAAACTGGAAGACAGGAAAGGCCATTTAAATATAAGAAAACACTTTTTTACTGTGTGGGTTTTTGAGCACAGGAACAGGCTTCCCAGGGAGGTTGTGGAGTCTCCATCCCTGGAGATATCCAAAACCCAACTGCACACTGTTGTGAGCAACGTGCTCTAGCTCCACAAGGGAGTCGGGCTAGGTGATCTCCAGACGTGCCTCCAGTCTCAGCCTTTCTGTGATTTAGTAACATTTCCAAGCATCCTCACAGTGGGATTTATAATGCTCTCAATTTATCACAGTGAAATCATCAAGGAATTTTGCTTGCAAGCAAAAGGAGGTTTCCAGATTAACTTTATTATATCTGCATACTGATCTCAGATGAAGTCCCTTTGCCCTGCTACCCTGATTTGCTGTTCAGATATGCTGTAAGTGATTCCTGCACATTTCTCCAGGGAATCCTGAAGCCCTGTACCCATGGTAAGCCTTGTGGTGAGGAGAGGAAGGGTCCACAGAGCTTTTGCAGAAATGTGTGGGTCCCTTCTGCATCCTTTTGAAAACAGCTAAAATGCTTGGTTGACTGGTGATCTTGGTTTTTATTCAGTCCCATTATTGATAATGTTCCATGTGGCAATTACTTCACCAAGAGATACTTAATGAACTTAAAAAAAGTTTTTAATATAAAGGTTATATTATCAACAAATGGTAGTTTGAAAGAACTAAATAGGATTATGAAGATTATCCTTCTTTAACAATGCCTTAAATTTTTATCTCCTTATCCCTTCCTCATTGCTTTCTCTCTCAAGACATTATGGTTTATTGTGTCTCCACTAGGTACCTTGCATATGATTTACACACTGAATGGCTCTGCTTTCAGAGCAAGGTAATGATATAATATCCCCATTTATATTCAGAGCAGTCAACACTTTCTAGCTCTCTGAATAATAAAACCACCTGCATTTAATATACATGGAAAAATGGGAAGGCAAATAGCAGATATGGCACAATCAGATAAGTGTAATCAGATAAAATATCACAATATTATAGCAGATCAGCATCTGGTAATGACTTGAATTTTAAAAGACTGACAAACAGCATGGCCTAAAGCAATCAGGCATACCTCATTCGAAGCTACTTATCCCAGATTTGATTGCTCTTCTCATATGTTTCTGGCAGATTAAACATTCAGGCTTTCTTATTTTAACTCTTCCTGTGCTGTGTCTCTTTAAGTGGAAAACCACTAGCTTTTTACCTTTTTCTCCCAGAGCGAGAAAGCAACAACAAATAATGCGGTGGAGGAAGGAGCCCAGCTCCCCTCAATGGTTGCAGTAAGCTGAGCCAAGCATCCCTTCTGCAGTGCGCGTGCAGTTGCACATCAGTCTGTGTCCTCTGTCTCTACAGCTGCTGCCCGGGCTTTGGCATCTGTCCTGAGAACTAGTAGTGGAAACAGAAGGGTTCTTTTTGTATCTGGCAACCCCTGGAAGAGTGGCCTGTGGAAGACTTTATTCATGCATGCTATTGCACTCTGCAGGACCCCGGTCCCCTTTGGGGCGTTCTGCAGTTACGGTAACACAAACAATATGAATCAAGCAACATCACAGTAGAGCTGGTGCTCTGTGGAGGTGGGATATTACCTGTTCTCTACTTATTTCTATGTCTCTGTCACTAGAAAGTGCCAGTTGTTAATGCAGGTGCTGGACTAGCACACAAAATTGATGTTAGGAGCATGTTCCTCTCTCCTCTTCTCTCCCTTGCCTCCTCCTTGACCTTTTTATGGTATATTCTCCTCTCATTTGGACAAACACTTCAGGACTGCTGATTACATGCAATAAAATATAGCTGCAAGCTCTCTCTTGTACAGCTTGGTTTAATGCAAGCATTGGTGGTGAGGAGCTGCTCTAATTTCTTCTTTCTGATTTGGTGTCCCAGGTGATAATACTTCCATAAAGCATATCCCTTGCCTCACATCTTGGGTATGGAGAGTTCATTTGCTCCTGATTGTGAGCTTGTGATTGGACTTTGCATGCTGCAAATTGAAACACTGCGTCTCCAGAGTATATTGGGAGCTACATGCTTGCACTTAAACTAAATGTTATGAAAGTCTTTTTTTTTTTTTTCTTTCACATCACAGGAGTCTGTGCTTACTGCAGCACCAGAAAACTTTTTACTATAGCTAAAACCATGCAACAATAGAGCATCCAAGGAAGAAAGGAAACATCCTACAGCCATGTTTTTTCCCCATTTGATCACACCTGAGATTAAATAATATCTCAGATATTTGCATGTAACGATGAGAGAGATTCTATGATCAGAGGTTATCAGCATGCTTTATAAATGTAAAATCTGAAAGCTAAATGGTGTCATTGGGCCCCACATACAAGGTTAATATTAAGCTGCACCAGCCCTGGAAGAAATCTTGTCCAAAGAGGGGTGTGCACCTTGGAGAGGGACCTACGGAAGATATTATCCTAGTAAAGACAAGGCACTTTTAATATCAGCACAAGTTAAGTGCTCATTTTAACTCGCCAATCCTCAATAAACAGTAACAAGTGTTACTACTACATCAAGCCTTCTTTTAATGAGGAACTGTCTTAGCATCATTTTGGCTCCCATGAACTTGATCATGTAAAGTAAGAACACATGATCCTCACCAGTAACTGTGAAATTAGAAAATGATGCTTTCCTGCCTTTGTTTCCTCTCCTGCTTTCTGTGTGTTACAGGTGGAAAAAAAAGATTTTATAATGGCGCATACAGCTTAGACCCTTCCTGTAAAATCCTGCCCCACGGTTCCTTCAACTCTTTGTTCTCTCTTATCTCAGAGATGAGATATCACTTTGGAGAGTGAACAAATGGTGAGTGGGGATAAGGCTCTACCCTCTCCCTCAACTCCTGGTGTACTCATATAGTATCAGCTAGAGAGGAAGGAATAACAGAACTAAACACGTGATCCAGACAGTTCAAGAAACCGGTACTCACAAGGCTTGGTGTACCCTATGCAAATGCACTTCATCTGTGGGTAAAAAATGCATGGAAGGCATGACCAAAATGTCACAGCAAATCAGGAGCAGAGCAAAGAAAAAAAGTTAAAATGTTAGTGTTGCTTCCTTTCATATGTTTAAACTTGATGGAACACAAATACAGACTCTTTTTTTCCTTTCTTTTGCAAATAACACAGATTTCTTCAGTTTGGAGAAGGAGACTCAAAGTGTTCTTGCCATTATATTCACTCTTATGAGTGTATATTCTTGTACTGCTTCATTACTGCAGGGGATCAGTGACCAAATATATTAGGCATCCATTGTGTACGAGGAAAATAAATGAAGGTTGATTTGTCATGAGTTCTTTCTTTGTATTAATAAGATGCGTGGCACAGAGATGAGATATCTGTGTTTTCTTTTGTCTTCCATCCCTTAATGCTTCTGATTCATGTTTCATTGTCCTCATATCCTTATTAGGCTCCTTTGGTTTGCAGTGTTCTGTTATAATGACTTCGTCTTTCACAGGTCAGTGCTGTTGATGGCATTACAGCTGGCCTGGACAGCAGCTGAATCAGTTTTGGGGGACCCAATATGAAGTCACTGCTGTTACTGGCCACAGCTTTTTCTTTGGCACAAGTATATGTTATTGCTGCTTAAAAAATGACTAAAGCAAATACCAAACCACTAAATGTGCTTTCCAGGGGATACCAAAATTTAGAGTGTGAAACCTTGGACACAGTGAAGAAAGAGGCAAATCTTTCACTTTTTCACTGGAGACAAGACATTATGCAAAATGTGTGTCTGTCAGTGTAATGTGGCTTTAGAAATGTGGTCCAATGAGTATCCCAGGGACCTTGCCTCTAGAGTTATTTCATGCTTGCATTGGAGGGGATGAGGAGAGAAACATTTTGATCTCTAACAAGTCAGACGTTCTGATTTTCACTCTATTTTTTGTCTAAAGGATGGAAAAGGAGTCAAACTCAGTCAAACTCCAGCAAGATTTTTTCTGTTTGTAAGGCATACATGGGGAATTTATCCCCTTTCACAAGAGTTTCTCTTTTGTCTCCCCTTTATAGGTTGAGAAAATGAAGTAGGTGTGTAGTTTTACACACAGCTTGGGGATAGCTTTAGGTCTTGAATTAGGGTTGATTCAGAGGTCCAGCAGGACCACTCATGGAGGAAAGTCCCCCAGTGGGGCAGGAATCTGGGCACAGGCTTTCCAAAGGCATGGGACATGAGAGACCTTCTTGCAGCACCTGATACAAGTCTTATCTTTCACCCAGTGTTGGATGCTTGCTGTCACTGCGCAGTCAGGCAGAAAGCCTGTTTGAACTCCACATGGAGTATGAATGGTTCAGCCCTTCTCAGCAGGAGCCAACAAACAATTTAAACTCAATTTCAGATCAGTTTTATAAGAACCTCTAACACATTTTCTTTCCCAAGCTAAGGCGTAACAACTAGTAATCAACAGAAAGATGCTACAGCTTTTCAGATATAACCTGTCTGGTTGGTCTTGGGAGTGCCCCTGAATGCACTGCTGTGCAGCAGCTGTAAATTCATTAGCTCTAGCTGTCAAGGCCTCAGATTGAACTGTCTCAGTCTGCTGGGATTGCTGCTAGTCTAAGACCACAGGTAAAATGGCCAACTCCCTCTTTTTCTCCTGCTTTTTAGGAATTCCTTCTTCCGTCAGAGCAGTACCACATAATGCTGTGAAGGTGCATACCTCTACGTGGACTGTGGTATTTATACATGTGGATTTTCTGCCTCTGTTTTCTGCTAAAAATAATGTTGAACTCCAGGCTTATTTTTACAGATATGCAGAGCATCCCTCATAGCACTGAGAGTTGTTGAGAACCTATTGAATATCTTACATGCAACTTGGTAGGATTTGAGTGCTAGATCACCCAAAGGTTTCTTTGAAAATCTGAGCCTAAATGCTTAAGTCACCAAGAATTTCTAGGTTACAGATACTGATTTCCTTTGAGAACAACTTGCAGGAGCAAAATTCCCCCCTCTTGAAATTCTGAATCCATATCTTCCTCTTCCGTCTCTTCCTCGGATGATGTTTTTTTTCTTCTTCTTTGTCTTTGGCTTGTGATCTGGAGTATTATGTACATGAATATGTGCAAAATGAGTGTGGTTTGGTGTACTAAGAAGTGAGATTTATCTGTGCTTCTTGGATAAGTCATTTCCTCCAGTGTCAGAGAAGGGTGAGGTACAGAAACTTGGCGAGGAGAAGAGACAAAGGAGTTATAGCCCATAAGATGATTGTCACTCATGTTAAAGAGAGTAAAAGTGGCGAAAATGATCAGCTTTTACACACGCATGCACCCCACACCCCTTTGCCCCTCTCTTGCTCACATTCACTATCAGGGAGACGTTTACTGATTTATTACTTGAAAGGCTGCTGTCTCTCTTCATCACTTGAAAGGGAACTTTTTTTTAAATGTGTGTAGATAAGATCTCAGGCAGTCTGAAAGATATTGCAGCCCACGAATGAAATATCAGAATGGGGAACTTGACATCTAAATGTCAAAAGAGCTATTACTCCATACACATGCAAAAAACCCCCACTCAGTGTCCTCCCAAAAGCTAAAATGGAGTAGGACCCTCCAGTGTTCCAGGTTTCCATAGAGAAATTGGAAAATGATGCATTAAATCATGGTTAATATTCATTATCCTTCCTTATACACACTGATATGCTGTAAGACTGTCAATTTGCAGTCTGAGGGGCATATAGAGTCATTATTGCACAGGCATGCCTAGGTTAGCATTAGAAGGAATCCCTCAGGCTTGCTGGGGAGAAAAATATACTCCCTTGCTTACTTCCCTTTTTACAGCTACCACGGATACTTTGCAACAGAAGTGTGACTGAATTGTTTGCAGCTGTTCTGAACCCAGGTTGAGAACTGCTGGTACTGAAAGCTAGTTAGCACTTCTGCTGAGTTCAGATAGCTAATTTTCAATAGTAACTGAGGTTGAAATGCAGTTGATAGTGTGTACCAAATGCACATTATCTTCTATCTCTGACTGGTGATTTCTCTATAAAAATCCTCATGAAAGCTGTTTTTCAATTAGTAGGAAAACTCTGGCATTTCAAAGGAACTCAGATATGGTTTTTAAAATGTTAGAATATCTCTCATGACTTGTACTTAGGAAAGTAGTATTGGAAAGTAGCTAAGTAGGCTGAATAATGAGAAAGACAATTAATATATTTTCAAATGCATCAATATTATGTCTTGGCATGTCCTTGTTCCTGTTTAAAATTAGCAATGACAGATACTGAGACCCTATTAATTTCTTAATAGGCTGATAGGCGCAGCTGAGCATGCAGCAAAGAATAATATAAATTAGTACTTGGGTTTGTAAACCTGTAAACCCTATTGGGGATGATGTAGCATAGAGCAAGATGCAGAAAGAGAGAAGACAGAGGTCAAAGTCAAACCCCTATATCTCAACTTTCTGTTCTCTTTCTTCCAAACCCTAGGGACATTGGAATCAAATTCCAAAATAATTCCCTAGTTTTTCTCTAAAAAAGGATGCCGAGCCAAATCCACACCCCATGTTGCAGGACTATAAACCTAAGTTTCTTTAATTTTCTGTTGTGAATTGAGCCTCAGGAGTTGTTAAAAATTTAGAAGTTCCTAGGTATTTTTGTATCCCTAATTCAAGATGTGTATTGCAATGTCACAGTACGAAAGTATGTGCTTATGGGAAAAAAACCATTCACATACTTTATAGAAATTGTGAACATATTTATTTTGGCTTTCATATTGCCTGTGTGTATCTGCCTTCTCCAAGCTGTTCCTCTCAACACTTAGCAAGAATGTTTAGAGAGGTGAAGGTATTTTAGTTAATCTTGGAGACCTGCAGTAACAGGTGAATAAAATGAAGTCTAAAGTCTTGTCCATGGAGACAGTGAAGGAGCTAATTGCACCAGCCTGCATTCATAAGAAACCCTTTATTTCATAAAAATTCTTCCTTTTAGAACTCCTAACTTTTTTGCTCTCAATATATTTTTCGAAGTACAATGGGGAGGGGAGAAAACAGTTTTTACAGAGAGGAGTGGAGGAATAAAATTAAGAACAAAGCATCAAATATTCCTGGGTCCTGGTGGGGTCATGGTAGACACCAAGTTAACCATGAGCCAGCAATGTGCCCTTGTGACAAAGGTGGCGAACAACATCCAGGGCTGCGTTGGAAGGACTGATGCCCGGAGGTCAAGGAAGATGATCCTTCCCCTCTGCTCTGGAGTGCTGGGTCCAGTTCTGGGCTCCTCAGTGTGAGAGACCAGGCATACTGAGCAACTCCAGAGGAGGGCCACAAAGATGATGAAGGGACAGAAGCATCTCTCACAAGAGGAGAGTCTGAGAGAGCTGGGACTCTTCAGAAGTGAAGGCTCAGGGGGATCTTATTCGTAGTATAAATACCTGATGGAGGAGCAAAGAGGATGGAGCCAGACTTTTCTCAGTGATTACTCTTCTCAGTGATTCCCAATGACAGGACAAGAGGCAATGGGCAAAGACTGAAGCACAGGAAAGTCCATTTAAATTCAAGACAAAACTTTTTTGCTGTGAGGGTGGTCAAAGACTGGAGCAGGTTTCCCAGGGAGGCTGTGGAGTTTCTGTTCCTGGCGATATTCAAAACCTGACTGCACACAATGCTGGATGACCTGCTCTAGCTGACCCTGCTCTGAGCTTGGAGAGCTGGACTAGGTGATCTCCAGAGGTGTCTCCAACCTCAGCCATTTTGTGGTTCGGTGATTCTTGACAGTATCATCCATTGCTTGCCTATAAAAAGATATGCATGATTGAATCTTGATAATTTTTTTGATTAAAAGAAATCACATACAGCAAAACTCCTTAAATCCTAATAGTCTAAAAATCTCAAAAAATCCTAATAGTAAAATTTTTTTCAGAACTGAGGTGTAATTTCTTAACAGAAAAAGAAGTTCTAAAAAGGGAACATATATTTATTCCTGAAATTTCCACGATAAATAGAGATCAAGCACATATGCAAATAAATCGCTTTAATGAACAGGTTCAAAACAGCATCTATTTTTAACTAGACTCAAGAGCCTTGTATTTATTTTAACTGGAGATTTCAGGGAGAGTCTGCAGTTAAAGCTGATTTTACCTTTCACTCTGAGTAGTGTAGGCAAACATGAATGACATGATGTAGCTGTCATTTCATTCAGTTATTTAAGAAGAAAACTTAGAAGTTCACTATTTAGCACTTATGTTCTGTTTTTTATTGTAGGACTGGTGGACATGTTTCATTCTTTAGAAAGCCAATTCAAGCCGATTCAACCCTGCGGTCTGTTTTCAACACATTTTGGTTGCAGGGACACAATGAGCACCTCTATAATTTTCTCATGTTTTGATTTAATTTATTCCAATTTTCTATAGTACCGAACTTAAAATCAGATCAGCTAGACAGAATGTGTATTTGAAAAGTGATTTTGGGTTTTATCTTCTTACTCCTGAACCTGTCAGAAGATGCTTCTAGCAGGCACAACACACCCCCATGCTTCATCCACAGGGGTATTGCCCCTTTTCAAACACCAGTGTAACACCTTTTTCTCTGCAGCAAGATCTTCCTTTTGTTTTTTGTTTTTATGGCATGCAGCACAAAGGTAGCCAGGTCCATTATGCAGAATGTGAAATGTAGCCACTGAACAAGCAATAAATCAACCTTACCATCACTGTGAATTAGCTAGAATAAAAGGTAATTCTGCTAATTTCTGATTTGGGTACCTCTCCAAAAGCTGTTTCCCTTCTTTCAGTGCTTCCTTTCATGACTTTAATGCTACTCCATGGGAAAAGTGATCCTGGATGGATATAATATGTGACAGTATTTTACTACATATTTATGTTAACTTTTCATTCACTTCATTCTGACCTTTTTTCTTTTTTTTCTTGGTAGTGTAAGAGCCAAATAAGCTGGAGGCCACATTCCTACTCCTCATATTGGCAAGTGACTAATTCCAAGGAGAAGATCGTTGCTGGTCCAAAGTGCCACAGAAGAAGGTATGGCCCAAGACTAATCTCCGTAATAGACTTGTGATACAGCATTAGGTAGTAACATAATATTGTTTGTGCTTCTACATCTTTTCTGACCCCTGTAAGAGATTTGGGTTCATAGTGATTCACTGATTTCTCTCAAGAGCTATGCCCTGTAATTCAGCAAGGTGCAGACCCCTTGTTTCATGAAGCTTTTCTGATTTAAAGATGTTACTAATTAAGGTGAGGATCAGCAGTCACATGTGAGTCAGTGCTTTATTTCAGCTGTGGCGAAACATAAGGGTATTTGTGATGCCTGCCATAAAGCTTCTTGGGAGTTTAGTCATTAAACGCAGTCACTCTGATCCTGTTTTGTCCGTTATTTGTATCCTCTCATGCCAGATGACAGAATCATTTTTTAAAAGTACATGCCATGTGAGCTGGTTGAGTGGAGAACTGTGAAAGACTTTAATAAATTATAGGTGGATTTATTAATTCTGCTCAGCGCCAATGCTAACAGGGCTGAATTGAAGGGAAATTGAACTTGTCCTTTTAGACGAGAGAGCACCACTGGTTTAGAAAAAAAAAGAGAGAATGTAAAAGTCAGGTCCATTTCAGCTGCATCCCAATTTCAAGGTTAGAAAACTTTATTTTCTCATCTAGTGAACAACTATAGTTACCCTCCCCCTCAGGAGTGGCAGCCTTTCAACAAATGAAAACAGCAGAGAAAGGAAAGATGTGATGGGCCTGACTGAAAGCTAATAGAAAATGATGTCTTGAATATTGCAAAGTAGCATGCAGTTTCTTAAAACACTTTCTTCTGAAACCCTCTCATGTAATGATATTCTACTCAAAAAATATTCAGAGGACACCAGTTGTGAGGGACCAAAGTGAAAACCTAATATCCCCTCACCAAAGTGTCTGTCAGATTTGAACAGTAATGTTGCACTTTGCTTGCAGTAGTTGATTAGATGAGATATGTAATCTGAGGTGCTTTTTCTACTGGGTATAATAATGAATTTATTTTCATTTACCTTAATTTCTCTACATGAGTAACTACCAGATGCATTAAACTGTTAAATACAGACAATTTCCAGCTGATTTGTTGCAAAATAGAGATGCTGAACAAATATATTTATTTGGACAAATGTATTTAACGGACAAATGTATTCATCTACCTATCTACCAATCTATCCATATACCTACCTATCTACCTTCCTTCCTACATATATATAAAATAATCCACTTAACATAGAAGTTATTGGTATGTCAAGTGGTAGAATTATGTTAATGGGCCCTGCTGTTGGATTTTTTGCATGGTCTGCAAATGTTTGAAGAGGTTTTTTTCAACTGATGATGTGTTAGTGACACAATGACTGAAGTATTAGGAAACAAAAACCTACACCAGAGTAATCCCATTGCAGGACTGGGAAGGCAGTCAGAAGAGTCTGTCCCATTTGGTTCTGAAATGTATTTTACCAAAGCGAGCAAAAGGTGCTTCCAATTCAGCAAGTAGAAACTCTGTGATGATACAAGGCTATTCTATGCTTTGGTGCATATCGTTCTTAGTTAGAAATAGTAATACTCTATTGGATACCCGTGGAGCTATTCTGAGTTATGGTTATATAACAGTACGGCATGTACATTTTTTCTTCTTTTACTAGAAGAGGCAAGAAATACTTTTTTCCTGTTAAAGAAATGCTACGTGTTATTCAACTAACACCAGAAGTGAATAAAACCAGGCCTCATCTTTAATTAATGAGTTCTGACTTAATGTGATCATTATAGGTGTATGTCATTCACCTAGAAGCTATCTCCTAACCTAATAACAGCACAAAGAATGAGTTGGCATGACATTCTTCTTTGGAGACTAGGGTATACGTATAGGGTAATCTCTTACCTTTTTTTCTTTTAAAAATGTAATAGAATGTAACATTTTGGAATAAGAAAAGCACACGCCTCTTTTCTAATAAATTTATTACCCTTAACTGAGTAGAAAGTATTCGTTTCTGAAGCAGCACATAATGACTTAAAAAATGATGTTCATACTTATTGTCACACCCACTCAAATATTAGCAACTGTGTATGTCCAGAAGGCAAACATTTTGTTGAAATCCTCTGGATAGTGTGGAAACAAGCTGTGTTATCTGGGTTATGTTTTGACCCACTTTATCCCCGTATGTTTCAGTTTTTACAGTTCTTTGATTTAAAGTCACTTCTATAGGGTTCTTTTCACTGGATTGCAAACTTGTTTTTTTTGAACTTGGTTACAGTCTGAGGCAGAGATGTGAAAGAAGTGATTTCCAGTTCTAGATGACCTCAGAGGGGTTGTTTGGAGTTTAGTTCAGTTCCTTCTGTATTTAATGACATAAACTGTCCTTGACTTCTGCAGTAGGATGAAGCCTGTAGGGTCCAGTCCTTCTGTCTATCAAGTACTTCAAGTTAGTGCTAAGTGGCCTTACCCTCCATTACAATCAATCAGAGTTAAAGATGAGTATTTGCTCAATGTAATAGTGACCTAAATAAGACCTATTGTGGTGATTTAAAAGATGCACAGATTTTTTCCTGCTCCCCTGCATCATAGTGAATATCCTCTCAGCTGCATTATAGCATGAGAGGTAGAGCTGACAGACATATATAATGGAGGAAAAAAATATTTCAGATGTAACCACAACAGAGATATGGGAATAAAAATCTTACACAACACACTGAACCGCCAAGCACTGGGAGAGGTACAAAGCATTGTCTTAAATCTCATTTCCTGAGGTGATATAAATGGATCCAGTGTTTTCAAGCTGACTCTAGCTTTATGCTGCCATAAATCAGCAGAGAACTGGAGTAACACATAGGTATGCACTCTGTTTTGAGGCTCAGTGTGTATTAGACCTAACAACAAATTGTCACTTAGTGTTACAACAAATAGTGTCTTGCCAGCTTAGTCAACGTCTGTACTCATTGTGTTAGGTGTTATGATGATTCAGAACAAAAAGAAAAAACCTGTCGTGAAGGGTCTGCAAGCCAAGCATAAGCTAAGACAGTAGCAGAAAGGATGTAGTACAAAAATGCTTACTGGATTGTAAAACTGGGTTTAGCAGAACTTGGGAAGCATTATACTACATGCTTTCTCAAGCAGTTAGTCCCACAAACATTTCTCCCAAGAACTCCTTTTTCCTGTTGTGCTAGATTTTGTATACTACTTTTGCAGCTTTTGTGGGTTTTAGATTTTGAGTGCATCACAGTTTTATACACAAAGTGTAAAGACCAGTCCCAGCTACCTGGGATTTGAAAGCAATAGGCTCCATATATTCCCATCACTGGACAGTGTGTATATGTGCATCACTGAATGTGCACATATACACATAGATAGACTAGTATCAGTGCACATGTGTGAATCCCTTTAAGAGTTCGTTGTGGTCTGATGAACCCAGGGCACCGTGGACCTTTTGTGGGTATATCATAATGCGTATGGAGCAGCAGTAGGCTAGGGCAGAATATCACATGCGCAGAAGAGCTCTGATGTGTGCAATGGCCATTTCTGGGCGCTCTGCCTGACATACAGAAGCCTAGTAAGGTGCATCCCCCACCCCAAAGTGGCAACATAGCAATGAACCAGCAGTCAAAAATTAGATTCTGCTGCCAATGCTGTTGAGGTTGGTGGGTCTGGAGAATTACCACCTCAGGCACAACTGATAAACCAGGACTTGACAGAGAGGTAAGCAACGGACAAACCTTTCCTTCCTTTCTTTTTAAAGGGAACACGACCCATTTATAGCCAACTCTCCTGCTCCCCATGGATATGATGCCACAGGAATGGCTGACAGTTGTATGTACACTGGAAGATTAGAATGAAGGACCTGATGATATAGAAATAGAGCTGTACAGGTTGAGGAATCATGTTCTCCTCTTGTATGACTTGGATATGTGAGTGCACACGTGTGTGTCTCTCAGCCTAATTGTATGTGAATTTTGAATCCTTGAGCCCTTCCTGCAGATCTTATGAGGCTGTGAAGTACTACTCAGATATTCAGAGAAATGTACTCACATGTGAATGGAGTAGAGGGAATTGCAGTGAAAAGGGTTCCAGTAGCAGAGCCAGAAATTTTAACTTCCCTCATCTTTAAGCTACTGCCTGAGCCACACCTACAGAAAAACTACATTGAAAGCACAAAAAAAAGGCCAGACGGCATAATATAGCACAGTGTGTAGGTAGCTAACTACCTGCCATTAATCTCCTTCTGAATCCTCTTTCCTGAGATTCATTCATTTGTTTTGTCCCTTCTTAACATCATAATTGCCTTAAGAGAAGTGTGTGGAGTGCATATTGTGCTTGTCACTCTCTGCTTGCTTCACTTTGAATTAGGGGTAGAGGAACCTGAGGCTGTTTGGAAAAGATGACATTTTGCCATATTTTCAGGTTGTCTCCCTTAATGTTCTGGAAGCTCAAAAGCTTTTAGTTGTGAAGGGGGGCTCTGAGTGCAATGAAGAGGCTCTCACTGCTAATTATGGGAGTGTACACAGTGTGGAAGGCCAGTGCCTGCCCCATTGGCTTATTTAAGGTCTGTTTCAAAAATGAGAGTGTGCCTATTAGTCATGCTTGCTGTGAGCTGCTGGCAATCTCCCTCCCTGGAAGTTGCAGTCTCTCGTGCTCTCTTTGTGGTTACATTCAAAGCCAACTAATAGGAACAAACACCACTTTGAAAGCCATGCCACTTCATTAGCCTGACATGGTGTTCTTGGCAGAGTTTTCTGCATTACCTTAAACACGGTGTTTTCAGGGTCTAAAAATATTGGAGCACAATGAGTGTGTATTTGTCTGCAAAAAAATGCAAGTGCAGGATTGTCTGCAAAGGCTGTGCAAATATATCAGATGCACAATGTCACTGGGGAAGCCTGGCTGCTCACTATGCACTGATGTTTTCAATTTTTCTACTTGAAATGGAGGGCAAATTCAGGGTTGTAACCCTTACGCAAAGGCAGCTATAGTTGGATCAAATGCAATATTTACAGCTTTCTGTAATATTACTTGTTTTACAGTACCCGTTGTCAACCTGATCAGAGTGACCTACTGTCCAAGGTCTCCACTGTCATACTACCACTGAAAAAACCTGTCTCATCAACTAGGGAGGAAAAGGTGTCTCTCTGAAAAATGATCTCTACTCTGCTCAGCTGCACCTGAATGTCTGTGAATTTGGGAAACTGCAGATTCAAACATAACCTTAAAATACCTGAACTCAGCTGAGAAATTCAGTGCTCACTGAAATGATCACAGTGTCATACTGTTTTAGTAGGGCCAGGATTCAGTGCGTCTGGCCATGGTGTATTTACTCTGTTGCAGAGGCTTGCAGCTGGCTAATTTGGGTGCAAGACTCTTGGCTAGCAGGACTGGAAATGTTCTGTCATATCTTAATTAATGTTGACACTATGCTTAATTTTAATGCCAACAATCAGCCAAGAGTGCTCTCTAAACAGATCTTGCCCACTTTTTCTCAATGTGCTGAGCCACAAAACCTAGTCAGATGTTGTGGAACCTGCTCAGCTAAACTAAAAAGAAGTACAATGGTTTAATTTGGTTACTATGTACCACATAAGACATGTTGGAATAGGAATCTGTATTCAACTCGCTCTTCCTGACCCACGTTGGATAAACTTTTCCTCAAATGAGCATGGAAAAGTTTCTTTGTTTTTTAAGACTATGCATCCCAGCTTAAATACCTGTGGGGAGGCCATTTTTTAATTAGGGAGCATAAAGATCAGGATGTTCAGCTGCTGAGATATTAATGGATGCAAATTTTACTTAACTTCCTATGGTGCAACTACTTGCTCATGATCTCTTGGCTAGCCATACTTGCAGGCATCTGTTTGAATGGCATGTTGTCCACTTTCAAGTAGGTCAAGTTCGTGCCATAAAGCATAACCACCAAGGAAACACGGCTTATGTGTACAGTTTTTATAATGCTGCAGGAAGCTCATCTCCAGAAATAACCTTTGTAGTGATGCTACTGCCAGTTCCAACATGCTTTCTTATACTCAGGTACATCTCTTGACACTTAAAGTAATACCTCTACAGCCAAAACAGGCCCACACAGAAGTTATGCCAAAAGTGCTTGCTATAACTGGAAACCCTCTTGGAAAATGATGTGTATCACTGGAGGTATTAAAGTGTATGCTAGAAGGTGGGTCTGTCTATAGGCAAAGGTACATGCGAAGGTTGCTCCCCAGCCAGCCACAACAGCAGAACTGCTTTCAGTGGATTTTGACTGCTCTATCTTTTAAAAGAAAGATGTGCATGTGTTTAAATAACACTATATGAGACTGCCACTGAAAATGCCAAGAATGAAGCAGAAAGAGCTTAAAGAGGAAACCTGTATCAAAGAAAAATTAGACTTGTAATTCATTAACTCTGCTTGTTGTAGTTACACTGGAAGATGTTGAACAGAGAAGGGAAAGATAATATATTTGCCACCTTACCCAGAAGCATGCTTATATTTGCATTTCTTTGGCGTGGCTGGTGTGCGTCAAAAGTGAATTAAATCCTGAGGTTTTTTCTAGCATAAAAAGCCTGGTAAATCCATTAGCTCTGACAACAGAATGAGAGTTGACTTTAAAAAATGCTCAGTGTTCATCTACAGAAGTCTGTTCCAGGCATCTTTACTTCACCACCCCCCCCCGCACCAGTCAAAGCTGAAGACTTTAAAATCTTTCAAATACATGGAATTTTAATTTCAACTGTGGACAGCTGAAATATCTTACTAGATGTGATGCCTTTTAAAAATATTATTCATTTGGTATGACCTTTGTTGCTTTTGGTATTAATTTTACTACCTGCATGACAATTAAATTTATTTTATTTCTTAATATGATTTCCTCTGTAATGATGTATTTACTCTCTTTACTGTGGGGACAAGCTTGTTACCTCTTTCATAATTAAGTTCAAGTAGTGCTATCAAAGCTACATTATAAAGTCCTAATTAACTGTTAAGAATTACAGTATTCTACTGAAACTACTTTGTAATTAGCAGGCTACCAGCAGAGAACTGGTTGCCTGCCAGTGTGTTGGCTTGATTCTCACATGTACTGGAGCCCCTCTGTGTTGTTTGGATGGCAAAAATTTCAGCTGCAATTGGGCCTGAAAAAATTGAGGTTGTGTGAGTTGTTTTTTTCCTATATATTGCAGCTATCTGGTACTGACTTTTCAGAAAGATTGGCCTAGGATCTTTTTACGTAGTAATTTGTGGTGTGGAAATTTGGGGAAGTTTGCTATTAAAAAAATATTACTTCAAATGCCTCACTAATGTCTTAAACTGGCCCTATTTGTTTAAAGTATACGTTAAGGTACGTGGACTTCTTTAAGGCATACATTTAAAGGATTTTTTTTTTTAAGTGTACACCATTATCTGAACTGATAAAATGTTGTTTACCTCATGAGAGGAGAACCTGAATTTAGAGCATTTATCAGAGATATGAACCCTGTCCAGTTTTCTTGGACTGAATGCTGACCCTTAAATCTAAAGATTATATTTTGCATATTAAGATTGTTAAGTCATTCTTGGGGATGACCTTATAGAAGATCCATCTAGCTGATATATTTCTGCCATAACATCAAACAATTTCTGCCACCTTTTGTGTGCCTGCCATCTACTCTGCAGCTGCCAAAACCTTTGGCTAATATCCAATATCTTCTAAGATGTATGCAATGAAAGCTTCTTCAGGCTTATGTTGTCTCTGACGTTAAATGTAGGGGCAGTGTAACACCTTTGCCAGCTCTGGCTTATTGTTTCCCCTTGCTTCTTATTGCATTATCAACTTCTAAATGAATGGCTTCTTTCTCTTCTTTGATTACTCCCTAGTCAGGACAATTTTCTGGCTTTCAGAGAGGGCAGTTGGACTGACATTTGTTTAGTATCCTCTACAGCCAGCACAACATGGTGTCTGTTTTTCAGCAGTTCCTTGGAAGCATGATGACCTTAACTCTCCAAACTTTAATCCAGCAAAAACATTGTTTGTCACCCAAATAAGTACATAAGAGTAAGAAGTTTGCAGTAGAAACATCTCTCTGGGGGGATGGGAGGAAGAAGATAATTCAGTGCATAGGTCTGGGAGTGGGACATCTCCCAGCTCCATGCTCTCCCATTGTACCTCTATGCTTTGGTTTCCCCTGCTGTAAAACAAGCAGAGTTTCAAGGAATTTCTGCAGAAATCATGAGTCACACGTAACATTTTCATTGCATGGAGTAGGGCAGTAGTGAAGTGATTACTTTCTAGACCAAAGTGGCTATATGATTGGTTGTTATTTTCCCATGTAGCACAGTTTTAAGGAGGCAAAAGTCCATCCATACAAGCATGTGACAGAGTATCAGCTTTCAGTCCAGAGGCCATGCAAAGAATATGGTTATTTAGTGCAATGAGTTCACTCTTTAATGGCAAGTAATCAATTTCAGAGAAACTATCACATATAATTTGGTGCAATTGAACTTCGTCTTTAACCTTTTACTATGATTTATGTGATTAGGTCACCAGAGGAAGTGGTTTTGGAAAGCATGATTAATTAAGGAAATAATTTCTATCTTCAAGCACCTTGTGCAACTGCACTTTTCAAGTGTTTGTCCTTCCTCATCAGCCTGGCTGCATCAAAATGTAGAAACAGGTCCTTTGAAATGTTATTTTATTTTTTTAATGTAAAACCAGGTGAGAACAATTGAAGATGCAAATGAATTGTTATTATTCTGATACTGAATTTCTTCAGTTTTTACTCCATAATTTGAGTTGCAACATCTGTTTAGTGCATTGTTACTCATTGTAAGCATAGCATATTAAATATAATTTCTGTGCAGTTTATCTGCTGCAACTTACCATTTTAAAACTAGTATCTGAAATTGTAGCCAGTAGATAATGCCTGAAGGAACATAGACACCAAGGCACAGTTCAGAAAGAAGTCATTTTTGAATCGGCTCAATTTCTCTGCTTAATACCTTTACCTCTGTAATGAATCTACATTTCTAAAGAGGATACTATGCTGTCCAAACATGTCCTACCCTGTTTGGCTTCTGGCATCAATGCCAATATGCAGCAAGAGCTACAAAGTATTCCAGTGGTGAGCAGGTTGTGACCCATCAAAGTTCACCAGCCCACTGAACAGTGATTAACATTTAGTCTCCTAATTGAAGTGCAATAATGTAAGGCTTTGAACCTGTTCATGGCCTTTGGAAATAATCAGAGAAAAGAATCAGGGTGCTTATCAGCAGAAGTCATTATCATAAAAGGCCAAATTCAGCACATCTCCATTCCACATCTTCACCATGTTGGCCAATCATCAACAGAGACAGACTACAGGTCACAAAATATGGGTGTGAACTGGGAATATACAAATTTCCCTGGGTCACTGAAGCTTGTTTCCATCTGGTACTTGGAATTTGTTCCTTACAACTGAGGGATCTGGTTGCAGCTAGCTTGTTAGGTTCATGTTTAAACATCAAAGCAAAGTTAATTTTCCTCTACAGTTTTCATAGCCTGTCACTGTTGAACTTCAGTGACTTTAGCTAATAATTTTAATATTAGATCTATAAAGGTAGCTTAGCTTTTCTTTCTTTCTTTTTTTAGGTAGCTTGCTTTCTTTCAATATCTCTCTACATGCAGCCAACATCACAGAAGCTTTCTCCTGCTGCTAACGTTGGGGAAGGAGTATTAGTCTGGTAAAGAGTATTTGCAGGAAATGGAGGAAGGTGGATAGAGCTATTTTTAGAGTGCCTCTTCTGTAGTGCAAAATTTGTATCCTTAGTGTACCTTAATTTTCTTTATCTCTGGGACATTACCAAGAACCTTATTTTCTTTTGTGTCTGTGCATGTATACAATGATAAAGACTAGCTGCAAATTCACAGCCTGAAGTTGAATTCTTCACATCACCATACAGCATGGCAGAAACTGAGGAGTAATGTTCCATAAAGAGTCATGCTTTGCCTGATCCATCATTTGCATTTGAAAAATTTTAATCTTGTTTCTATGTCATATTGCTTCTCTGTGAAACTTATGAAGAACACATTTCTGTGTGGCACTGAGGATCGTTGCTACCCAATTAACTCAATAGCATCTGGGGATATTTAGCAGTTAAAGAAAATGAATATTTTTTCCTCTTGTGACATTTAAATTCCCTTATCTTACTATCCCTTTGCAAGATATCTACTGTATTGAACTTTTATTCTCTTATTCTCTGGAAACAACTGAATACCTGAGATGAAGAAGCGTAAAGACAGACGTTTAATCTCCTTGCTCCTTTCTTATTGATGTGTTCGTGTAAAGGATTTGAAAGGTCCCATGAGACAACTCAACAAAGGAAAAGAACGTAGGCTCAGTGCCCTGACTAATATACCTTCACTCAGTAAAACACTGCAGCTTAAATGCCAGTTGTACAAGAATTCATGATAGCCTTGCTCTTTTCACAATAGGGCTGGCATGTATACATACTTGCAAGTCAGTGTACTTCAACAACATAATGCATTGCTCCATAAACTGCTTTGTGATAACATGTTTGTGGGATATTAAATGTTATATATCAGGAACCCTCATAAAATGTTATCTGTTTTTACTACAATTGTTGCATTAAAAGAGAAGTGATGGAAAGGGCAAGGAGCAAAAGTTTATTCTGCAATCCACACAACACTATACAGAACACAAGGACAACGAACATCTTCTCAGACATCCTTTTGTAAGATCAGTGTTTAAAGCACTGATTTCCTTCACTATGATGATGAGATTGAATTTGCTCTCTATCTTTGTTTTTGGAGTGCTCAGATTGAGAAAGATGGAAAGTTTGGAGGTGGGAAACAACCCTCTGACAGTAAGACCCCTTAAAAGTGTCACCAGTTCAGAAATCCAGAAATTACAGAACTTCTTTTCAAAAAGATATTTTAAGGCAGTTTCCTCAAAAAGAAATACACTGAACTTTAGATTTTCCACTTGAACAATCACTGTTTAAAGCAGCAAGTCCAGCTTCATCACCATTCATTCTTTGCAAAGAAGATTATCCATCAAAAATTCCTTTCGAGTGCATGATCCTCAAGGTTAATGATTAATTGGCCATAGTGTAGGAGTGCCAGTCAGTGAACAAAGTATAGGACTCCAGAAATTACCATCAGCAGGGTGGTGTTTTAACATGTTTTGTTTAAGAACAACTAATCTGAAAGATTATTTTTTAATCCTGTTTATGCAGGTGTCAAGCAAGAGACCCCTGGGGATCTGATGTGGTCTGTGTGCTCTGCCACCAAGAGGGGCAGGATGGAGACTGTTCCTTCCTCAGCCCTTGCTTGGGATCTTGCCTGTTGGACTTTGCTGACTTTAACAGATGGCAGGCTTTTGACTTCTTGAAATCAAACATAATAAAGCCCCCCTGCCCAGCACATGCATACTGCTGCTATTAGGGACACAAACCTCATCAGCTTGTCCGGTGAGATTGACAGCAAGTGCCAAATACAGGACATCTTTCTAATGAGACTGGCCACCAACACATTTTTACAAGCAATTTCTTTTCTATACAACCCATCCCCATGGCAACTGACTATTGTGCCGAAGATCACATGTATCCCCTGGTAGCTAAATTTTGATTGTCTCTTAACCAAGCTTGATGTGAAAGGGAGATGATCTTCTATTTGGTGCTCGTTTATGACAAATGGTGCAGCAATTCTTCCTTCCTAATGCACAAAATAGAGATAGGATCTGCTAAGCTGTGTCAGATCATTGCTTCATTACAGATTTTCCATGGCTCCAACCTGGTATCTAAATTACAACCTTGGCAAGCAATTGCTAATTATGGTGTGTTTCCCTATTAACAGCTGTTTTTCTCATATTTTCAGCAAATGTTAATTGCATACTGAGGGACTAAGCCAAATCTGTCACTGAGGGTGACACTGTAATCATGTTCTCTTAAAGAATGAGACCACGTACTCATAAAGAGTCAAACACTTAGTCTTCCATTTGCCTTCTTCAAACTCTTTGCCATCATGGGTGAGTTGGGTCCTGCGACCACAGCAATGGTCGCAGCTGGTGACAGAACAAGACATGTCCCACTGTCGTTAATGTTATCAACTGTTTTCAGGTGTTTGACAGTTCCTCTACCACAGCCTGCTCCTCTGAGGATCATTTGCCTGCATGGCAGCCAGTCTGAACAGGACTGCTGCTCGACGAGGCACACATGCTTTCCTTACCCAGGCTTTAGAGTGTGGTGTTTGGTAGTTGTTAGGTGGTTGCAGTTGTTGTGGAAGATGTGGGGTTCAATTACTCACTGTTACCACAGACTGTTACTGTGTATATTGAGATAATTCAGAACTGAGGTGAAAAGGGGATCGGATCCCTTTGGCATTGCTTTGTTAGGCTTGGAAGAAAATCTGGTATTTTAGAATTCATAAATTAAACAAACCAATTTAACTAGCATAACCTTGCAACCTTTTATAATTTAGTTTGGCAACTAATGTTTATATGCTCACCCATGTACGTTTCATCATCAGATCCTTTGTTTTTCTTTCAGGAGGAGGGTTCATACAGCACACATTTATTGCTCAGAAAGAATATAGGATAGCTATAGTAGGGCCAAGAGCCTTGGTGTGATGTAGCCTGCTCACCTCCCACATTTCCCCTCTAACAATACTCTACTCATAGAGACTACCTATCCATCCTGGTTGCCATGGTATCTGAGCAATTGACAAGGAGGCTTCATGTGTTTTAAAGACTGCAAGGTCCTTCTAGTTGGCAGCAGCAGGTGAAAAGGACTGCACATGTCCAAAAGAAACAGAGGCTTTCAAATGAATCACAGTCCTCCAAATTACCTGCCACTCCTGCTGGCCCCAGGAGCACCTGAGTGGTCCTCATGGCAGAGAGCTCTCCTATTAGCCTGACCAGGCTACTGCTGCCAGTGGATTATAAACAATTTCACTCAGACAGTCATGTAACAAGAAGGTGATGTAGAGATTAGATAAAACTTTGTAGCTCTCTGATCTCAGACTCTAGGTTTAGGAGATAGTGCCGTGTGCCACACATAATGTTTACATAATTAAAAATTAAATTTCATAAGTATGATTACTCAAACGTAAACCATGACAGTATCTGCCTGATTATGAACTACTGTATGTTAGAGAACAATTCAATAAGCAATGCTGCAATATTTTTACTATTTAGACCAAATTTAATGGCAGAAAGAAATTACATTGCTTCAACATTTTCAGTTAGTTGCTGGGCTAAGGAAAAAGAAACAAATTTAATAAATTTTTGTGAACTTTTCACAGGTATCACAGTCCTTAGATACTCAAAGGAGGCAAATATGCAGTATGAAAAAGTGTCTGTAATATTGTTATTAAATGTGAATGTTATTTTTAGCACAGCATAAGAACCAAATGCAGGGAGCATTGCTGTTCAGAGTTATCAAAGCTGTTTTTTTTCCCAGGACAGCATGTGCATCACAGCTCAGATCTAAAAGCTACAAAATGTCTAAATTCATACTATGCCAATGATTCCCATTCCCTGCTATCAGTTATTTACATCAAAATAAAGCAAGATACATTGCTTTTCACTCATGCATATATTTAAACAATGTCCCATAGACCCAGCTTAGTACCAGCTTCCTCCCTCATACTGGAGCCCTTGAACTTGGAATATCTGTCCCAAGAGGAAATGACTGAGGGTGGGTCCCTATGGTGGGTCCCTATTCAGGTGATGTGTGCTGACCATTTTTACTGAAGTTTGCATTTTCAAAGAGGGAAATACAAAACAGAAGGAAGCAGAAAGAAAGCTCTTGAAATGACAATTACTTGTTAACTATAAAAAATTGAGAAAATAATCGAGACAGATGACCAGATTTAGTAAAAATAAACCTCACCATTAAAAACTAATTAAACATTTGCATTTCAGAGCTAAGTTTCTGTGCAAAAGTTTGGGGAACAGTAGGTTGACAGTGAAGATTATTGACTGTAATTTGCTGAGGGTTTCTAAGTAAGTTATGTGCAATACATGGAGGATTTACTCAGCTTAGCATAGCTGCTTTATTATTCTTTTAAAGTGAACAATTTATAACTGTTCTCAGAGATCTTTTATCAGCCACTTATCTCCTTCAGCTGGACTTGTGATGTGGAGGGATAAAATGAATTACTCTTTAGTATTATAAGAATTAATCAGACCAGGACAGCAGGAGAATAATGACTGCCTTAATGGTTAAATATTTTACATTTAGCAATGAAACTACAACTCAAAATATAAGGAATTTAACCTTTATCCCTTATCTGAACACTGAAAAATGTTGATGACACAATGAACTACAATATAATTGCTGCATATTGTAATTTTAGTTGTTGGTAACTAAACAGAACTATTTATTTTAGTGGAAGAGGTGCCTTGTTGCCTAACCAGTTCTCCCTCCCAGATGTGCTGTGGTATTGTCAAAACTTTCATCCATCAGATGGGCTATATTCTGTATAACTTTGGTGCACTATTACAACCTTTAGACAAATTTAAATGTCCTTTTATGGATTTTACCTGCTAAATGATAACTGTGTGTCTGCCATCACTACTTGAACTACAGCACCAACAGAAAAACTGTAAAAGTACTACTTGTGTGCTGTTGGAATTAATTTTGGTATTGCACCCCTTCTCTATATTTTCTTGTAACATAGTCAGTCTTCTTCTTATCTCCATAATCCAATAAAGTTAAAGAAGTTGAACTAAAGAATGCTGAAAGGAGAAAAAAAAAGTATTTATGGACATCAAAACATAATACACAAATGTACTGCACACTTATTACTAATTTTCCATAAACATTGTGTATTCTTCTGGGTGAGAAATTATATATATTAAAAGTATCATAGACAGAGCAGCAAGTATACCTTCATGCATGTATTCCTGCAAGAAAAACTTCATGAAGATTTTGCAGCTTTTTTCATCCTCAAATGATTGTGATGGTTAGGCATGTGTCACGCATATGATTAACACCAGGCACAGCACTCTTTTTCTGTATTTACAATATTTACACTACTGACAAGAAATTATTTCCTCCAGATTTTATTATTCTGCTATACTACAAAAGTACATGGGTCTGTGACTCTGATTCACAATACACTTAGGCTTTGCTTAGTGGAACTTACTTGTAAGTTTCTGGACCAGGAATCTTCATTTGCTTTACAGTTTTGGATCTCTTCATTAGCTGCTATTCTGTACCTTACAGGAGGCTGTATCTTCTGTAAGTGATTTTTGTTGCAAAGCACAATTTAAGCCCAGCCTGCTCTCACACATTCAGCTCCACCGGACAGTGAGACTGGCTTTTCTGCTGTAGATCACTTGCCACCATGTTCTGTGCACTGTTTTTAAATACATCCTTGTGCTTGCTGTGTTTTTAGGTGGAATGCAGTATTCCACACTCTTCTGTATTACAAAAGTTTCAGAGGTAGTGTCTTCCACCCAAATTAACTCACAACTAGCAAGAGTATCAAGAGCTTCACAGACTTCAGTTCTGTTGTATTCTATGTTCTCTTCAATGTTTTATGTTGTATTGTATGTTCTCTTCAATTATATTACTTTCCAGTTTGCCTGAATGGTACTCATTCATTGACTTGTGAAAGTCCTGCTTATCTTATCCATTTTGTCCTCTGCATTCCCCAGGATTTTCAGCTCCAGAGGACTTTTAGCTTTTTTGGTTGTACTCTTTTAAATTTGCCTTATGCTTGCTAGCATATGTTGCTCAGTGATCACTCAGAGCAAAGGACTCCAGTATAAGCTGGCACCATTATTTATGTGATTTCTACTGAGTCTTGTAAGTTCAGCTTTTAATAAGACAAATTGCTTATTCCAGAACCTCACTGAAGTATGGATCCCCAAGATGGAGACAGAGGTCTTTCTGCCTGAATCTGTGCAAGGATGGTGCAAAATATCTGGTTTCTGCTATTTTTCCAAGGTGATTGTGGTCATGACTGCTTTTGAGCTACCTTGAACAGTTCCTTGAACCATTTGAAGCTGTAAATTGAACCCAGGGAGAGATGAAATATTTCCTAAAAATGTAGTGACAAGGAAGCACTCATGAAGACACTTGAAAATTCCAAGTCCTATTTTCTCAGTTTACCTGTTGACAGAAAAGATACACATAAGGCATTAAGCAGATGTTTGGTCATCATATCAGAATAAACTACCTCTTAGTCTCTTCTAGGTGAAAGGTGAATATTTTCTGTAACCATAGATCTTCTCAGCTGCTTGAAATGTCCAGACTGTGACTTGTTTCTTCAATCTTTATTCAGGCCAAACCCCAATCAATTTTAACAGAGGTTTAGTACATGTAAATTATACAGGGTTAGACTGCCTTTTTCTTTTTCTTTTTTTTTTTTAACCAGACTGTGTAGTATAAAGAAGATTTTTATTAGTACTTTCCAATTTCCATAATGTATTCTTCTTCTGTCTTTGCAGTATGTAGCAGAATGTAATAAGATCTCATTTTATGCTTGGAATAAAAACATCCTAGACTTGTCATAATTGTTAAAGTGTAAAATAAAATAATTACAAACAACTACTAATCCTGTTGGCCTTTGCTTACAGTCAAGCGTTTTATAATATTACAATCTGACTGTGCTATGAATAAATCAGGGTAATTTACTTTGAACTGTAAGTGCTCAAATAAGAACTTTGGTTTTTTTTGTTCTCTCAGATTCTGCTCTTCCTTTTAACTTATTTTTTTCAGTTTCAGGGAAGCTTCTGCCTTTATTTGGACTCTCCAAAACCAGAATGTGTTTACAGATTCTCTCATTTCCATAGACAAATGTTGCAGCAACAGAAGAAGAAACATTTTGATGAGAAAGCTTTCTTGTATCATCTGCAGCAGGAAATATATTGGTCAAGAGAAACTTCTCCCTACCAGGTTACAGTACATAGATTTTACTATGCAATTTTATAGATGAAGATGAGAAGGCTTTTATTGTACAGCAATATCCACAGATAATTTGCTTTTCCTGAATAGTTTTGTAGATACTGTATGCCTCAGGAGACCGGTAATGAGATAACTCTATCATAATGGGATGAAGAAATTTTCTCTTTTTTTTGGTCACTAGTTTGAATCTAGTATATCTAAGGATCATTTAAAAATAATTAAAATTCAGTGGCTGGGTGATAATTCAGGACTTGGGAAATCAAAATTCAGTTCTTCCTCTGCTACAAACTTCCTGTGTTACCTTGGGAAAGTCACGTAGGGTGAGATTTATGAAGATATTTATCATTGAAGTACCTCCATGGGTCTGATTCTTCACTTCTTTGCTTCTTAGCCTCCATCTGTTGTACGTCCACAAGCACTGTACATTCTCCCAAATGACCCTTTTTTCTTTAGAAATGAAGACTGGCAGGTATTCACAGACGTCATGCTTTAACACACACTGTTGTTGGACATAACAGCAAGGAGCTAAGGAACTGAATATCTCTTTCAGAAAAGGTATGAGGCCAGGCAGGATGAAATGACAGATGTTTTTATTGCCCCTCCTAGGCTAAATTGCCTTGCCCATGGACTTGATGTTTTTCAAGGTCATTTCCACCTCCATAACAGGATCAAACTGCTGGTGGGTGTCCTACGTTGAACAGCATATGAACATATGGTCTATAACAGGCTTAGGTGAGACTCAGAGCATCTGAAGTGAGGAGCCAGATTTCCTTATATATTTTAAAGGAGTACAGATAAGGGCTAGGGAATTGCTTTCTGGACATGCCATAGTTAAATGTTACAAATACACCTTGCCTCACTCCTTGTGAAGAGCATGCTCCTTTTGCACTTGTATAAACTTTTTATGGTATTTATCTAAAAATAGATGTGCTAAGGTGTATCAAGGTCAGGAATCTTCATAGCAAACACCTGCCAAACCTTCCACACAGTGAAGCAATGCTCTGCATTAAAAATGACCTGGGATCCCAGCCGGGAGCTGCTCACAGCTAGTGCTGAAACTTCTGCTGGTGTCAGGACAGAGGGGAATTTAGCCATCAGCCATGAATTCAATCCCCCACAACCATGTGAAGAGTGAAGACAGACAGTGGGGTTTTATTTACCTACTTTTGCTGCTGCTTCATGAAAACAATGTGTGCAATTTCTCAAACTCTGTAGAAGTTAAAGGGAGGGAAAGGCACTCCATAACCTTTAAAATAGGGCAATAAGTAAATAAATAAATAAACAAACAGGAACAAATAATCAAGCCAATACATCTACTCTTGCAAGAACAGTCAGACTAAATACTTTACAAATGCTTGTTAAGCTCTTCTGAATTACAGATATTAGCCTCACACTATGCCAAAAAGCGCTGCCACTGCCATTTTCAATTTAGGGCACAAAGTTATCTAATAAATATTATTTGGTGGTAATCACTAGAAATTTGAGTTTTTGTATAAACCTGACTGTTCCCACACAACACAGCCTATGTGAGAGTTGATTTTCATCTTGAAAGCATCATTATTTACAAAAAGATTATCTTACCTCTGTAAGTGCAGAGCACCTGGGTGGGTGCATATCCATTGAAGTCTGGTATTTGCCTTAAGACTCAGTGCTAAACAAAGCCATGTCTCTAATCAGCAGCAGGGACAGCCAAGTAAATGAGCATTTTACACATTCTATCACTCACCTTTCAAATACAGCATTATAGCTTCAGCTTTCCCCTTTTGAACCTGTATAACATGCAACTGCTCACTTAGCACTAGAAGCTGGTTCTCTTCCAAGCATCAAGGTGAGTTCAGTGCCTGATATTCAGATTATATTATGGAGATTCCATGTATTCCTGTATAAAAGGAAGAAAAGCCTAATCACAGCATGATTCTGGATCAGTGGTAAGCACAATCTGCCCTGTAAGTGATCCTTACCTGTTTGGATTGGGATTTTAGAATAACCCACACTTAGCAACCTAGGTGTACTGAGGAGGTGATCCTATAGAGGAGATTATAAAAAGAAAAGATTAGGTAGTCTCATATGACCTAAGAATTTCTATAGAACAAAATATTTTCTGCCTTTGCCAAATGGAAATAATGCACTGTGCACTTGATTGACAGCAGCACTGCTGTTATTTATGTTTGCTATTACATTTGTAGTCATGTGCCCATTGTGCCCAAACTGCTGTATATACTCACACCAAAAGGATGGCCCTTGTCCTAGGGAACTTTCAGAATAGGTAGAAAGCCAGGAACAAGAGAGATGTATTCCCTGACTGCTAGTTTCCAAGGAAACAGTGCTATATCAGTTAGCATAGTATACAGTTGTCACTTTCATTGGTAGCCTAATTGTTGTCAGCTATTTTTCTATTGAGTTCATTACTAAAATTAGGTTTCATCCCCATTTCTTGAAGAACACATGAGAAATCTGTTATTTCCTGTCTTAAAAGCTGGAAAAATGGCCTTTGTATAGTATCAGTAAAGCAAATGCAGTTATCTCAATGATATATTGCAATGTAGCAGGTTTTTTGATTGCCAGGTCTGTACTCACCTTACAAAGTCAGAAACTGTTACTGAATAATTGCTGCTTATCTACATATGTTGCATTGAACTAGGTCGCTAGGTCCCAGCCTTCAAGTCCATGCCAAGATATTAACTTGTCCGTAAGTCAAACACATTAGAAATTGGGGTTCTGCTTGTGTTAATTGTTTTTAAAACGTCAGTGTGATCTATTTCCCCTTACACTACAACTTTCAAAGTACACTTTTGTGCAGGTTCAAAGCCAGCACTAGTGATTCCTTTGTGTGGATCAGGCTTGAATCAGAAAGAAATGAGTATGGGCTGTGCAATGTCCAAGAATTTGAAGTTGCAGAATATCAGTTTGAACAACCATGACTTAGCCTCCAAAGTGCTTGGGTGCATTAAGAGCTTATTTAGTAGAGGTACAACAATGCCTTAACAAAAGTAGCTACTGAATAATGAATTACATTCTAAATATTGTTCATATTTGGTATGAGACCAGAATAATGGAGGAAAAAAAGCCCAAGGTTTTTGAGAGCTTTAGTCAATGCAAAGACTCTAAGATGAGAAGCTGCACCTAACTCTCCCCGTTCTGCAAGGCACTGGAGAAAGAGCATTTTCTGTGACAGTCTCTCCACAGTGAGATTTCCAAATAACTCCCAGTTGCTAATTCTGTATCAGCTGATTCTGGACAGCGTACATTGCTTGCCCTTCAGCTAGAAGTGAAAGCTTCCAAATAAATGAAATAAGCAGAAAAGAAGCTGGGGAAGACATAACAATAGCAGAAGTGGAAATAAATGGATTCACACATGAGATGGTAGGTGTTGCCAACACTGTGATGCAAAGTGTCCTAGAATGGGTCTGTTCACAAGAGCAATTAAGGTTATCCTGAAGAGCGAATACAATACAATTAACTTAATCCTTATTATTCATGAGAACAGGCAGGTGAATAGATATGGCATCCAGGCTGGATACTAATTTTACAAAAGTAAAATTAGTATCAAAGTAGCTTCAGAGATACCATCAGTGTTGTAAATCTAGGAAAAGGTATCATTGCCAAATTATACCTTATGAATGCCAAAACCACTATAATGTGTTTGACAGGGTCACCAGGGTACAATTTTATCAGTGAAATCTGAGTCCAAAACCCAGCAAAGTATATCTGAACATCTTCAGTGGGAGTAGTGTTATTTGAATGGCAAAATAATATTAGAGCCAGTGCTAAACCCACTTTGATCCTATTACAGCTCTGTTTTAATATCATCCCTACTGGTGATGTGAATTGCTTTCCCTCTCTGAATACAACATAAAAGTGAACTCCATCTAGGTCTGGTTAGGTAAAAGTTTCAGATTCTGTGTAGTCCTCTGTAGCCATATACAGCCTTATGTGTAAGGAATATCAAAGTGTTTATTTATCTTTTAGGGAGGATTTTCACAGCATTTATGACTGTGTGTTTTGTTCCTTTGGCCCTGTCTTAAATTTAAATGTCTTGCTTGAGGTGTCAGATGCACCATTGTAAATACAGTACAAACTATCCTACTTTCTACCTTAGCCCTGACCTGGCAATCTTTTATAGAAGTGAGCTGGTGTATAAGCTGGAGTTTCCCCACTTGCTGAGTAATAATGGCAAAGATGTTCTTCAAGCATAGACAAACATGGTGTAGTAACGAACAGAGCAGAATCTTAACATAAGCATAGGGAGTCCTAGAAGTGTAAGTCCAAATGCTAAGCTGGATGCAGAGCCCCTAAAGCAATAGTTGAAAGGATCCTGTCTGAGACCTACTGAACATGTGCAAATTGATTGTACTTTACAGCTGCAGTAGAAGTGTGTTCAGCTGCATACTGTGTAGTTACAGCCACTGCTGAATGTCCTGCTGCTAATAAAATATTTCTGAAAATGATAAAGCAATAGATTATCTGGCTGTCAGGTCTACAGTTGTGAGTTTGTTTCACTTCATGTGAACTACAATGAATGAATAACATGGGACAAAAATGTGTAAGACCTTCCTGAATGCCCACTGGTAACCTACAAGTGTAAGGCTCTGTAGGGCATTATTATTCTGCTTAGTTTTATCTTTTGATGAAAGTCTCTTCTTTGTGAAATAAGAAGGTAATGAGGTATTGCTTTTTTGGCTCCTTTGGGAGAATCCTATCCCAAAGAGAAAGCTGTCTTTATAAAAACTGTGGGGTGCATTCACTCTTTTCTAGGTGCAGTTGTAAGAGAGACTTTACGCAATGTTGAACAAAAACTGTGCATCAGGCCACTTCCAGATTGTGGATCATCTAAAAAAGACTGTAGATTCTTCAGCATAAGTCTCCCTGTAACCAGGGAGTACTTAACCAGTAACCAGTACAAGATTAACCATGTGGTAGTTCACACCCTGAAGAGCAAGAAAAGCACTGAAATTCACATCATACTGTTAGTGTCGAGCCTTTTTTTTGCTGGGGTTGTATTCAGTGCTCTTCTGAAGTTAGGGAGCTATATTAAAGGAATTTATTAGTTGGTTCTTCCATCTTTCAGAGTTTTGGCATGGTCTGGAAGGAGGTAGTGGAATTATTTTCACTGTCTAATGCTGATGTCAGCTGTGATGCGAGAACCAAGGCAGTTAGGTCTGAATTCCCACTGGCTGCAGGCTCAGAAGAGATCATTGCTATTCAGTCATGCCAGGCTGAAGACACTGCATTTTATTCTATGATGTATATGTCACTTCTCATTAATTCTGAGAGACCTGCTACTTTAGAAACGAGGGTAAACAGAGTCATGTATTGGATTAGATCTCTGCCATGAATAAATTTATTTCCCAGCAAGTGTAAAAAATGAGCAAGGCCAAAACCCCTCAGAGCAGAAAATGTCACAGTGATTGCTAATACATTACCGCACAGAGAAATGCCTAATAAAACCCCTATTAGGATGTCATACCTGCTTACTACTGAATTCTCCAGAAAGTTTATTTGATATGTCTAAGCTAATTATCAGAGCCTTGGTGATAAGAAGCAGCTCACTGGGCCTGAATGTGTCAGAACAGAATGACTAAATTGTGAGAATTCATGGGCCTCTGCTTTGAATAATTAACTTGACTCTTTGTAGAAAGCACACACCTTGGAAACTAATTTTCTCTTTGCACAAAGCAATTTGTCCTTGTGTTGCCTTTGAAAAGTAAACTGTTTAACTGTGAGGCTATTCTCATCTCCATTCTATTCATCTCTGAGCTTTCTTCCTTATTTTCCTCTCGGTACTTTGTGCGTTGCTGCTCTTGCACTGACAAAGCTCTGTTCTTGCTAAAAAATGAAATGTAAGACTGTGTCATTTCCCACCAAATGGAACAGGTGTATCCTTACAGTGCTGGCTTTGTAGCACAGGGCCTTTTTCCCCTCCATGATGCTGATTATATTCAAAGAACAACAACTTTGCACTGGATCGGTAACAGAAATAAATGGTTGTTGGTATGCACAGGGAGTACAAGTGACTTGGCAGGAGGGAACTGTGATAGAGGCTCCTGCGTCTCCTGGGTGAAATCCTGACTGCACTGCAGTTAACGTCAAACCCCTGCTGCCTGCCGTGAGACTGGGATTGCATCGTTTGGATCACAGGTATGTTTCTGTCCCTGATGGGTCACTGTTGCCAATAATAATACTCTGTTTGCTATGTGATTGCTTGGCTGAAGGGAACAGTTCCCAGTCTGCTCCCTAGCAAACTCCTATGTCCAAATTTCAGAAGTCACCATTGTATTTGGCAATTTCAGCACAAGAATTAACGTATGGAGGCCAAGCAATTTTTTTGGTCTTCCCTTGTTAGAATTGAAGCATAATAAACTTGCCAGTGACAAACTGTGGTACCCAGCCTCAGCATTAACAGGTCACTCAGATCATGCTCTGGGGAAAAGAGGAGGGCTGCACAATGTCTCGGTCTGTTGCGACCTCATCTCCTGTCACTGTGTGACGTGACCTGTAGCTCCAGCTACAGAGCACTGGTCTTGGCCTGTGGGCTCTTTGATCTGTTGGTGACCCTAGATGAGGAAGAGTCTGTGTTTTGAGTAGAGCTGACTGGTTCAAAAACAGGAAAACAACAATAATGTTTGCAGGTGAGGGTTTACCTCTTCCAGTCAAAACAGTCATGCATCCCTCCAGAAAGAAATGCTGGTGTGTTACAGCCTTTTGCTCAGATTGTTTTCTGAAATAGTAGAGTACCTCAGTGTATTTTGAGCTGTCTCTAGTGGCAGATTACCATAGCACTATTTCTCTGCTGAATTATTTTAGAAAACACACTTTCCCTTAAGTCTTGATGGAATACATTATGAATAGGAGCTAATCAGTCTCTGATGCCAGCACTGTGCCTCTAGGAAATGCTGGATGTGCTTGTCATTCCAAACACTTCCTCAGCCCCCTGGTTCCCTTGTACTCTGTGAAATTTAAAAGGCATCCTTCTTTTCCACCCTAGTAATGGTACTTTCAAGATAAGGAGTATGGCCTTCCACAGCCTTTCTTACACCAAGAAATACAGATTTTCTGCTCTAGCTTTGATTAAAAAGAGACAAGAGAGATGTAAAGCTATCTTTAAGCAACTTTTACATGGTCTGTTCTGGATGTCACCTGTAATTACCATGGTTTAAAATTTGCTCAAATTACATTAAACTATGTGAAAAGCCAGGTTTTACTATAGCTAAGGATAAGATGGAGTCTGAATTGCCTGGACCAGAAGTCCTACAGTAGATATAACTATAACATTATGTCCTGTAGTGGGTCCCTAAAATTTGCAAGCAACAAGGGAAAACCACCAGGTGTAGTTTGGTCCAGACAAAAACCTGCTTTGTAAGAAGAGGCATGCTCCTAATGAGGTGCAGCTAAAGGAGCCTGTCCATGCAACACAAGCATCAGTCATCACTCTCAGTGTGAGCAGAGAATTTGTGCACTGCTCAAAATGTCCCTCCCAAAACTATTATTTCATACTGCTACAGGCTGTAAGGATTGAAGTCCATCTCCTTTCCCTATGCTGCGTTTAGAAGTGCTGTTAACTGTTGATGTGGATAATAAAACTTAATAAATCATGTTCCTTTCAGACCTTGAGGTTGCTTCTCTAAAATATGTATGGGGTTAGGATGGATCTGACAGTTTATCGTCTTAATTCTGGGTTACTATTTAGTAAGGTTTACAAAAAAGTAACAAATATTTTTTTTATGGGGGAAAATGGTGAAATTTGCAAAGTATTCAGTGGTTGTGCCACAAATTATCTGTGAAAAACGTTGCATGACCTTCAGGGACGATTACTAAAATAAGCAGGACTAGTATCTTTTGACTTTTTTGTGTTGCTTTGGATGAGAAACAAAGCTTAGTGATTCAAAATACATGGAGTTTATCCATGTATCTGACCCTTGTTATGGAAATCTCTTTCCTCACATCAAGCTGTAGAAAATGAATGTATTCAGGAGAACTTTGTCTTGAAGAGCTCTTTTCCTCTTCCAGTCCTCTCCTTAGTCATAGATCAATGGTGCTGGGAAAGTACACCAGTAAGGCATCAGTGTTATGTTTGCCCTGATACAAATTTTTTACCTTGTCTTCAGCTGCTGGCCAAAGTCACAGAGAAAATACTAATCCAAATTGATTGTTGGCATGATGTGGTATGGCACAATGTTATGCCATATGTCTGCTGTGCAAAACCCAAACTTTTGAAAACAGTGTTCTGGATCAGAACAGAGCAATTGCATATAAAAATTTCACACCACTGAAGCTGCTGAGCATTTGTTTGGTGGTGATGTTGTTATTTATTTCACTCAATCAAAAGCTTCCTTTCCTGTGGAACAAAAGCATTCTTCATTTTTTATATCATATCCTGTATATGACATAAACATGACAAGTAGCTTCAAAAAATGAACTGAGATTTTTTTCAACTCTGCCATATCAAAAACCTTATTCCAGACTTTTTCAAAGTTACATATTTTCTACATTGATTAGTAGTTGTTGAATATTTGTTGGTGTTTTTTTTCCCATTTGAGAAATATTTCACCAGAAAAATTTTATCCTATTGTAATGGTGAATTTCTGATAAATGACTTTATAGCAGAAGTCGTTATGTTCAAAAATGAAACAAAAAAGTTGATATAAATTTTGATTCTGACATCAGCTTTAATTGTGGCCAGCTTGTGGACAAGCCATGTTTTTGTAGGAATACAGCATTCCTTTTCTTGTTCAAATGGGATAAAATTGTCATGTTTTGAGATTATTTAATCAGCAGTAAGTTTCAAATAAAAGAGTTTTGTTGTAATTAGACATATTTTTATGCTTACTAGAAGCACCTCATTAGTTTTATTTACAGGTAATAAATTTAGATGAGTAAAGTTTTGGATAGCTTGCTTAATTGGTTCTTTATTTTCATTATAATTTTTAAAATGGGCTTTTCAACATAGTGTGGTGAGTAGGGATACTTTCAGAACTACATGAATTTTACTCATTTAAGGGGAAAAAAAGGTATTTGTGGGGTTTTTTTTATTAACACTCTGACTCTGGATTTAACCCCAATCTGTCTTTGCTCTCCTTTTCTGCTGGATAGGCCAAAAAGACTAATTTCAATAAAGTGTCAGAGAGACAGTGAGAGAATATTCAGTTTATCCAGTAAATCACCACTGACAAAAATAACAAGAGAAAAAGCAATATCTGTCTTCTTTTGGCTCTTAATGGAGGAAACTCATGCATGCTTCCTACAGGATTTGCAGAGCTCTTTGCTCTCACTGGGCACATCCTGGCAGGCAGGCACTAGGTGCCTCTGAATTCCCCCGCACAAGTGCTAGGGGTTAGGGGTGAATATTCTTAGTACACACTGGGCACTGAACTGTACTATTTGCTGGAATAAACCAGTCTCAAGCTGCTCTTGATGGAGCTCATTGAGTTCAATCCTTCACAGGGCCATTCCACCTCCTTTTGGCTGTGAATTTAAGATGTTACACGTGTTGTGTACTTCTCCATCAGTGAACCACATTGTGCTAAGTGAGCTGTCAAGGCATCACTTGGCCATGATTTGCTGATATGTTGGGCTGGGCAGAAGATGTCTCTGGCTTCATGTGCTTGAGATGAGGGAATGGCTTCTGATCAGAGGGAATAGGTGGAAAGACCCTGTGGTCCTCAGTAAGGCTGTCCAACTTGCCTTGCCAGCCATGGGAGGATGGAATTGAATTTAACCCTGCAACTTCTACTGCTAAAAGCACACTAGTGAGTAAATATTTAAAGAATATAGGCTCATCTTCTCTGTCATCTACCTGCATTTGGGTGGATGACATGAAGTAGAAGACTGCTCTGCAAAGAGGCATTGGGTGCTTGAAAGGAGGTTGTAGAGGTTAACCGCTTATTTCCTTAGGGCCCTTCCCTGTGGTAAAATGGTAGCAGACAAACTTTTGTGAAGAGTTTCAACTTGGCTGCATGACTAAGTGTTCAACAGACAACAGATTTGTTAATATATTTTTTATATTCCTGTGTAAATAATTTCTTTATCTAAAACTTACAAAGTATAATGCTTACAGACGTGTCAGCCAATGATTCAGAGGAGATAAAAAATAATAAAAATAAAGGAGAAAGATTCAGGATGTAGTTGTGGGAGATGATTGATTACAATGCCATTCTTCCATCCAGGCTTTTACTGCAGGAGTATAAATTATGAAGCAGAAGAGCAGGGGCAGGGGAAGTTTGTGGACATTGTCAATGGAATGACTCCAGATGGGACTTCATAATAATGTTCTTTCTAATTCTCTTTCCTTTATGTAAAAACATATGCTGAAGTCAAATGGGAAGATAAACGATATGACCCCAACTTGGGTGGTGCTTTTCCACTTTTCTGCTTTGTGCTGTTGGGCTACTTTGCACTTTTGTGCTATTCTCCCATTCAGGGACGACACATCAAAAGAATTTGTGCGTGTGACAACAAGGAAGTTTATTGCTCTTGCAGGTGTGATGGATGTTGCCAAAATTTAGGTTAACTCCACAAGCTTCAGTGGAGCAGATCCAATATACAAAATTTTGGCAAATATCTATAGTCTAGTTTAGTTAGTCATAGGTGACTGGAAGAGGAATTTCTGAAATTCCATTGTTACAAATGAGGAAAAGAAGAGCTACGAGAGAAAAAGTTGAAAATCCTTTGCAAAAATACAAAGAATAGAGGAGTTACCTGAGAGCTAGAATATATTTGTTACCAACTGTGTATTACACCTTTGCTATACATGAAAAAATAAGGATGCTTTGAGTGACTACTTGTGTCACTAAGGACTTTAAGTGAAGCTTAATTTTTGCCTGTCTTACACTGTCAAGTTTAGCAATATACACTAGTACAATTTCAGATTTCTACTCTGGTATCTTAGTTTGGGTGCATTTTTACATTTGCTTTGCTCTAGCAGGAGTGATTATTTGAATGATTGTTCAAGTGAGAAGATCATAGTGAATGAAACTGTACATGACTTGAACATAGAAAATGACCCAAAAATTATCAACTGAAATTGTCTAGTAAATTACGAAGGCTTTCTGAGGAGAAATGTTATGAAATGGAGGTCATTAAATGTTTTTGCAATTTTTTTCCTGGTTGCAGTGGCAAAAAAAAAAAAAGAAAATAAATAATCCTGTTTTGTTTATTTTTTCCTCCTTCCACTTTCCCTTCACCTATTATTGATGACTCAAAGAATATGAGTTCTTGAAATGAAACATTTCTGAGCTGTTGTTTTTTGTTTTGTGTTTTGTGGTTTTGTTTGTTTTGTTAAAAAGGGCGAAACCCCTGAAATGTTTTTCTTAAATTGAACTTTTCTAGAACAGACATCTGGATCACAAAAAGCAATTCCATGCCAGTACAAGAAAAAACCCAGCCTCAGATTTATTTTGTCCAACCCCAGCATCTATATGGCTCTGGAACTTTTCCACTGGGATGATGCCAGGTTGAGTGTTTTGCTTCTACATTACATGCTGTGAGTGTCCTCCATAGCTCAGTTTACCTGAATTATCCCTAAGATGTTGGCTTTGTACTCCAAACATCAAAGCATTGAAACCTACTGTTTCCCCTGTGTAAATAAATTTCTGCCAGTTTCAACAGAAAGCTGTGAATTGTTCTATCAAGAGAAAACCAGAGGTAGCTCAGAAGATGTTCTTACCTTTTGAAGGATCAAGGCTTTGTAGGAGCTCAGTGCTTGTGACAAAATCCAAAGCCCCATCAGTTTTGCATAGTTACTGGTTTTGCTGCAAATACCTTTAAATGCCTCTAGATCGCAAGCATTTTCAGGCTTTTTAGTATTCTGTCCCTGTACCACCAGAATAACTAGACCTAATCTAGTGTGCCATATGGAGCATAGGCTGTCTCATCAGAGGGAAGATGGCTTTAGGTTGAAGAGAGTGTGAAGGAAGCTTATAGGTATACTTCTAGGTTGTAAGAGCCTTTGCTCTGAAAAGAGGTTATAAAAAGGATTTTTTTTTCTGACTTGACAGGGCAGCACTGTCCAGTGGCCTCAGCAGTGCTTGAATATTGCTAGGGACTGGAAAAGATTGATAGAAGGAGGGTGCAAAATAGCAAATGACATAATTTAAGAAGCTGGAAATAAGATACAGATGCAGCAGGAGATGGTTCACGTATTACAGCCATCGGATGGCAAGTGAGCCATCCAAACAAATCATGTTAGGTGAAAACCTGACAGTCTTCAGATCCACTTAAAGCAGTGAGCTCTACATGGAGCTGCATCTTAAAGCTGCTCAGAAGCTGCAGCTTGTGCAGAATTTATTTGCCACTTGATCAATAAACAGGACTTCTTTCCTGAGCACCATAAAACTGTGCTCTACAAAAGGCCTGGGTCCTCCCTCCTTCAGAGAATGCCTTTTACCCATGGTGCTTGGCCATGATTGCCATCAGTGTGGGCAGCTGCCTGTTCATGGGGTTGAGAAAGAGGATTGTGCAGGTTCATACAGCCTTAGGGATGCAATTACTTATCAGATATTTTGTTTCCTGGAGTGTCAGTCCTGCAGAATGGCATTAAAGCCACCATCCTCCTGTTCTCCCCAGTTCAGGCTGTGGTTCCAACTTAGCCCATGGAAAGGACCAGGGAGTCTCTTATTGGGGAGAGCCTGGGGGGGAAACTAGTACAAGGCTGTGCTGACTGCATGGAAAGAATTAATTTCCTATCTTCTGTTTTCACTGTTTTAACAGATAGGGGTTTCAGTCTGGAGAAACTGATAAGTTGGTTGTATTAGTTCAGCCATCCTGGCTGAAAGCACCATTTTATCCTCAGTTTCAATACAGGCTGGGAGATGATGTGATGGAGAGCAGCGCTGCGGAAAAGGACTTGGGGGTACTGATGGACAAAAAGCTGCACATGAGCCAGCAATGTGCGCTCGCAGCCCAGAAGACCAACCATATCCTGGCCTGCATCAACAGAAGCATGGCCAGCAGGGCAAGGGAGGTGATTCTGCCCCTCTATTCCGCTCTGGTGAGACCTCACCTGTAGTACTGCGTCCAGCTCTGGAGCCCTCAGCACAAGAAGGACATGGAGCTGTTGGAGCGAGTCCAGAGGAGGGCCACAAAAATGATGCGAGGGCTGGAGCACCTCTGCTATGAGGACAGGCTGAGAGAGTTGGGGTTGTTCAGCCTGGAGAAGAGAAGGCTGCGGGGAGACCTTACAGCAGCCTTCCAGGACTTAAAGGGGGCCTATAGGAAAGACGGGACAGACTTTTTAGCAAGACCTGTTGGACAGGACAAGGAGCAATGGTTTTAAACTAAGGGAGGGCAGACTTAGACTGGATTTAAGAAAGAAATGTTTTACAATGAGGGTGGTGAGGCACTGGCACAGGTTGCCCAGTGAGGGAGTGGAGGCCTCATCCCTGGAAACATTCAAGGTCAGGTTGGATGGGGCTCTGAGCAACCTGATCTAGTTAAAGATGTCCCTGCTTTTGCAGGAGGGTTGGACTAGATGACGTGTAAAGGTCGCTTCCAGTCCAAAGCGTTCTATGATTCTATGATCTTTATTTTAGGATGCATAAACAGATAAAGAAATGGCTCATGAGAGCTTCAAGAGTTCTCTGACGAAGCAGAGAATAGACCAAAATAAACAGAGAGAGACTGGCTTCCCCTGCCTGAAGTCCACTTTCCCCTTCTAATCATGTTTATTTCCTTTTTCCTTTTGCTTCTTCAATCTATGCCATATCTCAATTGGCTTTCTCTGTAAGTAATTTTACATATTAAAAAATGTGTTTATTTTCAGAAAGTATTTATTTTCAAAATGACCTATGCTACTAGTTTATTGTCATTGTCAGAGCACCAAAATTAAAATGGATTGAACAAGCTTGATTTCAGAAAGGACTATCCTGACCCATAAAATACTATTGCTCACATTGCTTGAGAATAGGCTACTTTTACCCTCTTGTCAGCTTGTTAGTTTGAGCTGATGTGCAGGTAATAAACATTAACCCATCCCTTTGGCTAGCTGTACACCTGAAAGGATATGTTTAAAGATCAATGGTTCTTACCTCTATAATAAGCATTGCATATAATTGCATGGTGCATTTCAGTAAACTGTATTTCTAATTTTACTCTACTTGTAGAGTTCTTTTTACTGCATTGCAATTAAAACAACAGAATAAATTTTAATTTTTAATAAAAGCATTAATAATTTCATTAATCAAAAAAGAGGAGGAAAATAAAAATGAGGAAAAAGATCAAACATTGGCATAGCACAGTTCTGATATTTTATAACCTTTTATAAAAGAAATAACCTAAGGACCTGAGGGTTGGTATCAGATTAGATTGCATAGCTTATTTGATCTTTTTAAAAAAAATTTCTGACTATAAATGCTTATAAAGAAGGCTATATTTGGCTGTCAAATAATGTTGGTCTGAGTCACAAAATAGATAGAATAGAATCATAGAATCTTTTAGGTTGGAAAAGATCCTTAAGGTCATTGAGTCCAACCGTTAACCTAGCACTGCCAAGTCCACCACTAAACCATGTCCCTAAGCACCTCATCCAAACGTCTTTTAAATACTTCCAGGGATGGTGACTCACCCACTTCCCTGAGCAGCCTGGTCCAGTGCTTGACAACCCTTTCAGTGAAGAAATTTTTCCTAATATCCAATCTAAACCTTACCTGGTGCAACTTGAGGCCATTTCCTCTTGTCCTATTGCTTGTTACTTGGGAGAAGAGACTGACACCTGCCTTGCTACAACCTCCTTTCAGGTAGTTGTAGAGAGCAATATAGTGTCAAGATGTTAGAAAAGAAGGAAATTTGGTATAGTGGTCTAATTTCCATGAACGTTATGTTTGTTGGGTACAAAATAGAAGGCCAGTTTCCAAGAAGAGGGTAATTTGAGAAGGAACACAGTCTAATCCTTGTGGAAAGTGAACTATAAATGTGCAGTAGTGCATGCTGCTTTCTGACTGTACATCACCAACCTTTCTCAGTTTGCAAACCAAAAAGATATGAAGACCGAGCTAACTATAACAACCTTTTACTCACACATCATGTCACGTGTGCACTTGTCACCCAGGTATGGGTTTAATGGGAAGTTTATGAGTCCTGTGACCTTCTCGCTGTTTTCCTGCCCCCAAATTAGGACTGTTTAATTGGAACACATGTCCTCCGGCAGCTATCCAGTCCCATCACCCAGACTACATCTGGCCCCAGTGTAACTTATACTTGCTTTTTATCAGGGCCAAATTTGGCTTGGAGATTTCCTTGCAGGGCCTGTTATGAGATTCTCAGCTCGTTTAAGCAGCAGACCTCAGCAGAAGGTGTCCATGCTGTGCTGTGTAGAGTAATTGAGAACCCATTGTGTGTCTTAATTAGAAGGGTTCCATTGAAAAAACAGACCACAAACAACATCTTTGGTTCCTTCATCACATTCTTTAGTGATTATATTTTTGTCTTTCTTTGGACTAGAAAACTATATATCTGTGTGTCTTGTAGACTTGGGCTGGCTCATGACCACAACTAATAAGACACTACAAAAATAACATCAAGTGTCCAGAGGTAACTCCAGTTAGACATGGTGTCTTTCTATTGAAACGTTAATATAGGGTTCTCTTTTCCACAGTAAACTTATTGAAGGAATTTGGAGAAAACATTTTGTCAGGGCTAATAATTTTTCTTAAGATGAATCCTGCTTTCAAAGCAGTATAGAAGTTGTCATGAATATGGAAAGGCTGATACGTTTTACATTTGTTTGCATTAACACAATACCCTAATCTTCGAAACAATTTTGGGTGTCTCTGAATATGAAAGGTGCTTTATCAGGCCAGCTATTACCCTGGGTTTTTTTAATATCCCTCCCTACCAAACAGTTAAATTCGCACCTCTTTCTCTGACCTTTTCTTACTGAAGTCCATTGAACCAGTTGCAGTCTAGTTACAAAAGGTGCAATAAATTTCAGGATTGCAGTTGGCCTAAAAACACATCGTTCCCTCCTGCCCTCTTTCTTTTTTATATGAAGTTTTATCTTCAGTGACCTGAATGAATTTCTCCTTTAGAAGCAATGTTAATTTTATATTCTGTAGATAACTTTTCTGTGTGCATGCCAGTGTTTGTGCATTCACATGCATGCTGAATTCAAAAGTCACCTCTCCTTTGCTTATGATTCTTTTCCAATCATACTTGGGAAGGGGATAGAAAAGATTTCTAGATTAAAATACAGTTATTACCTTTTGATGTAATGGCACAGATTAAAAACACTTGAATATAGCTGAGTTACAATAGACACAATTGGAAAAACTTCATCACTCTTGTGCTGTCTTTAAGAGTAATGATTAATGTACCATTGCAGGATGATATATATGCCCATAGATTACTGTTTGAATTACTGTGCTGGCTTTATGACTTATTGTTTGCCAGAGATCTCTGAACATTTCATTTAAAGATCAGAGCAAAATTAAAGCATTTTCTTCTTCTTCCCAACAAGGCTTAAAAAATAAAAAATAAAAGGAGTAGGATGGGGGGAGACAGATGACTCATTCTGGCCTGAAATTAAGCACCTTGAATCAAATCAATCACTTGTCACTGAAGCTTACAAAGACTTGAACACATCACTACTGGAAAACAAATTCAAGGACGAGATACAAGATGGAAAGCTCTTATATTTACTGGATGTAGTGCTATGTCAGGACACAGGGCTATACGTTGCTAGATTTGCTGGCATGATTTCAAACTTATCTTCTCACACAACAGAGTCTATAGGGACACAAACAGAAGGAACAAACTGTGTATGTTGTAGGGTTTTTTTAATATTAATTTTCTGGCCTTTATTACTGTGACAGTGAAGTAGAGACATACAGAAACAGTTCATGATGACTGGAGCCTGCTTCCTTGGGGGATGCAAGTCTCTCTTTTCCAGGAGGTGCTGTAGAACAAACCAGCTGGGGTAACACAGCTCTTCTGGGGAGAAGGGAATTTTAGGAATTTTTAACTTTGGGATTTGTAGTCTGCTTTGGTGAAACTGGCTAGTAATCCTGTCCTGCCAGGCACAGGAAGATTCAGAGATGTTGTGTACTCTTTCTTTGTTCCTGTGGTGTTTTGCTCTGGTTGAGTTTTCTTCTTTGTAGGACACGGAATGGAAGAAAAGGGATGACCTGTGAAGCTGATGGCATTACGAAAAAAAGTTGCAAAACCTATAAAGACACTGCCTTCAAATTATGTCTCTTTTTTAATGGATAATTTACTGGAACTATTTATAATATTTGCTGGGAGAACTGAACAGTAAGTCACTGGCACTGTGCATCCCAGAGGAATCAGTTTTTGAAGCTTCAGAAAGTTTAAGTCACTGTGTGGCTGCCCATTAATGCTCAAATTATAGCACATATTACTGCCATATTTACTACAGGGGGACATGTTCCAGTCTGGCCAGGGCAAATATTCAGGTTCTCATGATTATCTTCCCTGAGGGCATTGTGCTAAGATTTAGCCTGTTCCCCACACCATGTCAGGAAAATGAGGGTTCAGAGTGCAGAACTCTTTTTGAATTCTGTGTTGGACTATCTTGGGTCAGATCACGCAGTCCAGCTGGCTGTAATTTATGTTAAACTCACAAGGCGGATTACTGATTGGAATAAATCACTGTGGCTGCACTGACTTCAAATGGGCTAGGAGAGCTGATGCAGGTGGCTTCCATTCCTAGGGAGTGTAGAGGCTGCATGAAGAATGACTGCCCTGCCCCCCCCCAAGATTATTTAAAAATTGTCTTGGACTAGAACAGAAAAAAATATAGGAGACTTTTATACTTTTAGAAAGTTGCTTCTCATGAAGCAGAATACCTTTTTAATTTTATGTTCTAATTAATAAGTTTTATTAAGACAACTGAATAAAAGTAATCAAAATAAACACATTGGCACAAAAATGAGGAAAACCTGTGAAAAACTCTGTAACACTTCTCAAAAAAAGTGTATTCCTATTTTTATTAGAGAAATTTTAATTTTGTCATGGATATTCAATTAAGAAATAAATGGTAGGACTCACAATGAAAATAATGAAGAAATTTTAGGAAGTATTTACAGGGGTATAATTTTGAATCTGTGGACATAGTTGTAACCTGGGAGCAAAAAGTCCACTACATAATATTTCTGGCCAATGAAAACAAACTCATCTTGACTTTTGAATTCTGAGCAGTTAGAGACCCCTGTGGACAATATTAATTTTTAAAGAATAATTATAGAGGTATTGAGTGAATCCATTTTCCAAAATCTTTCCTCACTAAAACTCGTATTGAAATGGAGTTTCACCCCTGCAGTAAATTCTAGCATTTAAAAAATTATTATCATTATCAACTGGATCTAAAAGACAGGAATAATCAGGGAACAAAACAGAAATTACAAGAAAGAGTAGATTATGTGTGATTTCAATGAAATATCTAATTGTATATATTTTTGTTTTCTATATATTGTCACTTTAATATGAAACATTGGTGATGATGTTTAATAAGATAAATTAAACTAGAACACTGGTATAAAACACAAAATGTAAATTTCAAAAGAAATAAGCTGCAATATGCTCTGTCTTGAATTAATTTGAACATTTTCCTTTGATCTTGATGCAATCAACATATTTAAATGACAAAATAACAGCTACATAGTGTACTGTTTTCTGTTGGGAAAATGTTGTTTTGAAAATTCTCCAGTGAATTTAACCTTTTTTCCTGACAAAGTAGGTAATCAGCTAACAGATTTGGTGTTTTGTCTTCTTGTTCACAGTTGCTCAGCATTACATGCAGCTCCACTGCAGTGTCTGTTACCTGTTTTTCATTAGTCAGCCTTTTCTTAGGTCCAGTCATTTGTAAGATAGTTGTATGTGATTTGACTAGTTGTGTGATGTGACAGCATCCATCAAGAAGTAACCAAGAACCACCCCAAAAGAGTTTCCTCAACTGCCTATTTAGTAGACTAAAAACCTCTGCAAGGCTGTTACAGCAAAAAAGAAAATTGTCCAGACTGAACTCCTCTGCTTTTCTTCTGGCTGCAACATTTGCTATCAATCTTTTTTTTCTTTCCTTGCAAGGTAGCAGAAGAAGCCCCAGTATTCCCTTCCTGAGATCTGTCACTTGGAAAGTTTCTGAAGTAATTCCTCCCACATACCATGAATGATTTTGCCATCCATTCCCAGGACTCTCTTTTTGCTTTTCTCCTTGTTGCTCCCCTCCAGATCCTTGCAGTTCTCTGTCACAGGTTATGATATACTAATATATGTATGAATTAGAGAACATTTTTTGTCAGTTAAGACTGTTGTGAAATTCATAATTTAGGACCCTAAATCATCCAGCTTTTCTGTTTTCACATGTGGAAAATTTCTGGGGTTGTTTCTTATCAGATCAGGTGGCTCCCTACCACTGTTTTTATTTACTCTGGTACGTTAATGAATACATGATAGATGGAAATGTATTTTGTCATGCAATAGGGTTTGCCTTGTGCAGGGGAGGTGAAGTTACATATCCACAATATTTTGTGTAATATAGTCCCTCAGTCTTAAGGTATGACATCTTACATATGAGTCTTGTGATACCAATGCTGAATCTCTGAAGAGGGACAATGTATTTCTGCATGCTTATGCTGAAACCCTACTGGATGAGAAATTTTTCACTGAAAAGAAGCAGTAATTTTCATTTCCCGTCCCAGGTACTTGTTCTAATTAGAATTTGAAAGCTATGTGGGAGATCTGTGAAGAATATTATGAGTAAGCGTCAATTTTGGTTTTTGACTAAAGGCTTTTGTTTTGGTGTCCTTTTATTTTTCTTCATTGATTCACTTCGCCTGTTTCCAGTGTGACAGATACAGAAAAAAGAAGTTAATGTACCAATAGCTTTTTTTTTCCTTTCCCTTTCCTATTAGACCTTAATTTTCGACTTTTCCTGAAATTTCAAGTGACTGTTCAAGCATGAAAGTGGACACACACATGGGCACATGCACGCATGTGCACGTGCGCCCACACACATGCAAACAGGCTTTCCAAAATGGGAGGGGAAAACTGGCTTAGCTTTGGTGATGTAAATGCATAGATCATTGGATATGCAGATCACAGAAGAAAGCCATTCTGCTTAGCTCTAATTCCATCAGGATCATTTACGTTTTGAAGGATAGGAAAGAATGAATTGCAGATCAAAATCATCAGCCTAATTTGGCTTCATCCAAGATTTATGGCGGCTGCCTTCAAGGGCAACTAAAACCAGCCCCAGAATTCATATCCATATCACTTTCTTTCTTCTCTTTCAATATTTTATAAATGTTACAGGCAAAGTCAACCTTTGGAGACATTAAAATTAAACATTCTTTTCCCTCCTGGCCTCCCTGAAACTTCAGTGAGATCTTCTGTGTTTAGCAGCTTCCTTGACATCGTCTCTCTATGCGTTTTTTTTTTCCTGTAGTCCTAAAGTTTTACATATATTTTCTTCTCCATTTACCAAACATGATTATGGTGCTTGGGTTTTTCCACTGTTTCATATTGGAAAGGATTTTGTTTTGGTTTAGATAGTTAATAATACTGTATCCATTCCTATTGGCTTTTGACTCAAATTCAATTTTTAAAAAAACTTTTCAGTCAGATCTGTCAGATAGATGAAGAGACGTAGCTAGTTTAAATGCAGACATGCAACACTGAAATACCCCAATTATTCTCTGTATGCATAAGAAAGAAAATGTTTTTTCTGTGGTGTCTCTGTAGCTAAATAAGGTTCTTTGTTTTCTTTTAGATTCTTTGATTAAAATTGACAGCAAGAAATAATGTCTCCCATTCATACGATAAAGGAGGACAATACATGTGAAGCTGATACAGTGACTCCCAAATTATCCTGAAGATCAGGAACACTGAGTAAGAACTGGTAAAGCAAATTAGTTTTCTGCTTGTAAGTTGCTCCAAACTTTTTTGTTTATTTTAGCAGTTCCTTTGAAATTCCAAGGTTGGGCAACTTTGTGGAATAAGGTTTATTAAACTGTTGGGCACCATACTCAGAATGGCAAGGGCTTTAAGTACTTAGTAATACTTGGGAGGTTTTGGAATTAGTTGAGTGAAAAATGCATGATCAGAACCACTAGTCATTCCATCAACATCCTTGATCTGCAGGAGCGAAATATGTTACATAAAATCAAAAGAGAATTAAAGTATGGGGTTACTCAGCCTTTGGTCTCACAGTCATTGTCTTAGATCCTGATGTCCATCTGTTATAATCCAAGTTTAGAAATGTTTTTCACTGCTTTGCTCAATGCCAGAAAGCTTTCCCAGCTGGCATAAGCCAAAAGGAGGAGCTACTTTCTCTGAGGTCTTTGTGTCCCCAGGTTTCAAGGAGCCCGTGAGACTTACAGTGATAAAAAATTAATTACTTTTGAATCCCTGGAAGGGTTTGGAACTATTGTTATGTTGACAGTGCATTGTCTATTCTACCAGCACACTCATCACCATTCTTTTAAGAATGGAAAATCTTTGGTATTTCTGAGTTAGCTGTGTCTTCAGGCAAGATATTAAGGTAAAAAGTTAATTAAGTTCAAGGTAAAATGATAAAATAGAAATACAATATGTAGCTCATATTTAGCTAAGGAAAATCCATATTAGTAAGATGTTAGGGCAGTCAATTAAATAACTTAATAATATCTACAATTTATTCCTAACAGATATTGCAGTAATAACTGTAATTTAACATTACCAGTTTTACCCCTTGCCTTACTGGGAATAAGCATTCTTCAGGATGCATATCTTGCCAGCGCCACTGAAGTAGGTCTTTTCAGAACTGTTAAGGCTTGGTGCGTTCCCCACAGATTCACTAGATTTCAGAACGCTAATGGATGGTCGCAGGGAAACTTTTTTTTCATTCTCCTGCAGAGAATCATCTTGTAACCCTTTGGGACACACATTAAAACAACTTTTCTTCATTAATTAAAACAGTTTGACATACAGCTTTAACTCCCAATTCTTATGATATAACCTGTGGGACATATACAGAAGGGTCGGTCCTTTCGAGAGAATCTATTAGACTTATTTTTAGGTCTGCCATCTCAAAGGAATAGAATTACTTAGGATTCAGAGGGTTACTCTGAAAATGCTCTTTAAACAAGCCACATTAAGCAGAAAGAAAACACAATTTTATAGTTTTAAATGGGTTGTCTAAGATTTTTTGACGTCCACAAAAAAAGGTGCATGGAAATGAACAGAAAAATTCCAAGCATGATCATATCTAGTTCGCTACATAAAATGCTCTGTCACTACTTGTAGTTCCATTAGGAAACTAGCAGATGCTTCACAACTGTCATGGTTTAACCCCAGGCGGCAACTAAGCACCACACAGCCACTTGCTCACCCTCCCCGCCACCGCCCCGATGGGATGGGGGAGAGAATTGGAAAAAAAGAGTAAAACCTGTGAGTTGAGATAAAGACAGTTTGATAGGACAGCAGAGGAAGAGAAAACAACAACAATAATAATAATGATAGAAGAATATACAAAACAAGTGATGCACAGTGCATCAGCTCACTACCCACTGACCGATGCCCAGCCTGTCCCCGAGCAGTTATTGCTCCCCCCGGCCAACTCCCCCCAGTTTCTATACTGAGCATGACGCCATATGGTATGGAATAGCCCTTTGGCCAGTTTGGGTCAGCTGTCCTGGCTGTGTCCCCTCCCAGCTTCTTCTGCACCTGGCAGAGCATGGAAGGCTGAAAAGTCCTTGACTAGTGAAAGTGCTACTTAGCAACAACTAAAACATCAGTGTGTTATGAACATTATTCTCATACTAAATCCAAAACACAGCACTATACCAGCTACTAGAAAGAAAATGAACTCTATCCCAGTCGAAACCAGGACAGTATCCACCTCTTATTCTATACCATATTGTAAACCAGGACAGCAACATTCATGGATGATTATTTTGTTTCTTCTGTCTTTAGAGACTGTACCTATGAGATCTCTACTTTTTTTTTGTAGTCCAAACCTGTTTAGCAGCTATTCAGATTCTTCTCTTTTCCGCTTGTGTTAATGAATACTGAGTAGTTCGAGCTATTGGAGATTCACAGGGAGATTGGAGATTCACAGGGCTCAGCTGGACAAGGCTCTGAGCATCTGACCTCACTTCAAAATCATTCCTGTTATATGTCCGGAGTTGAACTAGATCACTTCCAGAGGCTGCTTCTAAATTATTCTGTGATCCTTTCAGCACAGCCCTAATGACTCTCAGCTGCCCACATACAGAGCTAATGACTTCCTGGATTCTTTGTTAAGCCCTTAAGATTGTTGACATATTATGAAGCACCAGAGTTCCTTCCAATTTAAGCTATGACACTGCTCAAAATCCCAGGATGAATTTTTTTCCTTTATACACAGACTGCTCATTCCAAGTGTACATGTATCATACTGGCCAGTCAGGTGGACAACTGAGATGAACGCAATGAAACAATTACAGACTCTCACGTGAAAGCTGATTTTCTCCTCAGGACTGTATATTTTAAAGTATACCGCCACAAAGTTTGACACACATGGAAGCTGGAACTGACAACCAGTTATCAGAGTTCCCCACTTGATGGCAGAGTGCATTTTATGTGGACTTCAAATATTAGTTGGGCAAGTGTTCTTTGTTTATTTGATTTTCTGGGTTTAAGGCGCAGAATGGACTTAAAACCTTGGGTACTGGTTCTCAGCTACTCTCTCAATTTGGCAAATGCAGAAATGAGATGTATTTAAATGTCTCAGCAATTTCAGTTTTCACATTAAAGTCTCACTTGGACAAGTGATCCAGTGTAGAACTTTGTGCATTTCTAGCAAATTCCAGTGAAGGTGGAGCAAACTGAAAGTGGAGCAAATTTGTCTTGAGGCAGCATGTGCAGATATGCTATAGCAAACTTTTGGAAGGGCATATTAATGAGTGACCCAAGTATTATTGTTGGGAGACATTTGGAGGCAAAAGGAGAACTGGGTTCTTAGTTAGGACCAAAAATACATTTTCATGTTTTTATTCAACATTTGTGTGAAAAACTAAGAGGTTGGTAAGAACACAAAATATGTTGTAGGTGAATTTAGGTAAATGGCAAAGGCACGTTTATGCTGAAGCTGAAATTGACTTGTCTTTTTAGGAAAGGCAATGAAAGGGAATGCTCTGTCTTCTATATTTTTCTCAGTTCTTGTGTCAAGGCCATAAGTCTTCTTAAAACAGTTGACAGAGAGATTTCTGTATTAGTCAGACTATTAGATGCACATAAATCTTCAATATAAGCAGAATTTAGAAACACCTTTGGTAAAAGCCAGCTAGAATGATAGAATGAGATCAAGTAACCTGCAGAGCTGAGTAATACAGACACCAGAAGTGTGTCTGGTGTGTGAGTAATACAGACACCAGAAGGAAAGATATGGAAAAGCTGGAAATGGTGGCTTAGTGTTGTGGTCCAGTTGGAAAAAAGAAAACCGTATTTAGAAAAAACTGCAGATAGTGGAAGGCACTGAGTATCCAAGACTTTCAAGTACTAAAGCCATGGAAAAAATTTGCTCAGGTTTTCTTGTCTTCTACTGATATGGTTTTATAAATTATTCTTCACACTTGGAGTTTTATAACAGTTGGTAAGAATCCACAATTGATCTTAAATACATTGTCCAGTCTTACAGAGCAGAGAATATTGTTCCAGTCAAGTTTCTTTACCAAGCCACTCATACACATCAGGTTTGGACAATAAACAGGAAAAAGGGAGATATAAATGGAGGGATGAATAGGTGACATTATGGGGAGAATACACAGTCAGAGTAGAATAACAGAAAAGAGGCGGGAAAAACTAGCAGAAGAAAAATGGAAGTAGGGGAGAAAAGTTAATTCACAGTTATTCTACCAGAACCAGATCTCAGCAGAACCATTAAAAACATGTGATTAGAAAGATCCTGCACTTCCCTCTCAACCTTGCCTTGTTTTGATAAGAAATAGCTATGTGACAAAACATACTTAAGCTTTTGTTTCCTTTACTAAAAGGTGTTAACAGAAACCTTGTTCTGTGCTTGTTGAAAAGTGAAATCTTGCATTGTTGGTGGCTGCAGAACCAAACACTCAAGGAACAAATAGGTTTGAAAAATTATAAGCTAAATAAATGACAAGGTACAAAAGATAAAGTAAAATGACTGTGTCCCATTCAAATTGTTCATCTTTTGAATCTGCTAATTATGATGATAGGGCTCTTATTATGATGATAGGGCTCTTCTCAGCTCTTGCTTCAGAAGAAAGAGATGAGATGGCTAAACTTCATCTTTGACCCCCATGTACTAGTGGCTGAAGGAGAAGGTCCCCTGTTACCTACAAATTGGAGAGCTATCTGAAAACATATCTAATTCCTGCTGATTGTCTGCTATGCAAGAAAAATTTCCTAATATGCAAAAGAAAATCAGTGCAGTAAGATCCTCTGACCATGGTAAAATGCTGCTTAATTCTTGCTACGCTGGCTTATTCAGACACCATATGGGTCATTCTACTCTATGGTTTGGCAAGGTGGATAAAGGGCAGGATGAATTCCTCTAAATTTTCATATGTAACAGGTAAATTGAAAGTCCTTTAAATCTTTGGACACCTAATCTGACACACCTAGAACAGGCTTATTTTTCAGGGAGTGCTGAACATCTGCATTCAGGCATTTTCTGCTGTTATTCAAATTTCTGTGGATAAACTTGTAGTTATTAATTTCTAAAATAGTCTTCTTACAACATTGTCTGGCATGCTGTATAAAATGTATAAATGGTGCTTTTCATAAAAGGAGCTAAATGCTCAGAATGATCAACACAGGAACAACCCAGTGAAACCCATGGAAAAGAGAGAACTGGTAAAAATGAAATGAGTGAGAAAAGATGATTTTATGTAAAAGTCCTTGCCTCAAGTCTCTAAGGCAACTATGAAGACTGTGCTAGGGAATGCCTTATTAGAGGGACTCCACAGGGGGAGGCGGGACATATCTTTCCATGACCTGTTTGGATGTGAAATGCTCAACACAGCAGTGCAGTCACTGATTCCTTGGTTTCAATTAGTCACATTCCAAGAATTAATTGCATGAATTTTTCACAACATAACTTGAGATAACAAATGCAGGTGGGAAAAAAAATCATTAGCCATTTGTAGAGATTTCCACTGAGGAAAAAAGAGTTCAGGTTTATTGAACAAAAAAAAATCAATACAGATCATCTCTTTGCCTTAGAAGCCAGTCTTGTATTGTCCATCTTTCTAATAGCATAGCAGATTAAGAGAAAGGAACTTAAAAACAAGAGAGTAACTACAGCTTATCGTTTGTAACAGTCACAGGTTCCTTTAGAAAAGAACTAGAAACTTGGACATATTTTTATATTCAACTGTATAGGATTATTAAAACATAAGCATGATTCCCCCACATAAGAATTTCCTTACCATTTTCGACCTGTGGTATCTGCGACTTCCATTTTTGCTGATATGTAACTCAGCTGATGATTTATAGTATGTTGTTGTAAACATAAATATTAATAAAAGAAGTCTGGGCATTGGTAAGAGAAGCATATTCTATGAATGATGACTATATCTCACTTCTTCAAGTAAAGAATGGATTATGTCTTTTGGCTTTGATAAACTCAAAAGAAAAAAGGGTAAATAGTTTGTTATCACACAAAGAACTAAATTCTGGATGATCTATGCAGAAAACATTAATCTTCTGTCATCACATAAACACTCAACAAATCTGGATTTAGAATCTAAGATGAAGCTCAAAAAATTCATCATTTTTGATAGGAAACCATTCATTTAGTACAGTTACATTCAATGTATAGCTTTGAGGTATAAGTTTACCTTTAATATATATACACTTTCCAGCTGAACAGAATCCCATTACAGGTCTCCCCTTGCCCCTTTAGAAATGCACTTCATTATCTGAAGCACACAGCTTCCTTCAGTCTAAGGAACAGTATTTTATGCAGAAGGTGTGGATGTCAAGCAAGGACAAAAAGTTTACTTCATTAGAAATTTTCTCCTGGCTCTTTCAGAAACTGTCCATATTCACTGAAAGTCCTTCCAGGTCCTTTAGGAAAATGTCTCAAGTATATTTGTTATATTCTCTTGATCACATTAGGTGCTCAGAAACCATCATGACGAGTGCAGTGTGAGATAGCCAGACAACATAATGAATGAGATTGCATGATAGTGGCGTCTGCTATATTTAAGAGTCTGTCAGTGTTCCACAGGTGCTCTGTGGTGTATCCACTGATACCTAACGTGTCACTGAAAAACACATCACTTCAGGGCATCAAAGTCACCCTAGCATATGCAATGAGTACAGTGCACACCTAAGAAACTGAGACAAAATGTTCACTCAGCAACACTGTTGTGGTGTAAGCTGTCAGAGCTCATGGTGGAATTCATTTTGTGGAGACGTGATCTGTGATCATACTTCTGAAAAGACAAAAGTGATATTAGGGTCACAATGCCAAATTGGGATATGTTGTAAAAAGGTATGACTTTTTAAACATGGTTTTCTTTGCTCTCACATAACAATGGGTTTACTAAGTTCATTTAAATGCAGAATTTCCAACTTTTTTTTCAGGCCCACAGAAGTAATCCAAAAGAAGTCAATGTAAACAACTTTGTTAATTCTTAACCATAATATAGCATTTAAATGCACTGAAGTCTAGACGAAAGAGGTTAAGCACCCCATGTACTGTGTTGTATCAGCAAAAGTAATCAAAATCTAGTAAAACTGAACTACACCACAAATAAGCATAGCTTGGTGATTTCAGTGAGAGGTTTGCCTAAGTAAATATTTGAAGGGCAGATTTCTCTGTCATGAATATACAATTACAAAGCATTTTGATACCTGTCTGTGATACCCAAAGGAAACATAAGGTAGTTGTTGTATAAAATACTTTTAAATAATATTTATTTACATATTTCTTAAATAATTATTTTTATAATTATATATTTACAATTTTATATAAATATATTAGTTCCTCCTTCACATAAATGTGAAAACAGATATAATCAGGGTTGCTTAGTACTGGTAGCAGAACCTGAAGTGAAATCAGGGTCTCCTGCAGGCCAGTCCAGTGCTCTAACTAAAAGGCTCAGCAGAGTGGACCTCACTTTACAACTTGTATTTCTTCTACCCAGTTGTCATCTCCTTCATTGCTTTACTATTTTTATGACCACAGTGATTTGGCAGGAGAGTGTCAGCAAAGAAAAAATTTTTGTCCTTTTTTTTTTCTTTTTTAACCAGAATCTCCATGGTTTTGGCATGATTGCAAATAAACTGACAACACTGTTTGCTCTTTGTCTTTGGCTGTGTTCAACAGTGACAATCTGGTTTTTGGAAAATCAAAATGCCTCCTTCCCAAACCAAAACCTACATCTTCTGAACATAACTTCTGTGGACTTAGTGTGATGTATTGTGTGACTTTTTTTTTTTTTTAAATGACCTGTTGAAAACTGCCACTATTATATACACAATCTAGATGCACTGAAGGGCACACAGATAATAAGCTGCACAGGATAATACACTGAGGAGAGAATACCAAAAAATAGTATAAAGGACTTTTCCACTGTTTTCTGTCTTTCAATTAATGCCCCATTTTGGAGGAAACTACTTATTTGACTAGTAAGTAATCAAGGTTCTCTTTGGAGGGTTAAAAATATAGTTGGTAATTGCCCTTCTATTCTCCACGTGTTTGAATTCTGAATCTTTGCAGGAGAAAGGCAGTTTCTTCTCACTCTTTGCCATCATCGTGAACTAGACACAGTGACTCAAAGAGAAACTTCACATAGTAACTTTGTTCATGGAGATGGATGAGATCACAACTTTGTTTTTTGCCATGCCAATGAATTCCAGTTCATATTTCTTTTGGGTGAAGGTTGCCTTTTTAATTTTTTTTTTTTTTTATTTATGTTAAGCTGAGCAAGCAGTTCAAGCAAAAATAACCCACGTATAAACAATAGATTTAGACAGCTCTTCATTGGCCCTGAACTCCGTTAATGTTTTTCTGTCATCACTACAACAATATTTCTCAGTTTTTGTTCCTTCTTTCTCTAGATTTTATATAAAGCAGCCAACCACAGTTATGTCAGATGAGTATAAATACTGTGCAGCTTTGTGTGCTGCAAGTTGAAATGCCATTTAGCTTTGACAGAATTTGGGTGGGTTAAGGTGGAGGATCTTGTAAAAGGATCTTGTAAAATTTGAAGAACAAATCCAAGCCAGCTGATTTGCTACAGTACCACAAAACAAGTAGTGCATACTGTTGTAGATTACTGCAATTGTGTTTCCCTAATAGCAAGCAGAAAGGAAGGGAGGATAGTCATTTCACTTGGCTGTGATTCAGGAAAACATGCAAATATCAAGTTCCCTTTCCTGAAACCTGGTGCATGCAGGCCAGGGCTCTATCGATCTAGGGCAACTTGTAAAATAAGGAGCATTTTGATATTTTTTTTAATCTAAAGAGTTAAGTTTGTCATCTTCTCTAAACATGGGGTCATTTGTGTTGCAATGGTAGGCTTCATAGTTCTTGTGTCTTCTGTGACATGTACCTGTACTACTGCAAAGCCATAATGGGGTGCAAAATAAAAAATTAATAAAATGAGTCTTAAGTAAATTTTTCAATTTTTTTTTAATAACTCTTTTAAAATCAAAATATCATCTGGACCATGCTTGCTTAGTTTTCTGGCACTTTCTGGTATACTGTGAACATTGTGAAACTGGATGGGTAAGTCTTTGAATCAAAACTGGTGAGTACACATGAATGGCAATAGGATTGTGCTCTACCGGAGTAATTTGAGCAATGTATTTCACAGTCACTTAACTTCACAACATTCATATAGGTTAGAAAATAACTGTTAAGTCCATTTTACATGTTGAGGAGCTCAGGTGCAGGTTAAAGATTGCTTTATTCTCACAGGAAGAGTTTATTCAAGAACCCTCTCTGACTCTCTTAACTCCTTGTCTTAAGCTCTGACACTGACATCCTCTTCCCTTTTAACTGGTGAGCACACATCTACCAGTCACTGTTTCTTTCCCTTTTTCTCTTTCTCAACCTTTCCAAAGTGCTGATCCCAAAATAGCTATAGCCATCCATGTGCCAGCAACTTAAATGGGAAACAAAGCCTTCTTACAAAACTGTATGCTGTCCCCATTTCAACATAGCACTTAAGCAGGCACTTAAATTTAATCAAGTGCTTGGACATTCTTTGGGAATTTAGGGTGTCAATTGCTAAGCACACAAAATTCCTACTTATGTAGCTAAGTACCACTTTTATTTTCCAGTGAGCAATTTCTTTTTGAAGATGCTAATCTGAGGCTGATGAGGACATCTGAACATGAACATTTGGAGATTGGGCTGAAGTCTTATTTATACATTAGTTTGCAAGGTAATAAAAAGATGCAGTTTGTGAGATTATAGCTTTAAAATACTCTTATCGTAGATTTTTTCTAACATTATAATTGCTCTGGGAGCTTCTAAGCATTGTATAATGATGTGGGGGGTTAACCATTGCTGGGCGCCAGGTGCCTGCCTACCCAGCCTCTCTCTCACTCCCACTCCTCAGCAGGACAAGGGAAGAAAATAAAATGAAAAAACTCATGGGTTGAGATAAGTACAGGGAGATCACTCACCAGTTACCGTCATGGGGAAAACAGACTCGACTTGGGGAAATTAATTTAATTTATTGCCAATTAAATGGAGTAGGATAGTGAGAAATAAGAACAATCTTGAAAATGCTTCCCCCCCACCCTTCTTCCTTCTTCCCAGGCTCTCCCGACTTCTCTACCTTCTCCCCCTAAGTGGTGCAGGGGGACAGGGAATGGGGATTGTGGTCAGTTCATCACGGATTGTCTCTGCTGCTTCTTCCTCCTCATGCTCTTCCCGTGCTCCAGTGTGGGGTCCCTCCTACAGCAGACAGTCCTTCAGGAACTTCTCCCGTGTGGGTCTTTCCCTTGGGCTTCAGTTCTTCA